>NW_027362764.1:574554168-575154168 GCF_046119375.1 Phyllobates terribilis
CTCGGTCCCTCAGATGTGGACAAGTAAAAGACCATTTCCTCCTAGCCATGAGAAAGCTAAGAGGTTGAATTTCACCATCTGCAAGCTCTTGGCTACAGAAATGCTGCCAAAACAGCTCGAATTTGAGATTGGCGAACAGTTCGAGTAGAACAACGCTCATCTCTACTGTACTTGTAACACTCGGATGACTAGTGTAAAATACCCTTGGCTCAAGGGTGCGCAGTCTATAACAATTATGGGTATGTATTTGGAAAGTGTTTGTGGTTTGAGTCCCTGGACCTGGATGAACCTGGCGTCAATCAAATTAAACCCCACCCCACTGTCCAGAAAGGCAGAAATGGTCACCTTATTTTTGCCCAGATGGATTTCAACCTGTAGGAAAAATTGTGACCTACCCACTGAGAAGATATGTACACCCGTGTTGCTAACCTCCCCGCAACCCGAGCTCTTTAGTTTTCCGGTGGCTGTTTACAATGAGGTAGGGAAGGACAAGTGTGGCACCCCTGCGGGGTACTGCATCTCGACCAGAGGTATGGTACCCCACTCTCAGGTAAGGAGGGAGTACTGCCTGTGACCCACCCACCTGCATCCAACACTACACCATTTCAGACCATCAGGTGGGGCAAGATGCACTGGCTTAATGCTGAGCCCTGTCCCTGGTTGGAAGTGGGGGGAACAGAGAGAGGGGGAACCATGTAGTGGGTGTGGGTGGAGGAAGTAGATCTGGGGAGCACCGTCAGTAGGAGTATAAGAAGGGAACCATCTTGAAGGAGTGAGTCAGTCTGAGGAGAGGGTCAGAGGAAAGAGTGTTGGGAGCAGGAGCTCTGCAGGAGCTCTGCTCAAGAGGAGAGGAGGAAGGAGCGGGGCTAGTCTAAGAGGCCCAGGAGGACAGACTCAGAGGACGGGAACAGAAGGAAAGCTCCAAGAGGAACAGAGGGGATCCCAGGGGCACGGGAAGTGCAGGAAGGCACCTGTGCGCCCAAATGTACAAGGACGTGGAGGGATCAGGCCGCAGAGAGGAATGGCCCCTAACAGTGGAGAACTACAAGGCTCAGCTAGATAACCGGAGGTGACTGTACTTTCAAGGTGTAGTTGCCCAAAACCACAATTATGTCCCAGAAAAGGTAGCCGCGTAGGATTCAGGGGACTGCACGTCGTCCGATAAGATCTGAGGCTACTGGCTTGGGACACTGATTGTGAGGCACAGGGCAGTAAGGGTGAGAGCCAGTGCAGGAAGACGACCGAAGAAGGCACACAGAATGGGGTCCAGTTTAAGAACTCCTGAAATACTTGAGAGCTGCTGAACCCCTTCCTTGGTAAAGGCAGGACGACGTGGGAGGCTACACACTGGCCCTGGTAACCTGGAGTCTCGAACAACTGTGAGTAAACTTTGAAGACTGCATCCCACTGTGTTCTGGAATTATTGCTGCGCCATCACCAGCCCTGCACTATACAGCACTAGCAACATCTACCTCATAACATCACTATATCCTGCCCTGGAGCTAAGCTCCGCCTGTGGAGAGCTAAACCAACTCTGCTGCGTCACCATCAGCTCCAGAGGATCTTCACCGCAGCGGCGGCCCCATATAGCCGAATACCACAGGTGGCGTCACGAACATTATATATAAAAACTTTATTCCCCTTCTACCTTTCCCTTTAATTGACCGCCCTGGGTCACAGACCGGTCACTGCTACTGTGACACTCCCAGCACCGACCGGCCCAGCTACCGAGTACCCCACGGCCCAGGGGGCTCGTCACAAGCACCCATGATGTGACCCTTCCTCCCACAGTAAAAACATACTCACCTTTTATGCCGAACTCCCGTTGCTCCACCCAACTGCATGGGCTCCTCAGAGGACTCCGACCAGGGTTCCCTTGGCCCTGGACCACCCGCATATTGGGGTGTCACATTATGACTCTGTCGAAGACGGCAATCAACCCAGATCGCCAGAGACATGGGCGCTTCAAGGAAGCCTGGAGTCTCATACAATGCAAGGGCATCCAATAACCTTGCAGATAGCCCTTGATAAAACTGACTATGGAGTGTGGGGTCACAGCTGGCCCTGTTCCCTGGATTACTTCTGAAGGTGATGACGCTCGGGCCACGTACCTTGTGTAACCTCCTCAATTCACCCTCAGTCTGTTCCCCCCCCCCCAGGGAAGAAGGGAGTAGTAGTGTATGGCAGTACACAAACCAGACTAACAAGGTAATACAAACAGTGCTAAAGGAAAATGCCAATCATACAAATAAATGCACACAAATAAAAGAGGTGAACACCAGGAAGTGGAGGATGGGAAACAAACCAAAATAGGAGAATAGGATTAACCTAAACCACACAACAGTCTAAGATGAAATCCACCAAATGCCTTCGCAAATAACCACTCTTCATGAAACATGCAGCATAAGATAGCTCTGGCAATGATAGAATGCCAAAGCCCAGTATATATAGGAGTGGGGAGTGGCTAACACTGGACAGCTGACAGCCTTAATGAAGGTAAGCTTCCAGGAGCTCACAACTGAGCAGATTAACCCCTGCACAGCTAAAATAAACCTGCAAAGTTTAATATGAAGGCAAAAAGGTTTCTAATGAGTGCAGGAATCGGAGCGGTCTTCTGGCTCCACTCTTTTGTGGTGAACTCATGACATATAGTCACGTAAATTCATGATAAATTATCAAGAGTTAGCCAGAAATACTGAGTTTTACACAACAATTTTCTGTACTATTTTAGATGCTTAACTTATTAGTAGTGATGAGTGAGCATTAAAATGCTCAGGTACTCGTTACTCGGGTCGAGCAAATTGGAATGCTCGAGTGATCAGTCTGAATAACGAGCCCAATGTACAGCACAGACCAAAAGTTTGGACAGACCTTCCCATTTAAAGATTTTTCTGTATTATCATGACTATGAAAATTGTATATTCACACTGAAGGCATCAAAACTATGAATTAACACATGTGGAATTATATACTTAACAAAAAAGTGTGAAACAACTGAAAATATGTCTTATATTCTAGGTTCTTCAAAGTAGCCACCTTTTGCTGTGATGACTTCTTTGCACACTCTTGGCATTCTCTTGATGAGCTTAAAGAGGTAGTCACTGGAAATGGTCTTCCAACAATCTTGAAGGAGTTCCCAGAGATGCTTAGCACTTGTTGGCCCTTTTGCATTCACTCCGCGGTCCAGCTCACCCCAAACCATCTCGATTTGGTTCAGGTCTGGTGACTGTGGAGGCCAGGTCATCTGGCGTAGCACCCCATCACTCTCCTTCTTGGTCAAATAGCCCTTACACAGCCTGGAGGTGTGCTTGGGTTCATTGTTCTGTTGAAAAATAAATGATGGTCCAACTAAACGCAAACCAGATGGAATAGCATGCCGCTACAAGATGCTGTGGTAGCCATGCTGATTCAGTATGCCTTCAATTTTTAATAAATCCCCAACAATGTCCCCAGCAAAGCACCCCCACACCATCACACCTCCTCCATGTTTCACGGTGGGAATCAGGCATGTAGAGTCCATCCGTTTACCTTTTCTGCGTCGTACAAAGACACCGTGGTTGGAACCAAAAATCTCAAATTTGGACTCATCAGACCAAAGCACAAATTTCCACTGGTCTAATGTCCATTCCTTGTGTTCTTTAGCCCAAACAAGTCTCGTCTGCTTGTTGCCTGTCCTTAGCAGTGGTTTCCTAGCAGCTATTTTACCATGAAGGCCTGCTGCACAAAGTCTCCTCTTAACAGTTGTTCTAGAGATGTGTCTGCTGTTAGAACTCTGTGTGGCATTGACCTGGTCTCTAATCTGAGCTGCTGTTATCCTGCAATTTCTGAGGCTAGTGACTCGGATAAACTTATCCTCAGAAGCAGAGGTGACTCTTGGTCTTCCTTTCCTGGGGCGGTCCTCATGTGAGCTAGTTTCTTTGTAAAGCTTGGTTTTTGCAACTGCACTTGGGGACACTTTCAAAGTTTGCCCAATTTTTCGGACTGACTGACCTTCATTTCTTAAAGTAATGATGGCCACTCGTTTTTCTTTACTTAGCTGCTTTTTTCTTGCCATAATACAAATTCTAACAGTCTATTCAGTAGGAATATCAGCTGTGTATCCACCTGACTTCTGCACAACACAACTGATGGTCCCAACCCCATTTATAAGGCAAGAAATCCCACTTATTAAACCTGACAGGGCACACCTGGTGAAAATGGTGAAATGGTGAAAACCATTTCCGATGACTACCTCTTGAAGCTCATCAAGAGAATGCCAAGAGTGTGCAAAGCAGTCATCAAAGCAAAAGGTGGCTACTTTGAAGAACCTAGAATATAAGACATGTTTTCAGTTGTTTCACACTTTTTTGTTAAGTATATAATTCCACATATGTTAATTCAGAGTTTTGATGCCTTCAGTGTGAAGATACAATTTTCAAAGTCATGAAAATACAGAAAAATCTGTAAATGAGAAGGTGTGTCCAAACTTTTGGTCTGTACTGTAAGTCAGTGGGAAACTCGAGCATTTTTTTGGTGCCCCACCCCCCCCCCTTCTCCCCCGGAGGTCTGCAGAGGGCCTAAAAATTGCCCAAATCGATGGGAACATTGCTCAAATGACATAACAGCATGGGGAAGACCCCTGGAAGCATCTCTGACTCCCAGGTCACTGCTGTCAACAACGTTGTCAGTGGTATTACGCCACTTTTACGAACTCAAAATAAAACATACAAAAACGAAACCAAAATGGATTTTCCTTGGAAAAATGTTAAGGAACATCCTTTCCAGGGTAATGACTTGTATATAAGGCAAAATAAATAACCAAAAACAAAAATGCTCCTCCACACCTTGGGCTATGTTCACACGTAGCGTTTTTGATGCGTTTTTGCACTTTTGCATTGCTTTCAACGGTGAAAAATGCATTCACCAGGAAATGTCATTTTAACATTTTACTTTCTTATCTGGCCATGTGGTGTATGAGACATCATCAGACACATCCTGTTTCATTTATGAAGGAGGTACTCTGAATGTCACAAAACTTTTTATAGGGCCATCAGGTGGCCCTTACTATTCTTAAAGGGCCAGCAGTTGGCTATGCTTTGTTGTTCCCATTATTAAAGAGTGGGTCTCCTATACTGTTGTTGCGTATGCAGTGACTGCAAGGGCTGCCAAAAATTTGGATGCACCCCAATACCCCTTTGAAGAGACAGAGGAGGGTCTCAGTAAAAAAATGTTCCCATTATAAAAGGAGCGGGTCTCCTATAGTGATAATGCCCATGCAGTGACTACAGGGGCTGCTAAAACTAGGGAAAAACCCCAATACCCATTTAAAAACACATAGAGCTGGGCCAAAGTAACGACATGTTCCCATTAGAAAGGAGTGGGTCTCCCATACTGTTTGCCTATGCAGTGAATGCAACAGCTGCCAAAAATTTGGAGGAACTCCAATGTCCCTTGCAAGAGATGTATAGGTCGAGGGGCCTCTTGAAAACAATGTTCCCATTTTTAAGAAGTGTGTCTCCAATACTGTTTGCCTATGCAGTGAATGCAACGGCTGCCAAAAATTTGGAGGAACTCCAATGCCCCTTGCAAGAGACTTAGATATGGTGATATGGTAGATATTGTGGTTATATGGTGGTGGAGGATGAGGATGAGGAGAAGGAGGAGGACAAGAGCAAATAGACAAAATCAGGAAGCTTATACCCATGTCTGGATGTTAAGACAGAGGTGCATACGAAAACAGTTAGATTTCCTCAAAATGAAGACACTGTATTTGAGTTTATGCTGTTCTGCTATCATTCGGTGGTGTTGAGAAGTCTGACCCAATCCAGCCCTTGTTCATTTATACAAGAGTAAGCCTGTCAGCATTTTCAGTTGACAGGCGGATGCGCCTATCGATTATAATTCCACCAGCGGCACTAAAAACCCACTCTGACAATGTTAAGGGGACGGTTGCAAACAACTTTATTATAATGGAACGCAAACGAACCCGAGGTCCGCGATGCAGCCTGGTGGACTGCGGCCGAACACCTTCCGGGTGAGAAGGAACCAACCAACTTAAATAGCAATCCCCTCCGTGTTACAGCACACCGGAACGGGAATAGAGATTCGCACTATCTCCGTTAACTGCACGAGAGATGTGCGATAAATAATATATCTGTAGTCCTGTTGTGGCACCGGGACTACACTGTTGGTGCTAGGATGCGTGTGTGACTCACGCCGGCAAACGCGTGCCTTCAGCTGGCGTGCTACCGGACTGAGGAGTATCTCTCCACGTGGCTTACAGTTGGTACTGGGAATAGGGTGTCTGCAGACTGCTCAGGGTGTAAGGCGACCCCTCTGTCAGAGCCAGACCATCAGATGAAGCTACCTGCCTATTTCATCTAGCCTGCCTATTTCCACTAAACCTGCCTGCCAGAAACTAAAGCACAAGTGGAGCCCAAAAGACCAAGCGTCCACACAACACCATCACAGCTCAACAATCAGAGCGCGCCGTCATGTTTGTGGCCGGGCTTTTTAAAGATTAAGCCCTGCCCACCGTCGCACCATTGGTGACGTCACCCGCGACCAATCAGATGGTGCCAGGTCACCGGATCAGCTGACTAACAAGCCACCAATCACGGTCCGCCATGTCACGGGCATGCTCAGTACAGCGATTCCTGGACTTAGACTTTAGCAGCCCTGTTTCCCTCAGCAACCTATGCTTCATGTTGCTAGGCACAAAGACCCAAGAGACAACCTGTACGTCTCATGGACCAGCTAGGCGTTGGGACTGATTACGATGCTGAGCAACATCAGCCCCAGCTGGACCGGAATGGGACACCACAGAAGGTTCTGGACCCATTTCGAATCCAGCAAACGCCTGACGCCTAACAGACAAAATGCTAGGGGCTGGGCAGGTTAGGACCTCCAAGGCATAGAGAGCCAGTTCATGCCACATGTCCAGCTTTTATACACAGTAATTATAAGTCACAGAGGACACTGCTGTGGTCAGCAAGGTACTACCTCACCATCTTCCAAAAATTTTCCCTCCTTGTGAGAGTACCTCAGGTCCTGTGTGATGGGCGGGTCTTAGAAAACGGTCGCAGAACTCTGACAGTGTTCCCCTGTCTCTGCTGCATTGCATTTGTGTCTCTCTCGCCTGTACTCCATGGTTGTCCAAAGAACTGTGACCTCTGCCGCCAGTGTTTTCAGATGGGGATTTTTTAAATAATTCCACAACAAGGACCTACTCGTACTGCCCCATTTTATTAGGGCTGTCCTGCAAAGGAATAAGAGACAGAAAGTTCTCCTTGTAGCGTGGGTCTAGAAGTGTCACCAATCAGTAATGACTGTCACCCAAAATTTGGACAACGCGAGGGTCACGGGAAAGTCAGCGTAACATAAACCATCAGCCATGTGTGCCAGACTGCAAAGAGGCAAAATTTCTCTGTCCTCACCAAGAGGATGACTGACCATGCTCTCCTCCTCATCCACCTTCTCCTCTTCCTCCTCCTCCCTGTCCTCAGGCCATCCACGCTGAACAGACGGTATGACTGTTGTTCAGGTAGTACCGTCTATAGCGCAGGAAACTAGCTCCTGTTCTTCCTCCTCCTCCGCATTGTCACCCAATCCACGTTGGGATGAGATGAGGCTGGGCTGTGTGGAATCGCCCTGTATGGTTCCTTGCTCCATCTCATAGTGCTCCACCTGCAATGCATCCTCTTTAATTGCGAGCAGAGAGCGTTTCAGAAAACAGAGAAGCGGGATGATGACGCTAATTATGATGTCATTGCCGCTCACCATCTTGGTGGACTCCTCAAACTTTTGGATTATGGTACAGATATCTGACATCCGTGTCCAATCCTGAGGTCTTACCAGGAGTTTGACCTGAATACCAACGGCCTTGTTAATGCCGATAGTCAACAATAGAGATGAGCGTTGTTCTACTCGAACTGTTCGCCAATCTCAAATTCGAGCTGTTTTGGGCGGTGTTCGAGCCGTTCGGCGAACACGAACAGTTTGAGAAAAATTCGGCTGTTCGAGGTTATGTTCGATAACTGTTCGTGCACCAAAATCATAACTGGATTTTTTCTCAGTAATGATGAAAATTAATGTTAATACGCAGTTTGAGTGTACAGCGGGGTGGGGGGAGGGGCAGGGGATGGATCACTGCAGGAACAATGAAGATCTCCATTTTTTTTTTCTCTTTCCCGCATTTACAGTGGGGAGGTGCAATCTGTCAGCCTATCAGCAGCGCACACACGGAGCGAAGTGCTTTTTTTCACACAAGCAAGGGCATGTGTCATTGGCAGTGTATGTCACATGTCCTTGCCCTATAAGACCAAGCCATTTTCCCCGTCGTCACCATTTTCTCACTGCTGCAGCTGCGTGTTAGACGGCACCGCTGTTGCTGTGTGCGCTATACCTTGTTAATTTCAAGCCAATTTTCGCACAAATCTACAGATAGCTTGGGAGTAGGAAATAGTTGTGATTGCAGTCCTTTTAAGGACTAGATTACAGCATTTCCTACGACTTTTATCAGGCAGGTCTGTGCTCTTAAATAGATAGATTGTGGGAGTAAAGACTAATTGTAATTGGAGTCCTTTTCAGGACTAGGTTACATCAGTTCCTATCAGTTTTTGCCAGGCAGGTCTGTGCCAGTGCTGTGCAAGTTTTTTTCACAGCATTTGGCTGAATCTAGCAAAGCTAATACTTTTTGGCCTATTGCAGAGTGTGTTAGTCAGTGGAGTAGCCTATCTGTGTTGCAAGATATACCACCTGTGTATACAATACCAATTTTTTTACTGCACCTAGTGAAGTAAAATCTTATGGGCATAGCATCATTCTATTAGTCCATCTATACTGACCTCCATCAGGTTGCAAATTGAATATAATTTTTTTCTGCATCTAGCTCTGAAAAAATATTGGGCTTCTAGCTGTGTGTGGGACTTGTTGTATTAGTCCATCTATACTGACCTCCATCAGGTTGCAAACTGAATATATTTTTTTCTGCATCTACCTCTGAAAAAATATTGGGCTTCTAGCTGTGTGTGGGACTTGTTCTATTAATCCATCTATACAGACCTCCATCAGGTTGCAAACTGAATATATTTTTTTCTGCATCTACCTCTGAAAAAATATTGGGCTTCTAGCTGTGTGTGGGACTTGTTGTATTAGTCCATCTATACTGACCTCCATCAGGTTGCAAATTGAATATAATTTTTATCTGCATCTACAGTACCTCTGAAAAAATATTTGGGCTTCTAGCTGTGTGTGGGACTTGTTCTATTAGTCCATCTATACTGACCTCCATCAGGTTGCAAATTGAATATAATTTTTATCTGCATCTAGCTCTGAAAAAATATTTGGCCTTCTAGCAGTGTGTGGGACTTTCTCTATTAGTCCATCTATACTGACCTCCATCAGGTTGCAAATTAAAAATAATTTTTATCTGCATCTAGCTCTGAAAAAATATTTGGCCTTCTAGCAGTGTGTGGGACTTTCTCTATTAGTCCATTTATACTGACCTCCATCAGGTTGCCAATTAAAAATAATTTTTATCTGCATCTAGCTCTGAAAAAATATTTGGCCTTCTAGCAGTGTGTGGGACTTTCTCTATTAGTCCATCTATACTGACCTCCATCAGGTTGCAAATTGAATATAATTTTTTACTGCATCTAACCCAGCCAATAGTTTTGGCCTAATACCACAGTTTGGCCACTCAGCTCTGCTCGGTTACCATCCATTGTTTTTTTGTGCAAACAACTCCAGAGTTGTGAATTAGTTAACCACCAAAATGAGTGGAAAAAGGCCTGCTGCTGGTGGAAAGGGGAATAGGCGTGTTGGGAAGGGGAAAAAAGGTTGTGTCCGTGGGGTAGGTGTTAAAGCAACAGTAACATCTGCAGAAGAAAGACCATCTTCCAGCCAAACTAAAATGTCTACTTCTTTTAGCGGACAATGTGATAAGATCCCTTTCTTACGGCCACGCCAATCGCTACAAATTCCAGATGAGGCACAAAAACAGCAGGTGCTTCAACGGATATCAAGTGCTCCTTTAAGTGGGCTCTCCTCCACATCAACTTCAACATCACAAATACTCCAGTCCTCAAAGGTGTCACCCCAATCGCACTTGCTTCCTCACAGCTCCCAAATCTCCAGCTGCCCATCTGAGTATGAGGTAGAACAGATGGTTGAGTCTGCAGAGCTGTTTACTCATACTATAGCCTGGGAATCAGAGGTCGACTCCAGCGCTTCTGTGAATCCAGACGAGGAAATGATCTGCACTCATGCCCAGAATCTTTATGAGTCGGATCCAGGACCAGACGCAGAAGGTTCTGACCATAATGTAGACCCTCATTCCCAAACTGTAACTCCTGTTGGTGGAGGCAATGAGGAAGACGATGATAAGACTCAAATACCTGATTGGAGCGACAACTTTAGTTTTTTGTCAGGGCAGGAACAGGTTGGCTCTGAGGACGACGGGTGTGATAACGCACAGGGTGATGATGATGAGGTTGGAGATCCACCTACTGTCAACCCACAGTCAGCCAAGAGATGAGGTCAGCAGAGGAGGTGGAGGAAGATGCTAGTGACGACGAGGTCAGGTTGCGCCTTCCTGGACAGAGACGTAGTACTGGAAGCACGTCAACAACTGCATCCTCAAACACAACTCTGCCTCTCACCACAAGTCGTGGTGGCTCTTCAGGTTGCATGGGTGCTAAGCCTTGCATAGCCTGGGCATTTTTTCAGATCGATAAAGATGACCCAACTCGTGTTATCTGTAACATTTGTCAGCAAAAGCTAAGTAGAGGCCAAAAAATACATAGTTTGAGTACTTCATGCATGAACCGGCACATGGACATGAAGCATAAGTTGCAGTGGGAAGCTCAGTGTGCTACAATGCGGCCTAGCCGGCCGGGCCAACCACCGTCTGCCATATCTTGTGCATCCGCGGCCTCTTCATCCTCTGTGACTGGGGGGACAGCAGTCACACCTGTTTTGGGGCGCAGACCTGCCACCTCTTTACCCGCAACAGCCAGCGTGATTGGCAGGTCATCATTTTCTTTGGAGGTGGTAACACCAGCTGGTGTTGAGCGCTGTCCGACATCGATAGCACCACCTTTGTATCAAGGCAACCTAACATGTCCGCCTGCATCTTCCTCACAGACCGGCAGTTTGCCGGGGACACCAATATCAACCCCGTCTAAGCACAATAGCCAGCCCTCGGTCCCTCAGATGTGGACAAGTAAAAGACCATTTCCTCCTAGCCATGAGAAAGCTAAGAGGTTGAATTTCACCATCTGCAAGCTCTTGGCTACAGAAATGCTGCCTTTCCGCCTGGTGGACACAGAGGATTTTCGAGACCTTATGTCCGTCGCAGTGCCCCAGTACCAGATGCCCAGTCGGCACTACTTCTCAAAGAAAGGTGTGCCTGCGCTCCACCAGCATGTCGCACACAACATCACCGCTTCTTTGAGAAACTCTGTGTGTGACAGGGTGCATTTCACCACAGACACTTGGACGAGTAGGCATGGACAGGGGCGTTACATGTCGCTGACTGGGCACTGGGTAACTATGGTGACAGCAGGACAAGGGGCTGCTGTCCAAGTCTTGCCGTCCCCACGAGTTGTGCGTCAATCCTCTTTATGTCAAAGTTCCTCCACTGCTTCTGCCTCCTCAACCTCCTCTCGGTCTTCCACCTGCACCCAAAGCCTGTCTGGTCATGCCACAAGCTTTTTAACTGCGCAGAAGGGATCCTGCACACCTCCTTACTATGCTGGCAGTAGGGCTCAACGTCATCAGGCGGTTTTTACATTGAAATGTCTGGGAAATGTGAGTCACGCAGCTGAGGAGTTGTGGTCAGCTCTGGAGAACCAATTTCATGAATGGTTGTCTCCACTGGACCTGAAACCAGGGAAGGCCGTGTGCGACAATGCTGCAAACCTGGGTGCGGCCCTTCGCCGGGGCAATGTAACACACGTGCCTTGTATGGCTCACGTGTTGAACCTGGTTGTCCAGCAATTTTTAGCCCACTATCCCAGACTAGATGGCCTTCTGCAGAGGGCACGGTCGCTGTGTGCTCACTTCCGCCGTTCGCATCCCGCAGCTAAGCGACTTACATCTCTACAGAAGTCGTTGGGCCTGCCACTTCACCGGCTAAAATGCGATGTGCCTACCCGGTGGAATTCAACTCTGCACATGTTGCAGCGACTGTGGCAGCACCGACAAGCCCTGGTGCAATACGTTCTGACGTATAGCCTGGGCCAACGAGATCCAGAGTTGGGGCAAATCACACTGGAGGAGTGGTCTCAGATCAGGGACCTATGCACCCTTCGCACAGTTTTGAAATGGCGACGAAGATGTTTAGTGCTGACGATGCCATTATCAGCATGACTATTCCGGTGATTAACATGCTGGAGCACATGTTAAACAGAATTCGGAGTCAGGTGGTGGCACAAGAGGAGGTGGAGGAAGTAGAGGAGGAGGAGTTGTATGCGGAAGGGCTAACATCTGCAAGGTCCAGACGGTCGGCAGCACCAAGGCGGCAGGCATGTGAGGGTGGGGGAGATGGTTTTACCAGGGCGCATGGTAGCAGCCAAACTAGTGAGGAAGGTGCAGGAGCCCAGGAAGAAGTGGAGGACGAACTGATGGAAGACTCATCAGATGAGGGAGACCTTGATCACATTTCTGTTGTGCGAGGTTGGGGGGAGAGGACAGAGGAAGGAAGCATGATTGTTACCTCGCCACCAACACAACAGGGACTTGGTGCTCCTGGATGCGCAACACATATGAGTGCCTTCTTGCTGGACTACCTGCAACATGACCCTCGAATTGTGAGAATTAGAAATAATCCTGACTACTGGGTTGCCACACTGTTAGATCCCCAGTACAAAAGTAAATTTGCAGAAATTATTCCTGCCATAGAAAGGGATGCATGCATGCAGGAGTATCAGCAGAGACTGTTGCAGAATCTTACATGTGCTTTTCCACAAAATACCAGTGGTGCACGTAGTGAATCTCACAGTTCCAACTTGCCAACCGTGGGACCGTCAAGTGTTCAGCACTCAAACCGTAACAGAACCACAGTATCTGCTGGTAACATCAATTTTGCGGAATCATTTCACCACTTTTTTAGCCCATCCTTTGCAAGGCCACAGGAGACAAGAAGTCTGACACATAGTCAACGCCTAGAGACGATGGTACAGGAGTATCTCCAAGTAAACATTGAAGCCATGACTGTGTCACTGGACCCTTGCTCTTTTTGGGCTTCCAATCTGGATAAATGGCCGGAGCTAGCCACTTACGCCTTGGAGATCTTGTCATGCCCCGCAGCCAGCGTTCTGTCTGAACGTGTGTTCAGCGCTGCTGGTGGTGTGCTGACAGATAAGCGCACGCGGCTCTCCACTGATAATGTAGACAGACTCACGTTCATAAAGATGAACAAATCATGGATCCGAAACGACTTTTCTACCCCTGTGTCATCCTGGGGAGAGTAAAAGCTTGATGATTGGTTAAAATCACCCTACCAACCGTTTTAAGCTTTCAAATTACTAATCATGTTTATCTGTATCTTGGCTGGAAAATAATTTGGGCTTTGTAGCAGTGTGCAGCACTGATTCTATTAGGCCATCTATAATAAGCTCCACCAGATTTAAAATTACTAATCATGTTTATCTGTATCTTGACTGGAAAATAATTTGGGCTTTGTAGCAGTGTGCAGCACTGATCCTATTAGGCCATCTATACTAAAGCTTCACCAGATTTAAAATTAATAATAATTTTTAGCTGCATCTAGCCCGGAAAATAATTTTGGGGCTCCGAGATGCGCAAGACACATAAGTGCCTTCTTGCTGCACTACCTGCAGCATGACCCTCATATTGTCAGAATTCGAAGTAATTATGACTACTGGGTTGCCACACTCTTAGATCCCCCAAACTTTTCGATCAACCGTTTCATTTTAATAAAGACCAAAAAAATGGTCATTTTTGAAATTATAAGCATTAGCAGGTTGTTAGAAACTGAAATCAAACAGTTTTCAACTCAAAACTTTATTCTAGGTAATGTTACATTTTCACATAGGACCCCTTGTTCGAAAGGAGCTTCTGAACTCTCTCGTCCATTGAATTTGTCAGGTTTTGGATGGTTTCTGCTTCAATTGTTTTGCATGAGGACAGAATACCCTCCCAGAGCTGTTGCTTAGATGTGAACTGCCTCCCGCCATCATAGACACTCCTTTTAATGATGCTCCAAAGGTTCTGAATGGGGTAGAGGTCAGGGGAGCATGGGGGTCACACCATAAGTTTGTCCCCTTTTAAGCCCATATCAGCCAGAGATGCAGATGTTTTATGTGCAGCATGAGATGGTGCATTATCATGCAGAAAAATGATCTTGCTGTGAAATACACGGTTCTTCTTCTTGAACCATGGCAGGAAGTGCTGTTTGAGAAAATCCACATACATTATGGAGTTCATCTTTAGCGCCTTCAGGGATCCTAAAGGGGCCGACAATCTCTCTCCCCATGATTCCAGCCCAAAACATTACTCCACCTCCTCCTTGTTGGCGCTGTAGCCGTGTTTGCGTGGGGTGTCCATCAACCAGCCATCCTCCACTCCATCCATCTGGACCATCGAGCGCTGCACGGCACTCATCCGTGAACAAAACAGTTTTGAAATCAGTCTTCATGTAATGTTTGGCCCACTGGAGCCGTTTCTGCTTGTGTGAAGTGGATAGAGGAGGTCGACAGGATGGCGTATGCACAGCTGCAAACCTCTGAAGGACCCTGCATCTTGTTGTTCGGGGGACGTTGGAGGCACCAGCAGCTTCAAAAACTTGTCTGCTGCTATGACAAGGCTTTTTTGCCGCTGCTCTTTCAACCTGACGTAATTGCCTGTAGGAAAGAGTCCTCAATTTGCCCTTATCAGCACGCACACGTGTGTACTGTGAATCAGCTACATACTTCTTGATTGCCAAGACACTTCATCCTGATCATCGCACAATGTTGATTGTAGTCATGCCTTGACCTAAACACTCCACAATTTGTTGCTTCTCAGCAGCCGACACATCCTTTTTCTTTCCCATTTTGGCAGAAAATGTAGGCTGCTTAATAATGTGAGACAGCCTTCTTAAGTAGTCTTGCCTTTCATTGGACACACCTGCCAAACTAATTAGCACAGGTGTCTGCAATTGCTTACAGTGATATAAAGAGCCCTGACACACATCACCATCAATGAGTTTAACTGACAAACAAATAAATTCTTCCCTTATCACTCCTAAACACTTTTTGCATAATAATTTGGAACGCAGTGTACATGTGCTTTTCCACAAAACACCAGTGGTTCACGTAGTGAATCTTACAGTTCTAACTTGCCAACCGTGGTCTGTATGGAGTTGTTCAATAAAGGGCCCAAAATTAAGATAACATAGATGGGAGAGGTCTCTATGAATAGGAATTCCTAAGTATTTGATACCCTGTGAGGGCCAGGCAAAGGGAAAGTTGGACTGGATGGAATCCTATATGGATTTGGGGAGGGAGACATCGAGGGCCTCAGACTTCGCTGCATTGATTTTAAAATTTGACCATGTAACAAAGTGATCTATTTCAGCCATAACAGCATGGATGGATATATGTGATTGAGTGATATATACTAGGACATCATCAGCAAATAGAGAGCACTTGTACTCGGTGCCTCCCACCTCAATCCACCTAATATTGGGGTTATGGCGAATTGATGAGAGCAGGTGCTCCGTCACTAGGATGTATAAGAGAGGGGACAGAGAACATCCCTGCCTTGTCCCATTGGTGATTGTGAAAGGTGATGAAAATGTTCTGACGCGCCCCCTGGGCCTTGGGACACCCGGAGCCGGACCCTTTTTGGTGGACGCTGCTGGTTGTAGTCTCCATGGCGGCGACCCGGTTCTGTGGCTCAGGGCGGTCAAACCAGTGGCGGAACTATTTATGTGGTTTTGATGTTTAAATGTCTGACTACGCCACCCGTGGATTGCGGTCAGAGTGAACCGCCGCTCCAGGGCAGACCGCTGAGGCTGGTGTTGTGGGTGCAGCAGAGCGTAGCATAACTCCCCACGGGAGGAGTATAGCCTCAGGGCAGTGTATGCGGAGGATGGGGGTGATGGTGCAGGGCAGCAGCAGTAACGACACGGAGTCAGTGATGCAGTCCAGGGCCTTTACTCACAGTTCTTATTATCTAGACCACGTCTGCAGGTAACGGCTGCCCACGTCGTACTGTGCTCACCAGGTGAGGGGCTCAGACAACTCCCAAATAACTTTGGAGTGCTTCACAGGACCCCCTTTGTGTGTCCTTTGTCTGGCCTTTCTTACCAACCCTTCTGTCCGGCTGCCTCGGGCCTCCTCTTGGTAAACTTGGCGCCAGTTTCCCTGACCCTATGTGGTGCCTTCCTAGCGGGTGTAGCGAGGGGCTGCGCCACATAAAATGTCACAGCCTCCTGTTTCTAGCTGAGGGTCGTTTCCTGCCTCCACTAGTTTCGGGGACCGGTCTCCCCCTTTGGCCTGACCCCTCCACGCAGGTGGATTCGGGCGTGCGGTGGCGACTCGCCCGTCCGCACCCCTGGGATCCCTTCGTTCCTCGTTCCTGGAGCCTTCTCCGCTCCTCTTCCTTCCTTCTCCCTCTTCCAGGCCTGGGCCTCTGTTACTAGGCCCGCCTCCGGAGCAGAGCTCATGCAGAGCCCCTGCTCCCTGCCACTTCTGCTCAGACTTCTCTGCACTGAACTAAGATGGTGCCCACCTTTTATACTCCCTTCTCAATGCACCCAGGAACTGCTTCCTCCCTGCTCCTGCACTACAGGGTTCCCCTTCCTCAGTGTTCCCTCCCCCCACTCCAGCCAGGGACAGGGACTGTCGTGCCCATCTCAGGGGCATATTGGTCGCCCTGCCCCACGGCAATGTGGTGTAATGCATGCAGGTGTCGGGTCCTGATCCACACTACATCCTTACCTGAGAGTGAGATATCACACCTCTGGGTGAGGTGCAATACCTCTGTAGCAACCGAGCCCTCAGGGTGCTACAGTTCCATTTATCTTCAGCCTAGGTGACGTATTGCAATACAGGACCGTGATTTTGGCTATAAAAGGGTCCACTAGACCCCTACCCCAAGCTTTTTAAGAGAATCATATATGGAGTGCCAGGAGACTCTATGGAATGCTTTCTCAGCATCCAACGAGAGTATCTAATTACAAATTTTTAACTGCATCTAGCCCAGGAAATACTTTGTGCCTAGTAGCAGTGTCTGCTAGTCAGCGGATTATCCCGGCTGTTAAGCAAGCTACACCACCTGTAGTTTGGACACTTAATTTTTTCAAAGGAAATGCTTCGGGACCACGGGATTCTCAGTGAAGAGCATCAGGAGGCACCCCAAGGCATAGGGGCTGGGACTGGCAGTAGGATGCCTTGCGGTGGACAGCCGAGCTCGATCCTTATAAAAGCTTTTTAACTGCAGCAGCTTTAGTGGACGCTACTGGAGCTGGAATTACGCGGCTGCTGGCATGAGACTTGCCCTCCAATAGATCCTTGTAAATGGATTTAAAGTGTATTCATTCAAATTAGAATGACAATTTAAATTAAAAAGCTTAGAGCTGCCTCCACCACAGGGGGGCTCGCTCGACCCACCAGCGGACAGGCACCAGTATTGGGAGAGGGGGGCTGGCCGTCAGGGTTCACCGCGGCTCTGGCACAAACCCGGCGACGCGGAGGTGGCACGGGCAGGAGCGGACTGAACGTGTCGGCTTCTCACTTTTTGGATTTTAGAAGGGCATGACATGCCTATATCTGTGTCTCCCCCTCCTTTTACTCCTCCACCTCTTTTCTTTTCGCATGACTATATGTACTTGTCACTTTTCCATGTGTTAGTTGTGTCTTCTGAGCAGTTTGTCAGCTTTTGGACACCTTTGAAGGTGTTTTCTATGTGTTTCTATGTGTTTTTGTTTGCCTGCCATTGGTTTTAACGGTGTTCGAAGGTGTTCGACGAACAGTTCGACGAACAGTTCGGCGAACACACGGGTGTTCGACGAACCAAACCGAACTCGAACACTACGGGGGTGGCTCAACACTAGTCAACAACTGCCCTGTTCTGCTCACAAATCCTTCCCAACATCTGCAATGTAGAGTTCCAACCCATGGGGACATCGCGTATCAGTCGGTAAGCTGGAAGCTGCAAATGCTGCTGAATCACGGCAAGGATGGCGGAAGCTGTAGCTGACTTTCTAAAATGGGCACACATGCGGCATACTTTGACAAGCAGATCTGGCAGATCCGCGTAGGTTTTGAGAAACCGCTGAACCACAAGGTCAAGAACATGAGCCAGGCATGGTACGTGTGTGAGCTCGCCTCACCTCAGAGATGCCACCAGGTTCTGGCCATTGTCACACATGACCATGTCTGGCAGTAGGGTCAGCGGTGTGAGCCACAGATCTGCCTGCTCTTTCAGAGCTGTCCACAACGCTTCAGTGTTGTGCGGTTTGTCACGTAAGCATATTATCTTTAGCACATCCTGTTGCCGGTTGGCCGAGGCAGTGCTTCCAGCTTGCGACTGATGTGGTCATTTCAGAGATGGAGACTGAAGAGGAGGAGAAGGTGCAGGAGCTGTAGAACGTGGGGGCAACCCTGAATGACTCATGGCCCGCAATCCTTGGCATCGGGAGGACGTGTTCCATCCCAAGGTCCGACTTTGTCCCGGCTTCCACTAACCCAGTGTGCTGTCAGCGATGTGTACCGTCCCTGCCCACAAGAACTTGTCCATGGTTAGGTGGACTTTCCCGGTAACTGCATTGTTGAGGGCACGTCTATTGTTGAGGGACACATGCTCGTGTAATGCAGGGACGGCACACCGGGAGAAATAGTGGCGGCTGGGGACCAAGTACCGAGGGACAGCTGCCGGTATCAGGTTGTGGAAAGCTTCTGTCTCCACGAGCCTAAAAGGCAACATTTTGGGCACAAACATTTTCTAAATGTGTGAATTTAGTAGTGTGACCTGTGGGGCGTTGGCTGCATATTTGCACTTGCGTTCCAAGGACTTGGGTAGGGACAATTTAACGCTGCCCTTGGACAAGGATGTGGACGTGCTTTCTGATGGTGCTAATTGAGATTATTCAAAGACAGGTGCAGGGCGAGAGGCATCTTGTCATGCGCCATGGACAGTGGATTGGCGTGCATGCACAACAGCGGAACAAGCAGTGGTGTCACCCGCAGACACTGTTGCTGGACCCTGGGGTTTCGTCCCACTTAGTCGGGTGCTTTGCTACCATGTGCCTGATCATGCTGATGGAGGTCAGGCTGCTAGTTTTGCTACCTCTGCTGATACTGGCCTGGCAGGTGGTGCAAATGGCCTTTTTCGGGTTATCTGCAGAATCTTTAAAAAATAACCAGACTCGGGAAGACCTAACAGTTGTACTGGCAACTTCCGTTGTGTTTGCACGTTACGAGGAACGCTTTCCTGCCTTGTGTCTGCAGCCACCACACTGCTTCTTCCTGTTGTCGTGCTATACCTCCCTTCTTCTGTGTGCTGCTGTCCTCGCACTGTATGTCGCCCTGCCAGGTTGGATCAGTTACTATATCATTCACCACCTTGTCTTCCACTTCCACACCCTGGTCCTCCTCCTGACTTTCTGGCAATTGTGTCTCATCATCATCATCATCATCATCATCATCATCATCATCATCATCATCATCATCATCATCATCATCATCATCATCATCATCATCATCATCATCATCATCATCATCATCATCATCATCCACCTCTTGCGACAGCAATTCCACTTTCCCACCATCGCCTCCAATATTTGAGCATCGCTACACACGTTCTTCTTTTTACTCGCTTGAAGCTGGCTGGGCAAGAGGCCCGAATCTACAAATGGAAAAGTGAACAGCTCTTATGAGTGTCCAAGTATGGGATCAGTTGTTTCCGGTCCCTCAGCATGGTGGGAGGAAGGAGGATCAGGGTGAGGAATATGTGGTCCTGGCTCACGGCTACTGAGACTTGACTAGAGATGAGCGGTGTTCGACTCGAACTGTTCGCCAAACTCAAATTCAAGCTGTTTTGGGCGGTGTTCGAGCCGTTCGGCGAACACGAACGATTTGAAAAAAATTCAGCTTTTCGAGGTTAATGTTCGATAACTGTTCGTGCACCAAAATCATAACTGGATTTTTTCTCAGTAATGCTGAAAATTAATGTTAATACACAGTTTGAGTGTACAGAGGGGCGGGGGGAGGGGGAGGGGATGGATCTCTGCATAAATAATGAAGATCTCCATTTTTTTTTCTCTTTCCCGCATTTACAGGGGAAGGTGCAGTCTGTCAGCCTATCAGCAGCGCACACACGCAGCGAAGTGCTTTTTTTCACACAAGCAAGGGCATGTGTCATTGGCAGTGTATGTCACATGTCCTTGCCCTATAAGACCCAGCCATTTTCCCCATCGCCACCATTTTCTCACTGCTGTAGCTGCATGTTAGACGGCACTGCTGTTGCTGTGTGCACTATACTTTGCTAATTTCAAGCCAATTTTTGCACAAATCTACAGATAGCTTGGGAGAAGGGAAGAGTTGTGATTGCAGTCCTTTTAAGGACTAGGTTACATCATTTCATACGACTTTTATCAGGCAGGTCTGTGCTCTTAAATAGATAGGTTAGGAGTAAAGACTAATTGTAATTGGAGTCATTTTCAGGGCTAGGTTACATCAGTTCCTATCACTTTTTGCCAGGCAGGTCTGTGCCAGTGCTGTGCAAGTTTTTTTCACAGCATTTGGCTAAATCTAGCAAAGCAAATCCTTTTTGGCCTATTGCAGAGTGTGTTAGTCAGTGGAGTAGCCTATCTGTGTTG
The DNA here is from genome assembly GCF_046119375.1 of Phyllobates terribilis. Taxonomy (NCBI): domain Eukaryota; kingdom Metazoa; phylum Chordata; class Amphibia; order Anura; family Dendrobatidae; genus Phyllobates; species Phyllobates terribilis. The sequence goes on from NW_027362764.1 coordinate 574,574,978, forward strand.
CAAGCTACACCACCTGTGTATAGAATACAATTTTGTTTACTGCACCTAGTGAAGTAAAACCTTTTGGGCATAGCATCATTCTATTAGTCCATCTATACTAACCTCCACCAGGTTGCAAAGTCAATATAATTTTTTTCTGCATCGAGCTCTGAAAAAATATTTAGGCTTCTAGCAGTGTGTGGGCCTTGTTCTATTAGTCCATCTATACTAACCTCCATCAGGTTGCAAATTCAATATAATTTTTTTCTGCATCTAGCTCTGAAAAAATATTTCAGCTTCTAGCAGTGTGTGGGACTTGTTCTATTAGTCCATCTATACTACCCTCCATCAGGTTGCAAGTTCAATATAATTTTTTTCTGCATCTACCGCTGAAAAAATATATTTCGGCTTGTAGCAGTGTGTGGTACTCATTGTATTAAGCCATCTATACCAAGCTCCACCAGCTTTGAAATTAATAATAATTTTTAGCTGCATCTAGCCCTGAAAATAATTTTTGTGCCTAAAACACAATGTATGGGTCCGCGCTAGCCACGATGCTGAGGAGTCTAAAGCTGCTGCTAATGCTTTACCACAATTCAATTGGCAGATTTTCACAGAGCTCTTCCCCAACGCCCACCCATCGGGCAATAGTTGCCCACCCTCCCTATGGGATCTAGTGGCGAATAGTTGATGCCATTAATCAGCGAGTCAGTTGCCCCGTCGATGTGGCAAGCATACGGTAAGGCATGGGAAGAGTGGACTCGACTAGTATTAGGCAGACGGGTTGACCAATGTGAACAAGCCAGATCACAAGTCACCATAGAATTTCTCCACCAGCTAATGAGGGGCATATCAGGGGCGTCAGCGCAGCGGTGGCTGACCGGAGTAGCATTTCACTTCCAACTACTGAATTGGGGAGATGTGAAACATTCATCATCAGACAATCCATAAAAGAGTGGAAAAGGTGTCAGCCAAGTCAGGAGTGTAGACGTCCGTCCCGTGTCACTAAAACGGATTTCTCACACCATATACCTAACACCATTAACATGACACTCACAATTTGAAGCAATACTACTGTCTACTGCATTTGCGATCGCCTTCTTCGGGGCGCTATGCATAAGCGAATTAGTCCCTCAATCCAAAATTACCACCAGTGGAGGCTTATTACACCAGGACGTAGTCATAGCCAATAATGCAATACGTAAATCGAAAATGGTTCCAGCGGGCAGGGGCACTTGGGTACTTCTGCAACCCACAAATGGTACACTGAGTCGGGTAACAATAGTAAAATCATATTTAACCATCAGATCGCAAAGTAATTTCTTCCTATCACACATTGATGGAACGCCATTATCAAGATACCAGTTCCAAGCTATATTTAATAAATGCATAACATCGGCAGGGAACCACCCCAAAGATTACGGGACACACTCATTCCGCATAGGTGTGGCCACGGAAGCAGCAAGATCAGCACTGTCAGAAACGGAAGTTCAGAGGATAGGGAGATGGCGATCCACGTGTTTGGCGAGATACATAAGACCGGACTTGTTATCCTAACGTTGTTTGTTTCTTTTACAGGTGACGCAAATCCAACAGTGTGGGTGATACGCCACTCGTTTATATATTGGGCAGAAATAAGGGCGAAAGTTTGCCCAGGCAGGAGGAAATTAGAGTTTCATAACACATATTTCAACTGGAAAGGTATTAGAAGCCTGCTATGGCCACAGGTACTAATGGAGGTAATCAAGGTAGGGAGAGAGGCAAGAGGTCTGGTCATCTTAGTTATACAGGCTGGGGGAAACAACCTAGGCCATTACAAGAGCGCATAACTAATGGCAATAATGAAACTAGACACTGAGCGCTTCAGAGAATTTTTCACAAAACTAACTATAGTATGGTCAGAGATTGTGCCGATAGCGGTATGGCAAGGTGCGCGAGACATCACGGCCATCGAACGGACAAGGCGGGTAATAAATATTCAGATGGCAAAATTTAGAAGAGACAGAGGTGGTGTAGTGATACGACACCGACAACTGGAAGGAGATGAAGCAAGCCTCATACGGCCCGACGATGTTCACTTAATGGATATTGGACTGGACATATTCCTGTCAGGACTCCAGGACGGAGTGGAACAAGCGTTAAGAGTGATGGATGGGGGTCAGAGTCCTGCATATGAGTACGCAGGATCCTCCGTGGCCTGGAAATAGAAAGGACATGTCGGAGAGTTACACTTGTTGGCCAAATTGCCGGAGTGGAGACCCAGGGCATGCTGCAACAAGCTGAATTATTGTAGAAATAAAATGCCTTTCTAATGGAATGAGTATAAAGAGTTAATAAAGCTGTGACCGATCTTCACCCATCCAGTTGTAAGAGTTAAATTATTGTATTGTCAAGGAAAGGGGGGCGGTAGGGGGGCTGAGCGTCTGGGTTTGGTTGGGGGTCCCCGCAGTCTGCCTAGGCTAGATGCATTTAAAAATTCTTATTAGATACACAGGCGGTGCAGCTTGCTTCGAAGCTGGGCTACTACGCCCAAAGTATTGCCTAGGCTAGAAGCAGTTAAAAATTCTACGCTGACTAGCAGACACTGAAGCTTTGGAGCAGACCTCTGAGTAAACAACTCTTCAGACTCAACCATCTGTGTTACCCAAAGCCATAGTGTATGTAGTTTTTTACAGTTAAAAGGGGGGGGAGCGACCCAACACACCTGAAATTGACGATGCCAACGTCATGTAAAACACAGCAAGGGGGCTCCAAAAAGAGTCTCCATTTTTTCCCAAAATTGGGTCCAATGACACAGTCATGGCTTCGATGTTCACTTGGAGATACTCCTGTACCATCCTCTCTAGGCGTTGACTATGTGTCAGACTTCTTGTCTCCTGTTGCCTTGCAAAGGATGGTCTAAAAAAGTGGTGAAACGATTCCACAAAATTGCTGTTACCAGCAGATACTGTGTTACTGTTACGGTTTGAGTGATGAAGACTCGACAGTCACACGCTTTGCAAGTTAGAACTGTGAGATTCACTACATACACTGCTGGTGTTTTGTGGAAAAGCACATGTAAGATTCTGCAATTGCGTCTGCAGATACTACTACATGCGTGAATCCCTTTCTATGGCAGGAATTATTTCGGCAAATTTACTTTTGTACCGGGGATCTAAGAGTGTGGCAACCCAGTAGTCGGGATTACTTCGAATTCTGACAATCCGAGGGTCATGTTGCAGGTAGTGCAGCAAGAAGGCACTCATGTGTCTTGCGCATCCAGGAGGACAAAGTCCTTGTTGAGTTGGTAGCGAGGTAAGAATCAAGCTTCCTTCCTCTGCCCTCTCCCCCCAACCTCGCTCAACAGAAATGTGATCAAGGTCTCCCTCATCTGATGAGTCTTACATGCCCATCGCCAGTTCGTCTTCCACTTCTTCCTCGGCTCCTGCACCTTCCTCAACAGTTTGGCTGCTACCATGCGCCCTGGTTAATCCCCCTCCCTCCCATGCCTGCCACCTTGGTGCTGCCGACCGTCTGGACCTTGGAGATGTTATCCCTTCCGCATACGACTCCTCCTCTACTTCCTCCACCTCCTCTTGTCTCTCCACCTGACTCTGAATTCTGTTAAACGTGTGCTCCAGCAAGTAAATCACCAGAATAGTCATGCTGATAATGGCATCGTCGTCAGCACTAAACATCTTCGTCGCCATTTCAAAACTGTGCAGAAGGATGTGCGGCACCCCTGAGGGTTCAGTCACCACAGAGTTACTGCATCTCACCCAGAGGTGTGGTATCTCACCCTCAGGTAAGGAAGGAGTATGGCTCGGGACCCTAACACCTGCATCCAACACATACCCGCAGTGGGGGTAGGGCGAGATTGCTCCTAAGGAAGAACACAGTCCCAGGTCCCTAGCTGGCGGGACGGTCCTATGTAGTGGGTGCTTAGGGGAGCAGCTTAGCGGAGCACATGACAGGGAGAGTATAAATAGGAAGCCATCTTATAAAGAGCAAGCCAGTCAGTGGAGGAGAAGTGACAGGAGCAGAGGCTCTGCATGAGCTCTGCTCCGGAGGCGGGCCTAGCCTGGGTGGCCCAGGACTGAAGGAGAGAAGAGAGGAGTGGGAGCAGGAAGGCTCCAGGAGCCGAAGGGACCCTAGGGGTAAGGGCTGTGCAGAAGGCCACCCGTACGCCCACTGCTACCAGGAGGTAGAGGGGTCAGGCCAGATAAGGGGAACCGGTCCCTCAACTAGCGGAGAAACAGCAAGGCTCAACTAGAAACCGGAGGCTGCAGCATTTCATGTACTGCAGGCCAAAGTCCACACCAGTCTCACTAAGAAGGTAGCCACATAGGACCCAGGGGATGGAACACACGTCGCCCACCAAGCCCCGAGGATACCGGATAGAAGTGTCACTGGGTGTGAGCTGCAGGGAGAAGGCCAGAGAAAGGACACAGAGAAGGGGGTCCTGCTAAGTGCTCCGGAGCTAACTGGGGGAGGACTGAGCCCCTCACCGAGTACGCACAGCACGACGGGGGAGATTGCTCTGGTACCTGTAATCTAGACTGCAACAACTGAGTAAAGATCTTGGGACTGCATCACACGGACTCTGTGTTCATTACTGACTCCCTGCACTACAACCATCATCATCCACCCACACTGCCCTCAAGCTACACTCTTCCTGTGGGGAGTAATAATACCATTGCTGCAAAACCACCAGCTTCAGAGGACTGTTCCGCATTGGCGGCCCCTTTGGCCGCATTCCACAGGTGGCGTAGTCAGACATTATAAAACCCATATATACAAATTACCCTTGGATTGACCGCCCTGGGTCACGGAACGGATCATTGCCACAGTGACTACAACCCCTAGCGTCTACCGGCCCGGCTCTGGGTACCCCACGGCCCAGGGTGTGCATCAACTTCATAGGTCCCTGATCTGAGACCACTCCTGCAGCGTGATTTTCCCCACCTCTGGATCTCGTTGGCCCAGGCTATACGTCAGAACGTATTGCACCAGGGCTTGTCGGTGCTGCCACAGTCGCTGCAACATGTGCAGAGTTGAATTCCACCGTGTCGGCACATCGCATTTCAGCCGGTGAACTGGCAGGCCCAACGACTTCTGTAGAGATTTAAGTCGTTGAGCTGCGGGATGCGAACGGCGGAAGTGAGCACACAGCGACCGTGCCCTCTACAGAAGGCCATCTAGTCCGGGATAGTGGGCTAAAAATTGCTGGACAACCAGGTACAACACGTGAGCCATACAAGGCACGTGTGTGACATTGCCCCGGCGAAGGGCCGCACCCAGGTTTGCAGCATTGTCGCACACGGCCTTCCCTGGTTGCAGGTCCAGTGGAGACAACCATTCATGAAAATGGGTCTCCAGAGCTGACCACAACTCCTCAGCTGTGTGACTCATTTCCCAGACATTTCAAAGTAAACACTGATGCCGTTGAGCCCTGCTGCCAGCATAGTAAGGAGGTGTGCAAGATTCCTTCTGTGCAGTTAGAAAGCAGGTGGCACTATCAGACAGGCTTTGGGTGCAGGTGGAGGACCGAGAGGAGGTTGAGGAGGCAGAAGCAGTGGAGGAACTTCGAGATAAAGAGGAATGACGCACAACTCGTGGGGACGGTAAGACTTGGACAGCAGCCCCTTGTCCTGCTGTTACCATAGTTACCCAGTGCCCAGTCAGCGACATGTAATGCCCCTGTCCATGCCTACTCGTCCAAGTGTCTGTGGTGAAATGCACCCTGTCACACACAGAGTTTCTCAAAGAAGCGGTGATGTTGTGTGCGACATGCTGGTGTAGCGCAGGCACACCTTTCTTTGAGAAGTAGTGCCGAATGGGCATCTGGTACTGGGGCACTGCGACGGACATAAGGTATCGAAAATCCTCTGTGTCCACCAGGCGGAAAGGCAGTATTTCTGTAGCCAAGAGCTTGCAGATGGTGAAATTCAACCTCTTAGCTTTGTCATGGCTAGGAGGAAATTGTCTTTTACTTGTCCACATCTGAGGGACCGAGGGCTGGCTGTTGTGCTTAGACAGCGTTGAGTAGGGTGTCCCCGGCAAACTGCCGGTCTGTGAGGAAGATGCAGGCGGACATGTTAGGTTGCCTTGATCCAAAAGGTGGTACTCTCGATGTCAGAGAGCGCTCAACACCAGCAGGTGTTTCCACTTCCAAATGAACTGACGACCTGCCATTCAAACTGGCTGTTGCGGGTAAAGAGGTGGCAGGTCTGCGTCCAAAAACATGTGTGACTGCTGTCCCCCCAGTCACAGAGGATGAAGAGGCCGTGGATGCACAAGATGGGGCAGACGGTGGTTGGCCCGGCCCGCTAGGCCGCATTGTAGCAAGGGTGAGCTTCCCACTGCAACTTATGCTTCATATCCATGTGACGGTTCATGCATGAAGTACTCAAACTATGGATTTTTTGGCCTCTACTTAGCTTTTGGTGACAAATATTACAGATAACACGAGTTGGGTCATCCTTACCGATCTGAAAAAATGCCCAGGCTATGCAAGGCTTAGAGCCCATGCGACCTGAAGAGCCACTACTACTTGTGGTCAGAGGCAGAGTTGTGGTTGAGGATGCAGTTGTTGACGTGCTTCCAGTACTCCGTCTCTGTCCAGGAAGGCGCAACCTAACCTCGTCCTCAATAGCATCTGTGACGCCCCGCTGCGCTTGGTATCACAGATCCTAGAAGAGTGCATTGCTGCAATCCTCCACAAGAGGCCCCCATAAACATTCACACATCTCCACCTTCCACCTCAGACCAGCAGAGGGAGCCCGTTAGGGATATAAATAGGGAAGGTGGAGCTATGCAGTTCAGTTCCTCTGAAGAGTTCCTGCAGTAGAGAAGCCTAAGAGAGGTCAGTCTGCAGTGGAGCTCAGTCTAGTCTAGAGAACTCAGTTAATAGTTCAGCAGTGGAGCATGAGGCTCCTGCTAGCTAGATTCAGGGAGCCAAGTTACAGTTTAAGGTGTGCCGGCGCCATAAGATCGGTGAAGCACGGCAAGCTGCCGTTAGTGTGTATAGCGTAGTGAGGTCCCGAGTAGGCCGAAGGCGAGTGGAGAGTTAGTACATAGGGGGCAGAGGAGCTTAACCAGCTCACCCCGAAGCATTTACCGGACACCGGATCCGAGCTTACCAGGAACTCTATGACCCACTAAGGCATAACCAGAATCCCTGGAGAACTACAAGTCCCAGGATCGCCATGGTGCTGATACGAAACAGAGAAAGGAGACGCTTAGGCCCCGAATACTGGGCGCGTGAACTCCAAGACAAGGCCTTACCATAAGGTCAGCCAGCGCAGGACAGAGACAAAGTTAGGCCTAGCTCCAGGCAGGTCAGGAACTTAGTACGCAGAGGCAAGAAACAGGAGGCCCTACACCCGCTCATTGGGGAGGATCCTGATATGCACCCTTCACCCTACAGTGCTCCGGGATGTGCCTCAATTTCCACCAGTAAAAGGTACTGAAGTGACTACCGTGTCCGTTTCCGTTCTTGCTCTGACCCAGCTGGGTCTTGCCTGTCCTGCATTCCCCCTGCATACTCTTTTCTGAGGCCTAGCTCCACCTGTGGGGAGCTATACCATCGAGCTGCCTTATCACCGGCCTCAGTGGACTGCTGCAGCGCTGGTGCTTCTCACCAGATACCACAGGTGGCGTCACGAACTCTTATAAAATTAACAATTATCCACCCTTTTAAAGACTGACCCCAGGGTACGGGCCCGTGAGCCGACCACCGCGACATCCCCAAGGCCAGGCAAAGGCCCGGGTACCGAGTCATCCCCATCCCCTGGGCTAGTCACATCCTCCTCCACCTCCTCTGCTGACCTCATCAACTGGCTGACTGTGGGTTGACAGTAAGTGGGATCTCCAACCTCGTTATCATCACCCTGTGTGTCCTCACACCCATCGTCCTCAGAGCCAACCTCTTCCTGCCCTGACCGAAAAGTCAAGTTGTCGCTCCAATCAGGTATTTGAGTCTCATCATCGTCTTCATCATTGTCTCCACCAACAGGAGTTACAGTTTGGGAACGAGGGTCTACATTATGCTCAGAACCTTCTTCTTCTGGTCCTGGATCCAACTTATAAAGATTCTGGGCATCAGTGCAGATCATTTCCTCATCTGGATTAACACAAGCTCTGGAGCAGACCTCCGTTTCCCAGGCTATAGTATGAGTAAACAGCTGTGCAGACTCAACCATCTGTGTTACCCCATACTCAGACGGGCAGCTGGAGACTTGGGAGCTGTGAGAAAGCAAGTGCGATTGGGGTGACACCTCTGAGGATTGGAGTATTTGTGATGTTGAAGTTGAGGTGGAGGAGAGCCCACTTGAAGGAGCACTTGATATCCGTTTTAGCACCTGCTGTTTTTGTGCCTCATCTGGAGTTTGTAGCGATGGGCGTGTCCGTAAGAAAGGGATCGTATCACATTGTCCACAAAAAAAAGTAGACATCTTAGTTTGGCTGGAAAATGGTCTTTCTTCTGCAGATGCTACCCCCCCCCCCACCGCGGGGGGGCTCGACCCACCAGCGGACAGGCACCAGTATTGGGAGAGGGAGGCTGGCCGTCAGGGTCTACCGCGGCTCTGGCACAAACCCGGCGACACGGAGGTCGCACGGGCAGAAACTGACTGGCCGTGTCAGCTTCACACTTTTTTGGTTTTAGAAGGGTATGACATCCCTATACAGTTATATGAAAAAGTTTGGGCACCCCTATAAATCTTAAGCTTATTGTTTTATAAAAATTGGTGTTTTTGCAACAGCTATTTCAGTTTGATATATGTAATAACTGTTGGACACAGTAATGTTTCTGCCTAGAAATGAGGTTTATTGCACTAACAGAAAATGTGCAATCTGCATTCAAACAAAATTTGACAGGTGCATAAGTATGGGCACCTCATCAGAAAAGTGACATTAATATTTAGTAGATCCTCCTTTTTCAAAAATAACAGCCTCTGGTTGCTTCCTGTAGCTTTTAATGATTTCCTGGATCCTGGATGAAGGTATTTTTGACCATTCCTCTTTACAAAACAATTCTAGTTCAGTTAAGTTTGATGGTCGCCGAGCATGGACAGCACTCTTCAAATGATCCCACAGATGTTCAATGATATTCAGGTCTGGGGACTGGGATGGCCATTCCAGAACATTGTAATTGCTCCTCTGCATGAATGCCTGAGTAGATTTGGAGCGGTGTTTTGGATCATTGTCTTGCTGAAAGATCCATCCCCTGCGTAACTTCAACTTTATCACTGATTCTTGAACAATATTGTCAAGAATCTGCTGATACTGAGTGGAATCCATGCGTCCCTCAACTTTAACAAGATTCCCGGTGCCGGCATTGGCCACACAGCCCCAAAGCATGATGGAACCTCCACCAAATTTAACTGTGGGTAGCAAGTGTTTTTCTTGGAATGCTGTGTTTTTTTGCCGCCATGCATAAAGCCTTTTTGTATGACCAAACAACTCAATCTTGGTTTCATCAGTCCACAGGACCTTCTTACAAAAAGAAATTGGCTTCTCCAAATGTGCTTTTGCATACCTCAGCCGACTGTTTGTGGCGTGCTTGCAGAAACGGCTTCTTTCGCATCACTCTCCCATACAGCTTCTCCTTGTGCAAAGTGCGTTGTATAGTTGACCGATGTACAGTGACACCATCTGCCGCACGTTGATGCTGCAGCTCTCTGGAGGTGGTCTGAGGATTGTCCTTGACTGATCTCACCATCTTCTTCTCTGCCTTTCTGATGTTTTTCTTGGCCTGCCACTTTTGGCCTTAACTAGAACTGTCCCTGTGTTCTTCCATTTCCTTACTATGTTCCTCACAGTGGAAACTGACAGGTTAAATCTCTGAGACAGCTTTTTGTATCCTTCCCCTGAACAACTATGTTGAATAATCTTTGTTTTCAGACAGTTGTTTTGAGGAGCCCATGATGCCACTCTTCAGAGGAGATTCAAACAGGAGAACAACTTGCAAGTGGCCACTTTAAGTAGCTTTTCTCATGATTGCATACACCTGGCTATGAAGTTCAAAGCTCAATGAGGTTACAAAACCAAAAAAGTGCTTTAGTAAGTCAGTAAAAAGTAGGTAGGAGTATTTAAAACAAGAAAATGATAAGGGTACCCATACTTATGCACCTGTCAAATTTAGTTTGAATGCAGATTGCACATTTTCTGTTAGTATAATAAACCCCATTTCAAGGCAGGAACATTACTGTGTCCAACAGTTATTACATATATCAAACTGAAATAGCTGTTGCAAAAACACCAATTTTTATAAAACATTAAGCTTAAGATTAATAGGGGTGCCCAAACTTTTTCATATAACTGTATCTGTGTCTCCCCCTCCTTTTACTCCTCCACCTCTTTTCTTTTCGCATGACTTTATGTACTTGTCACTTTTCCATGTGTTAGTTGTGCTTTATGAGCAGTTTGTCAGCTTTTGGACACCTTTGAAGGTGTTTTCTATGTGTTTCTGTGTGTTTTTGTTTGCCTGCCATTGGTTTTAACGGTGTTCGAAGGTGTTCGTCCAACAGTTCGGCGAACATATGGGTGTATTCGACGAACCGAACAGAACTCGAACACTACGGGGGTGGCTCAACACTAGACTTGACCGTGTGGAAGACAGGGTGGTGGTGGTGGTGATGGTGGCAAAGTGACTATAAGCATTATCTGCTATCCAACCAACAACCTTTTGACACTGCTCTGTGTTAAATAGTGCTGTTCTGCGGTCCCCAAGTAATTGGGACTGGAAGGTTGAGCGCCAAGATGTGGGTATTAGTAGTGGCACAATTTCATCTTGCCCACGGCCATGTCATCAGCCTCTGCATGCACCACCACCATCACGTCCACTTCCCCGTCCCTTGCCACGCACTTTGCCCATTTTAAACGGAGGACAATATTTTCCACATTCATGAGAAATGGCTGATTTTGGAACGCAGTTATAGGTGATACATCTGATAGAGAACCACGATTTTAAATAGCAGGCCTGTAATTTACTAATATTATTCTACACAGAGACCTAGTGTGAATAGCTTGACCGACACACTGCAACGAAATGGAAATAAGAAGCAAGACAAAAATATATCTCATACCCTACCATAATTATATATAAATGTAAAGCAAAATTGCATAATAAATATAGGGTACTTAGTGAACTATTTTTGATCAAAAAAAGTATACAAGCCGTCCCACCAGCGGCAAGGGGACCCTAAATTGGGACGGTACCTATACTGCCTATATTAAAAACCTTACTGTATATCAAAGTTGAAGTAATGCATATAAAAGGGTAGACAAATAGGACCGGGTCCCAACTCCAGACCACCTAGGCCCGTGGTAAGCTACATATATACCAATCAGCTCAACAAAGGGCATGCCACACCCTTAAATTGCACAGAATGCAAACAAGTCAAAAAACCAGACAATGTGAACTGAGGTCTAAGATGGCAGACATACAAGAAACAGAGGCATGTTCACACTAGCAAAAAAGAAGCAAGACAAAAATATATCTCATACCCTACCATAATTATATATAAATGTAAAGCAAAATTGCATAATAAATATAGGGTACTTAGTGAACTATTTTTGATCAAAAAAAGTATACAAGCCGTCCCACCAGCCGTCCCAATTTAGGGTCACCTTGCCGCTGGTGGGACGGCTTGTATACTTTTTTTGATCAAAAATAGTTCACTAAGTACCCTATATTTATTATGCAATTTTGCTTTACATTTATATATAATTATGGTAGGGTATGAGATATATTTTTGTCTTGCTTCTTTTTTGCTAGTGTGAACATGCCTCTGTTTCTTGTATGTCTGCCATCTTAGACCTCAGTTCACATTGTCTGGTTTTTTGACTTGTTTGCATTCTGTGCAATTTAAGGGTGTGGCATGCCCTTTGTTGAGCTGATTGGTATATATGTAGCTTACCACGGGCCTAGGTGGTCTGGAGTTGGGACCCGGTCCTATTTGTCTACCCTTTTATATGCATTACTTCAACTTTGATATACAGTAAGGTTTTTAATATAGGCAGTATAGGTACCGTCCCAATTTAGGGTCACCTTGCCGCTGGTGGGACGGCTTGTATACTTTTTTTGATCAAAAATAGTTCACTAAGTACCCTATATTTATTATGCAATTTTGCTTTACATTTATATATAATTATGGTAGGGTATGAGATATATTTTTGTCTTGCTTCTTTTTTTGCTAGTGTGAACATGCCTCTGTTTCTTGTATGTCTGCCATCTTAGACCTCAGTTCACATTGTCTGGTTTAACGAAATGGAAATGGAAGAAATGTCTGATTTTTGAACAGTCTTATAGGTGATATGTCTGACAGAGAACCACGGTTTTAAATAGTAGGCCTGTAATTTACTAATATTATTCTACACAGAGACCTAGCGTGAATAGCTTGACCAACACACTGCAACGAAATGAAAGGCAGAAATGGCTGATTTTGGAACTCTATTATATAGGTGATATGTCTGACAGAGAAACGCAGTTTTAAATAGCAGGCCTGCAATTCACTAAAACTATTCTTCACAGACTCCTAGTGTGAATAGTTTGACTGACACACTGCAACAGAATGAAAATGGAAGAAATGTCTGATTTTGGAACACTCTTATAGGTGATATGTCGGACTGAGAACCACGGTTTTAAATAGCAGGCCTGTAATTTACTAATATTACTGCACACAGACACCTAGTGTGAATAGCTTGACCGACACACTGCAACAGATTGGAAAAGAAGGCCAATATTTTACACGTTCAGTTGAAATTTCTGGATCTTTATGGAACAGATCTGGCTTTATTCTGCAGTGAGAATAAGCAAATGGAGCAGAAAATTGTGTACTCTGAATTGCTTTTTAAGCAAATAACCAGGATTAAGATAAAAAAAAAAGTGCCCTGGCCCCTGATATCTGGGGCTATGTCTACAAATATTTGTAATTGTTACAGCAGCAGCCAAAAGAACGTTCAATGGACCCTCTTGTGCTGTATCATACACTGCAGTCTGCCACATACACTGCTTACCTGCCCAGCACTGATTATATGCAGCTGGATTAGTCCTCAGAAGGACTGTTAGCTCAGATGGATATATAGATATGCTGTGGAATACTTTTACTAACTATAAACAAGCAAATCTCTCCCTGACTCAGCATCAGCTCTCCCTAATCTGCCCGATTCCGGGGTAGACTGTGACGAGCATAGTGGCGCCAGGTCTTATATAGAACAGATGACGCTGTGCGGCCAGCCAATCACTGTAATGCCCACAACCAACATAGTTATGGCATTACAGTGCATGGCAAGCAATCCTTGCATCTTCATTGGCTCTCTAAAGAGCGCCAAACATGCAGAGCGGGGACCTGAGTTCCCACCCGAGCAACCCGGAAATACTCGCCAAGAGTTGAGTTTGTCAAGCACCGTCATACTCAGGCGAGTACTGAGCAGTGGCGAGCATGTTCGCTCATCTCTACTTATTAGAAATTTACATCTCACCATTGGGTTGGTGAAAGTGTCAATCACAAATCAGATTGCATAAAAGAGTAAGGGTATGTGCACACGATGTGTTTTAATGCATTTCCGCTGTATTTTTTCCGCCGCAGAAACGCATTAATACCGCTCGTTAATAGGTCTGCCATGTATAGCAATGTTAATCCGCATGTGCTGTGCACATGATGCAGAAATTTCCGCTGCGCGTTCCATTGCGGTAAAAACCACAGCATTACCAGTTATTGCGCGATTACGCAGTGAATTTGCGCCCATTGACAGCAAAAGATTTGCTGCTTTTCAATGACAGTCAATAGGCGTGAAATCGAGGGAGATCGAGGGCTTTGCGGACGGTGGGTAATAAAAAAATTTGTAGAACCGTGTGTTTTTTATTTCATTAAAATACTTTATTCTGGGCATGTATTTATTGAAAAGGCAGCGATAACTTTACTACGCAGTTAGTAATGGGGGTGTCTTATAGACGCCCTCCATCACTAACATGGGCTTCACGTCCGCCACCAATGCAAGGTTGACGTGAACCCTAACTGCATTACCACTGCTACAGGGTCCTGGGAAGAGCGAGGCTAAGCGCCAGACTTGGCGCATCTTATGGATGTGCCATTTCTGGGACTGCTGAGGGGTGATATTAATAGCCACAGAGGGGGTTAGTATTTATGGCCCCTTCCCTGGCTATTAATGTCAATTTTTTTCTGGGCTCCCCCTGTAATCTAGCCAGTAAAGGCTAAACAAACAGCTGTGAGCTGATATTACTAGCCAGGGAACATTGTTGGCTCCCCCAGCTACTAATACCAGCCCCCAGTGGTGGGCTTTCCCTCTTCTGGTTATAAAAATGACCCAGGAGTTCACGCTATTTTTTAAAAAATTTTTGGCTCTGTGCCCATGTTCTGGACGTAGCAACGCTTTGGACTCAAATTTTTGCTGCGTCCAAAGCATTTAATTCTATTGAATGCAGGAAAATCCACATGTGTTCACTGAACCATGTGGATTTACCGCTTTCTATACTTTCTAGTGGTCAAATTTCTGTTGCGGAAAGTAGCGACTCCACAAGAGAATTTTACATGCTGCGGTCCTGAAAGACGCACCGCATGTCAGTGTCCACGGGTGATTCGCAGCCTCTGATGCACGCATAGTGAACATGGGATTTCAAGAGATCCCATCCACTATGCTGTAACATCTGGACACTGTGGGTTTGACGCTGTATAAACATGCAGTGTCAAACCTGCACCGGCTCCTGATCGTGGCCACGTACCCAAACTCACCCGCAGCATGTCAATTTTTGTAGCGAACATGCTAGTCTCCACTGCAGATTTTGACTGATTGAAGCGTCATTATATGTGGTGGACTCACATGTACCGACAACAAAAGTGCGGCATTATAACACCGTGTTTTGGACGCAACAAAAATATGCTGTGTTCAAAGCGCTGCTGAGTGTTGATTGGGGGGATGTAGCGGCTAACGAACCATCTGTGAGATGTTATTTAATGGCCAAGGACCATGTTTGCCTAATGGCACCTTCCCAGGCTACAAAAACCAGCTCACAGCAGCCGCGTAAATTACATGAATAGAAATGCTAATGAAGATTGGGTGAATGGGACTAACTGATACCCAGCTCTTTTGTTTGGTGATGACAAGGTGTCAATCAGACCTGTTCATGACCAAACTTAATTAAAGTAAAGTAAAGAGTTAAATAAACACACAGACACAGAGCAAACAATTTATTTGATTTACAACAGACACATTCTTTAATCACTTAAATGAACCAATATACTTACGCTAGTTCTAGTGTTGGATGTATTGTGCAATAACAGAAGATCCAACAGGCCAAGCAGGAGGAGACAGTACTACATACTGCAAACAGTATCTATGTCCTGCTGGAGTTGCAAACGTAATTTCCAGACCAATCTCTGTTTGACATTGCATTTATGCAAACATCAGTCATCGCTGAAGGGGGTAGAACTTCTTCCAGCCTCCATTGCTCCATTCGAGCCTTTTGGTCTCCATCTGTAGGCCATGTGGGCTATGTCATGAAGAGGCCTTCATGTGGGAATGTGACATCGGTGCTACTGCTGAGATTATGGTGTCGCGTGGCATAATGTACGGTAGCCAAACCCCTCTAGTCTTCATTCCAGGAACAGTAACAGCTCAAAGTTATCTTGATTTGGTGGTGAAGCCAGTGTATTGGCCGTTTATTTAGTGCCCCAGGAGTTGTTTTTAACGCTACAATGCCTTGTGGCTCATGCCATTGTGAACCGCCTGCATGGCAGAAACGTGTTATCATTGCCTGCAGTGAGTCAGGACTTGTCCCCCACTGAGCACATCTACAATGTCATTGGTAAACAATTGCAAAGGGAGCTGCCAGCAGCAGACCTTGATGATTAGCATGTCCAAGTGCATGGGTGTGGCAGATCATCCCTCAGACAACCACTAATAACCCCATTGATAGCATGAGTGCATTTCATTGTTTACCACTCATATTCGATGCTGAATAAATAAATCGAGATTTTAAAAATTTTACTTGCATTATTTCACCATTTGCATATCATTAACCTGTGTATTGATCCTGTGATTTCAATGATTCCATGACTTTTTCTTCTTGGTGTTGCCATTTTAATGTTGAGGATGCTTATAGGTCTATTTGATGGAAGGGCCATTGACATTTTAGCATATGGTATATAGAGGTGTGTTATAAGCCCATATGTTACAAATTTTGTGCTGTACATTTTTTTTGCATTTTTCAGACTTCATTGTAGCCTGTCTGTGCATATAATAAGAACAATCTATTTTAAATTATTTGCTAAATGAATAGCAACATTTCTGTTACAATACTTAGAGAACCACTGGGGTGATAATTTAGTTGTTTTGCTTACAATATGTAAATTAATACAGGTATAAAATGAACAATATATCATAATTTTTCAATTATGGTGAATTGTCAACAATTTACAAGTGTCAGCGTTGTAATTTTATTATAAACTGCCCATAAATTAAACATATAGAACAAAATATAACTTACTGTTTACAGGCTGCACATCACCTTTAAAGAGTTCAACTCACCTGACCTGTCAAATGTTGTAATTGCCTGTATTGTGAAGAAAAATGAAAATGGAATATAATAACAAAATGGAATTAACATTCTAGTTTGTTAGGTTTATATCTGGGAGATAGAAATAGGCAAATTTTAAGACAAAACTGTATTCCTGTGGTGAACTTACTATTCTACACTGATCTTCAATCGGTGACTAAATCCATGAGTAGATCTCTACAGGGAGAAAAGGTGTAATTAGATTATAAATATTTCTACCTAAAATACTGCCTTGATCTACCAATTTTTAGAGGAGTCAAGAAGTCCAGTATCTCCTAAGCCTTGGGACAATTAGTCTTAAAATACCACACCCCATGTAGTCGGAATGATTGATAAAATGACTTGAAGAACTTTTGGGGGCCAATTCATCAGAGTAACTTTGGCAGAATTTAGGCTTAAAACACTTTGAAAAGTTACAACATTTTTTCACAACTCTAAGGTGAGCAAAAATTATCTGATTTTTGGTGTTATCATGCGAGACTAGGTTCTCTTTACCAATGCGAGCGCTACATGGGCAAGATGGGGTGAGGTGATGCCTGCTCAGCAAAGTCTTCAAAAGATATGCTATATTGGTTGCGTAACTTACACCAGAAATGTACCCCAGTCCCTGACGGAAGTAACATTTCTAGTAAGATGCAAGGTGGCATATGACATTGAAAAAATGTAAAAAAATCATCAAATTCATTAAGTGGTGTGCGCCTCTTAATGAATTAGACTCATGTTAAAGATGTTTTGAATTTTCTTCACCCATGATTGGATGCTGTCTACTTAATTTATGTGCTCTCACCAAGTGAACTCCTTGGGACTTTTCTGACAGTGCGTTCATGGAGGGGCAATTGTTCTGTCTAACAAGTGTAGAAAATATGGTGGTGCAAGCCATTTTTCTATTTATATTGTTTGTACTAGCCAATCTTAACCAATCAGCCACTTGATGTTTAATTTATCATGATTAAAAGGATTTTTTTAGTAATGGGTCTACATATATAACAGAATAAAAACAAAGGAAAAGTCAAACAACCAATCATTGTACATGTACAACATTTATGTGTTGTGTTTTTTAGTGTTGTGTTTGTATTCTTTAGTGACTGCTTCCTTATACTGCATCTCAGCTCCTATTCACACTGTGTACACTGTTTACATCTAGTAGCTGCCAGAGGCAATAACAGCCGATCAGTGGGGGTTTCGGGCCGGGCATCCAACCTACCTGATATTGATGATTTACAATATTCTAAGGTTTGGTTATTTATATCATTGAATGAGAACATCGACAGAAAAAAAATAGTATTTTGCAAAAACATTATGGTATTATCATAATTGTGGAGAAAAAAATATTTTTCTTCCTTTCCTTCTGTGAAGATCTGAGGTTGTGGGTTGTATTAATCACGTAGGAAGATTAACAATGCAACTATTTATTATTCCTTACATCCATAGTTTTACAACAACTCCAGGTAAATGGCCAAAATATATTGCCGCCAGTCCACAAGACCCCCTCCCTGGGGCGGTAGTTCCACTGTCTTTGTACCAGGCGATACTGATTGTCTCCCAACTTTTGGTTGGTGCACATATTTCGTATCTCCAGCCAGTATAGTCTGCAGTCACAGTCCATGCTCTTCCAGACGACAGATTAAATAATAGGAGCACAGGTATCCAGTAGCAACAGTCCTTAAGAAAGTTCATCAAATCCAGACGACAGATCCCACAAATGTAGCAAGTTTATCCACCCCAGTCGGCAACAGATCTCCAAACTCCATAGACCATCAATCCATGGGCTACAGGAACTCAGCCTAGATCCTCTCCCTTCAATGTAATTCCACACTCTCTCACTAAGCATATGGCTTCTTTTCCTCCCTCCCTGGGATCAGCCCCCTGAATGGCCAGAAGTGCTCACACCCCCCACCCCCAAAGCTAACTGTGCATTGGCTGAGGTATTTGTGTCAGGTGGAACCCATCACCTAGGACTGCATGTGAGACCCCCTGTGGTGATGGCTCCCTTGGGTCTATTAACCCCATCCACACAATGGGACTAGTGGCTGAGAGAACAATGGCTGAGATACTAACAAGATTAATGGAATGATTGCTTAACATTTACCTTTAGCGATCTCCTGTCTGGCCTTATGGATACATAAGATGAAACTAGCGAGTCTTCCTCTGCTTACTGTCACTGAAGAAAACATTGATTCCTGAAGTTGACACTTTCCAAGTGATATTAGTGCACTTAAACTAACTAGTAAACAAATTTCTAATAAAACACAGCAATAAGATTGAGACAACAGGTGCTCTGTGCTGGAAAAAGTCTTCATTCCTTAGAGCCGCGGACTTCGTTCTACGTGCATTGGTCCAATAGCCTTTAGAACAAGGCCAGCTCCTCACACTTTCTTTTATTAAAACTAATATAAAATCATTCTAATATTGTAGCTTTGGTACTGTACATGTACAATATAATACAGGTTGATCAATGAGAATAGAGTGTTAGTCCATCAGAAGGACAGGCACACGTTTTGCCTATATGGGGGAAGAGGACTATGGCCATCTTTCAAAGAACCTAGTTTAAATACCAAACCAGGAGGTCACATGACAAGGGACAGCCAATAACTATTAACAATTATATAACCACAGAATGTGTCAATTATCACAATGCAAAGAATTAATATTTCACTTTCTCCTTTGTAAGTGTTATGACTGCACAATCATATGCACACGGGTAGTGTACAAACCAGGGGGATAAATACCTGAAACTGACAGATCCCTGTTCAGACTGGTAAAAGAACTACTCTGAACCTGGAGGTAAGCACTCTAAGATAAACAATGGCAGCCCCACTCGATGACGGCTCACACTGAATGCTCCTAACAGCTCCTAATATAGCTATACCTGTGTTGTAACTCACTTGGTGAAAATAGGTTATACACTAAAAACTGCGACTGACCCTGCCGGTTCCTGTACTTACTACATATCCTGACGCCGCAGTCCGTAGTGGTTCCTGCGGGTGAAGCGATAGACATAACTACAGACTAGCAGATGGTAACTCTGACCTACACTGCCTAAAAGGCCAATGAGTTGCTTCACGTTCCTCCTAAAGAACCGGAGAGCAGAGCAGAGTGTGAATTACCTACAATAAAAGAAGTGTGCTGAACAAAGGAAAGATCCACAAGTGAGTAAAGTAAATAACAAAATATCAAACAAAGAGTAAAGCAAATAATGTTAACAAATATACTGCCTACTTCCTAATGATAAACAGATGACAGGTGCAAAGTATAGCAAAGAAATAGCAAAGCGAAAACCTCTTAGCTGGAATCTCACAAACTGACTCCAAACATCAATAGGATGTCATCCAAATGAATCTATCACCAGCAGGCAATGCCAGAAGGAGGACAGAATACAAAGCTGCACCCAAAAGGTGATAGGCACACAAATGAAAACATCTGTGTTAAGCTAAGCAGGCTGCAGCCAGAAAAGCAGACCCCAAACACTAAGAGAAAAGGTATGTCTCCTGTGGCTCGACAGAAAGAGAAGCCGACCACAGAGCACATACTCAAGGCAGAGAATTCAGGAGCATGATAGTAAGGAGGAAGCTATGACTGAACATGATTGACATGTTCTAATTGCAGTCACAAGCTAGTAAGAGCCCTAACAGCGTTACATTTACTGTGCCTTTGTAAGAGGTTGGCAGAAGGAGAAATACCCCCTGAAGATATGATGATGATAGTAATGCAAATTTTAACAGTGAAATGGTATGATGACTATAAACTTGCTGCAATTTCTATATATGATGTTTTATGATATTATTATTCTCTGGTAAAGTAAGACTATTTCCTTTGTATTGGGAAAGTGAAGGTCTAGTGAAGATGCTGAACACCGAAGAGTTAACAGTCAGGCAGCCTTGTTGCTGGGAGGAGTATTCAGCATGTAGATGGTAGGATTTCTGAGATAGATCAGTTAATGATTAGCCCTGGGACCAAAAGGAAGTGAGCTGCATACTAATGTGTGATAAAAAGAAACAGAACATAGATAGCAAGATTCTGTAACTGGATCAAGTGGCAGAATAATAGGTCCGGAAAAGCCTGGACACTGTGTGATGTTGTAGACTTGAAATAGAAGGACAGCTCAGCTGCAGTGGATATGGCCAGGATCCCAAACAAAGTATAGTTGTGGGTTAGTGAATCATCCTGAGACAGCACAGGCAAAGTGGGGCTGAAGAGAAGGCACCTTGTGGGCCAGACCTGGAAGTCTCAGTGAATAAATACTGGACTTGCCAGGCTGGGGCAAGGGTTTCCCTAGAGAAAGCGCCTCTTTGTCAGTGAAGGACAGGCAAAAGGAATGGAGTATTCAAGTGAGGCAAGCCGTACTGCTGAAATATTGTTTGCAAATGAAGTGCTGCCATATCTAATTGACATGTCCGTGCATCTGTGTAAAACAGATGAAGATGTGATTAAGTTTCGCGCCTGCTATCTCCTGTACATACGCTACACCACTTTCATCAAAGACTGTTTAATTTCTATAAAATGGACTGATTCCTTCCTTGTGATTGTGATACACTAAGATTCCTGTAGCATTTGAAGGTATGTGACCTGAATGTAGAACATCAGAATGCACTAACAAAGAAACCCATATGCCTGGTGTCTGGGGTCATAGTGCTAAACAATGACCCATGCAACTCCTACTCTTTAAACCAACAGAAACAGCCGAGAGTGTAACTGTCATTTTAGTTGTATTTCATAAATCAATAGAACACCTGAAAATAAAAATGTTGTAATATATTTTTTCAGAGAAATCTGTTTTTTTTTCTCCCCCTTGGACTGATCAATTATTCTAAAAATTCCCAATTCTGGGATAAAATGTGTATTCAACGAAGACAGCTTTTTATATGATTGAGAGAGGAGATGGCAGTTGGTTTTTGTAAGATTATATGTGGAGGAAAGGGGGAGGAAAAAGGAGGAGCTAAAGGCTCCCCCTCCCCTTTACATATAATCTTATGAAAAACAACTCTCATCTTCTATTTTAGTAATGTAGAAATCTGCTTTCACTGAAGACAGATGTTACCCTTAAATTGAGATTTTTGATTGATTAGTCCAGGAGGAGAAAGAAGCAGATTTCTCTGATGAGATATACAGTATTTCAAAGTTGTTTATTTTCCTGCACACTATTCAGTTATGAAATAAAATTAAAATGAAGTTTACTCTTTTACAAACACTAATATACTGCTGGATGAGGAATAAAATCTACGGTATGCTGTGTACGCCAGTAAAAATGTCAGTCGCTCCATGCACTCTTGAAATGTGTGGCTTTACAATTAATAGGTATGAAAAAAACTAATTTGTTCCAACTCATGAAATTGTATGTAAAATACTGTTTTGACGCCTAAAGTACAACTCTAGCATTTTTTTCTCAATTTTCACTTCTGTTAGCTTTCAGCAATCTATGATTAGTACAACCCCTGGCAAAAATTATTGAATCACCGGCCTTGGAGGATGTTCATTCAGTTGTTTAATGTTGTTGAAAAAAAGCAGATCACAGGCATGGCACAAAACTAAAGTAATTTCAAATGGCAATTTTAGGGCTTTAAGAAACACTAAAATAAATCAAGATAAAAAATGTGGTACTCAGTAAGGGTAATTTTTTTCAGACCAAGCAGAGGGAAAAAATTATGGAATCACTCAATTCTGAGGAAAAATTATGGAATCACCTTGTAAATTTTCATTTCCAAAACTAACACCTGCATCAAATTAGATCTGCTCATTAGTCTGCATCTAAAAAGGAGTGATCACACCTTGGAGAGCTGTTGCACCAAGTGGACTGACATGAATCATGGCTCCAACACGAGATGTCAATTGAAACAAAGGAGAGGATTATCAAACTCTTAAAAGAAGGTAAATCATCACGCAATGTTGCAAAAGAAGTTGGTTGTTCACAGTCAGCTGTGTCTAAAATCTGGACCAAATACAATCAACATGGGAAGGTTGTTAAAGGCAAACATACTGGTAGACCAAGGAACACATCAAAGCGTCAAGACCAGAAACTTATAGCAATATGTCCCCAAAACAGGAAATGCACAACAAAACAAATGAGGAACAAATGGGAGGAAACTGGAGTCAATGTCTGTGACCGAACTGTAAGAAACCGCCTAAAGGAAATGGGATTTACATACAGAAAAGCTAAATAAAGGCCATCATTAACACCTAAAAAGAAAAAAACAAGGTTTCAATGGGCTAAGGAAAAGCAATCGTGGACTGTGGATGACTGGATGAAAGTCATATTCAGTGATGAATCGCGAATCTGCATTGGGCAAGGTGATGATGCTGGAACTTTTGTTTGGTGCCGTTCCAATGAGATTTATAAAAATGATTGCATAAAGAGAACATGCAAATTTCCACAGTCATTGATGATATGGGGCTGCATGTCAGGTAAAGGCACTGGGGAGATGGCTTTCATTTCATCTTCAATAAATGCCCAAGTTTATATTGATATTTTGGACAGTTTTCTTATCCCATCAATTGAAAGGATGTTTGGGGATGATGACATCATTTTTCAAGATGATAATGCATCCTGCCAAAGAGCAAAAACTGTAAAAACATTCCTTGAAAGAAGACACATAAGATCAATGTCATGGCCTGTAAATAGTCCGGATCTCAATCCAGTTGAAAATCTTTGGTGGAAGTTGAAGAAAATGGTCCATGACAAGGCTCCACCTGCAAAGCTGATCTGGCAACAGCAATCAGAGAATGTTGGAGTCAGATTGATGAAGAGTACTGTTTGTCACTCATTAAGTCCATGCCTCAGAGACTGCAAGCTGTTATTAAAGCCAGAGGTTGTGCAACAAAATACTAGTGATGTATTGGAGTGTTCTTTTGTGTTTGTTTTTCATGATTACATAATTTTTTCCCTCTGCTTGGTCTGAAAAAAATTACCCTTACTGAGTACTACATTTTTTATCTTGATTTCTTTTAGTGTTTATTAAAGCCCTAAAGTTGCCATTTGAAATGACTTTAGTTTTGTTCCATGTCTGTGATCTGCTTTTTTTCAACAACATTAAACAACTGAATGAACATCTTCCGAGCCCGGTGATTCAATGATTTTTGCCAGGGGTTGTATATGCATTATAATACATTATGGTTGCCATCTTCTGCCATCTCTAGTGCTGCTCAGATTCCTATCCTGCATCATGTGACTGCAACCCTTTCTTTGATTATGTGACATGGTGGACAGTTAATTCCTTTCTTAATGTAAGTTCATAAGAGTTTTGTTCGGAGTCTCATAGATTTACATTAAGAAAGTGACTTCTTGTCCACACAGAAACCGTGTGAGTGGGACAGTCACAACTGTGGTTACATGATGCATGAGGGGACTGTGAAAGCGCTGGAAATGGCTAATGGATGGGGAAGTAAAGGAAAACAAAACTCTATAGTGGTACTATAAAGGGGTTTTCAAAAGTAAGGAAAATTGACAACAAACGCTAATATATACCTTAAATAACAAACAGAGCAGAACAAAACACAGAGACCCAAACAGCAGTGGGGAACTGGTGTTGGACCTGGGAAGGGGAGTGACTACCTGTTCTATTTATTATTTTAAGTCTTTTACTTTCCACAAAGTGGAAAACCCCTTTAATATAGATCCCTGGAGTGTTTTGCTCGATTTTGATTGTCATCCTCCAACCGCATACCGTAAGTCCTTTGTAAAATACTTTTCTACTGCTAATTGGTTCACTATCTTTCATTATCTATTTATGTTGAATTAATTCTTCCCTACTAATTAGTCCCCTCTAACAAAATATTATTCAAAAAAGAGGTTTTGGAGAATAACACAGTGTCCTGCCCCATCTTCTCAAGTTATACTGTGACCACCTGGCTCAAATCTTCAGTAAAATATTTCCTTTCTGTCAATGGATTTGCTACTTTTGAGTATTAACCATTTTAGTTTTTTTTCGATTAGAATGAAATGTTTTTTACAAAGCCGATACATATTTTTGAACCGTCATTTCCGACCACCTGGCATACTATAGGTTCATAGGAGCAAGATTCCTCCATACCTGACCATTTATTTTTTCATTTTCAATTCCTGTTTTTTTTACCTTTTTGTTAGGTCTTTTCTTACAAAATCTTATAAGGTAAGTGTATTATAAGGATAAAGATATTTCTGTATTAACGCATATGCGGTCCTTTGAACATACTTGTCTTCTGTAATGTATGTTTTTTTCCTTCATAAGATATTTGAAATTTGTAAAAACAGTGAAATTTAAAATCCACATTTATTCCTTTTGGCACTGATGTTTGTAAATTGAATATCCAATAGCTGACGTTTCTAGTAGTGATGAGCAAACGTGCTCACCAGTGCTCAGTACTCGCCCGAGCAACACTGTGCTCGACGAGCTCGGCGCTCAACGAGTATTTCCGGGTTGCTCAGGTGGGAAGTCGGTCCCCTCCCTGCATGTTTGGCGCTCTTTAGAGAGCCAATGAACATGCAGGGATTGCCTGTAATGCTGTAGCCATGTTGGTTGTGGGCATTACAGTGATTGGCTAGCCGCACAGCATCATCAGGTGTATATAAGAGCGGGCGCCGACATGCTCTTCACAGTCTACCCCGGAATCAGGCAGAGTAGGGAGAGGTGCTGCTGCGTCAGGGAGAGATTTACTTGTTCATAGTTATTATAGGTATTCCACAACATATATCTTTATCCATCTGAACTAACAGTCCTTCTGAGTACTAATCCAGCTGCATATAATCTGTGCTAGGCAGGCAAGCAGTGGATGATGCAGACTGAAGCGCATGATACAGAAAAAGAGGGACCATTGAAAGTCCTGTCTGCTGCAATAATTACAGATATTTCTAGACATTAAAAGGCATTTTTTTAATCTTAATCCTGGTTATTTCCTTAAAAAGCAATCCAGAGTAATGATGAGTGACTGTTTTGTTAACCCTTTCGCCGAGTATACTCGGCTGAGCACCGAGTATTTATAGCGTGCTCGGTGATATGTTTGAATCACTCCCGTGTACATGATTTGCGACTTTTTGACAGCTTTGATACATGTGAGGAATGTCTGCTTCTTACACATTCCTCACATGTAATAAAGCAAATCATGCACACGGGAGTAATTCAAACATATCACTGAGCACGCTATAAATACTCGGTGCTCGCCTGAGTATACTCGGCGAAAGGGTTAACAAAACATACACGCTCATCACTAATCGAGAGTAAACAATTTTTCTGCTCACTGCATAATCAAGCCAGATCTGTTCCATATTTCAGCTATAAAAATCCAGAAATTTGAACTGAACGTGGAAAATATTGGCCTCCTTTTCCATTCCATTGCAGTACAATACTATTAGTAAATTACAGGCCTACAAGTTAAAGTCATGGTTCTCTGTCAGACATCTCACCTAAAAGACTGTTCAAAAATCATACATGTCTTCCATTTTCATTCCGTTGCAGAGTATTGGTGAAGCTGTTCACACTACTTCTAAGTTTAGAATAATATTAGTAAATTACTGACCTGCTATTTAAAATTGTGGTTCTCTGTCAGACGTATCACATATAACTGCGTTCCAAAATCAGACATTTCTCGTGAACGTGGAAAATATTGTCCTCCATTTAAAATGGGCAAGGTGGGTGGCAAGGGATGGGGAAGTGGCCGTGATGGTGATGGTGCATGCAGAGGCCGAGGACGTGGCCGTGAGCAAGGTGAAATTGTGCCACAACAAACACCCACATCTTGTCGCTCGACCTTCCTGTCCCAATTAATAGGGGACCGCAGAGCACCACTATTGAACACACAGCAGTGTGAAAAGGTTATTTGTTGGATAGCAGATAATGCTTCCAGTCACTTGGCCACCACCACCTCCACCCTTTCTTCCATATGGTCAAGTCTCAGTAGCCGTGATTCTGGACCGTATATTCCTCACCCTGATCCTCCTTCCTCCCACCATGCTGAGTGCCCGGAGACAACTGATCCCACACTTGGACACTCAGAAGAGCTGTTCACTTTTTCATTTGTAGATTCTTGCTTCTCGCCCGGCCAGCTTCAAGCAAGTCAAGAGGAGAATGCTTGTAGCGATGCCCAAATACTGGAGCAGCCACGGTCACATGAAGGCGATAGTGGTAAAGTGCAATTACTGTCGCAAGAGGTGGATAATGATGATGAGACACAATTGCCAGAAAGTCAGGAGGAGTACCAGGGTGCGGAAGTGGAAGACGAGGTGGTGGATGATATAGTAACTGATCCAACCTGGCAGCGGGACACACAGAGTGAGGACAGCGGCACACATTGGGAGGGAGGCATAGCACTACAACAGGCAGGAAGAAGCAGTTTGGTGGTCGGAGACACAAGGCGGAAAAGTGTTCCTCGTAACGCCAACAAGACGACATTTGCCAGTACAACTGTTAGGTCATCCCAAGTTTGGTTATTATTTAAAGACTCTGCAGATAACCCCAAATTTGCACCACCTGCCAGGCCAGCATCAACAGAGGTAGCAAAGCTACCAGGCTGACCACCACGAGCATGATCAGGCACATGGCAGCAAAGCGCCCGACTAAGTGGGCCGAACCCCTGGGTTCAGCAACAGTGTCTGCTGGTGACACCACTGCTTGTTCCGCTGTTGTGCATGCACGCCAATCCACTGTCCATGGCGCATGCCAAGATGCCGCCCACCCCACACCTGTCGTTAAACACTCTCAACTAGCACCATCAGCAAGCACATCCACGTCATTGTCCCACTGCAGCGTTCAGTTGTCCCTACCCAGTCCTTGGAATGCAAGCGCAAATATGCAGCCAATGCCCCACAGGCCACACTACTAAATTCACACATTTCGTGAATGCTTGCGCTCTAAATGTTGCCTTTTTGACTTGTGCAGACAGAAGCTTTCTGAAACCTGATGGCGGTGGCCGTGCCTCGATACTTGGTCCTCAGCCACCACTATTTCTCCTGGTGTGCCATCCCTGCATTACATGAGCACATGTCCCACAACATTAGCCGTGTCCTCAACAATGGAGTTGCTGGGAAAGTCCACCTAGTGCTTGTGGGCAGGGACAGTACATCTTGCTGACAGCACACTGGGTTAATATAGTGGGGAAGCCATGACCCAGTTGGACCTTGGGATGGAACACGTCCTCTCGACGCTGAGGATTGCAGGCTCTGGCTCAATCAGGGTTGTCCTTACATTCTACAGCTCCTGAACCACCTCCTCCTCTTCAGCCTCCATCTCCAAACTGACCACATCAGTTTGAAGCTGGAAGCTCTGCAGCACTGCCTCGGCCAAGCAGCAACAGGCTGTGCTGAAGCTAATATGCTTAGGCGTCAAACCACACAATGCTGAAGAGTTGTGGACAGTAGTGATGGGCGAGCACTAAAATGCTCGGGTGCTCTATGCTCGGGTCGTGCAAATTGGAATGCTCGGGTGCTCGACCCGAACAATGAGCCCAATGAAAGACTATGGGAAACTAGCATTTTTCAGACGGCTCCTCCCGCTCAAAATGTTGCCTTTTAGGCTCGTGGAGACGGAACATTCCCGCAACCTGATGGTGGCGGCCGTCCCTTGGTACTTGGTCCCCAGCCGCCACTATTTCTCCTGGTGTGCCATCCCCGCATTACACGAGCACGTATCCCACAATATTAGAGATGCCCTCAACAATGCAGGTGGTGGGAAAGTCCACCTTACCACCGACATGTGGACAAGTGCTTGTGGGCAGGGATGATACATCTCGCTGACGGCACACTGGGTTAATATAGTGGAAGCTGGGATCCTGTTGGACCTTGGGACGAAACACGTCCTCCTGACGCCGAGGATTGTGGGCCCTGGGTCAATCAGGGTTGCCCCCCACATTCTACAGCTCCTGCACCGCCTCCTCCTTCTACTCCTCTTCAGCATCCATCTCCGAAATGGCCACATCAGTCGCAAGCTGGAAGCACTGCAGCACTGCCTAGGCCAAGCAGCAACACGCTGTGCTGAAGCTAATATGCTTAGGTGACAAACCACACAATGCTGAAGAGTTGTGGACAGCTCTGAAAGAGCAGGCAGATCTGTGACTGACCTTGCTGACCCTACATCCAGGCATGGTCTTGTGTGACAATGGCTGGAATCTGGTGGCGGCTCTGAGGTGAGGCGAGCTCACACACGTACCATGCCTAGCCCATGTGCTTAACTTTGTGGTTCAGCAATTTATGAAAACCTACCCGGATATCAAAGTACACCAAAGTACGCCACCTGTGTGCCCATTTAAGAAATTCAGCTACAGCTTCCGCTGACCTTGCTGTGCTTCAGCAGCATTTGCAGCTTCCAGCTTATCGACTGATCTGCGATCTCTCCACGAGTTGGAATGCTACATTGCAGATGTTTGGAAAGATTTGTGAGCAGAAGAGAGCAGTTGTTGACTACCAGCATCAATAAGGCAATTGGTATTCAGGTCAGACTCCACACATAACACCTCAGGAGTGGACATGGATGTCAGACATCTGTACCATCGTACAAAACTTTGAGAACTCCACCAAGATGGTGAGTGGCGATGACGCCATAATTAGCGTCACCATCCTGCTTCTCTATCTTCGGAAACTCTCTCTGCTCGCAATTAAAGAGGATGCATTGCAGGCAGAGCACAATGAGATGGAGCAAGGAACCATACAGGGTGATTACACACAGCCCAGCCTCATCTCATCCCAACATGGATTGGGTGACAATGAGGAAG
This sequence comes from Phyllobates terribilis, assembly GCF_046119375.1. Taxonomy (NCBI): domain Eukaryota; kingdom Metazoa; phylum Chordata; class Amphibia; order Anura; family Dendrobatidae; genus Phyllobates; species Phyllobates terribilis. The sequence continues at coordinate 574,604,190 of NW_027362764.1, forward strand.
AGGAGGAGGACGAAGAACAGGAGCTAGTTTCCTGCACTATAAATGGTACTACCTGCACAACTGTCATGCCGTCTGTTCAGTGTGGATGGCCTGAGAACAGGGAGGAGGAGGAGGAAGAGGAGAAATATGAGGAGGAGAGCATGGTCAGTCATCCTCTTGGTAAGGACTCTGAATTCTTGCCTCTTTGAAGTCTGGCACACATAACTGAGTTTATGTTACACTGCCTTTCCCGTGACCCTCGCGCGGTCCAAATTTTGGGTGACAGTCATTACTGTTTGGTGACGCTTCTAGACCCACACTACAGGGAGAACTTTCTGTCTCTTATTCTCTTGGAGGACAGGCCTAATAAAATGGTGAAGTACAAGAAGGCCCTTGAGGAATTGTTAAAAAAATTCCCATCTGAAAACCCTGGGGGCAGTGGTCACAGTTCATTGGACAACCAAGGAGTACAGGCAAGAGAGCCACAAATGCAATCCAGCAGAGGCAGGGGAACACTGTCAAAGTTCTGGGACAGTTTTCTCACACCCTCCCATCGCACAGGCCCTGAGGCACGGGGTACTCTCCCAAGGAGTGCAAAGTTTCTGAAGATGGTGAGGGAGTACCTTGCCGACTGTACCAACATCCTCCCTGATTCCTTTGTGCCTTATAATTATTGGGTATCCAAGCTGGACACATGGCATGAACTGGCTCTCTACGCCTTGGAGGTCCTGGCCTGCCCTGCCGCTAGCGTTTTGTCAGAGCGGGTTTTTAGTGCCGCCGGTGGAAGAATAACCGATAGGCGCATTCGCCTGTCAACTGAAAATGCTGACAGGCTGACTCTTATAAAAATGAACAAGGGCTAGATTGGGCCAGACTTCTCAACACCACTGAATGATAGCAGTGTATTAAACTCAAATGCAGTGGTTTTTTTTTGGGAGGTCTAACTCTATTCCCATGCTGTTAGAATCTCTGTTGTTTTACTATCGTCCATCTTGTTGTGGTTTGCTGGCTTCTCGTCTTTTCCTCTGGTGCCGGGTTTCTTGGTCACGTGATCGCTGCACTCTTTATTTCCCAGCACCTGGCCCCCATTCCCTGCTAGACATCAGTGTTGTAATGCTCCTGCTCTGGCTAAGTAGGCTGGTTTAGTTCTTCTTGCTTTGGACTATTGTTATCCTGGGACTTTGCTCCACCAGTTTTGTTTCATTTAATTTTCATTTCTGCAACTAACATTTCTGTTAGGAGGTCTCCTGCTTTTTCTCCCAGTCCTTAGATCTTTTAGGGACCCCTTTCCCTTTCCTACAGGTCTTTGTTTGAGTTCAGTGCAGGATTCTTGGTGGGGCTATTCATAAGGAATAGGGCACCCACCCCAGCGTAGGGTAAAGCTGAGTCTCAGTGCAGGGACAGCTTTTCCCTCCTATTCCTTAGTTCTAAGTTGCAGAACATAACACATGCACCTCTGTCTTCTCCCCCAGACATGGGTATACGCTTCCTGATTTTGTCTGTTCTTGGCCTCCTCCTCAGCATCCTCATACTCCACCACCATATCTCCACCATATGTACCATATCAACATATCTACGTCTCTTGCAAGGGGCATTGGAGGTCCTCCAAATTTTGGCAGCCGTTGCATTCACTGCATAGACAAACAGTATGGGAGACACACTTCCTAATAATGGGAGCATTTTTTTACAGGAGGCCTTCCGACCTCTATGTCTCTTGCAAAGGGCATTGGAGTTCCTCCAAATTTTTGGCAGCTGTTGCTTCACTGCATAGGCAAACAGTATGGTAGACCCACTTCCTAATAGTGGGAGCATTTTTTACTAGAGGCCCTCCGACCTCTACGTCTCTTGCAAAGGGCATTGCCCCTCCTCCAAATTTTTGGCAACCGTTGCATTCGCTGCATACCCTTTAACAGTATAGCAGACCTTCTCCTTTCTAATGGGAACATGTCGTACTCGTCACTGTGGCCCTGCTCTATGTGTCTTTAAATTGTTAGTGGGGTTTTTCCCAAATTTTGGCAGCCCTTGAAGACACAGCATGTGCATTAACACTATCGAAGACCCGCTCCTCTATAATGGGAACATTTTTTTTATTGAGACCCTCCTCTATGTCTTTTCAAAGGGGTATTGGGTTGCGTCCGAATATTTGGCAGTCCTTGCAGTCACTGCATACGTAATAACATTATATGAACCCACTCGTTAATAATGGGAGCAACAAAGCATAGCCGGCTGATGGCTAACAATAGCAAGGGCTAACTGCTGGCCCTTAAAGTATAGTAAGGGCCGCCTGATGACCCTATAAAAATAGGCTTTGTAACTTTCAGAGTCCCTCCATCATAAATGAAAAATGATGTGTCTGATGATGTGTCACACACCACATGGTCAGATAAGGTTGTAAAATGTTAAAATTTAATTTCCGGGTGAATGCATTGGTCTTAAAAAATAGCGTAAAAAAAAAAATATATAAAAAAAATATATATAAAAAAAAATAAAAACACAGTAGGATCTTTGTTTAATATAAAAAGAAGCCAATGTAATCTCAATGTAATCACATTGTTCAGCTCCTGCACCTCCTCCTCCAGTTCGGCCTCCATCTCTGAAATGACTACAATCGCAAGCTGAAAGCACTACAGCACTGCCTTGGCCAAGCGGCAACAGGCTTTGCTAAAGATATCATGCTTAATGCTTAGGTGACAAACCGCCCACCGCTGAAGTGTTGTTGAAAGCTGTAACACAGCAGCCTGATCTCTGGCTCTCACTGATGAACATATAGCCAGACATGGTTTTGTGTGACAATGGGCGGAAACGGGTGGTGACGGAGAAATGACAGCCGGAGTAGATATGGTTTTCCTCTATTCAAGTCCTTTCACCGAGCTAAAGAATATGGCTGTGGTGAAATACAACTCCCACTGAGAAGCAGTGTCAGACTGAAAAACATTGGGCCCATCAGAGGATTTGATTCTGAGGGTCCACCTTTCTCCCCCGCTCAAGAGCCCCATAGCAGCTGCAAAGTTTGCGCCTATCATGAACTCTCCTGATGGAGAAGCCAGGGCCCACCCGAGGATTCTCTGGTGGGCCCATCCAACCCTGCGGAGAAGCAGCCCTGGCTAAGAAATGTGTTTGGGAAGGTTCCCGGACACTCAATGGCTGCATTTTTAATATGGACTGACTCCGTACGGTCCCTGGCCACATTCACCTGTCCACGTGTTTGTGGTTAGGTGGTACTTCCCACCAAAGTGCAGTGGGGAGGGCATGGGTAATGTTGTGGGACCCATGCTTGTGGAAGGTGCAGACGACACAGGGACAAATAGTGGCGGCTGGGGACCAAGTATGGACACCCGGCCACCGCCACCATGAGATTGTGGACAGCTTCCGCCTCCACGAGCCTAAAAGGCCACATTTAAAGTGAAAGCAGCTGCCCAGAAAAGTGTCAGTTTACTATTGCGGCCTGTGGGTGGGTGTCTGGCTGCATACTTACGCTTGCATTCCAAGTAGCAGAAAACTAAGCAGATGGTGGCCTCTATCATCATCATGGCCTCACCTCGGCACTATAAACTCTCCCGATGGAGAAGCCAGGGCCCACCGGAGGAGTCTCCGGTTCTCTGGTGGGCCCATCCAACCCTGCCGAGAAGCAGCCTTGACTAAGAAAAGAGTGTGGGGGGAAGGTTCCCGGACACTCTATGGCTGCTTTTTTAATGTGGATTGGGCATGCTTATGCATGTTATTTCTCAAACCGCATTGCAGATCAGGCCATTGCCCAACTCTGTAGTCATGAAATTAAAGGCGCAAAGAAAGACGTTTTTGAGTCGAAGCACCACCGACAAGTGCGAGCTAATGTTGGACGGGCTGCCTTTGCTTATGCAACAAGCTGCATTAGAGGACTTCCTGGGAGAAAAGACACCCAGAGTAGATACGGTTTTCCTCTATGCCAGTCCTTTCACCGAGCTAAAGAATATGGTTGTGGTGAAATACAACTCCCACTGAGAAGCAGTGTCAGACTGAAAAGCATTGGGCCCATCAGAGGATTTGCTTCTGAGGACTCCCCTTTCTCCCCTGCTAAAGAGCCCCATAGCAGCTGCAAAGTTTGCGCCTCTCATGAACTCTCCTCATGGAGAAGCCAGGGCCCACTTGAAGATTCTCTGGTGGGCCCGTCCAACCCTGCTGAGAAGCAGCCCTGGCTAAGAAATGTGTTTGGGAAGGTTCCCGGACACTCTATGACTGAATTTTTAATATGGACTGGCTCTGTACTGTCCCTGGCCACATTCACCTGTCCACGTGTTTGTGGTTAGGCGCTACTTCCCACCCAAGTGTACTGGGGAGGGCACGGGATATGTTGTGGGACCCATGCGTGTGGAAGGTGCAGACGACACTAGTGGTGGCTGGGGATCGAGTATGGACTCCCGGCTGCCGCCATGAGGTTGTGGACAACTTCCGCCTCCACGAGGCCACATTTCATGTGCAAGCAGGTGTCAAACATTTGGCAGTATAGTATTGCAGCCTGTTTTGGCTGGCTGCATACTTGCGTTTGCATTCCAAGGAATGAGGTAGTGACAACTGAACGCTGTGCTGAGACAAGGAAGTAGACAGTGATTGTTGCAAGTCTGTAATGACAGGTGCATGGCGGGAGGCATCTTCGCATGCGCCAAGGATCACTTATGATGGGCATACTTTTAGGCAGTGACCTGGGAGTCAGAGATAGTTCCAGGGGTCTTCCCCATGCTGTTCCCATGTCTTTTCAGCACAGTATGCATGTGTCTGATGATGTGTCACACACCACATGGCCACATAAGGTTGTAAAATGTTAAAATTACATTTCCCAGTGAAGGCATTTGTCTTGGTTGAAAGCAATGCAAAAGTGCAAAAATGCATCAAAAGCGCTACTTGTGAACATAGCCCAAGGTGTGGAGGAGCAATTTTGTTTTTGGTTATTTATTTTGCCTTATATACAAGTCATTACCGTGGAAAGGATGTTCTTTGACCTATTTCCCAGGAAAATCCATTTTGGTTTCGTTTTTGCATGTTTTATTGTGAGTCCATAAAAGTGGCGTAATACCTCTGACAACATTGTTGACAGCAGTGACCTGGGAGTCAGAGATGCTTCCAGGGGTCTTCCCCATGCTGTTTCCATGTCATTTGAGCACTGTTCCCACCGATTTGGGCAATTTTTAGGTCCTCAGCAGAACCGCTTGAAAAATGCTCGAGTTTCCCTTAGACTTACAAATCACTCGAGCATTCCAATTTGCTCTACTTGAACAACGAGTACCTTAGCATTTTAGTGCTCGCTCATCACTAGTTTCTAGTGTAATCTTCACCTTTCCAATCATTCGATTTTATATGATAGAAGTAGTTAGTTGTAATAATAAGAGAGGCGAAAATTACAATAGAAAGATGGGCTATTGGATATTCATATACAAACATTAGTGCCACAGGGTCTAAATGTGGACTTTAAATGTAAAAGTTTACTTTAGGCTATGTGCAAACGTATCATTTTAGATGCGTTTTCATGGCGGTTTTTCGTCGTGGAAGCGCAGCGATAAAGCTATGTAATCTGTCTGCCAGGTATTGCAATGGTAATCCTGATGTGCTGTGCACATGATGCGGAAATTTCCGCTCAGGATTACCATTGTGGAAAAAAACGCAGCATGTCCATTGTGCTTGCGTTTCCTCTGCAAATTCGCCCCAATTGACTTGAATTGAACTGCAGCAAATCCACAGGTATAATATCTATGCCTATGGATTTGCTGCGTTTCAATTAAAGCCAATGGATGCGAATTTGCGGAGGAAACTCGCTGCGGGTAGTACCTAGGTCGGCAGAGGAGGACTACTACTCCTCTCATCCAACCGCCACTCCCACTGATAACAGCAAGAGTGGCGCGGCTGAGGGGAACAGTACTCTCCTTAGCCGAGCCCGGTGCCACGTGGTCCTTTGTCCCTGGCGATGTCTTCAGCCCGGTGGCCGGCAGTACACTGCCAGGACCAGGTCACGTGAGCAGTCAGCTCAAGAATGTTCCCACTAGTACTGGTGGTGAGCTCACTGAGGCTGACCAGCTGATCTTCAGCTGATGGACCCCAGTAACATCACTCCAGTAGCATGTACACTGACAGGAGTGATTTTACACTCCTGTCAGTATACATTGCTGTCTTCTACAGCAGTGACATCAGTGGTTGTTAATGTCACTGCTGTAGAAGTCACCGGGATCGCCGTGGGACAATTGTTGGCGGTAATCGTGGACTGCGTCGTGACAGTAGACAGGTGAGGGATATGGTTGTTTATTTTACGTTTTTTTCAGAAGATCGAAGGCTTCGGGGACTAACAGCGCAATAAAAAATTATTTTAAAACCATGTGTTTTTTATTTCATTAAAATACTTTATTCTGGCCGTGTATTTATTGAAAAGGCGGCAATAACTTTACTACACAGTTAGTAATCGGGGTGTCTTATAGACGCCCTCCATTACTAACCTGGGCTTCACGTCAGCCGCCAATACAAGGCTGATGTGAACCCCAACCCCATTGCCCCACTCACCACTGGTTATAAAAATGACGTGGGAGCCAACGCCATTTTTTTTTTTTGTACATTTTTGGCTCTGTGCCTACGATCCAGATGTAGCAGCGCTTTGGATGCATATTTTTTGCAGCTTCCAAAACATTGCATTCTATTGAATGTAGGTAACTCCACATATGGTCACTAAGCCATGCAAATTTACCGCATTCAATACATTCTAATGGTCAAATTTCTGTTGCGGAGACTAGCGACTCCGAAAGAGAATTTGACATGCTGCGGTCCTGAAAGACGTGCTGCATGTCAGTGTCCACGGGTGATCCACAGCCTCTGATGCACACATAGTGAACATGGGATTTGTAGAGATCCCATCCACTATGCTGTAACATCTGGACACTGTGGGTTTGACGCTGTATAAACACGCAGCATCAAACCTGCAGCGGCTCCTGACCATGGCCACGTACCCAAACTCACCCGCAGCATGTCAATTTCTGTAGTGGACACGCTAGTCTCCACTGCAGATTTTGACCGATTGAAGTGTCATTATATGTGGTGGATTCACATGTACCGACAACAAAAATGTGGCATTAGAACACCACATTTTGGATGAACCAAAAATATGTTGCGTCCAAAGCGCTGCTTGTTGCTGTTCATGGGGACTGCCGTTCATGGTAACTTTATTTAGTTCAAAAAGCATTCATTGATGTACAAAAATGCTTCAAAAACCGAGGCAAAAAACGCTGCAAAACCACACGTCTTTTCCGCAGCGTTTTTCCTGTCAAGGAGATGCAGAAATTCTCAGGAAATTTCTGCTTCAAATCCTGAACGTGCGCACATAGCTTTATAGTAGGATTTAATTCACATGTTGTAGAATATGTAATGCAGTTTTCAAATCATATTAATAAGATGAGATGTGCTGTAATACAAGTAGTAACTTATAAGGTATGACAGATGATTCTCTGCAAACATAGCATTACAGGTATCTTATTATATGGGACTTATGTTATATTAGATTATATTAAATTTACAGTACAGCTGATTTTTGGACATTGCATTGCATTGTTCTTAGCATTGAGAATTTTTTTATTTTTAAAATTGGGCTAAGCACCTATCGACTATGTTGCCGACTTTGTATAATGCTGTCAACCTGTAATGCATTATGATCACGTGTAAGACTGTGTTATTGTGTTGGGTTAACATAACGAATAACGCTATCATGGATATAATGCCCATGCATATCTCTGCTACATGGTGCTCATTGCCAGCTCAGCTCCTAGAGAATCTTCACCTGGCTATAGGGAGGCGCAGCCAGATCCTACAGGAAATTAACCCTGCTGTCTCCTGCAGGGTTTTCCTTCCTCAGCCTATCCCTAGGCAGCAGCGGGTTTATTAGGCAACTCCTACCACCACTGCTGGCATGATTGTTGGTTCCCAGTTGCTTGTGTCTGGTTCCTGTGGGTGCATGTGACGCGCCCCCTGGGCCATATTCTTTAGGGGGAATACCCGGAGCCGGATCAGATGGGAGTTGTAGTCTTCCGAGTGGCTGTGACCCGGTCCGTGCCCAGGGTGTCAAGCTCAGAGTATGTGGCAGTCCTACAGATGTTATAAAGTTCTTTATTGTCGACTACGCCACCCGTTGTATTGCGGTCACTATGGCCGCCGCTGCAGCAGGGTCCGCTGAGGCTGATGGTGTTGGTGCAGCTTGTGGTAGTATAACCCCCAACGGGTGGGGTATAGCCTCAGGGGGTCAGGTGCAGAGGATGGGGGTTGTGGTGGTGCAGCATAGATGGTAATGAAGACAGAGTCGGGTTGTGCAGTTTAGGGTATTTACTCACTGCTGATGTTCCGGTCACTCCAGCTTCAAGTGACCACCCGAGCCGTGCTGCGTCCACCAGGTCCTGGATTCAGCAAACCCCCAAACAAGTCCGGAGCGTGGCCCTGAGCTCTCCTTCTGTCCTTTCCTCTGGCCGTCCCCACTAGTGATCCACCTAGGTCCAGCTCCCCCGGGCCTTCTGTTGGGAGACCCTTGGCCTTGGGTTCCCTGACCCTCCACGTGGTCTGCCTTCGGGGTGGATGTGGTGGGTGGCCGTGGCAGACGCTGCCCACGGCCTCCGGTCTCTGGCTAGGGTGTGCTTTTGCCCCCACCAGTTTGGGATCCGGTACCCAATTGCCGACTCTTCACCCGGGGATTGAATTTGGGTTCTCAGAGTCCTTTCTTTTCACCCCTTCTGGGTCTCTCTTTCTTCTCCTCTCTCACTCTGGCTCAGGCCGCTCTGCTCCTCTGCTCTCCTTACTGACTCTGACAGACTGACCCTGATCTAAGATGGTGCCCACCTTATATACTCCCTCTATGTGTGAGCTCAGGTGACCAGCACCCAATGAGCTCCTATCTTTACCCAGGCTGCTCCCCCTATCTGCCCCTACACTACTGGGATGTACCACCCCCCTCCCACTCCAGCCAGGAACAGACTCGGTCGTACCTGCACATTTCTAAGTGGGAGTACCGTTGGTCTGCTCCCCGGAAATGGGATGTGTGTAGTGCATGCAGCCTACCGAGCTCAGTTCCACACTCCATCCTTACCCGGGAGTGGAATATCACACCTCTGGGTTGAGGTGCAATACCCCTGTAGCAGCCGAATCCTCAGGGTGCTACATTCCCCCCTGGTAAATCACAGCACGTCCTCGGGCTGTAAGAGATAAAACAACACCAAAACATACAATTTTTGCATAAACATCATAATAAAACATCATATGAAACATGGCATATATATATATATCAATAAAACTTTTTCATATAGACTTTTCTTCGCTTCTTGCTCCTCCTCCGGTCACTGTGCAACGCGTGACCGGGTAAAGTGCGACAGTCTTTTCTTGAAAAAAATGGTTTTCCTATAAAACCGGTAGGGGGCGCTTTAGAACGCGCAACTATATACAAAAGGGGATATGGCCGCTCTCAGTCCTCGGCCAGGTATTTAGGAAAGGGATGACCGCTCTCAGTCCTCGGTCAGTGGGATTTAAAGGTTAAACGGGTAAACAGTTCAATTCTCTGGTCCCAACGGGGACTACATTAGCAACAGTAACAGTTCACTGTGCCCCGACGGGCAACTATATACAGCTTCTGCTCCGCTGTACTTAACGACGACATCCTCCTGCTCTTTCTTTATGGTTTCCTTTTAACTCTAGTTTCAGACCCGTCCGGGTCCTCTTGTTCTTCCTCCTCACACCGCAGCTCTTCCTCCGTCAGGCGATGCACATGGAGGGCGTAGGGTCCTTTGGCACACTTGTGCCGGGTGAAGGTGACCTCGTCCCCGATGTAAAGGTCACGACCTCTGTGTCCCTCCGGTAGGTGGGACTCAACGTCTCTCCTGGTCACGAAGACGTCGCCTGGGGTGCGGTGATCTCGGATGAAGCCCCACCCGTGCTGCATATTAAACTTGATCACAGTCCCGGTGGAAGGGGGACCATGAGCTGCACGGGGATTTCTCCTGGCCCGGCTCTTCTGCTCCGCGCTCCTTATTTGAGCTTGCTGTTCCCGGACCCGCCTCTCTCTCCGCTCCCTCTCAAAGACCTCGAGCTGTTGGCGGCAGCAATCAGCACGCTCCGCTGCAGCTGCCCGAGTCTCTTGAGTGAACCCCATGAGATCTTCTCCGGTGGGGTCCCACTCAAACTGCGCTTCTGCTAGCGGGGGCGAGATCCTCTTGACGGGCTTTGGAGCTGGGATCAGGGGTTCATCCAGGGGTCTCTCTTTCCGGAGTCGGGGATGGTGAAACTCCGGTGGCCATTTGAAGGGCTGCCCATCCGGGCACGTATGCTGGGCGTACAGGTCCTCACCCAGGTGCGGCACTCTTGGTCTTATGGGCGCGGTGGTGCTAGCGCCCGGGTTGCCCGGGCCTTGCGGCCAGGCCTGGGGTATCTGGAAGGTGAAGGGCACCGTAAGGACGGCGGCGCCCTGGGCTACTTGGCCCTGCGACCAGGCCGGGGGCTCCGCGGAGGTAGGGGGCGCTGTTGGTATTGCGGCGCCCGGGGGCACTAGGCCTTGCGACCAGGCTGGTGGTACTTCCTGCTTGGTCACGCTCGGGGTCGAGGCGTGTGACGTCACAGGGGTCGCGGCTCCCGTTTGAGGCCTAGTCTGCAGCGGTGACGTTGCAGCGACGGGCACGGCAGGATAGACTTCGGGCTCTGCGACGGGGAGCTGGGGCAGGTACGCGGTTTCCCGGTTTGGGGTATAGACGTCCCCTTTACCTGCCTCCACTCGTTCGGCTCCCTTCTCGGCGCCGTCTCCGGCCTTGAGTCCTCCTGCGCCATCCTCAGAGGCGGTCTGTCACCTCGTCTCGGGTGGCGTGCTCCGCTGACAGGTCTCGGTCTGCTGGGCCATCTCACGGCTCCACTCCGCCAACGTCTCTCGCTGCACCCGGGCCATCCTCCTTGCGAGGCCCTCCAGAGCGGTCTGTGCACACTCCTGGTCTCGGGGGAGCTGTGCTAGGACCTCCACTAGGCCTAGTGGGGTCGTTGTTTCCAGCAGGCTCCTGACCAACGGGTCGGTGCTGCTCTGCTCTCCTCTCGTTGTCTCCAGCAGGCTCCTGGCCAACGGGCCGGTGCTGCTCTGCTCTTCCTCCTCCGTTTCTAGCAGGCTCCTGGCCAACGGGCCGGTGCTGCTCTGCTTTCTCGCCATCTCCGGGTAAGCTCCTCCGATACTCTTCTCCAGGCTTCTTGCCTCCGGGTGCGCTCTCTCCAGACTGCTCCAAGCGACACCCATCTTTGCTCTCTCCTTTCGTCTCCTCCCCCTTCGAGGGCGGTCCCGGGGCCACTTGGTGATTGTCAGCTCCAGGGGCGGTTCTTTCACGCTGACAGACACCTCTAGCATCACAGTCTCTGTTGGTGGGGGCGGTTTCCACTTTTGGCGCCATTTTCGGTCCTGGCCCACGATGGGAGGTGGCCTCTTGCCACCCTCTGGCACGCCCATAATGGCGTCCGCTCTGACAAGGCGGGAAACCTTTGGAAATGGCGGGAACCGCTTCCCAGTGGCGGGAAACTCTGCAGATGGCGGGAAAACGCTGTTAATGGCGGACAACCGGCGGGAATCGACCTGTGATAGAGTCCGATGGCGGGGACCCTCCGGAACCGGCGGGAGACTTCTTTTTGAGGTAAACTTGCACTTTTCTTCAGGCACGCAGTACCCGGTGGTTGTGGGCACGTAATCCTGCCGACTACGCCAAAGTTGACGCGCCCCCTGGGCCATATTCTTTAGGGGGAATACCCGGAGCCGGATCAGATGGGAGTTGTAGTCTTCCGAGTGGCTGTGACCCGGTCCGTGCCCAGGGTGTCAAGCTCAGAGTATGTGGCAGTCCTACAGATGTTATAAAGTTCTTTATTGTCGACTACGCCACCCGTTGTATTGCGGTCACTATGGCCGCCGCTGCAGCAGGGTCCGCTGAGGCTGATGGTGTTGGTGCAGCTTGTGGTAGTATAACCCCCAACGGGTGGGGTATAGCCTCAGGGGGTCAGGTGCAGAGGATGGGGGTTGTGGTGGTGCAGCATAGATGGTAATGAAGACAGAGTCGGGTTGTGCAGTTTAGGGTATTTACTCACTGCTGATGTTCCGGTCACTCCAGCTTCAAGTGACCACCCGAGCCGTGCTGCGTCCACCAGGTCCTGGATTCAGCAAACCCCCAAACAAGTCCGGAGCGTGGCCCTGAGCTATCCTTCTGTCCTTTCCTCTGGCCGTCCCCACTAGTGATCCACCTAGGTCCAGCTCCCCCGGGCCTTCTGTTGGGAGACCCTTGGCCTTGGGTTCCCTGACCCTCCACGTGGTCTGCCTTCGGGGTGGATGTGGTGGGTGGCCGTGGCAGACGCTGCCCACGGCCTCCGGTCTCTGGCTAGGGTGTGCTTTTGCCCCCACCAGTTTGGGATCCGGTACCCAATTGCCGACTCTTCACCCGGGGATTGAATTTGGGTTCTCAGAGTCCTTTCTTTTCACCCCTTCTGGGTCTCTCTTTCTTCTCCTCTCTCACTCTGGCTCAGGCCGCTCTGCTCCTCTGCTCTCCTTACTGACTCTGACAGACTGACCCTGATCTAAGATGGTGCCCACCTTATATACTCCCTCTATGTGTGAGCTCAGATGACCAGCACCCAATGAGCTCCTATCTTTACCCAGGCTGCTCCCCCTATCTGCCCCTACACTACTGGGATGTACCACCCCCCTCCCACTCCAGCCAGGAACAGACTCGGTCGTACCTGCACATTTCTAAGTGGGAGTACCGTTGGTCTGCTCCCCGGAAATGGGATGTGTGTAGTGCATGCAGCCTACCGAGCTCAGTTCCACACTCCATCCTTACCCGGGAGTGGAATATCACACCTCTGGGTTGAGGTGCAATACCCCTGTAGCAGAAGAATCTTCAGGGTGCTACACATGTTTGTTCTGTCTCTCCTGTTATCAACCTAACTTGTATACCCGTTCTGTCTGACCCCTCTGCTCCTGACCTGGGCTTTATACTCTGGTTCTGTGCTGCCTGCCCTGACCCCAGATTGTCTGACCATGTTTTTGCCTTCATCCTTCTATATTTCATGTCCATGTCTCTGACCCTTGGGTCAACTGCTGCAAACCCAGGGACTGCACTGGAGTGTTACCTGATGTCTAGCTGTGGCCAAACCTATCCTCACCTTCAGATGCTCTAGTGAATACCATCTAGCCATTTAGCTATGCCTCTTCAGAGTAAGTCCGGCCTGTGGTGCAGTGAGTCCACACTAGAGATGAGCATTGTTCGACTCGAACTGTTCGCCAATCTCAAATTCGAGCTGTTTTGGGCGGTGTTCGAGCCGTTCAGCGAACACGAATGATTTGAAAAAAATTCGGCTGTTCGAGGTTATGTTCGATAACTGTTCGTGCACCAAAATCATAACTGGATTTTTTCTCAGTAAAGCAGAAAATTAATGTTAATACGTAGTTTGAGTGTACAGCGGGGCGGGGGGAGGGGCAGGGGATGGATCTCTGCATAAATAATGTAGATCTACATTTTTTTTTCTCTTCCCCGCATTTATAGTGGGGCGGTGCAGTCTGTCAGCCTATCAGAAGCGCACACACGGAGCGAACTGTTTTTTTTCACACAAGCAAGGGCATGTGTCATTGGCAGTGTATGTCACATGTCCTTGCCCTATAAGACCAAGCCATTTTCCCCGTCGCCACCATTTTCTCACTGCTGCAGCTGCATGTTAGACGGCACCGCTGTTGCTGTGTGCGCTATAATTTGTTAATTTCAAGCCAATTTTTGCACAAATCTACAGATAGCTTGGGAGTAGGGAAGAGTTGTGATTGCAGTCCTTTTAAGGACTAAGTTACATCAGTTCCTGTCACTTTTTGCCAGGCAGGTCTGTGCCAGTGCTGTGCAAGTTTTTTTCACAGCATTTGGCTAAATCTAGCAAAGCAAATCCTTTTTGGCCTATTGCAGAGTGTGTTAGTCAGTGGAGTAGCCTATCTGTGTTGCAAGATATACCACCTGTGTATAGAATGCAATTTTTTTTACTGCAGCTAGTGAAGTAAAACCTTTTGGGCATAGCATCATTCTATTAGTCCATCTATACTGACCTCCATCAGGTTGCAAATTCAATATAATTTTTTTCTGCATCTAACCCAGCCAATACTTTTGGGCCAATACCACAATTTGGCCACTCAGCTCTGCTCGGTTCCCATCCATTGTTTTTTGTGCAAACAACTCCAGAGTTGTGAATTAGTTAACAACCAAAATGAGTGGAAAAAGGCCTGCTGCTGGTGGAAAGGGGAATAGGCGTGTTGGGAAGGGGAAAAAAGGTTGTGTCCGTGGGGTAGGTGTTAAAGCAACAGTAACATCTGCAGAAGAAAGACCATCTTCCAGCCAAACTAAAATGTCTACTTCTTTTAGAGGACAATGTGATAAGATCCCTTTCTTATGGCCACGCCAATTGCTACAAATTCCAGATGAGGCACAAAAACAGCAGGTGCTTCAAAGGATATCAAGTGCTCCATTAAGTGGGCTCTCCTCCACCTCAACTTCAACATCACAAATACTCCAGTCCTCAGAGGTGTCACCCCAATCGCACTTGCTTCCTCACAGCTCTCAAGTCTCCAGCTGCCCGTCTGAGTATGGGGTAGAACAGATGGTTGAGTCTGCAGAGCTGTTTACTCATACTATAGCCTGGGAATCAGAGGTCGGCTCCAGAGCTTCTGTGAATCCAGACGAGGAAATGATCTGCACTGATGCCCAGAATCTTTATGAGTCGGATCCAGGACCAGACGCAGAAGGTTCTGACCATAATGTAGACCCTCGTTCCCAAACTGTAACTCCTGTTGGTGGAGACAATGAGGAAGATGATGATGAGACTCAAATACCTGATTGGAGCGACAACTTTAGTTTTTTGTCAGGGCAGGAACAGGTTGGCTCTGAGGACGACGGGTGTGATAACACACAGGGTGATGATGATGAGGTTGGAGATCCCACTTTGTCAACCCACAGTCAGCCAAGAGATGAGGTCAGCAGAGGAGGTGGAGTAGGATGCTAGTAACGACGAGGTCAGGTTGCGCCTTCCTGGACAGAGATGTAGTACTGGAAGCACGTCAACAACTGCATCCTCAAACACAACTCTGCCTCTGACCGCAAGTCATGGTGGCTCTTCTGGTCGCATGGGTGCTAAGCCTTGCATAGCCTGGGCATTTTTTCAGATCGATAAAGATGACCCAACTCGTGTTATCTGTAACATTTGTCAGCAAAAGCTAAGTAGAGGCCAAAAAATACATAGTTTGAGTACTTCATGCATGAACCGGCATAAGTTGCAGTGGGAAGCTCACTGTGCTACAATGTGGCCTAGCCGGCGGGGCCAACCACCGTCTGCCACATCTTGTGCATCCGCGGCCTCTTCATCCTCTGTGACTGGGGGGACAGCAGTCACACCTGTTTTGGGACGCAGACCTGCCACCTCTTTACCCGCAACAGCCAGCGTGATTGGCAGGTCATCATTTTCTTTGGAGGTGGAAACACCAGCTGGTGTTCAGCGCTGTCCGACATCGATAACACCACCTTTGGATCAAGGCAACCTAACCTGTCCGCCTGCATCTTCCTCACAGACCGGCAGTTTGCCGGGGACACCCTTCTTAACCCCGTCTAAACACAACAGCCAGCCCTCTGTCCCTCAGATGTGGACAAGTAAAAGACCATTTCCTCCTAGCCATGAGAAAGCTAAGAGGTTGAATTTCACCATCCGCAAGCTCTTGGCTACAGAAATGCTTCCTTTCCGCCTGGGGACACAGAGGATTTTTGAGACCTTATGTCCGTCGCAGTGCCCCAGTACCAGATGCCCATTCGGCGCTACTTCTCAAAGAAAGGTGTGCCTGCGCTCCACCAGCATGTCGCACACAACATCACCGCTTCTTTGAGAAACTCTGTGTGTGACAGGGTGCATTTCACCACAGACACTTGGGCGAGTAGGCATGGACAGGGGCGTTACATGTTGCTGACTGGGCACTGGGTAATTATGGTGACAGCAGGTCAAGGGGCTGCTGTCCAAGTCTTGCTGTCCCCACAAGTTGTGCGTCAATCCTCTTTATCTCAAAGTTCCTCCACTGCTTCTGCCTCCTCAACCTGCTCTCGGTCCTCCATCTGCACCCAAAGCCTGTCTGGTCATGCCACAAGCTTTCTAACTGCGCAGAATGAATCCTGCACACCTCCTTACTATGCTGGCAGCAGGGCTCAACGTCATCAGGCGGTTTTTACTTTGAAATGTCTGGGAAATGTGAGTCACACAGCTGAGGATTTCTGGTCAGCTCTGGAGAACCAGTTTCATGAATGGTTGTCTCCACTGGACCTGAAACCAGGGAAGGACGTGTGCTGCAAACCTGGGTGCGGCCCTTCGCCGGGGCAATGTCACACACGTGCCTTGTATGGCTCACGTGTTGAACCTGGTTGTCCAGCAATTTTTAGCCCACTAGATGGCCTTCTGCAGAGGGCACGGTCGCTGTGTGCTCACTTCCGCCGTTCGCATCCCGCAGCTCAGCGACTTACATCTCTACAGAAGTCGTTGGGCCTGCCACTTCACCGGCTAAAATGCGATGTGCCTACCCGGTGAAATTCAACTCTGCACATGTTGCAGCGACTGTGCAATATGTTCTGACGTATAGCCTGGGCCAACGAGATCCAGAGGTGGGGCAAATCACGCTGGAGGAGTGGTCTCATATCAGGGACCTATGCACCCTTCTGCACAGTTTTGAAATGGCGACGAAGATGTTTAGTACTGACGATGCCATTATCAGCATGACTATTCCAGTGATTTACATGCTGGAGCACATGTTAAACAGAATTCGGAGTCAGGTGGTGGCACAAGAAGAGGTGGAGGAAGTAGAGGAGGAGGAGTTGTATGCGGAAGGGCTAACATCTGCAAGGTCCAGTCGGTCGGCAGCACCAAGGCGGCAGGTATGTGAGTTTGGGGGAGATGGTTTTACCAGGGCGCATGGTAGCAGCCAAACTAGTGAGGAAGGTGCAGGAGCCCAGGAAGAAGTGGAGGACGAACTGATGGAAGACTCATCAGATGAGGGAGACCTTGATCACATTTCTGTTGTGCGAGCTTGGGGGGAGAGGGCAGAGGAAGGAAGGAAGCATGATTGTTACCTCGCCACCAACACAACAGAGACTTGGTGCTCCTGGATGCGCAAGACACATGAGTGCTTTCTTGCTGCAGTACCTGCAACATGACACTCGAATTGTGAGAATTAGAAATAATCCCGACTACTGGGTTGCCACACTGTTAGATCCCCAGTACAAAAGTAAATTTGCAGAAATTATTCCTGCCATATAAAGGAATGCACGCATGCAGGAGGATCAGCAGAGACTGTTGCAGAATCTTACATGTGCTTTTCCATAAAACACCAGTGGTGCACGTAGTGAATCTCACAGTTACAACTTGCCAACCGTGGGACCGTCGAGTGTTCAGCACTCAAACCGTAACAGAAACACAGTATCTGCTGGTAACATCAATTTTGCAGAATCATTTCACCACTTTTTTAGCCCATCCTTTGCAAGGCCACAGGAGACAAGAAGTCTGACACATAGTCAACGCCTAGAGACGATGGTACAGGAGTATCTCCAAGTAAACATTGAAGCCATGACTGTCACTGGACCCTTGCTCTTTTTGGGCTTCCAATCTGGATAAATGGCCGGAGCTAGCCACTTACGCCTTGGAGATCTTGTCATGCCCTGCAGCCAGCGTTCTGTCTGAACATGTGTTCAGCCCTGCTGGTAGTGTGCTGACAGATAAGCGCACGCGGCTCTCCACTGATAATGTAGACAGACTCACGTTCATAAAGATGAACAAATCATGGATCCGAAACGACTTTTCTACCCCCGTGTCATCCTGGGGAGAGTAAAAGCTTAATGATTTGTTAAAATCACCTCACCAACCAATCTAAGCTTTAAAATTACTAATCATGTTTATCTGTATCTGGGCTGGAAAATAATTTGGGCTTTGTAGCAGTTTGCAGTACTGATTCTATTAGGCCATCTATACTAAGCCCCACCAGCTTTCAAATTAAAAATAATTTTTAGCTGCATCTAGCCCAGAAAATAATTTTGGGTCTCCTAGATACGCAAGACACATGAGTGCCTTCTTGCTGCACTACCTGCAACATGACCCTCAGATTGTCAGAATTCGAAGTAATCCTGACTACTGGGTTGCCACACTCTTAGATCCCCCACACTCTTCGATCAACCTTTTCATTTTAATCAAGAAGAAAAAAATGGTAATTTTTGAAATTATAAGCATTATCAGGTTATTAGAAACTGAAATCAAACAGTTTTCAACTCAAAACTTTATTCTAGGTGATGTTACATTTGCACATAGGACACCTTGTTCGAAAGGAGCTTCTGAACTTTCTCGTCCATTCAATTTGTCAGGTTTTGGATGGTTTCTGCTTCAATTGTTTTTCATGAGGACAGAATACCCTCCCAGAGCTGTTGCTTAGATGTGAACTGCCTCCCGCCATCATAGACACTCCTTTTGATGATGTTCCAGAGGTTCTGAATGGGGTAGAGGTCAGGGGAGCATGGGGGTCACACCATAAGTTTGTCCCCTTTTATGCCCATATCAGCCAGAGATGCAGATGTGTTATGTGCAGCATGAGACGGTACATTATCATGCATGAAAATGATCTTGCTGCGGAATACACGGTTCTTCTTCTTGAACCATGGCAGGAAGTGCTGTTTGAGAAACCCCACATACATTATGGAGTTCATCTTTACCCCTTCAGGGATCCTAAAGGGGCCAACAATCTCTCTCCCAATGATTAATGCCCAAACATTACTCCACCTCCTCCTTGTTGGCGCTGTAGCCGTGTTTGTGTGGGGTGTCCATCAACCAGCCATCCTCCACTCCATCCATCTGGACCATCGAGCGTTGAACGGCACTCATCCGTGAACAAAACAGTTTTGAAATCAGTCTTCATATATTGTTTGGCCCACTGGAGCCGTTTCTGCTTGTGTGCAGTGGATAGAGGAGGTCGACTGGATGGCTTACGCACAGCTGCAAACCTCTGAAGGACACTGCATCTTGTTGTTCGGGAGAAGTTGGAGGCACCAGCAGCTTCAAAAACTTGTCTCCTGCTATGACAAGGCTTTTTTGCCGCTGCTCTTTTAACCTGACGTAATTGCCTGGAGGAAAGAGTCCTCAATTTTCCCTTATCAGCACGCACACATGTGTACTGTGAATCAGCTACATACTTCTTGATTGTGCGATGATCAGGATGAAGTGTCTTGGCAATGTTGATTGTAGTCATGCCTTGACCTAAACACTCCACAATTTGTTGCTTCTCAGCAGCCGACACATCCTTTTTCTTTCCCATTTTGGCAGAAAATGTAGGCTGCTTAATAATGTGGGACAGTCTTCTTAAGTGGTCTTGCCTTTCATTGGACACACCTGCCAAACTAATTAGCACAGGTGTCTGCAATTGCTTACAGTGATATAAAGAGCCCTGACACACATCACCATCAATGAGTTTAACTGACAAACAAACAAATTCTTCCCTTATCACTCCTAAACACTTTTTGCATAATAATTTGGAACACAGTGTACATGTGCTTTTCCACAAAACACCAGTGGTTCACGTAGTGAATCTTACAGTTCTAACTTGCCAACCGTGGTCTGTATGGAGTTGTTCAATAAAGGGCCCAAAATTAAGATAACATAGATGGGAGAGGTCTCTATGAATAGGAATTCCTAAGTATTTGATACCCTGTGAGGGCCAGGCAAAGGGAAAGTTGGACTGGATGGAATCCTATATGGATTTGGGGAGGGAGACATCGAGGGCCTCAGACTTCTCTGCATTGATTTTAAAATTTGACCATGTAACAAAGTGATCTATTTCAGCCATAACAGCAGGGATGGATATATGTGATTGAGTGATATATACTAGGACATCATCAGCAAATAGAGAGCACTTGTACTCGGTGCCTCCCACCTTAATCCACCTAATATTGGGGTTATGGCGAATTGATGAGAGTAGGTGCTCCGTCACTAGGATGTATAAGAGAGGGGACAGAAGACATCCCTGCCTTGTCCCATTGGTGATTATGAAAGGTGATGAAAATGTTCCATTTATCTTCAGCCTAGGTGACTTATTGCGATACAGGGCCGTGATTTTGCCTATAAAAGGGTCCCCTAGACCCCTACCCCAAGCTTTTTAAGGGAATAATATATGGCGTGCCAGGAGACTCCATGGAGTGCTTTCTCAGCATCCAACGAGAGTATCTAATTACAAATTTTTAACTGCATCTAGCCCAGGAAATACTTTGTGCCTAGTAGTAGTGTCTGCTAGTCAGCGGATTATCCCAGCTGTTAAGCAAGTTACACCACCTGTAGTTTGGACACTTAATTTTTTCAAAGGAAATGGTTCGGGCCCACGGGACACTCAGTGAGGAGCATCGGGGAGACACCCCAAGGCATAGGGGCTGGGACTGGCAGTAGGACGCCTTGCGGTGGACCGCCGAGCTCGATCCTTATAAAAGCTTTTAAACTGCAGCAGCTTTAGTGGACGCTACTGGAGCTGGAATTACTCGGCTGCTGGCATGAGACTTGCCCTCCAATAGATCCTTGTAAAAGGATTTAAAGTATATTCATTCAAATTAGAGAGACAATTTAAATGAAAAAGCTTAGACCTGCCTCCACCGCAGGGGGGCTCGCTCGATCCATCAGCGGACAGGCACCAGTATTGGGAGAGGGAGGCTGGCCGTCAGGGTCCACCGCAGCTCTGGCACAAACCCGGCGACACGGAGGTCGCACGGGCAGGAACGGACTGGCCGTGTCGGCTTCGCACTTTTTTGGTTTTAGAAGGGCATGACATGCCTATATCTGTGTCTCCCCCTCCTTTTACTCCTCCACCTCTTTTCTTTTCGCATGACTATATGTACTTGTCACTTTTCCATGTGTTAGTTGTGTCTTCTGAGCAGTTTGTCAGCTTTTGGACACCTTTGAAGGTGTTTTCTATGTGTTTCTATGTGTTTTTGTTTGCCTGCCATTGGTTTTAACGGTGTTCAAAGGTGTTCGACGAACAGTTCGACGAACAGTTCGGCGAACATACGGGTGTTCGACGAACCGAACCGAACTCGAACACTACGGGGGTGGCTCAACACTAGTCCACACTCACCCAGTGTTACAGAGCATATATGAAAGGCTTAGTGCATTATTGCCCCAGCGCAATTCAACAGTCATGTACAGTACCGACCACAAGTTTGGACACACCTTCTCATTTAAAGATTTTCTGTATTTTCATAACTTTGAAAATTGTACATTCACACTGAAGGCATCAAAACTATGAATTAACACATGTGGAATTATATACTTAACAAAAAAGTGTGAAACAACAGAAAATATGTCTTATATTCTAGGTTCTTCAAAGTAGCCACCTTTTGCTTTGATGAATGCTTTGCACACTCTTGGCATTCTCTTGATGAGCTTCAAGAGGTAATCACCGGAATGGTCTTCCAACAATCTTGAAGGAGTTCCCAGAGATGCTTAGCACTTGTTGGCCCTTTTGCCTTCACTCTGTCGTCCAGATCACCACAAACCATCTAGATTGGGTTCAGATCTGGTGACTGTGGAGGCCAGGTCATCTGGCGTAGCACCCCATCACTTTCCCTCTTGGTCAAATAGCCCTTACACAGCCTGGAGGTGTTTTTGGGGTCATTGTCCTGTTGAAAAATAAATCATGGTCCAACTAAACACAAACCAGATGGAATAGCATGCTGCTGCAAGATGCTGTGGTAGCCATGCTGATTCAGTATGCCTTCAATTTTGAATAAATCCCCAACAGTGTCACCAGCAAAGCACCCCCACACCATCACACCTCCTCCTCCATGGTTCACGGTGGGAACCAGGCATGTAGAGTCCATCCGTTCACCTTTTCTGCGTCGCACAAAGACATGGTGGTTGGAACCAAAGATCTCAAATTTGGACTCATCAGAACAAAGCACAGATTTCCACTGGTCTAATGTCCATTCCTTGTGTTCTTTAGCCCAAACAAGTCTCTTCTGCTTGTTGCCTGTCCTTAGCAGTGGTTTCCTAGCAGCTATTTTACCATGAAGGCCTGCTGCAAAGAGTCTCCTCTTAACAGTTGGTGTAGAGATGTGTCTGCTGCTAGAACTCTGTGTGGCATTGACCTGGTCTCTAATCTGAGCTGCTGTTAACCTGCGATTTCTGAGGCCGATGACTCGGATAAACGTATCCTCAGAAGCAGAGGTGACTCTTGGTCTTCCTCTCCTGGGGTGGTCCTCATGTGAGCCAGTTTCTTTGTAGCGCTTGATGGTTTTTGCAACTGCACTTGGGGACACATTCAAAGTTTGCCCAATTTTTCAGACTGACTGACCTTCATTTCTTAAAGTAATGATGGCCACTCGTTTTTCTTTACTTAGAATTTGTATTATGGCAAGAAAAAAGCAGCTAACAGTCTATTCAGTAGGACTATCAGCTGTGTATCCACCAGACTTCTGCACAACACAACTGATGGTCCCAACCCCATTTATAAAGGCAAGAAATCCCACTTATTAAACCTGACAGGGCACACCTGTGAAGTGAAAACCATTTCCGATGACTACCTCTTGAAACTCATCAAGAAAATGCCAAGAGTGTGCAAAGCAATCATCAAAGCAAAAGGTGGCTACTTTGAAGAACCTAGAATATAAGACATATTTTCAGTTGTTTCACACTTTTTTGCTAAGTATATAATTCCACATGTGTTAATTCATAGTTTTGATGCCTTCAGTGTGAATGTACAATTTTCATAGTCATGAAAATACAGAAAAATCTTTAAATGAGGTGTGTCCAAACTTTTGGTCTGTACTGTATGTCAATCAAAGTAAGTTAGAGAGATATTATAATGCATGTCAATAGTTTGCGCATATCAGCTGGAACAGAATCAATATAATGATGTAATGGTAGCTCGTGCTTGCACTATGCCAGTCTTGATGAATTGGCCCCATTGTCTGCAATGCATGAAATCCATTTAATTCCAATGAACTTGTGATTTATGCACCTTATAAAACCTTTCAACCGATATTACCACAAGTATTTTATAATATGAATTGAGTATTAGGCAGCATGAACCCCCAATCTAAAGGATCTTTACCTACTTTTACTGTCTCTAGACCTTTTTGCACAGCATCTGGTGCTTCATCAAATTCTAATGAGAAACTAGTATGCACAATATCAGCAGATTTCAGCACCATCTCTACCTCTGGGCCATTCAGTCCCTGGGCCTTTTTTTTTGCTGTGTATTTTGTCAAGTTTTGCAACTTCTGTCTAGCTGTTGGAGCATCTAACTAGGAAAATTGACAAGCACAAGGAGTGAACAATAGACATTTTTCAAAAAAGTTTTAAAACTCTAAAAAAGAAAATATGCTTTTAGCCGAATCATTTAGTTTATATATGCAAACTGATTTATTATTACCCTTGGGTCACTTGTAACTGAACCAGCAATTGTTCTGAGTCTTTTTCCCTGACTCCTGACCCTGACTCTGACCTTAACCCTGGCATTGCTCCAAAATTATGCACCAGTCTCATCATTTGGTTTTGTTGCCTGGTTCCTGTGGCAATTTTATTATTATTGACTAGAAGCTTATTTGCCGTTTACGGGTTCATTTTATGATTTGACGCATTGCATTCACACTGCTATTTTGTTGTTGATTCTTGTCTATGTTACTGATTTTGCTTCAAGTTTTCTGCACATACTGTATACTGTGACTATCCTGAAAACTGGGACCTAAGGACCCGACAAGGAAAGACCATACCTCTTTAAGGGTGAAGGCCTAAGTGTTCCTTCGGCTAAACTTGATAGCAAAGACTGTGTTAAACCAACTGCAGCTTAGACAATCCACTTCTCTTCTGTGCCAGAATATGAATTAAATATGCGCAACAGATAAATGATACCTAGCGAAGCTAGGCAGCCATTTCATAGCATAGAAGTCAATCATATCTTACGCAATTTTCAGATAAGATTCTTAAGAGTGAGGCATAATCTTAGAAAATGGTGGATGTTCAGAGATTCCAACCTTATTTTTTTTCTGGACAATTTTTAAAAAATCAATATTTTTTACGGACACTGTAAAATCATAATATATCATCTACATTATAGGTGATATATTGAACTCAAAACACCACTGCTGAAGTAGCCATAAACCACTAGAAATTCTTTAAAATACATTTGTATTGTGACATATTTGTAAGAAATGGTACATTTATAATATACTGCTCTAATAAGTAGGACAAAACAATATCAACATTTAGTATGAACTTTAAATTTATAGTAAATAAAGATAGCAGTAGGGGGAGGAAGAGTCATCTCACTAGGTCTTGCTGCTTGTAATTCACGGTGGAGTCATCGCACAGAGCCTCCCGAGTCAGAGCTACTGATACTGAGGCAAGTGAGGCAGTCAGTTCTTTGGATGTTATTGTGGGGTCTTTTGTGACCTCTTGGATGAGTCATCGCTGCACTATTGGGCTAATTTTGTTCAACTGGCCACTCCTGGGAAGGTTCACCACTGTTCCATGTTTTCGCCATTTGTGGATAATGGCTATCACTGTGGTTCGTAGGAATACCAAGGCTTTAGAAATGGCTTTATAACCTTTTCCAGACTGATAGATCTCAATTACTTTGTTTCTCATTTGTTCCTGAATTTCTTTGGATCTCAGCATGATGTTTAGCTTTTGAGGATATTTTGGTCTACTTCACTTTGTCAGGCAGGTCCTATTTAAGTGATTTTTTGATTGAGAACAGGTATGGCAGTAATCAGGCCTGTGTGTAGCTAGGGAAATTGAAATCAGCTTCCCAAAGATATGATAAACCACAGTTAATGTGTTAAGGAGGGTGGGGGCAATCACTTTTTCATACAGTGCTTGTAGGTTTGGATTTCTTTTTCCCTTAATAATAAAGACCTTTGAAAACTGCATTTTGTGTTTACTTGTGCTACCTTTGTATAATATTTTAATGTTTTGTGATCTGAAACATTTTAGTATGATAAACATGCAGAAGAATAAGAAACCAGGAAGAGGGAAAACACTTTCACACCACTGTAGATAATTGGTTCACCTGATAAAAAACATACGGTATCTTATAAAAATACCTAAAAGAATGAAACAACAAGATATATATATTAAAGACTAAGATCCTGTCTCAAATTAAGCCCTGATGGTGATCTTGTATTTCCTTTAAAGATCCAATATGATTCCTTGCTTAAGATCTTTCTTTTTATGTTGCCATCCCTAATGGGTCTGTGTACCTTTTCTATGACTGCAAATTTGAGAATGGAGGTAGCACCCTTATGTACAGATGAAAAATGCCAGGAAACGACAAAAATGTTTAAAGCTGTTATATTTACCGCATCAAACATGTCTTCTTGGTTAGGACTCGAAAGTGCTCGGTGAACCCCTTATCCAAGCACATTCGTGCATCACTAATAGCTAAGAATTTTTCTTTTTCATTATTTTACTTGCTGTGGTGAATCAACTAAGATAAGAAGATTTCAAAAGAGGATGTTCTCATATGTATTACCACTTTAGCTCAAAAAAAGCTATAATTTTAAGGAACCAATCACATCAATGTTTCACGTGTATGTTTTAGCAGTAGAACATGTACCTATATAAGACTATTTTTTCACATATCTTTTTCACATATCTGGAGACATGCCAAGTTTAGTCTGATTTGCAGACCAACCTTGCATATTCATCTGAATGGTTTCTTAAAAAAAAGTACAGGTTTAATTCATGTGCTGCCTGATTTTCACAGAAAAATTGATGACAAAAGATAGGTAAAAAATGAACACATGGGCCAAAAATGGAAGATAATCAGATCAAGCACACTGAGGACACTTTTTTTGTGTATGAGAAAAAACATTTTGAGTTCATACTAGTATTTAGGAATACTGTTCCGCTTCCTGTGCTGACTAGTCCTCATTGCATGACATCATGTTATGAATCTATGATATGAGGAATCATGATTATGTGGGGTGACGTGCATTATAATATGATAACATGTGCTGAGGCTTAGTCGGCCCTGGAACCATTGGCAGAGAGTAAAAATAAGACCAGAGCTGGAGCTGGTGCCTTCGGTAGTTAACGAACACAGTCAGAGAGCTGTGGCGGCAGGAACAACATTCGCAGCCCATTACTTAAATTATGTTTTAGGTCTGAAGACCTCAGAGTACTTTGTATAATAAACTGATTTTTTTAATGCCACTGAGGGCAAAACAATTAATATTGGATAAATTAGATTAGAATAGAATTTTCTGACCAAATTTGAGCGAAAATGCAACATTTTAATTTCTGCAGATTTTCACATCCTTATTAGTGATGCGCAAACATGCTCGCCACTGCTCGGTACTCACCCGAGCATCATGGTGCTCGACAAGCTCAGCGCTCGGCGAGTATTTCCGGGTTACTCAAGCGGGAACTCGAGTCCCCACCCTGCATGTTTGGCGCTGTTTAGACAACCAATGAACATGCAGGGATTGCTTGCCACGCACTGTAATGCCATAGCCATGTTGGTTGTGGGTATTGCAGTGATTGGCTGGCTGCACAGCGTCATCAGGTCTATATAAGACCTGGCGCCGCTATGCTCCTTACATTCTACCCAGAAATCAGGCAGAGTAGGGACAGCTGCTGTTGAGTCAGGAAGAGATTTGGTTCTTAATAGTAAGTAAAAGTATTCCACAGCATATCTATACATCCATCTGAACTAACAGTCCTTCTGAGGACTAATCCAGCTGCATATATTCCGTGGTAATAACAGGCGTTAGGCAGACAGGCAGTGTATGTGGCAGACTGCAGTGTTCTGGAACTGCTGCTGTTCTTACAGATAATTGTAGGACTAGCCCAAGGTATCAGGGGCCAGGTCAATCTACAGCACAAGAGCGTCCATTGAACGTTCTCTCTGCTGCTGCTGTAACAATTGCAAATATTTTTAGACATAGCCCCAGATATCAGGGGCCAGGGCATTTTTTTTATCTTAATCCTGGTTATTTGCTTAAAAAGCAATCCAGAGTACACCATTTTTCTGCTCCATTTGCCTGTTAGTCCTGAAGAATACAGCCAGATCTTTTCCATATTACAGTGAAAAAAATCCAAAAATTTGAATTGAACATGGAAAATATTATCCTCCTTTTCCATTTTGTAGCAGTGTGTCGGTCAAGCTATTCACACTAGGTCTCTGTGAAAAATAATATTAGTAAACTACAGGCTTGCTACTTAAAACTGTGGTTCTCTGTCAGACATATCACATATAACTGCATTACAAAATATTGTCCTCCATTTTAAATGGGCAAGGTGCACGGCAAGGGACGGGAAAGTGGATGTGATGGTGATGGTGTTTGCAGAGACCGAGGCCGTGGCTGTGGGCAAGCTGAAATTGTGCCACAACAAACACCCATATGTTGCTTGGTGCTTGACCTTTCAGTCCCAATTACTAGGGGACCGCAGCACACCTCTTTAGAACCCACAGCAGTGTCAAAAGGTTGTTGGTTGGATAGCAGATAAGATAATGCTTCCTGTCACGTTCCACCACCACCCTGTTTTCCATACGGACAAGTCTCAGTAGCGGTGAGCCTGGATTGCATATTCTTCACGCTGATTCTCCTTCCTCCCACCATGTTCAGTGCCTGGAGACAACTGATCCCACATATGGACACTCAAAAGAGCTGTTCACTTTTCCAGTTTTAGAGAACACGTGTAGCGATGCCCAAATACTTGAGCAGCCATCGTCACACGAAGGCAACGGTGGGAAAGTGCAATTACTGTCGTAAGAGGTGGATGATGATGATGATGAGACACTATTGCCAGAAAGTCAAGAGGAGGACCAGGGTGCGGAAGTGGAAGACGAGGTGGTGGATGATATAGTAACTGACCCAATCTGGCAGGGGGACATGCAAAGCGAGGACAGCAGCACACAGGGGAGGGAGGCATAGCACCACAACAGACAGGAAGTAGTATTGTGGTGGCCACAGACACAAGGTGGGAAAGTGTTACCCGTAACGCCAACACGACGAAAGTTGCAAGTACAACTGTTAGGTCTTCCCGAGTTTGGTTATTTTTAGTGTTGAGTGAGTATGTTCTATCCGAGTACGCTCAGGCCGAGCACAGAGTATTTATAGCTGCTCGGTGATATGCTTGAATCCCTCCCGTGTGCCTGATTTGCAACTGTTTGGCAGCTTTATTACATGTGAGGAATGTGTAAGAAATAGACATTTCTCCCATGTAATAAAACTGTCAAACAGTCGCATATCATGCACACGGGAGTGATTCAAGCATATCACCGAGCAGCTATAAATACTCTGTGCTCGGCCAGAGCGTACTCGGCGAAAGGGTTAAAAGAACATACTCGCTCAACAGATAACCCCAAAAAGGCAATTTGCACCACCTGCCAGGCCAGCATCAGCAGGGATAGCAAAACTAGCAGCCTGACCACCACCAGGCACATGGCAGCAAAGCACCTGACTAAGTGGGCTGAACCCTAGGGTCCAGAAACAGTGTCTGCGGGTGACACCACTGCTTCTTCTGCTGTTGTGCGTGCACGCCAATCCACTGTCCATGGCGCATGCCAAGATGCTGCCCACCCTACACGAGTCTTTGAACACTCAGCTAGCACCATCAGCAAGCACGTCCACGTCCCTGTCCCAGCACAGCATTCAGTTGTCCCTACCCCAGTCCTTGGAACGCAAGCGCAAATATGCAGCCAACGCCCCACAGGCCACACTACTAAATTCACACATTTTGTGAATGCTTGCGCTCTAAATGTTGCCTCTCAGGCTTGTGCAGACAGAAGCTTTCTGCAACCTGATGGCGGTGGCCGTGCCTCGATACTTGGTACTCAGCCACCACTATTTCTCCGGGTGTGCAGTCCCCGCATTACATGAGCACATGTCCCACAATATGAGCCGTGTCTCAACAACGGAGTTACTGGGAAAGTACACCTAGTGCTTGTGGGCAGGGACAGTACATCTTGCTGATGGCACACTGGGTTAATATAGTGGGGAAGCCAGGACCCAGTTGGACCTTGGGATGGAACACATTCTCCCGACGCAGAGGATAGCGGGCTCTGGCTCAATCAGGGTTGTCACTACATTCTACAGCTCCTGAACCTCCTCCTCCTCCACTTCAGCCTCCATCTCCGAAATGACCACATCAGTTTGAAGCTGGAATCACTGCAGCACTGCCTCGGCCAAGCAGCAACAGGCTGTGCTGAAGCTAATATGCTTAGGTGTCAAACCACACAACACTGAAGAGTTGTGGATAGTAGTGATGGGCGAGCACTAAAATGCTCGGGTGCTCGATGCTCGGGTCGAGCAAATTGGAAAGCTTGGGTGCTCGACCCGAGCAACGAGCCCAATGTAAGACTATGGGAAACTAGAGCATTTTTCAGACGGCTCCCCCCTGCGGTCTGCAGAGGGCCTAAAAATTGCCAAAATCAATGGGAACAGTGCTCAAATGACATGGGACAAGCATGGGGAAAACCCCTGGAAGCATTTCTGCCTCCCAGTTTACTGTTGTCAACAACGTTGTCAGAGATATTACGCCACTTTTACGGACTCACAATAAAACATACAAACACGAATCCAAAATGGATTTTTTCCTGGGAAATATGTTAAGGAACATCCTTTCCAAGGTAATGACTTGTATATGAGGCAAAATAAATAACCAAAACCAAAAATACTCCTCTACACCTTGGGCTATGTTAACACCAAGCAATTTTGATGCGTTTTTGCACTTTTGCATTGCTTTCAACCAAGACAAATGCATTCACTGGGAAATGTCATTTTAACATTTTACAACCTTATCTGGTCATGTGGTATGTGACACATTATCAGACACATGCATGCAGTGCTGAAAAGACATGGGAACAGCAGGGGGAAGACCCCTGGAAGCATCTCTTACTCCCAGGTCACTGCCTAAAAGTGTGCCCATCATAAGTGATCCTTGGCGCAAGCGAAGATGCCTCCCACTATGCACCTGTCATTGCAGACTTGCAACAATCACCATCCATGTCCTTGTCCCAGTGCAGCGTTCAGATGTCCCTACCCCATTCCTTGGAATGCAAGCGCAATATGCAGCCAGCCACCAACCAACCCACAGGCTGCAATACTATACTGCCAAATTTTTGACAGCTGCTTGCACTTGAAATGTGGCCTTTTAGGCTCGTGGAGACGGAAGCTTTTCACAACCTCATGCTGGCAGCAGCCGGGTGTCCATACTCGGTCTCCAGCCGCCACTGTTTCTCCCAGTATCGTCTCCACCTTCCACAAGCACGGGTCCCTGAACATTACTGCTGGTACTTTTCTGTGGGAATCTGCTTGCCTCCTACCAGCCTGGGATATTTCCAGTAAACTATGGTACAACACCATGGTATTAGCACTGCCCCCAGTACCAGTAGCGAAGCCATTCCCAATTTCCTTCTCAGGAATTTTATTTGATAGACTGAGTGCCCAAATACATTAGTTTCTCACAAAGGAGCTGAAGATAGATTGGCAGTGGGTGCAAGTTTCTCCAGCCTGTTAAATATCAGAGGGTGAACGGCAGCACATTGGATCAGTGGTTAGCACTGAAGCCTTGCAGCGCTGGGATCCTGGGTTCAAATCCCAGCCAGGACAACAACTGCAAGGACTTTGTATGTTCTCCCCATGTTTGCGTGGGTTTCCTCCTCAGTAAAAAAGCAGCCATAGAGTGTCCGGGAACCTTCCCACACACTTTTCTTAGCCAGGACTGCTTCTCGGCAGGGTTGGACAGTCCCACCAGAGAATCCTCTGGTGTGCCTTGGCTTCTACATCAAGAGAGTCCATGATAGCGCTAACTGTGCAGCTGCTATGGGGCTCTTGAGCGGGGGAGAAAGGTGAGCCCTCAGAATCAAATCCTCTGGTGGGCCCAATGTTTTTCAATCTGAAACAGCTTCTCAGTGGGAGTTGTATTTCACCACAGCCATATTCTTTAGTTCGTTGAAAGGACTGGCATAGAGGGAAACTGTGTCTACTCCGGCTGTCATTTCTCCTTCACCAGGTTCCACCCATTGTCACACACGACCATACCTGGCTGTATATTCAGCGGCGAGAGCCATAGATCAGGCTGCTGTGTTACAGCTTTCAACAACTCTGCAGCGGTGGGCGGTTTGTCACCTAAGCATTAAGCATGTTATCTTCAGCATAGCCTGTTGCCGCTTGGCCAAGGCAGTGCTGTCAGCTTGTGACTGATGTGGTCATTTTGGAGATGGAGGAGGAGATGTAGGCGCTCAACAATGTGATTGTATTGAGGTTACATTGGCGACTGTGTTTTATACTAAAGAAAGATTCTACTGTTTTTTTTACGTTATTTTTTAAGACAAATGCACTCACCGGGAAATGTAATTTTAACATTTTACAACCTTATATGGCAATGTGGTGTGTGACACATTATCAGACACATCCTGTTTCATTTATGATGGAGGGACTCTGAAAGTCACAAAGCTTATTTTTTTAGGGCCATCAGGTGGCCCTTACTAATTCTTAAAATGCCAGCATTTGGCCCTGGCTATTGTTAGAGAGCCATCAGCCAGCTATGCTTTGCTGTTCCCATTATTAACGAGCGGGTCTCCTATACTGTTATTGAGTATGCAGTGACTGCAAGGGCTGCCAAAAATTCGGACGCAACCCAATACCCCTTTGAAGAGACATAGAGGAGTGTGTCAGTAAAAAAAATGTTCCCATTATAAAGGAGCGGTTCTCCGATAGTGGTAATGCCCATGCTGTGACTGCAAGGGCTGCCAAAATTTGGGAAAAACCCCACTAAGAATTTAAAGACACATAGAGCAGGGCCACAGTGACGAGTACGACATGTTCCCATTAGAAACGAGCGGGTGTGCTATACAGTTATAGGGTATGCAGCGAGTCCAACGGCTGACCAAATTTAGGAAAAACCCCACTAAGAATTTAAAGACACATAGAGTAGGGCCACAGTAATGACATATTCCCATTAGAAAGGAGAGGCTCTCCCATAGTGTTGGCCTATGCATTGAATGCAAGGGCTGCCAAAAATTGGGAGGCACTCTAATGCCTCTTGGAAGAGACGTAGAAGGTCTAATGAAAAAATGTTCCCATTATTAGGAAGTGGGTCTCCCATAGTGTTGGCTTATGCAGTGAATGCAAGGGCTGAAAAAAAATTGGGAGGCACTCCAATGCCCCTTGGAAGAGACTTAGAGGGACTCATAAAAAAATAGCCAAAATCAGGAAGCGTATACCCATTTGTGGGTGTGAAAAGGTTCATGAGAATACACCTCCCAAAAAAAGACACTAGATTTGAGTGTATGCTACGCTGCTATCTTCGGTGGTGTTGAGAAGTCTGGCCCAATCCAGCCCTAGTTTATTTTTATAAGAGTTAGCCTGTCAGCATTTTCAGTTATAATTCCACCAGAGGCACTAAAAACCAGTTCGGATAAAATGCTAGCAGCAGGGCAGGCCTGGACCTCCAAGGCATAGAGAGCCAGTTCATTCCACGTATCCAGCTTGGATACCCAATAATTATTAGGCACAGAGGAATCACGGAGGATGTTAGTACGGTCAGCAAGGTACTCCCTCAGCATCTTCCCAAACTTTGCCCTCCTTTTGACAGTATCCTGCGCCTCAGGGCCTGTGCGATGGGAGGGGCTGAGAAAATTCTCCCAGAACTTTGACAGTGTTCCCCTGCCTCTGCTGGATTGCAGTTGTGTCTCTCTTGCCTGTAGTCCTTGGTTGTCCAATGAACTATGACCTCTGCCACCAGCGGTTTAAGATGGGAATTTTTTTTAATAGTTCCTCAACAAGGGCCTTCTGGTACTGCTCCATTTTTGTAGACCTGTCCACCTCAGGAATAAGAGACATAAAGTTCTCCTTTTAGCGTGGGTTTAGAAGTGTCACCCTCCAGTAATGACTGTCACACAAAATTTTGAGAACGCGAGGGTCATGGGAAAGGCAGCAAAACAAAAACTCAGCCATGTGTGCCAGACTGCTAACAGGCAAGACTTCCGTGTCCTCACCAAGAGGATGAGTGACCATGCTTTCCTCCTCCTCCTCACTGCCCTCAGGCTATCCATGCTGAACAGACGATATGACAGTTGTGCAGGTAGTACCGTCTATAGCACATGAAACTAGCTCCTGTTCTTCCTCCTCCTCCTCTTCCTCATTGTCACCCAATCCACGTTGGGATGAGATGAGTATGGGCTGTGTGTAATTACCCTGTATGGCTCCTTACTCCATCTCATCGTGCTCCGCCTGCAATGCATCCTCTTTGATTGTGAGCAGAGAGTGTTTCAGTAGACAGAGAAGCGGGATGGTGACGCTAATTATGGCGTCATCGCCGCTCCCCATCTTGGTGGAGTCCTCAAAGTATTGGAGGATGGTACATATGTCTGACATCCATGTCCACTCCTGAGGTATTATGTGTGGAGTTTGAACTGAATACCGACGGCCTTTTTGATGCTGGTACTCAACAACTGCCCTCTTCTGCTCACAAATCCTTCCCAACATCTGCAGTGTAGAGTTCCAACGCATGGGGACATCACACACCAGTCTGTAAGCCAGAAGCTGCAAATGTTGCTGAAACACGGCAAGGGCGGCAGAAACTGTAGGTGACTTTCTAAAATAGGCACACAGGCGGAGAACTTTAACAATCAGATCCGGCAGCTTCGGGTAGGATTTGAGAAATCGCTGAACCACGAGGTTTAACACATGAGCCAGGCATGGTATGTGTGTGAGCTTGCCTCGCCTCACAGCATTGTGCGGTTTGTCACCTAAGCATAATATCTTCAGCACAGCCTGTTGCCGCTTGGCCGAGGCATTGCTGCAGTGCTTCCAGCTTGTGACTGATGTGGTCATTTCGGAGATGGAGGCTGAAGAGGAGGAGGAGGAGGATGACGTGCAGGAGCTGTAGACTGTGGGGGCAACCCTGATTGAACTAGGGCCTGCAATCCTTGGCGTCAGGAGGAGGTGTTCCGTCCCAAGGACCAACTGGGTCTCGGCTTCCACTATGTTAACCCAGTGTGCTGTCAGTGAGATGTACCATCCCTGCCCACAAGCACTTGTCCACGTGTCCATGGTTAGGTGGACTTTCCCGGTAACTACGTTGTTGAGGGCACAGCTAATGTTTTAGGACACGTGCTTGTGTAATGCAAGGACGGCACACTGGGAGAAATAGTGGCGGCTGGGGACTGAGTACCGAGGGACAGCCCCCGCCATCAGGTTGCAGAATGCTTCCGTCTACACGAGCCTAAAAGGCAACATTTCTAGTGCAAGCAGTCGCGAAATGTGCGAATTTAGTAGTGCGGCCTGTGGGGCATTGGCTGCTTATTTGCGCTTGCGTTCTAAGGAAAGGGGTATGGACAACTAGTGTTAAGCCACCCCCGTAGTGTTCGAGTTCAGTTCGTCGAACACCCGTGTGTTCGCCGAACTGTTCGTCGAACTGTTCGTCGAACACCGTTAAAACCAATGGCAGGCAAACAAAAACACATAGAAACACATAGAAAACACCTTCAAAGGTGTCCAAAAGCTGACAAACTGCTCAGAAGACATAACTAACACATTGAAAAGTGACAAGTACATATAGTCATGCGAAAATAAAAGAGGTGGAGGAGTAAAAGGAGGGGGAGACACAGATATAGGCATGTCATGCCCTTCTAAAATCCAAAAAGTGAGAAGCCGACACGGCCAGTCCGCTCCTGCCCGTGCCACCTCCGTGTCGCCGGGTTTGTGCCAGAGCCGCAGTGAACCCTGATGGCCAGCCCCCCTCTCCCAATACTGGTGCCTGTCCGCTGGTGGGTCGAGCGAGCCCCCCTGTGGTGGAGGCAGCTCTAAGCTTTTTAATTTAAATTGTCTCTCTAATTTGAATGAATACACTTTAAATCCATTTACAAGGATCTATTGGAGGGCAAGTCTCATGCCAGCAGCCGCGTAATTCCAGCTCCAGTAGCGTCCACTAAAGCTGCTGCAGTTAAAAAGCTTTTATAAGGATCGAGCTCGGCTGTCCACCGCAAGGCATCCTACTGCCAGTCCCAGCCCCTATGCCTTGGGGTGCCTCCTGATGCTCTTCACTGAGTATCCCATGGTCCCGAAGCATTTCCTTTGAAAAAATTAAGTGTCTAAACTACAGGTGGTGTAGCTTGCTTAACAGCCGGGATAATCCGCTGACTAGCAGACACTGCTACTAGGCACAAAGTATTTCCTGGGCTAGATGCAGTTAAAAATTTGTAATTAGATACTCTCGCTGGATGCTGAGAAAGCATTCCATAGAGTCTCCTGGCACGCCATATATGATTCTCTTAAAAAGCTTGGGGTAGGGGTCTAGGGGACCCTTTTATAGCCAAAATCACGGCCCTGTATCACAATACGTCACCTAGGCTGAAGATAAATGGAACTGTAGCACCCTGAGGGCTCGGTTGCTACAGAGGTATTGCACCTCACCCAGAGGTGTGATATCTCACTCTCAGGTAAGGATGGAGTGTGGATCAGGACCAGACACCTGCATGCATTACACCACATTGCCGTGGGGCAGGGCGACCAATATGCCTCTGAGATGGGCACGACAGTCCCTGTCCCTGGCTGGAGTGGGGGGAGGGAACACTGAGGAAGGGGAACCCTGTAGTGCAGGAGCAGGGAGGAAGCAGTTCCTGGGTGCATTGAGAAGGGAGTATAAAAGGTGGGCACCATCTTAGTTCAGTGCAGAGAAGTCTGAGCAGAAGTGGCAGGGAGCAGGGGCTCTGCATGAGCTCTGCTCCGGAGGCGGGCCTAGTAACAGAGGCCCAGGCCTGGAAGAGGGAGAAGGAAGGAAGAGGAGCGGAGAAGGCTCCAGGAACGAGGAATGAAGGGATCCCAGGGGTGCGGATGGGCGAGTCGCCACCGCACGCCCGAATCCACCTGCGTGGAGGGGTCAGGCCAAAGGGGGAGACCGGTCCCCGAAACTAGTGGAGGCAGGAAACGACCCTCAGCTAGAAACCGGAGGCTGTGACATTTTATGTGGCGCAGCCCCTCGCTACACCCACTAGGAAGGCACCACATAGGGTCAGGGAAACTGGCGCCAAGTTTACCAAGAGGAGGCCCGAGGCAGCCGGACAGAAGGGTTGGTAAGAAAGGCCAGACAAAGGACACACAAAGGGGGTCGTGTGAAGCACTCCAAAGTTATCTGGGAGTTGTCTGAGCCCCTCACCTGGTGAGCACAGTACGACGTGGGCAGCCGTTACCTGCAGACGTGGTCTGGATAATAAGAACTGTGAGTAAAGGCCCTGGACTGCATCACTGACTCCGTGTCGTTACTGCTGCTGCCCTGCACCATCACCCCCATCCTCCGCATACACTGCCCTGAGGCTATCCTCCTCCCGTGGGGAGTTATGCTACGCTCTGCTGCACCCACAACACCAGCCTCAGCGGTCTGCCCTGCAGCGGCGGTTCACTCTGACCGCAATCCACGGGTGGCGTAGTCGGACATTTAAACATCAAAACCACATAAATAGTTCCGCCACTGGTTTGACCACCCTGAGCCACGGAACCGGGTCGCCGCCACGAAGACTACAACCACCAGCATCCACCAAAAAGGGTCTGGCTCCGGGTGTCCCAAGGCCCAGGGTGTGCATCAGAACATTTTCATCACCTTTCACAATCACCAATGGGACAAGGCAGGGATGTCCTCTGTCCCCTCTCTTATACATCCTAGTGACGGAGCACCTGCTCTCATCAATTCGCCATAACCCCAATATTAGGTGGATTGAGGTGGGAGGCACCGAGTACAAGTGCTCTCTATTTGCTGATGATGTCCTAGTATATATCACTCAATCACATATATCCATCCATGCTGTTATGGCTGAAATAGATCACTTTGTTACATGGTCAAATTTTAAAATCAATGCAGCGAAGTCTGAGGCCCTCGATGTCTCCCTCCCCAAATCCATATAGGATTCCATCCAGTCCAACTTTCCCTTTGCCTGGCCCTCACAGGGTATCAAATACTTAGGAATTCCTATTCATAGAGACCTCTCCCATCTATGTTATCTTAATTTTGGGCCCTTTATTGAACAACTCCATACAGACCACGGTTGGCAAGTTAGAACTGTAAGATTCACTACGTGAACCACTGGTGTTTTGTGGAAAAGCACATGTACACTGCGTTCCAAATTATTATGCAAAAAGTGTTTAGGAGTGATAAGGGAAGAATTTGTTTGTTTGTCAGTTAAACTCATTGATGGTGATGTGTGTCAGGGCTCTTTATATCACTGTAAGCAATTGAAGACACCAGTGGTAATTAGTTTGGCAGGTGTGTCCAATGAAAGGCAAGACTACTTAAGAAGGCTGTCTCACATTATTAAGCAGCCTACATTTTCTGCCAAAATGGGAAAGAAAAAGGATGTGTCGGCTGCTGAGAAGCAACAAATTGTGGAGTGTTTAGGTCAAGGCATGACTACAATCAACATTGTGCGATGATCAGGATGAAGTGTCTTGGCAATCAAGAAGTATGTAGCGGATTCACAGTACACACGTGTGCGTGATAAGGGCAAATTGAGGATTCTTTCCTACAGGCAATTACGTCAGGTTGAAAGAGCAGCGGCAAAAAAGCCTTGTCATAGCAGCAGACAAGTTTTTGAAGCTGCTTGTGCCTCCAACGTCCCCCGAACAACAAGATGCAGGGTCCTTCAGAGGTTTGCAGCTGTGCATACGCCATCCTGTCGACCTCCTCTATCCACTTCACACAAGCAGAAACGGCTCCAGTGGGCCAAACATTACATGAAGACTGATTTCAAAACTGTTTTGTTCACGGATGAGTGCCGTGCAGCGCTCGATGGTCCAGATGAATGGAGTGGAGGATGGCTGGTTGATGGACACCCCACGCAAACACGGCTACAGCGCCAACAAGGAGGAGGTGGAGTAATGTTTTGGGCTGGAATCATGGGGAGAGAGATTGTCGGCCCCTTTAGGATCCCTGAAGGCGCTAAAGATGAACTCCATAATGTATGTGGATTTTCTCAAACAGCACTTCCTGCCATGGTTCAAGAAGAAGAACCGTGTATTTCACAGCAAGATCATTTTTCTGCATGATAATGCACCATCTCATGCTGCACATAAAACATCTGCATCTCTGGCTGATATGGGCATAAAAGGGGACAAACTTATGGTGTGACCCCCATGCTCCCCTGACCTGTACCCCATTCAGAACCTTTGGAGCATCATTAAAAGGAGTGTCTATGATGGCGGGAGGCAGTTCACATCTAAGCAACAGCTCTGGGAGGGTATTCTGTCCTCATGCAAAACTATACTAAGCAGAAACCATCCAAAACCTGACAAATTCAATGGACGAGAGAGTTCAGAAGCTCCTTTCGATCAAGGGGTCCTATGTGAAAATGTAACATCACCTATAATAAAGTTTTGAGTTGAAAACTGTTTGATTTCAGTTTCTAACAACCTGCTAATGCTTATAATTTCAAAAATGACCAATTTTTTGGTCTTTATTAAAATGAAAAGGTTGATCGAAAAGTTTGGGGGGATCTAAGTGTGGCAACCCAGTAGTCATGATTACTTCGAATTCTGACAATATGAGGGTCATGCCGCAGGTAGTGCAGCAAGAAGGCACTTATGTGTCTTGCGCATCTCGGAGCCCCAAAATTATTTTCCGGGCTAGATGCAGCTAAAAATTATTTATTAATTTTAAATCTGGTGAAGCTTTAGTATAGATGGCCTAATAGGATCAGTGCTGCACACTGCTACAAAGCCCAAATTATTTTCCAGCCAAGATACAGATAAACATGATTAGTAATTTGAAAGCTTTAAACGGTTGGTAGGGTGATTTTAACCAATTATCAAGACTTCTTGTCTCCTGTGGCCTTGCAAAGGATGGGCTAAAAAAGTGGTGAAATGATTCCGCAAAATTGATGTTACCAGCAGATACTGTGGTTCTGTTACGGTTTGAGTGCTGAACACTTGACGGTCCCACGGTTGGCAAGTTGGAACTGTGAGATTCACTACGTGCACCACTGGTATTTTGTGGAAAAGCACATGTAAGATTCTGCAACAGTCTCTGCTGATACTCCTGCATGCGTGCATCCCTTTCTATGGCAGGAATAATTTCTGCAAATTTACTTTTGTACCGGGAATCTAACAGTGGCAACCCAGTAGTCAGGATTATTTCTAATTCTCACAATTCGAGGGTCATGTTGCAGGTAGTGCAGCAAGAAGGCACTCATGTGTGTTGCGCATCCAGGAGCACCAAGTCCCTGTTGTGTTGGTGGCGAGGTAACAATCATGCTTCCTTCCTCTGTCCTCTCCCCCCAACCTCGCACAACAGAAATGTGATCAAGGTCTCCCTCATCTGATGAGTCTTCCATCAGTTCGTCCTCCACTTCTTCCTGGGCTCCTGCACCTTCCTCACTAGTTTGGCTGCTACCATGCGCCCTGGTAAAACCATCTCCCCCACCCTCACATGCCTGCCGCCTTGGTGCTGCCGACCGTCTGGACTTTGCAGATGTTAGCCCTTCCGCATACAACTCCTCCTCCTCTACTTCCTCCACCTCCTCTTGTGCCACCACCTGACTCCGAATTCTGTTTAACATGTGCTCCAGCATGTAAATCACCGGAATAGTCATGCTGATAATGGCATTGTCAGCACTAAACATCTTCGTCGCCATTTCAAAACTGTGCAGAAGGGTGCATAGGTCCCTGATCTGAGACCACTCCTCCAGCGTGATTTGCCCCACCTCTGTATCTCGTTGGCCCAGGCTATATGTCAGAACGTATTGCACCAGGGCTTGTCGGTGCTGCCACAGTCGCTGCAACATGTGCAGAGTTGAATTCCACCGGGTAGGCACATCGCATTTTAGCCGGTGAAGTGGCAGGCCCAACGACTTCTGTAGAGATGTAAGTCGCTGAGCTGCGGGATGCGAACGGCGGAAGTGAGCACACAGCGACCGTGCCCTCTGCAGAAGGCCATCTAGTCTGGGATAGTGGGCTAAAAATTGCTGGACAACCAGGTTCAACACGTGAGCCATACAAGGCACGTGTGTGACATTGCCCCGGCGAAGGGCCGCAGCCAGGTTTGCAGCATTGTCGCACACGGCCTTCCCTGGTTTCAGGTCCAGTGGAGACAACCATTCATGAAATTGGTTCTCCAGAGCTGACCACAACTCCTCAGCTGTGTGACTCACATTTCCCAGACATTTCAATGTAAAAACCGCCTGATGACGTTGAGCCCTACTGCCAGCATAGTAAGGAGGTGTGCAGGATCCCTTCTGCGCAGTTAGAAAGCTTGTGGCATGACCAGACAGGCTTTGGGTGCAGGTGGAAGACCGAGAGGAGGTTGAGGAGGCAGAAGCAGTGGAGGAACTTTGACATAAAGAGGATTGACGCACAACTCGTGGGGACGGCAAGACTTGGACAGCAGCCCCTTGTCCTGCTGTCACCATAGTTACCCAGTGCCCAGTCAGCGACATGTAACGCCCCTGTCCATGCCTACTCGTCCAAGTGTCTGTGGTGAAATGTACCCTGTCACACACAGTTTCTCAAAGAAGCGGTGATGTTGTGTGCGACATGCTGGTGGAGCGCAGGCACACCTTTCTTTGAGAAGTAGTGCCGACTGGGCATCTGGTACTGGGGCACTGCGACGGACATAAGGTCTCGAAAATCCTCTGTGTCCACCAGAGGGAAAGGCAGCATTTCTGTAGCCAAGAGCTTGCAGATGGTGAAATTCAACCTCTTAGCTTTCTCATGGCTAGGAGGAAATGGTCTTTTACTTGTCCACATCTGAGGGACCGAGGGCTGGCTATTGTGCTTAGACGGGGTTGATAAGGGTGTCCCCGGCAAACTGCCGGTCTGTGAGGAAGATGCAGGCGGACATGTTAGGTTGCCTTGATCCAAAGGTGGTGCTATCGATGTCGGACAGCGCTCAACACCAGCTGGTGTTACCACCTCCAAAGAAAATGATGACCTGCCAATCACGCTGGCTGTTGCGGGTAAAGAGGTGGCAGGTCTGCGCCCCAAAACAGGTGTGACTGCTGTCCCCCCAGTCACAGAGGATGAAGAGGCCGCGGATGCACAAGATATGGCAGACGGTGGTTGGCCCGGCCGGCTAGGCCGCATTGTAGCACACTGAGCTTCCCACTGCAACTTATGCTTCATGTCCATGTCCCGGTTCATGCATGAAGTACTCAAACTATGTATTTTTTGGCCTCTACTTAGCTTTTGCTGACAAATGTTACAGATAACACGAGTTGGGTCATCTTTATCGATCTGAAAAAATGCCCAGGCTATGCAAGGCTTAGCACCCATGCGACCTGAAGAGCCACCACGACTTGTGGTGAGAGGCAGAGTTGTGTTTGAGGATGCAGTTGTTGACGTGCTTCCAGTACTACGTCTCTGTCCAG
Organism: Phyllobates terribilis; assembly: GCF_046119375.1. Taxonomy (NCBI): domain Eukaryota; kingdom Metazoa; phylum Chordata; class Amphibia; order Anura; family Dendrobatidae; genus Phyllobates; species Phyllobates terribilis. Next base: position 574,645,552 of record NW_027362764.1, read on the forward strand.
GAAGGCGCAACCTGACCTCGTCGTCACTAGCATCTTCCTCCACCTCCTCTGCTGACCTCATCTCTTGGCTGACTGTGGGTTGACAGTAAGTGGGATCTCCAACCTCATCATCATCACCCTGTGCGTTATCACACCCGTCGTCCTCAGAGCCAACCTGTTCCTGCCCTGACAAAAAACTAAAGTTGTCGCTCCAATCAGGTATTTGAGTCTTATCATCGTCTTCCTCATTGTCTCCACCAACAGGAGTTACAGTTTGGGAATGAGGGTCTACATTATGGTCAGAACCTTCTGCGTCTGGTCCTGGATCCAACTCCTAAAGATTCTGGGCATCAGTGCAGATCATTTCCTCGTCTGGATTCACAGAAGCGCTGGAGTCGACCTCTGATTCCCAGGCTATAGTATGAGTAAACAGCTCTGCAGACTCAACCATCTGTTCTACCTCATACTCAGACGGGCAGCTGGAGATTTGGGAGCTGTGAGGAAGCAAGTGCGATTGGGGTGACACCTTTGAGGACTGGAGTATTTGTGATGTTGAAGTTGATGTGGAGGAGAGCCCACTTAAAGGAGCACTTGATATCCGTTGAAGCACCTGCTGTTTTTGTGCCTCATCTGGAATTTGGAGCGATTGGCGTGGCCGTAAGAAAGGGATCTTATCACATTGTCCGCTAAAAGAAGTAGACATTTTAGTTTGGCTGGAAGATGGTCTTTCTTCTGCAGATGTTACTGTTGCTTTAACACCTACCCCACGGACACAACCTTTTTTCCCCTTCCCAACACGCCTATTCCCCTTTCCACCAGCAGCAGGCCTTTTTCCACTCATTTTGGTGGTTAACTAATTAACAACTCTGGAGTTGTTTGCACAAAAAAACAATGGATGGGAACCGAGCAGAGCTGAGTGGCCAAACTGTGGTATTAGGCCAAAACTATTGGCTGGGTTAGATGCAGAAAAAAATTATATTCAATTTGCAACCTGATGGAGGTCAGTATAGATGGATTAATAGAACAAGTCCCACACACAGCTAGAAGCCCAATATTTTTTCAGAGGTAGATGCAGAAAAAAATATATTCAGTTTGCAACCTGATGGAGGTCAGTATAGATGGACTAATACAACAAGTCCCACACACAGCTAGAAGCCCAATATTTTTTCAGAGGTAGATGCAGAAAAAAATATATTCAGTTTGCAACCTGATGGAGGTCTGTATAGATGGATTAATAGAACAAGTCCCACACACAGCTAGAAGCCCAATATTTTTTCAGAGGTAGATGCAGAAAAAAATATATTCAGTTTGCAACCTGATGGAGGTCAGTATAGATGGACTAATACAACAAGTCCCACACACAGCTAGAAGCCCAATATTTTTTCAGAGGTAGATGCAGAAAAAAATATATTCAGTTTGCAACCTGATGGAGGTCAGTATAGATGGACTAATACAACAAGTCCCACACACAGCTAGAAGCCCAATATTTTTTCAAAGGTAGATGCAGAAAAAAATATATTCAGTTTGCAACCTGATGGAGGTCTGTATAGATGGATTAATAGAACAAGTCCCACACACAGCTAGAAGCCCAATATTTTTTCAGAGCTAGATGCAGAAAAAAATTATATTCAATTTGCAACCTGATGGAGGTCAGTATAGATGGACTAATAGAATGATGCTATGCCCAAAAGATTTTACTTCACTAGGTGCAGTAAAAAAATTGGTATTCTATACACAGGTGGTGTAGCTTGCAACACAGATAGGCTACTCCACTGACTAACACACTCTGCAATAGGCCAAAAAGGATTAGCTTTGCTAGATTCAGCCAAATGCTGTGAAAAAAACTTGCACAGCACTGGCACAGACCTGCCTGGCAAAAACTGATAGGAACTGATGTAACCTAGTCCTGAAAAGGACTCCAATTACAATTAGTCTTTACTCCCACAATCTATCTATTTAAGAGCACAGACCTGCCTGATAAAAGTCGTAGGAAATGCTGTAACCTAGTCCTTAAAAGGACTGCAATCACAACTATTCCCTACTCCCAAGCTATCTGTAGATTTGTGCGAAAATTGGCTTGAAATTAACAAGGTATAGCGCACACAGCAACAGCGGTGCCGTCTAACACGCAGCTGCAGCAGTGAGAAAATGGTGACGACGGGGAAAATGGCTTGGTCTTATAGGGCAAGGACATGTGACATACACTGCCAATGACACATGCCCTTGCTTGTGTGAAAAAAAGCACTTCGCTCCGTGTGTGCACTGCTGATAGGCTGACAGATTGCACCTCCCCACTGCAAATGCGGGAAAGAGAAAAAAAAATGGAGATCTTCATTGTTCCTGCAGAGATCCATCCCCTGCCCCTCCCCCCACCCCGCTGTACACTCAAACTGCGTATTAACATTAATTTTCATCATTACTGAGAAAAAATCCAGTTATGATTTTGGTGCACGAACAGTTATCGAACATAACCTCGAACAGCCGAATTTTTCTCAAATTGTTCGTGTTCGCCGAACGGCTCGAACACCGCCCAAAACAGCTCGAATTTGAGATTGGCGAACAGTTCGAGTAGAACAACGCTCATCTCTATGGACAACTTAATGCTGCTCTGGAACAAGGACGTGGACGTGCTTCCTGATGCTGCTACGAGAGTGTGCAATGACAGATGCAGGGCAGGAAGCATCTTCGCATGCACCATGGACAGGGGATTGGCTTGCATGCAAAACAGTGGAAGAAGCAGTGGTGCCAACTGCAGACACTATTCCTGGACCCTGGGATTCGGCCCACAAAGTCGGGTGCTTTGCTGCCATGTGCCTGATCATGCTGGTGGTGGTCAGCCTGGTCGTTTTGCCACCAATGCTGATGTTGGCCTGGCAGGTTGTACAAATGGCCTTTTTGGGGTTATCGGCAGTGTCTTTAAAAAACAATCAGACTCAGGAAGACCTAACAGTTGTACTGGCAACCTCCTTCATGTTGGTCTTACAGGGAACGGTTAACTACCTTCTTTCTGCGGCCACCACACAGCTTCTTCCTGCCTGTTGGTATTCTCTTCCTCCCTCACCGTGATTGCTGCTCTCCTTGCTCTGCATGTCCTCCTGCCAGGTTCGGTCAGTTACTATATCATCCACCACCTCGTCTTCCACTTTCGAACTCTGGTCCTCCTCCTGACATTCTGGCAATTGTGTCTTATCATCGTCCACCTCTTGTGACACTTTCTCACAGTCGTCTTTATATGACCGTGACTGCTCAAATATCTGGGCATCGCTGCATGCGATTTCCTCTTGCCCCGCTTCAAGTGGACCGGGCGAGAGGCCCAAATCTATAAATGGAAAAGTGAACAGCTCTTCAGAGTGTCCAAGTGTGGGATCAGTTGTCTCTGGGTACTCAGCATGGTGGGAGGAAGAAGGTTCAGGGTTAACAATATGAGGTCCAGACTCACAGCTACTGAGAATTGACCGTGTGGAAGACAAGGTGGTGGTGGTGGCTAAGTGACTGGAAGCATTATCTGCTATCCAGCCAATAACCTTTTCAAACTGCTCTGTGTTCAATAGTGGTGTTCGGCTGTCCCCTATTATTTGGGACAGGAAGGTGGAGCGAGAAGATTTTGATGTTTGCTGTGGCACAATTTCACGCCTCGGCCTTGGCCTCTGCATGCACCATCACGTCCAGCTCCACGCCCCTTGCCACGTGCCTTGCCCATTTTAAATGGAGGACAATATCTTCCACGCTCACTACAAATGACTGAATTTGGAGCGAACATATATGTGATCCGTGTGATGGACAAACCACAGTTTTAAATACCTGGACTGTAGGTAACTATTTTGAACAGCAGACTGGTGTCAGTTGCTTCACTGACACACAAACAATTTTTTAATGGAGGTCAGAAATGGCATTATTTTCTGAAAACGTATATGTGATCCGTGTAACGGACAAACCACAGTTTTTAATACTTGACCTGTAGGTAACTATTTTGAACAGCAGACTGGTGTCAGTTGCTTCACTGACACACTGAAAAAAAAATTTAATGGAGGCCAGTAGTGTTGAGTGAGCACTAAAATGCTCGGGTGCTCGAAATTCGGGCCGAACTCACTATGATTCTCGGGTGCTTGACCCAAGCAACGAGCCCAATGTTAGTCTATGGGAGACCCGAGCATTTTTGCGGCGGCACCCCCGACAGTCTGTAGAAAGCCTAAAAAGTGCCCAAAATGATAGTGACAGTGCTCTAATGACATGGGGACAGAATGGGGATCGCCCCAGGAAGCATCTCTGACCCCCAGGTCATTGCTGTCAACAACGTGGTCAGAGGTATTAAGCCACTTTTACGGGCTCACAATAAAACGTTCAAAAACAAAACTGAAACCGTTTTCCTGTGAAGTATGTTAAGGACCATCCTTTCCAGGATAAAGACTTGTGTATAAGGTAAAATAAATAACCAAAAACAAAAATACTCCTCCACACCTTGGACTATGTTCACAAGTAGCACTTTTTATGCGTTTTTGCACTTTTGTATTGCTTTCAACCGTGACAAATGCATTCACTGGGAAATGTCATTTTAACATTTTACAACCTTATCCGGCCATGTGCTGTGTGACACATCCATGCAGTGCTGAAAAGACATGGGAACAGAATGGGGAAGACCCCTGGAGGCATCTCTGACACCCAGGTCACTGCCTAAAAGCGTGCCCACCAGAAGTGATCCTTGCCGCATCAGAAGATCAAAAAACCAAGCAATGTGAACTGAGGTCTAAGATGGTAGACATGCAAGGAATAGGAGCATGTTCACACTAGCAAAAAGAAGCAAAACCTACAAAAGACAAAAGACAAAAATATATCTCATACCCTACCATCATTATATATAAATGTAAAGCAAAGTTGCATAATAAATATAGGGTACCCTATATTTATTATGCAACTTTGCTTTACATTTATATATAATGATGGTAGGGTATGAGATATATTTTTGTCTTTTGTCTTTTGTAGGTTTCGCATCAGAAGATGCAGACTGGCAACTATCCGCGTGCAAGTACTTGTCCCAGGGCAGTGTTCCAATTGTACCTCCCCCATTCCTTGCAATGCAAGCACAAATATGCAGCCAACCACCCACCCACCCACCCGCAGGCTGCAATACTATACTGCTAGCTTGCACTTGAAATGGGGCCTTTTAGTTTGGAGGAGGCCGAAGCTGACCACTACCTCATGGCTGCTTCGGCAGCGAGGTCACCATACTCAGTCCCCAGCCTCCAATATTTGTCCCGGTAACCTTCCCCAACCTTTTCTTAGCCTGACCTGCTTTAGGGCAGCATTGGACGAGCCCACCAGACAACCAGACTCCTCCGGTGGGCCCTGGCTTCTCCATCAGGGGAGTTGAGAGTGTCAAGGTGAGGAGCATGATGATGTTAATAGAAGTTAGCATCTGCTTTGTTTTCTTGGAATGCAAGCGAAAGTGTGCAGCCTGCCACCCACCCACCCCCAGGCTTCAATACCATACTGCTAGCTTGCTTGCACTTGAAATGAGGCCTTTTAGGCTTGTGGAGGCAGACGCCGGCCACCATGACATGGCTGCGTAAGCGGCCTGGTATCCATACTCAGTCCTCAGCCGCCCGGTGGCCGGGTGTCCACGCTTGGTCCCCAGCCGCCAGGGGGTGGCCGGGTGCCCATACACGGTCCCCAGCCACCTGGGGACGGCCGGGTGTCCATAAACGGTCCCCAGCCACCCCTATTTGTTCCAGTGCGCCTTATACACAAGTGCGCATAACAAAACATTACCTGTGCCCTCTCCTGTGCATTTAGTGGGAAGGACAGCCTAACCACAAACAAGTGGATAAGTGAGTGTGGCCAGGGATGGTCCATCTCACTGACTCCTTCACACTGGGTTAATATTGAGGAAGCCGGGACACAGTTGGACACTGGGATGCAACATGTCCTCGCGGGTCCTGGGTCAATCAGGCTTCAACACAAAGTTCAGAAGGTAGACAGCAGCAGTGGTCGGCCTCCTCTACAACGAGTAAATTATTCATCATCATAAGGCCATCCATCTCCTTAGCTTTCTGTTCCTTGGAATGAAAGCGCATGTGTGGCACCCCAGGGGTCTGGTTTCCACAGTAACAAGCAATGTTATGTCTGAGAGCAGGTGGGAGGTCTCTTGGTCAGGGATCCTGTGCATGCCACACCTCCTGCCCAGTCCTGGGAGGGGAAGAACTTCCCCTGTATAAACCTGGGGCTGAGGCAGGGTTAGAGAGTTGAGAGGTAGAGTTCAGCCAGGAGGGCTGACAGGGAGCTGTGGCTCCGGCTGGGCCCAGCTCCTGGGCCATGCCAGAAGTAGAGAAGAGAAGCAGCATAGGAAGAAACAACAGGAGCTCTGTGCGAGCAGTGTTACAAAGAGTCAGGGGCTGGCAGCTGCAGAGCTCGCCCTGACTGAGAAGATTTCTTACCGGACCCGGAGTCCGAGGCTGTGGGGACTAACTCCTACCCAGCAGCAGAATCCGTCAGGCAGGGGATTTCAGGTCCTCTGGCCAAGAAACCCGAAGGCACGGTCACACGCATGGGACCAGCACCGCCGTCGTGGAGCGGAAGCTACTAGAAGGCCCCGAGTCACCGGCCATACGGGTGAGCACCACACAGTACACTCAGGGACGTGGGCTACTTATACTCGCTTCTAGCAAGGTAGCCAGAAGAGTATCGTTAGTTTGGGAGGCCTACAACTCCGCCTGGCCAGGGGAGATCCCATCTGCTCAAGGACTGACCAGGCCCCAACCGCTAGCCAGTACTCCGGGAGGGTCTATCTTTGTCACCAGTAAAGACCCTGAACTACACCGCATCGTCTCTGAGTGGTTCCTGCTACCCCCATCATCCACGTCGGCTGCCCTGAGGCCATACCCCTCCCGTTGGGGGTTATACCATCCACGCTGCACCATCCTTCCACCGGCCTCAGCGGTCTGCCCTGCAGCGGCAGCTCCATAGCTGCATTCAACGGGTGGCGTAGTCGTCTATCATCTACCGCTGATACAGCGCCACTTAGTCTGACTCCCTGGGCACGGACCGGATCACCGCCACGAGACTACAACCCTCAAGAGATCTGGCTCCGGGTAAGCTCCCGCGTGCGCAACGCAGCGCGACACAGGCCCAGGGGCGCGTCACATGTATGTAGTAGCGGCTAGGCCTGAGGTGGTCAGCGTTTTGGCGCATATCCTACCTCCTCCGAGCATTGCTGGATGTTTTCCTGCTACTATCCCAGTTCTATGACTCCAGTTAAAACAAAGCTTCAGGTGATGAATGATGGATGAGGTGGTGGCAAAGGAGAAAGAGCAGGAGGAACAGGGACCATTCACATCAATATCAGGCCAGTCAACTACACATATCTTGTAGGATATGTTTCTGTACCAAAAGGAGCGGTTCGGCTACACAGTTATAGGGCATGCAGTGAGTGCAATGCCTACCAAAAATTTCGAGGCACTCCAATGCCCCTTGGAAGGGACATGTAGGTCAGAGGGCCTTAACTAATCCGTTTTTTCCATTTAAAGCAACTGGGTCTCCTCTATACTGTTGGCCTAAGCAATGAATGGGTAGCATTGGCGTCTCTGCCCCGTACTAGGCAGAGACGACGTCCCTCTCACCTCCCCGCTCCTGGCGCGGCGTCCTCCAGCGCTTCTCTCCCCGCTGCTTCCGGCACGCGCTCCTTCCCCGGCAGTGTGCTTAGGGCGCGCGCGCACGCGCTCCCCCTCTCATAAAGGGACCGCGCGCGCCGTCCTAAGGAGTCCCCGGCCAATTGCCGGAGGACCTCCCATATTTTAGGCACCTCCTCCAAAATGGAGGTGCCCGAGCAATGTTGTTGCAAAGCCTTCACTCTGCTTCAGCCCTCAGGTCCCGTTACCAGTTACCAGCCAGTCACCTGCCAGATTCCTGCTTGTTACCTGCCAGTTACCTGCCTGATTCCTGCTTGATACCTGCCTGATATCCGTTTACCTGCTTGCAAGCCTGCGGTCCGACGGTCTGCTTTCCTACACCTGTCAGTCTGTCTATGGACCAGCCTGCTCGCTCACCTGGGAGCGCTCATCTGCTACCTGCCTGCTAGCCTACCTGGAGGCTCTGCCGCCACTTGCCGTGACCACCTGCCTGTCCAGAGACTCTCGCCTGCTCACCTGGGAGTGTTCATCTGCTACCTGTCTGCTAGCCTACCTGGAGGCTCTGCCGTCACTTGCCGTGACCACCTGCCTGTCCAGAGACTCTCGCCCGCTCACCTGGGAGCGCTCACCAGCCACCTGCCTGCTGTCCTTCTACCCAGAGACTGTCCCTGTCACTTGCCGTGAGTACCCGTCCTTTTACCCAGAGACTGTCCCCGTCACTTGCCGTGACTACCTGCCCCTCTACCCAGAGACTGTCCCTGTCACTTGCCGTGACTACCTGCCCGTCTTCCCTGGGAGCCACCCGCTTCCTTACATGGACTGCCCCCTTGTATAGTTGTACAGAGGTTCCACCTCCCAGACCCGTTACAGAATGGAAGGCTTTCCAAAAATTATGAGGAACTGCAATGCCCCTTGAAACAGACATGGATTACAGTGTACTAAAAGCCTTCTACCCATTATTTGGGAGTGGGTCTCCCTTAGTATTCGCCTATGCATTGAAAAGCAAAATCTGACTAAAATTAGGAGGAAATGCAATGCCAGTTGGAAGAGTCGTGGAGATTAGAGGTAATTAAAAACAACATTTCAATGCCCCTTGGAAGAGCTGTGGAGTTCACAGTAGCTTAACAAGACGGTTTTAATGCCCCTTGTTAGAGACGTGGAGGTCCCAGTGGAATAAAAAGACAATATCAATGACCCTTGGAAGAGACTTGGAGGTCACAGTAGCTTAACAAGATGATTTTAATGCCCCTTACAAGACCCATGCAGTACAGCATATTAAAAACATTATTCCCATTATTGGGGAGTGGGTCTCCCATAGTCTTTGCCTATGCCTTCCAAGCAAAAGCTTCCAAAAATTAGGACAGAGGAACTTGCAATGCTGGCAACATGGACCACGGCCACCCTGGTGGTATAGTGGTGGTGGAGGCTGAGGATAAGGAGAAGAGCAAAAAACAGCCGAAATGAGGAAGCGTATACCCATGTGTGGGTGTGAAGCGGTGCATGGGAATACACCTCCCAAAATAACACAGTGGATTTGACTTTATGTTACTCTGCTGTCATTTGGTGGTGATGAGAAGTCTGGCCCAATCCAGCCCTTGTTCATTTTGATAAGGGTCAGCTTGTCAGCATTGTCAGTTGACAGGTGAGTGCGCTTATCAGTTATAATTCCCCCAGCGGCACTAAAAACACGCTCCGATAACAAGCTAGCGGCAGGGCAGGCCAGGACCTCCAAGGCGTACACAGCAAGTTCATTCCTAGTGTCCAGCTTGGATACCCATTAATTAAAAGGCACAAAGGAATCACGGAGGACTCTGGTATGGTCGGCAAGGTACTCCCTCACCATCTTTTGAAACTTTCCACTCCTTGTGAGTACCCCGCGCCTCAGGGCCTGTAAGCTGGTCGGGTCTCAGAAAACTGTCCCAGAATGTTGACAGTGTTCCCCTGCCTCTGCTGGATTGGAGTGAAGACCTACCGCTTGTACTGGCAACGTCCCTCGTGTTGGTGTTACGGGGAACGGTTGCCCACCTTCTGTCTGCGGCCACCACACTGCTTCTTCCTGCCTGTACGGGTACTCTGCCTCTATTCCCCTGTGTGCTGCTGGCCTCGCTTTGCGTGTCCTCCTGCCACTTTGGGTCAGTTACTAAATCATCCACCACCTCCTCCTCTTCCACTTGTGCACCAAGATCCTCCTCCTCACTTCGTGGCAATTGTGTCTCGTCATCGTCCACCTCTTGTGACAAATTGCCAGCATCGCCTTCCTGTGGCCGTGGCTGTTCAAATATTTGGCCATCGCTACATGGGATCTCCTCTTTCACCACTTCAAGAGGAGCAGGGAAGGGGCCCAAATATGGAAATGGACCAGTGAACAGCTCTTCAGAGTGTCCAAGTGTGGGATCAGTTGCTGTCTGGCGACACTCGGCATGATGGGAGGAGGGAGCATCAGGGTGAGGAGGAGTATGCAGTCGAAACTCACGGCTACTAAGACTTGATCGTCTGGAAGACAGACCGGAGGTGGTGGTGCCCAGGTGACTGGAAGTATTATCTGCTATCCAATTAATAACCTGTTCACACTGATCAGTTCGCAATAGTCGTGTTGTTGTGTGCTTCCCTAGTAATTTGGTTTTGAACTGGGAGTGAGAAGATGTGGCTATTGGTTGTGGCACATTTTCACCTTGGCCACGGCCCTGTCCTCTGCACGCACCATCACCAGAATGTCCAGTTCCACGTCCCTTGCCACACTCCTTGCCCATTGTAAATGAAGTAAAATAACTTACACTTGCACTATCAATGACAAAAGGGTAATAAAAAGGAGATTAGAATCGTGGAAGAGGAAACCCACAGTTCTAGGTCTCTGGCCTACACCAGAATCTTTTAAAACAGATATATTTGTTTCTGAACAGTCAGCCATACACTCAAACTGTTTTTTTTATGGAAAAAAGGCAAAAAGGTGGATAACACCCAGATTTGAACCGTGGAAGAGGAAAACCACAGTTAATTTCCTGGCGTCTACCAGACTTTTTTAAATAGATATATTTGTGTCTGAATACTCACAGACACACTCAATTTTTTTTTTTTTTGGAAAAAAAATACCAAAAGGTTAATAAGACAGGTATTTGTACAATCTGACTGAGGAAAAAAAAAAGAGGATTTAGATGAAAAAAAAAAAAGGATTTTTTCTGGCCCCTGAGACCTGGGGAAAGTCTAGCAATTTGAGCAGCAGCACACAGGACTGTAATGCAGTGTTTGCTGGTATAACCACTGCTTCTCCTATACAGCCTGCCTGATATCTGGGATGGATATTAGTCCTCAGAAGGACTGTTTGTTTGATTTTGCAGGCTTTAGAGACCCTACACTACCTATTTCGCAGTATAAATCTCTCCCTAGCTCAGCAGCACTCTCCCTACACTGTCTGATCCGGAGCGACTGTGTCCAGACTGCGCCCGGTTTTAAATATTTGAGGTGACGCTGTGCGGCCAGCCAATCACTGTAATGAACACAACCAACATGGCTGCGGCATTAAAGTGACTGGCTGGCAATCCCTGCATGTTCATTGGCTCTGTAAAGAGCGCCATACATGCAGGGCGGAGACCCGAGCTCCTGCCCGAGTAACCCGAAATGCTCGATGCTCGCCGAACATCCCGAGTAGGGAGATGCTCGGGTGAGTACCGAGCAGTGTCGAGCATGCTCGCTCAACACTAGAGGCCAGAAATGGCAGTATTTTCTGAAAACGTATATGTGATCCGTGTGACGGAGAAAACACAGTTTTCAATACCTGACCTGTAGGTAACTATTTGGAACAGCAAACTGCTGTGAATTACTTCACTGACACACTGAAATAAATTTTTAATGGAGGCCAGGAATGGCAGTATTTTCAGCGCAATTATATGTGATCCATGTGAAGGACAAACAAGAGTTTTAAATAGCTGGATTTTTAGTGTTGTGATATGGAAAGTACCTGGCTGTCTCTGCAGTGCCAACAAGCAAATGGCGCAGAAAATTGGTTTTCTCTGGATTGTTTTTTAAGCAAATAATGAGGATTAAGATCCAAAAAAATATTATTCCTGACCCCTGAGACCTGAACTTATTTCTAGAAATATCTATCAGCAGCTGCAGACAAAACTGGAATGGAGCCTCTTGTGCTATGTGCGCTGCAGTCTGCTATATACCCTGCCTGCCTGCCTATATACACTCCCTGCCTGATATCTCTGCTGATGGATTAGTCCTCATAAGGACTATTTGTTGAGATGGATATGTGTCTCTAATATAGTTTGATACACCTACACTAACTAGAAACAAGCAAATCTCTCCCTAGCTCAGCAGCACCTCTCCCTTCACTGTCTGATTCCGGAGTGACTGTGACGAGCATGGTGGCAAAAGGTCTGATATAGACCTGATGACTAGAGATGAGCGTTGTTCTACTCGAACTGTTCGCCAATCTCAAATTCGAGCTGTTTTAGGCGGTGTTCGAGCCGTTCGGCGAACACGATCATTTTGAGAAAAATTCGGCTGTTCGAGGTTATGTTCGATAACTGTTTGTGCACCAAAATAATAACTGGATTTTTTCTCAGTAATGATGAAAATTAATGTTAATACGCAGTTTGAGTGTACAGCGGGGTGGGGGGAGGGGCAGGGGAAGGATCTCTGCAGGAACAATGAAGATCTCCATTTTTTTTTCTCTTTCCCGCATTTGCAGTGGGGAGGTGCAATCTGTCAGCCTATCAGCAGCGCACACACGGAGCGAAGTGCTTTTTTTCACACAAGCAAGGGCATGTGTCATTGGCAGTGTATGTCACATGTCCTTGCCCTATAAGACCAAGCCATTTTCCCCGTCGCCACCATTTTCTCACTGCTGCAGCTGCGTGTTAGACGGCACCGCTGTTGCTGTGTGCGCTATACCTTGTTAATTTCAAGCCAATTTTCGCACAAATCTACAGATAGCTTGGGAGTAGGGAATAGTTGTGATTGCAGTCCTTTTAAGGACTAGGTTACAGCATTTCCTACGACTTTTATCAGGCAGGTCTGTGCTCTTAAATAGATAGATTGTGGGAGTAAAGACTAATTGTAATTGGAGTCCTTTTCAGGACTAGGTTACATCAGTTCCTATCAGTTTTTGCCAGGCAGGTCTGTGCCAGTGCTGTGCAAGTTTTTTTCACAGCATTTGGCTGAATCTAGCAAAGCTAATCCTTTTTGGCCTATTGCAGAGTGTGTTAGTCAGTGGAGTAGCCTATCTGTGTTGCAAGCTACACCACCTGTGTATAGAATACCAATTTTTTTACTGCACCTAGTGAAGTAAAATCTTTTGGGCATAGCATCATTCTATTAGTCCATCTATACTGACCTCCATCAGGTTGCAAATTGAATATAATTTTTTTCTGCATCTAGTTCTGAAAAAATATTGGGCTTCTAGCTGTGTGTGGGACTTGTTCTATTAATCCATCTATACAGACCTCCATCAGGTTGCAAACTGAATATATTTTTTTCTGCATCTACCTCTGAAAAAATATTGGGCTTCTAGCTATGTGTGGGACTTGTTCTATTAATCCATCTATACAGACCTCCATCAGGTTGCAAACTGAATATATTTTTTTCTGCATCTACCTCTGAAAAAATATTGGGCTTCTAGCTGTGTGTGGGACTTGTTCTATTAATCCATCTATACAGACCTCCATCAGGTTGCAAACTGAATATATTTTTTTCTGCATCTACCTCTGAAAAAATATTGGGCTTCTAGCTGTGTGTGGGACTTGTTCTATTAATCCATCTATACAGACCTCCATCAGGTTGCAAACTGAATATATTTTTTTCTGCATCTACCTCTGAAAAAATATTGGGCTTCTAGCTGTGTGTGGTTCTTGTTCTATTAATCCATCTATACAGACCTCCATCAGGTTGCAAACTGAATATATTTTTTTCTGCATCTACCTCTGAAAAAATATTGGGTTTCTAGCTGTGTGTGGGACTTGTTGTATTAGTCCATCTATACTGACCTCCATCAGGTTGCAAACTGAATATATTTTTTTCTGCATCTACCTCTGAAAAAATATTGGGCTTCTAGCTGTGTGTGGGACTTGTTCTATTAATCCATCTATACAGACCTCCATCAGGTTGCAAATTGAATATAATTTTTTTCTGCATCTAACCCAGCCAATAGTTTTGGCCTAATACCACAGTTTGGCCACTCAGCTCTGCTCGGTTCCCATCCATTGTTTTTTTGTGCAAACAACTCCAGAGTTGTGAATTAGTTAACCACCAAAATGAGTGGAAAAAGGCCTGCTGCTGGTGGAAAGGGAAATAGGCGTGTTGGGAAGGGGAAAAAAGGTTGTGTCCGTGGGGTTGGTGTTAAAGCAACAGTAACATCTGCAGAAGAAAGACCATCTTCCAGCCAAACTAAAATGTCTACTTCTTTTAGCGGACAATGTGATAAGATCCATTTCTTACGGCCACGCCAATCGCTACAAATTCCAGATGAGGCACAAAAACAGCAGGTGCTTCAACGGATATCAAGTGCTCCTTTAAGTGGGCTCTCCTCCACATCAACTTCAACATCACAAATACTCCAGTCCTCAAAGGTGTCACCCCAATCGCACTTGCTTCCTCACAGCTCCCAAATCTCCAGCTGCCCGTCTGAGTATGAGGTAGAACAGATGGTTGAGTCTGCAGAGCTGTTTACTCATACTATAGCCTGGGAATCAGAGGTCGACTCCAGCACTTCTGTGAATCGAGACGAGGAAATGATCTGCACTGATGCCCAGAATCTTTATGAGTCCGATCCAGGACCAGACGCAGAAGGTTGTGACCATAATGTAGACCCTCATTCCCAAACTGTAACTCCTGTTGGTGGAGACAATGAGGAAGACGATGATAAGACTCAAATACCTGATTGGAGCGACAACTTTAGTTTTTTGTCAGGGCAGGAACAGGTTGGCTCTGAGGACGACGGGTGTGATAACTAGTGTTGAGCCACCCCCGTAGTGTTCGGGTTCGGTACGGTTCGTCGAACACCGGGATGTTCGAGGAACTGTTCGTCGAACTGTTCGTTGAACACCTTAGAACACCGTTAAAACCAATGGCAGGCAAACAAAAACACATAGGAACACATAGAAAACACCTTCAAAGGTGTCCAAAAGCTGACAAACTGCTCAGAAGACGCTTTCTTTAAAAAAGCCGGCCGGCAATTCAGCAGCGGCATACACCGGTACCCGACAATTTAGACATGTAGGAATAGAGCATCACACATAGATTAGATAGATAGAAACATGTCAGTCACATATATATGAAGTACAGTGACAGTGTTGCTTACTGTACTTGTCATTTAGTGTAAAGGATTTATTAAAAAATATAATAGTGTTTTCGTGCACCGTCTCTTTAAAAAAGCCGGCCGGCAATTCAGCAGCGGTACCGACAATTTATAACAGACAGAATAGATCTTCACACATAGATTAGATAGATAGAAACGTGTCAGTCACATATATATGAAGTACTGTGACAGTGTTGCTTACTGTACTTGTCATTTACTGCAAAGAATTTATTTAAAAAAATAATAGTGTTTTCATGCACCGTCTCTTTAAAAAAGCCGGCCTGCAATTCAGCATCTGTACCCGACAATTTAGAATAGAAGGAATAGAGAATCACACATAGATTAGATAGATAGAAACATGTCAGTCACATATATAATAAGTACAGTGACAGTGTTGGTTACTGTACTTGTCATTTAGTATTAAAATAAAGGATTTATTATTAAAAAAAATTGGCGTGGGGTTCCCCGTAATTTTAGTCTCTAGCGGAGGTTAAGCAGACAGCTGGGGCAGATGTTTGAAGCCTGGGAAGGGGGTAATACCCACGGAGCTTCCCAGGCTACTAATATCAGCCCCCAGCTGAATACGTAGCCTTTACTAGCTATTAAAATGGAGGACCCCCCCAAAAAAATGATGTGGGGTCCCCCTTAATTTAATAGCTAGCAAAGGCTAGGCAGACAGCTGGGGGCTGATATTAATAGCCCAGGAAGGGAACCATGAATATTGGCCCCCTCCCAGGCTAGAAACACCAGCCGTCAGCCGCCCCAGAAATGGCGCATCCATAGGATGCGCCAATTCTGGCACTTAGCCTCGCTCTTCCACGCTGCCCTGGTGCGGTGGCAGGGGGTAATAGGGTTGGGGTTGATGTCAGCTTATAATGCCAGCTGACATCAAGCCCAGGTTAGTAATGGAGAGGCATCTATAAGACACCCCCATTACTAACCCCATAGTCAAAGTTAAAAAAAAAACACAAACACCCAGAATAAAGTCCTTTAATTGAAATAAAGACACAATTCTTTATTGTTCTAAATTAAACCATACTTACCATCACGCCCATTCCAGCTGAAGCCAACGATCTCCTGCAATAAAAGAAAAATAATAAAGCAACCTCATCCTTACCTTTCCATGGTTCCCAGGACAGCTCCAGCTCTGCTACATCGAGATGACAGGCTGGACCGCAGCAGAACGCTGCCATCCAGCTTGCCATGCCGCACACACTGAGAAGCGCAGGCATGCTTGCGCTCCTCAGTGTCTAGGTATTCAGCTGGGGGCTGATATTAGTAGTCTGGGAAGCTCCGTGGGTATTACCCCCTTCCCAGGCTTCAAACATCTGCCCCAGCTGTCTGCTTAACCTCCGCTAGAGACTAAAATTACGGGGAACCCCACGCCAATTTTTTTTAATAATAAATCCTTTATTTTAATACTAAATGACAAGTACAGTAACCAACACTGTCACTGTACTTATTATATATGTGACTGACATGTTTCTATCTAATCTATGTGTGAAGCTCTATTCTGTCTGTTATAAATTGTCGGGTACAGATGCTGAATTGCCGGCCGGCTTTTTTAAAGAGACGGTGCATGAAAACACTATTATTTTTTTTAATAAATCCTTTGCAGTAAATGACAAGTACAGTAAGCAACACTGTCACAGTACTTCATATATATGTGACTGACATGTTTCTATCTATCTAATCTATGTGTTAAGCTGTATTCTGTCTGTTATAAATTGTCGGGTACCGCTGCTGAATTGCCGGCCGGCTTTTTTAAAGAGACGGTGCACGAAAACACTATTATATTTTTTAATAAATCCTTTACACTAAATGACAAGTACAGTAAGCAACACTGTCACTGTACTTCGTATATATGTGGCTGACATGTTTCTATCTATCTAATCTATGTGTGATTCTCTATTCCTTCTATTCTAAATTGTCGGGTACAGATGCTGAATTGCCGGCCGGCTTTTTTAAAGAGACGGTGCATGAAAACACTATTATTTTTTTTGATAAATCCTTTACACTAAATGACAAGTACAGTAAGCAACACTGTCACTGTACTTCATATATATGTGACTGACATGTTTCTATCTATCTAATCTATGTGTGATTCTCTATTCTTTCTGTTCTAAATTGTCGGGTACCGGTGTATGCCGCTGCTGAATTGCCGGCTTTTCATGTTTCACTGTGAGCACTGTTCCCATCGATTTGGGCAATCACTGTAATGCCACAACCACCATGGCTGTGGCATTACAGTGAGTGGCAGACAATCCCTGCATGATTGGTGCTCTAAATAGCGCCAGGACACGCTTTTGGTGCACGAACAGTTATCGAACATAACCTCGAACAGCCGAATTTTTTGCAAATCGTTCGGGTTCGTCGAACAACTCGAACACCGCCCAAAGCAGCTCGAATTTGAGATTGGCGAACAGTTCTAGTCGAACACCGCTCATCTCTAGTGATAACGCACAGGGTGATGATGATGAGGTTGGAGATCCCACTTACTGTCAACCCACAGTCAGCCAAGAGATGAGGTCAGCAGAGGAGGTGGAGGAAGATGCTAGTGACGACGAGGTCAGGTTGCGCCTTCCTGGACAGAGACGTAGTACTGGAAGCACGTCAACAACTGCATCCTCAAACACAACTCTGCCTCTCACCACAAGTCGTGGTGGCTCTTCAGGTCGCATGGGTGCTAAGCCTTGCATAGCCTGGGCATTTTTTCAGATCGATAAAGATGACCCAACTCGTGTTATCTGTAACATTTGTCAGCAAAAGCTAAGTAGAGGCCAAAAAATACATAGTTTGAGTACTTCATGCATGAACCGACACATGGACATGAAGCATAAGTTGCAGTGGGAAGCTCAGTGTGCTACAATGCGGCCTAGCCGGCCGGGCCAACCACCGTCTGCCATATCTTGTGCATCCGCGGCCTCTTCATCCTCTGTGACTGGGGGGACAGCAGTCACACCTGTTTTGGGGCGCAGACCTGCCACCTCTTTACCCGCAACAGCCAGCGTGATTGGCAGGTCATCATTTTCTTTGGAGGTGGTAACACCAGCTGGTGTTGAGCGCTGTCCGACATCGATAGCACCACCTTTGGATCAAGGCAACCTAACATGTCCGCCTGCATCTTCCTCACAGACCGGCAGTTTGCCGGGGACACCCTTATCAACCCCGTCTAAGCACAATAGCCAGCCCTCGGTCCCTCAGATGTGGACAAGTAAAAGACCATTTCCTCCTAGCCATGAGAAAGCTGAGAGGTTGAATTTCACCATCTGCAAGCTCTTGGCTACAGAAATGCTGCCTTTCCGCCTGGTGGACACAGAGGATTTTCGAGACCTTATGTCCGTCGCAGTGCCCCAGTACCAGATGCCCAGTCGGCACTACTTCTCAAAGAAAGGTGTGCCTGCGCTCCACCAGCATGTCGCACACAACATCACCGCTTCTTTGAGAAACTGTGTGTGACAGGGTACATTTCACCACAGACACTTGGACGAGTAGGCATGGACAGGGGCGTTACATGTCGCTGACTGGGCACTGGGTAACTATGGTGACAGCAGGACAAGGGGCTGCTGTCCAAGTCTTGCCGTCCCCACGAGTTGTGCGTCAATCCTCTTTATGTCAAAGTTCCTCCACTGCTTCTGCCTCCTCAACCTCCTCTCGGTCTTCCACCTGCACCCAAAGCCTGTCTGGTCATGCCACAAGCTTTCTAACTGCGCAGAAGGGATCCTGCACACCTCCTTACTATGCTGGCAGTAGGGCTCAACGTCATCAGGCGGTTTTTACATTGAAATGTCTGGGAAATGTGAGTCACACAGCTGAGGAGTTGTGGTCAGCTCTGGAGAACCAATTTCATGAATGGTTGTCTCCACTGGACCTGAAACCAGTGAAGGCCGTGTGCGACAATACTGCAAACCTGGGTGCGCCCCTTCGCGGGGGCAATGTCACACACGTGCCTTGTATGGCTCACGTGTTGAACCTGGTTGTCCAGCAATTTTTAGCCCACTATCCCAGACTAGATGGCCTTCTGCAGAGGGCACGGTCGCTGTGTGCTCACTTCCGCCGTTCGCATCCCGCAGCTCAGCGACTTACATCTCTACAGAAATCGTTGGGCCTGCCACTTCACCGGCTAAAGTGCGATGTGCCTACCCGGTGGAATTCAACTCTGCACATGTTGCAGCGACTGTGGCAGCACCGACAAGCCCTGGTGCAATACGTTCTGACGTATAGCCTGGGCCAACGAGATTCAGAGGTGGGGCAAATCACGCTGGAGGAGTGGTCTCAGATCAGGGACCTATGCACCCTTCTGCACAGTTTTGAAATGGCGACGAAGATGTTTAGTGCTGACAATGCCATTATCAGCATGACTATTCCGGTGATTTACATGCTGGAGCACATGTTAAACAGAATTCGGAGTCAGGTGGTGGCACAAGAGGAGGTGGAGGAAGTAGAGGAGGAGGAGTTGTATGCGGAAGGGCTAACATCTGCAAGGTCCAGACGGTCGGCAGCACCAAGGCGGCAGGCATGTGAGGGTGGGGGAGATGGTTTTACCAGGGCGCATGGTAGCAGCCAAACTAGTGAGGAAGGTGCAGGAGCCCAGGAAGAAGTGGAGGACGAACTGATGGAAGACTCATCAGATGAGGGAGACCTTGATCACATTTCTGTTGTGCGAGGTTGGGGGTAGAGGACAGAGGAAGGAAGCATGATTGTTACCTCGCCACCAACACAACAGGGACTTGGTGCTCCTGGATGCGCAACACACATGAGTGGCTTCTTGCTGCACTACCTGCAACATGACCCTCGAATTGTGAGAATTAGAAATAATCCTGACTACTGGGTTGCCACACTGTTAGATCCCCGGTACAAAAGTAAATTTGCAGAAATTATTCCTGCCATAGAAAGGGATGCACGCATGCAGGAGTATCAGCAGAGACTGTTGCAGAATCTTACATGTGCTTTTCCACAAAATACCAGTGGTGCACGTAGTGAATCTCACAGTTCCAACTTGCCAACCGTGGGACCGTCAAGTGTTCAGCACTCAAACCGTAACAGAACCACAGTATCTGCTGGTAACATCAATTTTGCGGAATCATTTCACCACTTTTTTAGCCCATCCTTTGCAAGGCCACAGGAGACAAGAAGTCTGACACATAGTCAACGCCTAGAGACGATGGTACAGGAGTATCTCCAAGTAAACATTGAAGCCACGACTGTGTCACTGGACCCTTGCTCTTTTTGAGCTTCCAATCTGGATAAATGGCCGGAGCTAGCCACTTACGCCTTGGAGATCTTGTCATGCCCCGCAGCCAGCGTTCTGTCTGAACGTGTGCTCAGCGCTGCTGGTGGTGTGCTGACAGATAAGCGCACGCGGCTCTCCACTGATAATGTAGACAGACTCACGTTCATAAAGATGAACAAATCATGGATCCGAAACGACTTTTCTACCCCTGTGTCATCCTGGGGAGAGTAAAAGCTTGATGATTGGTTAAAATCACCCTACCAACCGTTTTAAGCTTTCAAATTACTAATCATGTTTATCTGTATCTTGGCTGGAAAATAATTTGGGCTTTGTAGCAGTGTGCAGCACTGATCCTATTAGGCCATCTATACTAAAGCTTCACCAGATTTAAAATTAATAAATAATTTTTAGCTGCATCTAGCCCGGAAAATAATTTTGGGGCTCCGAGATGCGCAAGACACATAAGTGCCTTCTTGCTGCACTACCTGCAGCATGACCCTCATATTGTCAGAATTCGAAGTAATCATGACTACTGGGTTGCCACACTCTTAGATCCCCCAAACTTTTCGATCAACCTTTTCATTTTAATAAAGACCAAAAAAATGGTCATTTTTGAAATTATAAGCATTAGCAGGTTGTTAGAAACTGAAATCAAACAGTTTTCAACTCAAAACTTTATTCTAGGTGATGTTACATTTTCACATAGGACCCCTTGTTCGAAAGGAGCTTCTGAACTCTCTCGTCCATTGAATTTGTCAGGTTTTGGATGGTTTCTGCTTCAATTGTTTTGCATGAGGACAGAATACCCTCCCAGAGCTGTTGCTTAGATGTGAACTGCCTCCCGCCATCATAGACACTCCTTTTAATGATGCTCCAAAGGTTCTGAATGTGGTACAGGTCAGGGGAGCATGGGGGTCACACCATAAGTTTGTCCCCTTTTATGCCCATGTCCGACAGAGATGCAGATGTTTTATGTGCAGCATGAGATGGTGCATTATCATGCAGAAAAATGATCTTGCTGTGAAATACACGGTTCTTCTTCTTGAACCATGGCAGGAAGTGCTGTTTGAGAAAATCCACATACATTATGGAGTTCATCTTTAGCGCCTTCAGGGATCCTAAAGGGGCCGACAATCTCTCTCCCCATGATTCCAGCCCAAAACATTACTCCACCTCCTCCTTGTTGGCGCTGTAGCCGTGTTTGCGTGGGGTGTCCATCAACCAGCCATCCTCCACTCCATCCATCTGGACCATCGAGCGCTGCACGGCACTCATCCGTGAACAAAACAGTTTTGAAATCAGTCTTCATGTAATGTTTGGCCCACTGGAGCCGTTTCTTCTTGTGTGAAGTGGATAGAGGAGGTCGACAGGATGGCGTATGCACAGCTGCAAACCTCTGAAGGACCCTGCATCTTGTTGTTCGGGGGACGTTGGAGACACAAGCAGCTTCAAAAACTTGTCTGCTGCTATGACAAGGCTTTTTTGCCGCTGCTCTTTCAACCTGACGTAATTGCCTGTAGGAAAGAGTCCTCAATTTGCCATTATCAGCACGCACATGTGTGTACTGTGAATCAGCTACATACTTCTTGATTGCCAAGACACTTCATCCTGATCATCGCACAATGTTGATTGTAGTCATGCCTTGACCTAAACACTCCACAATTTGTTGCTTCTCAGCAGCCGACACATCCTTTTTCTTTCCCATTTTGGCAGAAAATGTAGGCTGCTTAATAATGTGAGACAGCCTTCTTAAGTAGTCTTGCCTTTCATTGGACACACCTGCCAAACTAATTAGCACAGGTGTCTGCATTTGCTTACAGTGATATAAAGAGCCCTGACACACATCACCATCAATGAGTTTAACTGACAAACAAACAAATTCTTCCCTTATCACTCCTAAACACTTTTTGCATAATAATTTGGAACGCAGTGTACATGTGCTTTTCCACAAAACACCAGTGGTTCACGTAGTGAATCTTACAGTTCTAACTTGCCAACCGTGGTCTGTATGGAGTTGTTCAATAAAGGGCCCAAAATTAAGATAACATAGATGGGAGAGGTCTCTATGAATAGGAATTCCTAAGTATTTGATACCCTGTGAGGGCCAGGCAAAGGGAAAGTTGGACTGGATGGAATCCTATATGGATTTGGGGAGGGAGACATCGAGGGCCTCAGACTTCGCTGCATTGATTTTAAAATTTGACCATGTAACAAAGTGATCTATTTCAGCCATAACAGCATGGATGGATATATGTGATTGAGTGATATATACTAGGACATCATCAGCAAATAGAGAGCACTTGTACTCGGTGCCTCCCACCTCAATCCACCTAATATTGGGGTTATGGCGAATTGATGAGAGCAGGTGATCCGTCACTAGGATGTATAAGAGAGGGGACAGAGGACATCCCTGCCTTGTCCCATTGGTGATTGTGAAAGGTGATGAAAATGTTCTGATGCACCCCCTGGGCCTTGGGACACCCGGAGCCGGAACCTTTTTGGTGGATGCTGGTGGTTGTAGTCTTCGTGGCGGCGACCCGGTTCCGTGGCTCAGGGTGGTCAAACCAGTGGCGGAACTATTTATGTGGTTTTGATGTTTAAATGTCCGACTACGCCACCCGTGGATTGCGGTCAGAGTGAACCGCCGCTGCAGGGCAGACCGCTGAGGCTGGTGTTGTGGGTGCAGCAGAGCGTAGCATAACTCCCCCCGGGAGGAGTATAGCCTCAGGGCAGTGTATGCGGAGGATGGGGGTGATGGTGCAGGGCAGCAGCAGTAACGACACGGAGTCAGTGATGCAGTCCAGGGCCTTTACTCACAGTTCTTATTATCCAGACCACGTCTGCAGGTAACGGCTGCCCACGTCGTACTGTGCTCACCAGGTGAGGGGCTCAGACAACTCCCAGATAACTTTGGAGCGCTTCACAGGACCCCCTTTGTGTGTCCTTTGTCTGGCCTTTCTTACCAACCCTTCTGTCCGGCTGCCTCGGGCCTCCTCTTGGTAAACTTGGCGCCAGTTTCCCTGACCCTATGTGGTGCCTTCCTAGCGCGTGTAGCGAGGGTCTGCGCCACATAAAATGTCACAGCCTCCGGTTTCTAGCTGAGGGTCGTTTCCTGCCTCCACTAGTTTCGGGGACCGGTCTCCCCCTTTGGCCTGACCCCTCCACGCAGGTGGATTCGGGCGTGCGGTGGCGACTCGCCCGTCCGCACCCCTGGGATCCCTTCATTCCTCGTTCCTGGAGCCTTCTCCGCTCCTCTTCCTTCCTTCTCCCTCTTCCAGGCCTGGGCCTCTGTTACTAGGCCCTCCTCCGGAGCAGAGCTCATGCAGAGCCCCTGCTCCCTGCCACTTCTGCTCAGACTTCTCTGCACTGAACTAAGATGGTGCCCACCTTTTATACTCCCTTCTCAATGCACCCAGGAACTGCTTCCTCCCTGCTCCTGCACTACAGGGTTCCCCTTCCTCAGTGTTCCCTCCCCCCACTCCAGCCAGGGACAGGGACTGTCGTGCCCATCTCAGAGGCATATTCGTCGCCCTGCCCCACGGCAATGTGGTGTAATGCATGCAGGTGTCGGGTCCTGATCCACACTCCATCCTTACCTGAGAGTGAGATATCACACCTCTGGGTGAGGTGCAATACCTCTGTAGCAACCGAGCCCTCAGGGTGCTACAGTTCCATTTATCTTCAGCCTAGGTGACGTATTGTGATACAGGGCCGTGATTTTGGCTATAAAATTGTCCCCTAGACCCCTACCCCAAGCTTTTTAAGAGAATCATATATGGCATGCCAGGAGACTCTATGGAATGCTTTCTCAGCATCCAACGAGAGTATCTAATTACAAATTTTTAACTGCATCTAGCCCAGGAAATACTTTGTGCCTAGTAGCAGTGTCTGCTAGTCAGCGGATTATCCCGGCTGTTAAGCAAGCTACACCACCTGTAGTTTAGACACTTAATTTTTTCAAAGGAAATGCTTCGGGACCACGGGATACTCAGTGAAGAGCATCAGGAGGCACCCCAAGGCATAGGGGCTGGGACTGGCAGTAGGATGCCTTGCGGTGGACAGCCGAGCTCGATCCTTATAAAAGCTTTTTAACTGCAGCAGCTTTAGTGGACGCTACTGGAGCTGGAATTACGCGGCTGCTGGCATGAGACTTGCCCTCCAATAGATCCTTGTAAATGGATTTAAAGTGTATTCATTCAAATTAGAGAGACAATTTAAACTAAAAAGCTTAGAGCTGCCTCCACCACAGGGGGGCTCGCTCGACCCACCAGCGGACAGGCACCAGTATTGGGATAGGGGGGCTGGCCATCAGGGTTCACCGCGGCTCTGGCACAAACCCGGCGACACGGAGGTGGACGGGCAGGAGCGGACTGGCCGTGTCGGCTTCTCACTTTTTGGATTTTAGAAGGGCATGACATGCCTATATCTGTGTCTCCCCCTCCTTTTACTCCTCCACCTCTTTTATTTTCGCATGACTATATGTACTTGTCACTTTTCCATGTGTTAGTTATGTCTTCTGAGCAGTTTGTCAGCTTTTGGACACCTTTGAAGGTGTTTTCTATGTGTTTCTATGTGTTTTTGTTTGCCTGCCATTGGCTTTAACGGTGTTCGAAGGTGTTCGACGAACAGTTCGACGAACAGTTCGGCGAACACACGGGTGTTCGACGAACCGAACCGAACTCGAACACTACGGGGGTGGCTCAACACTACTGATGACACTGTGCGGCCAGCCAATCCCTTTAATTCCACAACCAAGATAGCTACGGCATTACAGTGAGTGGCAGGCAATCCCTGCATGTTCATTGGCTCTGTAAAGAGCGCCAAACATGCAGGGTGGGGACCCGAGCACCCACCGAGCAACCTCGGAATTACTCGGCGAGCGTCAAGCATCTCGAGCAGTGAGGTGCTCATTCGAGCACCGAGCAGTAACGAGCATGCTCGCTCATCACTAGTGGACAGCTCTGAAAGAGCACGCAGATCTGTGGCTGACACCGCTGATCCTACCGCCAGGAATGGTCATGTGTGACAATGGCCGGATCCTGGTGGCGGCTCTGAAGCGAGGTGAGCTCAAACATGTACCATGTCTGGCCCATGTGCTTAACCTCGTGGGTCAGCGATTTATCAAAACCTACCCGGATCGACATGTCGAAGTACACCACATATATGCCCATTTTAGAAAGTCAGCTACAGGTTCCGCCGCCCTTGCCATGCTTCTGCAGCGTTTGGAGCTTCAAGCTCACCGACTATTGTGTGATGTCCCCACGCGTTGGAACTCTACATTGCAGATGTTGGGAAGGAGGAGTGAACAGAAGAGGGCAGTTGTTTACTATCAGCATCAACAAGGGCGTCGGTATTCAGATCAGACTCCACACATAAGACCTCAGGAGTGGACATGGATGTCAGACTTCTGTACCATTCTTCAAAACTTTGAGGACTCCACTAAGATGGTGAGCGGCCATGACGCCATAATTAATGTCACCATCCTGCTTCTCTGTCTTCTGAAATTCTGAAATGCTCTCTGCTCACAATTAAACAGAATGCATTGCAGGCGGAGCACGATGAGATGGAGCAAGGAACCATACAGGGTGATTGCACACAACCAAGCCTCATCTCATCCCAATGTGGATTGGGTGACAATGAGGAAGAGGAGGAGGAGAAGGAGGAAGAACAGGAGCTAGTTTCCTGTGCTATAGACAGTACTACCTGCACAACTGTCATACTGTCTGTTTAGCGTGGATGGGCTGAGGACAGGAAAGAGGAGGATGATGAGGAAGACAGCATGGTCAGTTGTCCTCTAGGTGAGGACACAGAAGTCTTGCCTGTTAGCAGTCTGGCACACATGCCTCAGTTTATGTTACACTGTCTTTCCCGTGACCCTCGCGTTGTCCAAATTTTGGGTGACAGTCATTACAGGTTGGTGACACATCTAGACTCACGCTACAAGGAGAACTTTCTGTCTCTTATTCTCACGCAGGACAGGCCTAATAAAATGGGGCAGTACGAGAAGGCCCTTTTTGCGGAATTATTAAAAAATTCCCATCTGAAAATGCTGGCGGCAGAGGTCATACTTTGTTGGACAACCAAGGAGTACAGGCGAGAGTGCCACAAATGCTATCCAGCAGAGGCAGGGATTCAATTCGTGCCCATTGACTTGAATTGAAATGCAGAAAAACTGCAGGTAATCTTTCGTTGTGTTTCGAATTCACAGCTGAAACGCGCGGCGTGTGGTACCCAGGTCGGGAGAGGAGGCTACTACTCCTCCCATCCGATCCCTGCTCTCACTGATAACAGCAACAGCAGCATGGCTGGAAGGAGCAGTAGCCTGCTCTGCCCAGACCATGTGCCCGTAGTGTAAAAAAAAGAAAAAAGAATGTAAAAATAAAAAAAAAAACTTTTATACTTACCTGTCCAGTGCCCCCCGGTGTCCTCTTGGTCCTCGGCAGCGATCCTCTCCTCCTGGCAGCTGGCAGTACACTGTGGGGAGTAGGCTCGCTCCCCGCAGTATACTGAGCTACCAAGACCTGCGGTGACGTCAGCGATCAGCTGATGCTCACGTGACCTCCCCTTGGGAGCATTCTCAAGAATGCTCCCATGGTAGTTAGCTCACCAGGGCTCATCAGCTGATATTCAGCTGATGAACCCCAGTGACCTGCTGCAGCAATGTATACTGACAGGAGTGATTTTATACTCCTTGTCAGTATACATTGCTGGCTTCTACAGCAGTGATTCCTGATGTCACTGCTGTAGAAGTGACACGGATCGCCGGGGGACAATCGGCGGTGATCGTGGACTGCGCCATTGACGGCAGACAGGTGAGGGATATGGGTGTTTGTTTTTTTCCTTTTTTTTCAGAAGATCGATGGCTTTGCGGAGGCGTACAATAAAGTTTTTTTTTAAAAAAACATGTGTTTTTTATTTCATTAAAACACTTTATTCTGCCGTCAGCGGTCGCGTGACCTGTCACATGACTAAATGACATCATGGCAGGTCCTTTCACACCACCGCGACCCATACAACAGACCGGACGTAGCGGAGAAAACACCGGGGGCCATCAGAAGGTAAGTATAATCTTTATTTTTTACCATTCTTATTCTTTTTTTTTTTTTTAACTATTACTTGGTCACACTAATAAATCCATGCAACCGGCATGGATTTATATAGTGTGACCAAGTTGTCAAGCACTTTTCCAAGGGTTGCTAAAATCGCTTGGAAAATCGCTTGATAATCCGCATGCAAAAACACTTGACAAATACTTCTACCTGGCAGGAAAAACGCATGTAAAATCCGCATGCGTTTTTCCTGCAGGGAGAAGCGGAAAAATATGCAATATTTCTGCATCATGGGCACGTATCCTTAAATGAACACACAGACACAGAGCAAACACTTTATTTGAAATACAACAGACCTATTCTTTAATCATTTAAATGAACCAAAATACTCAGCCCAGTTCTGATGGTAATCCCAGGGTTTAAGCAATGTCCCACCAAATAAGTTTATTTAGCTCCAAAAAGCATTCGTTGATGTACAAGAACGCTTCAAAAAATGCATGTAAAAATGCATGCAAGTCCGTGTTTTTTCTTCCAGGGAGAGGCAAAAATGCTCAGGAAATTTCTGCTTCAAATCTGCATCGTGCGCACATAGCCTTAAAGGTGAATGTATTTTTCACTGTTGAAAGCAATGGAAAAGTGCAAAAACGCATCACAAACACTACATGTGAACATAGCCCATGGTTTTGTTTTTGGTTATTTATTTTGCCTTATATACAAGTCATTACCCTGGAAGGGATGTTCCTTAACATTTTTCCCAGGAAAATCCATTTTGGTTTCGTTTTTGTATTTTTTTTGTGAGTCCGTAAAAGTGGCGTAATACTCTGACAACATTGTTAACAGCAGTGACCTGGGAGTCAGAGATGCCTCCAGGGGTCTTCCCCATGCTGTTCCCATGTCATTTGAGCACTGTTCCCATCGATTTGGGCAATTTTTAGGCCCTCTGAAGACCACTGGGGGGATGGGGCCACCGGAAAAATGCTCATGTTTCCCATAGACTTACATTGGGCTCGTTACTCGGACCAAGCACTCGAGCATTCCAATTTGCTCGACCTGAGCAACGAATACCCGAGCATTTTAGTGCTTGCTCATCACTAATCCTTATGCAAAACAAATAAGTTGTATAACTAATGCAAATGGAAATAAAAGGATACCAATGACTATCATGGGATCAGTCTACGTTCTGTTTGACAGATACAATGGAAAAAAAACACACGCCATGCTGAAATGTCCTTTATGCTTTCTCTCTGCATCAAAAGAACAAATGCTGAACAAATCCTGATCAAAACCTGCATGTGTACTACCATTCTGTTTTCCCACAAGTGTCACTAACATTATATTAACCTTCAAAGAGAAGCTTAGAAAGTGGTGGCGATCAATCATTTATGAAGCATGGTGGAGGATCCTTAGAAGTTTGGGAAGTTATTACAACATCTGGCGTTCTGAATGTGTTTTTCATTGAAGGCATCGTGAATGCTTATAGAAAACATTTTAGCACATCATGCATTACTGTCTGAAAAAAAAACTGATTGGGAAAATATAATTGTACATAAAGAAAAGGATGACATGCAGACTTCTGAAAAGATCAAGAAATAGCTATAAAACATAAAAGCATCTAGTTTTCCCACTATAAGCTGACCATCATCAGACACCAGATGTAGACTGTATTCAACATGATTGTGATGATTTAGATTGTGACAAGCAAAAATGCACCCAAGTTCCATATCTTTAAGAAGTATAGAAATATGTTCCTCCAGATTTCTTTATGATATGTCCACTACTACATGTAATTATAGGTAGATAATGCTTTCTTTGGAGTACTTCAAACTGTAAGTACACCTCAAATATCATCATGCTACATTTTCAAGTACAAACTACAGTGTGTGTATATCTACTGTAGCTAAAAGGACCGATTTCTTTGTAAAACAGTATACGGTCATGGCCGAAAGTGTTGGCACCCTTGAAATTGGTCCAGGAAATGAAGTATTTCTACCAGAAAAAATTATTGAAATTGCACACGTTTTGTTATATACATGTTTATGACCTTTTAGTGTATTGGAACAACACAAAAAAACAGGGGGAAAAAAGGCAAATTGGACACATAATTTGTTTCACACAAAACCCCCAAAATGGGCCGGACAAAATGGTTTGCGCCTTTCCATAATTATGGGTAAACAACTTAGTTTCAAGCATGTGATGGTCATTCAAACTCACCTGTCGCAATTAACTGGTGTGGGCAATATGAAAATCACACCTGAAATCAGATAAAAAAAGGGGAACTTGACTCAATCTTTGCATTGTATGTCTGTGTGTTCCACACTAAGCATGGAGAACAGAAAGAGGAGAAGAGAACTGTCTGAGGACTTCAGAACCAAAATTGTTGAAAATATCACCAATCTCAGGGTTACAAGTCCATCTCCAGACATCTTTATGTTCCTTTGTCCATGGTGCGCAACATAATCAAGAAGTTTACAGTCCATGGCACTGTAGCCAATCTCCCAGGATGTGGGAGGCACATAAAAATTCATGAAAGGTTGAAATTCAGGATAGTCTTGATGGTGGATATGCAGCCCCAATCAAGTTCCAAAGAAATTCAGGCTGTCCTGCAGGTGCATCAGTGTCAGCGTGAACTATCTGTCGACATCTGAATGAAATAAAACACTATGGCAGGAGATCCACAGCTGACAGACATAAAAACGCAAGACTGAAGTTTGCCAAAATGCACATGAGTAAGCCAAAATCCATTCTTGTGGACAGATGAGACCAAGATAGAGCTTCTTGGTAAAGCACATAATTCTAATGTTTACTGTAAACAGAATAAGGCCTACAAAGAACACAGAATCTACAGTCAAATATGCTGGAGGTGCAAAGATGTTTTGAGGTTATTTTGCTTCCTCTGGCAATGGGTCCTTTGACTGTGTCAAAGGCATCATGAAATCTGAAGATTACCAAAGGATTTTGGTTCACAATGTAGTGCCGAGTGTCAGAAAGTCTTCCAGCAGGACAATGACCCCAAACATACTTCAAGAAGCACCCAGAAATGGATGAAAGCAAACCGCTGGAGAGTTCTTAAGTAGCCAGCAATGAGTCAGGTTCTAAATCCCAATGAACACCCGTGGGGAAATTTTAAAATTGCTGTTGGGAGAAGGCACCCTTCATATATGAGAGACCTGGAGCACTTTGCAAAAGAAGAGTGGTCAAAAATTCCAGCTGAGAGTTGTAAGAAGCTTGTTGATGGTATAAGAAGCAATTGATTGCAGTTATTTATTTCAAAGTGTGTGCAACCAAATATTAAGTTGAGGGTGCCAACGATCTTGTCCAGCCCATTTTTGGGGTTTTGTGTGAAATTGTGTCCAACTTGCCTTTTCTCATTTTTTTTTGTGTTGCTCCAATACACACATAGGAAATAAATGGGTATAACAAAATGTGTAATGCAATAATTTAAGAGAAATAGCTCTTTTTCTGGAGCAATTTCAAGAGTGCGAACACATTTGGCCATGACTGTGTCATGTAATATATACCGTTTATACTCGAGTATAAGCCGAGTTTTTCATCACATTTTTTTGTGCTGAAAAAGCCCCCCTCAGCTTATACTCGGGTATATACTCAAGTATATAGAAATTCCGTTGGTGGATAGTGGGGGTGGGTGTTTCGGCGGTGGAAGAGCTACACGTGTGCCTGCTGCTAAAGGGAAATTAATATTCCCTCTTCTCCACTCCCACGGACGAGGAGAAGAATGAATATTCATTCTCTTTAGTAGTGGGCACGGAGGAGCACAGAGCCGCAGCTCCTGCTGACAGTGCCCACTACTAAAGAGAATACACATTCACTCTTCTCCACGCCCATAGTCCCAGTGTGGAGAGGTGTGAATATGCCGGCAGCTCACATCAGCATCTGAGAGCACATGGCTGTGACACCATGCGCTGCTCCGATGCTGACATGAGCTGCTGCAGCAGAACATGACGCAGCACTGTAGCAAAGGTGAGGAAGGAAGGTGAGTATAAGTGTTTATTTTTTTTTATGTGTGCAGTGATAGGGCCATGCAT
Source organism: Phyllobates terribilis (assembly GCF_046119375.1). Taxonomy (NCBI): domain Eukaryota; kingdom Metazoa; phylum Chordata; class Amphibia; order Anura; family Dendrobatidae; genus Phyllobates; species Phyllobates terribilis. The sequence continues at coordinate 574,676,775 of NW_027362764.1, forward strand.
ACCAGAATTGGGGATAAGGGGTGCGGTGCATACCAGGATTTGGGATGAGGGGGCCATACGTAGCAGGATTGGGGGATGAGGGGTGCCATGCATACCAAGATTGGGGATGAGGGGGCCATACATACCAGGAGTGGGGGATGAGGAAGCCTTGCATACAAGGATTGGGGGATGAGGGGGCCATGCATACCAGGATTGGGGATAAGTGGGCCATGCAGACAAGGATTGGAAATGAGGGGTGCCATGCATACCAGGATTGGGGATGAGGGGTGCCATGCATACCAGGATTGGGGATGAGGGGTGCCATGCATACCAGGATTGGGGATGAGGGGTGCCATGCATACCAGGATTGGGGATGAGTGGGCAATACTTACCAGGAGGGGGAAATTTACCAGTAGCTGATGCATTTCCCACCCTAGGCTTATACTTGAGTCAATAAGTTTTCCCAGTTTTTTGTGGTAAAATTAGGTACCTCAGCTTATACTCGGGTCGGCTCATACACATTTATATTATAATATATTATATATATATATATATATATATATTATACATACACTGCTCAAAAACATAAAGGGAACACTCAAATAACACATCCTAGATCTGAATGAATGAAATATTCTCATTGAATACTTTGTTCTGTTCAAAGTTGAATGTGCTGACAACAAAATCACACAAAAATCATCAATGGAAAACAAATTTATTAACCAATGTAGGCCTGGAATTGGAGTCACCCCCAAAATTAAAGTGCAAGAACACACTACAGGCTGATCCAACTTTGATGTAATGTCCTTAAAACAATTCAAAATGAGGCACAGTATTGTGTGTGGCCTCCACGTGCCTGTATGACCTCCCTACAACGCTTGGGCATGCTCCTGATGAAGTTGCGGATGATCTCCTGTGGGATCTTTTCCCAGACCTGGACTAAAGTATCCGCCAACTCCTTCACAGTCTGTGGTGCAACGTGACGTTGGTGGATGGAGCGAGACATGACGTCCCAGATGTGCTCAATCGGATTCAGGTCTGGGGAACGGGCGGGCTAGTCCATAGCTACAATGACTTCATCTTGCAGGAACTGCTGACACACTCCAGCCACATGAGGTCTGGAATTGTCCTGCATTAGGAGGAACCCAGGGTCAACTGCACCAGCATATGGTCTCACAAGGGGTCTGAGGATCTCATCTTGGTACCTAATGGCAGTCAGGCTACCTCTGGCGAGCACATGGAGGGCTGTGCGGCCCTCCAAAGAAATTCCACCCCACACCATTACTGACCCACTGCCAAACCGGTCATGCTGAAGGATGTTGCAGGCAGCAGATCGCTCTCCACGGCATCTCCAGACTGTCACATCTGTCACATGGGCTCAGTGTGAACCTGCTTTCATCTGTGAAGAGCACAGGGCGCCAGTGGCGACTTTGCCAATCCTGGTGTTCTGTGCCAAATGCCAAGCGTCCTGCATGGTGTTGGGCTGTGAGCACAACCCCCATCTGTGGACGTCGGACCCTCATACCACCTTCATGGAGTCAGTTTCTAACCGTTTGTGGAGACACATGCACATTTGTGGCCTGCTGGAGATCATTTTGTAGGGCTCTGGCAGTGCTCCTCCTGTTCCTCCTTGTACAAAGGTGGAGGTAGCGGTCCTGCTGCCGGGTTGTTGCCCTCCTACGGCCCCCTCCACGTCTCCTGGTGTACTGGCCTGTCTCCTGGTAGCGCCTCCAGCCTCTGGATACTACGCTGATAGACACAGCAAACCTTCTTGCCACAGCTCGCATTGATGTGTCATCCTGGATGAGCTGCACTACCCGAGCAACTTCTGTGGGTTATAGAGTCCGTCTCATGCTGCCACGAGTGTGAAAGCACAACCAACATTCAAAAATGACCAAAACATCAGCCAGAAAGAATTGGTACTGAGATGTGGTCTGTGGTGGCCACCTGCAGAACCACTCCTTTATTGAGTGGGTCTTGGTAATTGCCAATAATTTCCATCTATTGTCTATTCCATTTGGACAACAGCATGTGAAATTGATTGTCAATCAGTGTTGCTTCCTAAGTGGACAGTTTGATTTCACAGAAGTTTGATTTACTTGGAGTTATATTCTGTTGCTTAAGTATTCCCTTTATTTTTTTGAGCAGCATATATAAATATATTGCATTATGCTACAGTATGTTATGGTGAGCTGTAAACTGCCAGCAAAGTGTTGTTACTAGATACTAACATGAACATATATAACTAAAAGGCATAAAATTGAGTATATTATGCTATTTTCTTGTGTATGTGGTCTTAGAGGTCTGTGACAAGCGTATTTGTGTAATGAACCACATGAAAGATATGATAGATAAGTGTTGTCAGAGCCCGTTATATTATAAGGTAGATATGCACTCTGTTAATAATTGTATAATGTAGGGTGAGAATAGGTAGCGATTATGTGTATGAGATGGCTTTATAATAAGTGAGGGTTTTGCAAGCTTCTAGTCAGGGACGGACATACCGCCGATGCAGCTGCATTGGGGCCCGGAAGTGTAGGGGGGTCCTTGCAGGGCGGCTTATACAGAGGGCAATCTGGCCTGTTTCTTGGAGCTTGGAGTTTGTGGCTCTGGGGGCCCATGGCCAGATTGTCCTCACCATACGCAGTGGACAGGGAGAATTCCCTGCAGCTCCACTGCCTACAGGAGAAAATGGCAGAGAGTGAAGCTGCAGGATCCCATCCTGTGCTTCCTGCCCGGTGCTTTCGGTCTGACACAGGCACGAGTGGCTTGATTACATCAGCATGCAGCGCGCCTGTGTCAGAGAGAAAGTTGCCAGTGACTACGATGATGCGGGGGAACGGACTGAGAGGTGAGTGTGTTTTTTTTGTTTAATCCATACACTTGGGAGACTGGGAGAGGACACTGAGGTGTGGTGTAGGAGAACAATGATGGGGGTAGTAATGGAGAGTAATGATGAGGGTGGGGAGTGGACACTGAGGTGTGGGAGAACAATAATGGGGTGGTTGGGGAGAGCAATGATGAAGTAGTGTTTGAGAACAATGATTGGGTTGTGGGGGAGAACAATGATGAGGGTGGAAGGAGAGAGCAATTATGAGGGTGATGGGGAGAACAATAGTGGGGATGGTGGGGGAGAGCAATGACAAGTGTTTTTAAACAATGTTTTACCTCAGAAAATGAATCCTCTGTGATGCCTTGCTGTAATGTCTGTATTGTCTTTTGCTTCCTCCCCTGCGCAGGAGATGTGGTATGTTCCATACACGGTCAGACACAGACAATTTTTAAAATGAACTTTTGTTCATGGGAAAACCCCTTTAAAGTGTAACTGTAACTACACATAGACACAAAAAAATCACAACATTCTTCAATTAATTGGCAGGGAGTTCAGTAAACTCAACATTTTTGTTCTGGGAAGCTTGATAGTACATCTTTTTAGTAACAGACTGGCCCTCCTCTACTAAAACACTGTGAAAAGAAGATGTGGGGTTCAACCTCTCTCCTGTTACATTTGCAAACATTTATGTCCCATAATGGCTTCTCTCAGTTCCCATACTGTAACACTGTTCACTGAGGCAAAATTATATATTTTTACTCAGCCTGGGCTCTGTACTAAGCTAAGCACAGATAGAATATCTGCAGGAGTGAAAGAAAGGGATTGGTGCATCAACTCAGAGGCAGAATAATGCATGAAAAAGGCAAAATCAAGTAATATATTATGTTGCAAAGTAGTTTAAAATAGATCTCTACTAAATTGAATAGAAATCTAAATGAGAGTTACTCTTTAACCTCTTTACGACCTATGATGTATCTTCTATACATCATAAGTCACTTCCCCCTTTTTGATGTGGGCTCTGGCGCTGAGCCCACATCGTTACTGGCACATGACAGCTGATCTTATCAGTTGTCATGTGCCCCTAACAGCAGTGGGTGGAATCATGATCCACCCGCGGCTGTTAACATGTTTAATGCCGCTGTCAAACTCTGTGGTTGTCATAGCCAATCTGCTATGAGCGCCAACCAGTGGCCAGCGTTCATAGCAGATTAGCATTTCTGCTGAAGCGCTGCTATGTGCAGAACAAGTTATCAGAAGACTGCGGCTTTTAGTCTCCCATGGAGACTATTGAAGCATGTAAAAAGTAAAAAAAAGTTTTTAATATAAATATATATTTTTTAAAATATAAAAGTTCAAATCACCCCCGTTTTGCCACCTACAAAATAAAACAATAAAAAAAATCCAAAATACACATATTTGGTATCGCCACATTCAGAAATGCCTGATCTATCAAAATATAAAAAGAATTAATCTGATCGGTAAACAGCATAATGAGAAAAAAAAATCAAACCCCCAGAATTACTTTTTTTGGACGCCGCAACATTGCAATAAAATGCAATAACAGGCAATCAAAACATCATATATACCCCAAAATTGTATCAAATAAAACATCAACTCGGCACGCATAAAAAGCCATCACCCAGTCCCAGATCTTGAAACATTAAGACATTACGGATTTCAGAAAATGTGACCATTTTTTTTTCACCACTTAAATAAAAAAGAACCTATACATGTTTGGTATCTACGAACTCGTAATTCCCTGGAAAATCATAATGGCAGGCCAGTCTCCGCATTAAGTGAACATGGTAAAAAAAAAAAAATCAATTGTGGATTTGCCCTTTTTTTGCAATTTTACCGCACTTGGATTTTTCCTGTTTTCCAGCACACTATATGGTAAAATTAATGATGTTGTTCAAAAGTACAATGTGTTCCACAAAAAACAAGCCCTCACATGGCTATATTGATGAAAAAATAAAAAAGTTACGACTCTGGGAACAAGGGGAGCAAAAAATAAAAATACCAAGGTGGTGAAGGGGTTAAAAGTCAAGACTTTCAAAGAAGGAGAGGTCAGACACATGCAGAAAGTACAGATTGAGAGGAGAAGAATCTCTACACACAGCTAGCTAGCAAGTCAGGGTTATTAGCACACACTATTAATGTGTGGAAAAAATTACTTGAACTCCTTTTAGACCGAGCCTCATTTTTAAAATCTGACATGCTTCACTTTATGAGGTAATAATAAGACAAAATAACTGAAAACTTCAGTGCGCATAGCTATAAACCCCCCTAAAGTCAGTACTTTGTATAGCCTCATTTTACTGCAATTACAGCTGCAAGACACTTTGGGTAACTCTCTATGATTTTTCCACAACTTACCACTGCGATTTTTGCCCATTCCTTAAGGCAAAACTGCTCCAGCTCCTTCAAGTTACATGGTTTCCTCTGGTGCACAGATATCTTCAAGTCTGACCACAGGTTCTTGATTGGATTAAGGTCTGGGCTCTGACTAGGCCACTCCAAAACATTTACACATTTCCCATTAAACCACTTGAGTGTTACTTTAGCAGCATACTTTGCGTCATTGTCTTGTCGGAAGGTGAACCTCCGTCCCTGTCTCAAATCAGTGATAGGTTGAAACCGGTTTTGCTCAATAATATCCCTGTATTTCACACCATCCATCTAACCCTCAATTTGGACCATTTTCTCTGTTCCTGGTGCCGAAAAACATCCCCACAACATGATGCTGCTAACACCATGCTTCACTGTGGAAATGGAGTTCTTGGGGTGATGAGCTGTGTTGGTTTGACAGCAGACATAGTGTTTACCTTGGTGGCCCAAAAGTTCAAGTTTGGTCTCATCTGACCACAGCACCTTCTTCCATACATTTAGGCAGTCTCCCACATGTCTTGTGGCAAATTTAAAATGGGCCTTACCATTTTTGTGTGTAAGTAAAGGCTTTTTTTCTGCCCACTCTTCCTTAAAGGCCACCTATATGGAGTGTACAGCTTATTGTGGTTGTATGGACAGCTACTCCAGTCTCTGCTTGGGAACTCTGCAGCTCCTTCAGGGTTACCTTTGGTCTCTGTGTTGCCTCTCTGATTGCCCTCCTTGTCTGGGCTGAGAGTTTTGGTGGATGGCCCTCTCTTGGCGGTTTGTTCTGGTACCATGTTCTTTCCATTTGATGATAATGGATTTGATGGTGCTCCGGGGGATGATCAACAACTTTGTCCCTAACTTGTTTGGAGATCTCCTTGATCTTCATGGTGTTGTTTGGTTAGTGGTGCCCATTTCTTAATGGTGTTGCAGCCTCTGTGGCCTTTCAGAAAAGGTGTGTATATACTGACAGACCATGTGACACCTAAATTGCACACAGGTGAACGTCTTTTCACTAAAGCATGTGACTTATGAAAATAATTCCTTGCACCGGAAATTTTTAGGGGCTTCATAGCAAAAGGGGTAAATAATATGAACATGCAAATTTTTAGCTATTTGATGCATTAAATTTATTTTATGCCTATATTTTTCTTGCTTCACTTCACCAACGTAGACGATTTAGTGCGGATGCATCACACACAAATTGGATAGAAAAAATATTTAAGCACAGGTTGTAGTGTAACAAAATAAGTAAAACGCCAAGACAGGGCAGAATACTTTCGCAAGCCACTGTATGCCATTGTAGTACCCAGTACATTATAGTACCCAGTACATTGTACCCAGCTCATGCTTCTGGAGACACGCACCCTGTAAAGTAAGTGTGCTCTCTTCGCTACAGTAAAGCCTAACATGTGGACACTAAATGTGGTTTAGGCATACTGTGGGGCTCAGCAGGAGTGGGATTTGGAAGCACAGATTTCTCTAGATTTCTTTTGAGGGGAGCCACGTCTCTTTTCCAGAGCCTTTGAGCTATCAATGTGGAAGCCCCCTATATTTCTGTTAACAGATGACGAATTTGAGTGAGGATTTATTTTTTTTAGGTTAGCTTTTATTGGTGGAATTCTGGGGTACAGAACATTTTGGATCACATTTATCCTGTGCTCTGGCTGAGCACATACATTGGAGTTTCCATCTATATCTACAAAATACGGGGTTCAGATTCACTAATGAAGCAGTAAAGATACTCTCGACTCTGGGTGGCTTCTATTCGACGGTATCAGCCTTTTCAGAGTTGCACAAAACTGTTGTTGACCGTGCTTTTATGCACTCCTAAAAAGATGGGCATGGCTGGATCATAAGCCAGGCCAGGGCTGGAAAGGGATTGAAATTCAGCCCTGGCATTTCAGAGCACACAGGCCCACTTGTTGTTCGGTTAAAGTGCCAATCCAGCATTTCTTTTATTTAGCGCTGTAATGGTGCTACTAATCTAAGCTCCCATACCATACTATTATACTTACCAGCCGCTTTCTTTACCTTTTATTGGCGCCACTTCGGTCCCGGGGTGCCATTTTGTGACTGCAACTTCTGACTGACTTTCATTGTAAGTCTAGAGAGCCAGAACAAGGGCATAGAGAGGCTGTCACAGACTTATATTCAAAAGTGACTTTTATTAACCAAGCAGCCCCACTCTTTCAGTCATAGGGGTGGTGCTGGCACGGTTTCAGTCACAACTCTGTGCATAGTGAGAGGTGGCTGTAACCGCGCCCCCGCCACTGCCTGACAGACGTCGCTAATTAAATGGGTGTGATTGGTGCTAATAACAATCATTGCAACAGGGTGCAGCTATGATATACAGCTGACATCTACTGATGATGGTGCCGATTTTGCTTGTGAGCTAGAGCCATCATGTACATGTATGGTGATTTTCAGATTTCGGGAAGGGGTGAAAAAAAAAAACCTCCTCTCCATATTCAACTACTACCAGCAATCCAGCAGCGCAAGAAAGAGATGCCTCAGCTCCAACACACTACACTCCAGCACAATGTCATTAATGGGCTGTGGGCACTCCTCCTTCAGCCTGCTCCCTGCCTCAGGAGCTCCAGTGCCTCACAGGCCACAGATGACATCCTCAGGGGACACATGAGGCCCTTGGGCAATGTGTTTGAGACCCATGCATTAGTTAATCGGCCAATTTTGCAAAACTAGCCGGTTTAACAAACTTTATGGCTCATTCAGGCAGCTGTGTTTTCTGCCTGTGTGTTGTTCATTTGAATAACAGACTGCACCAAGAGCGAGTACAGACTTGTATAAAAAAATCTCAACATGCACTATTCTGGTCCGATTTAAAAACTACACATTGAGCCAGTCAGATCTGCATTTTGTGGATGTGACTGGCCCGCTTTGTAAGACTGCTGTCTGAACCAAGGCATTGTTAAATGTATATGAAGGAGTTTTGAAAGAACGACTGCATCACACAGCCAACATAAATAAGTTGCATTTAAATTGAAAGATTATTATTATGAACAAGCTCATTTCACAACAATCTTTCCATGTAAACCGGCTGGTGATCACTTAAAGAGCACTTGGCTGAACAAGAGCTCTTGTGTATGGGAAAGCTGAAGCAGCGTTTGACCAACAATCATCTAATGTTTATGGCCGGACAGTGTCAAGAACAGCAGCACCATGAGACATATCATCTGCAGTCAGTGTTCTAGGTATCTAAAAGCCATTTACAGATTTAACCCTTTCACTGCCTACCTAAACACATTGTTTTCTCGGTCAGCTATAAGGAGGTAATGAAAGGGTTAACCTGCCATATCTTGAGCAAATATATGTTATTACCTCAGAACTGTGACAAGGGGCTGTTTAGTGACAAGAGAGCAGCACACCTTTAAAGTGCAGAATATGTGTTTGATCGTCTCACTTCATGTAGCATCGGCATCTCTGCCTCCTGCCTGACAGAGATGCCTATCCCCTCATTGCCGCAGCCCCGGTCCGGCGACATCCGCTCCTCCTCCTCCTGGCTCCCACGCCATGCATGCCTGGTGTGCGCGCACCGCGAGCAGATCCCGGGGCACTGTTCTTAGGGCGCACGCACGCATGCTCCCTGCTTCTTAAAGGGACCGCACACACCATTCTATGATGTCCCTGGCCAATGGCCGGAGGATATCTGCTATTCAAGGCACCTCCCCCAAAATGGAGGTGCCTGTGCAAAGTTGTTGTTTGTGTGCTAACACGCTCTCTAGCCCCCAGGTCTCAGTGCTGCCTGTCAGCCTGTCTTTGAGCCATGCCCGCCAGCCTGTCTATCATCCGTGCCCGCCAGCCTGTCTATCAGCTGTCCCACCAGTCAGCCTGCCAGCCGAGCCTGCCTGTCTACCAGCACCGCCTGCCTGCTTCGGTTGTCAGTCCCATGGGAGTCACCTGCTCTCACACAAGGTCAGTCCCAGAGTGGCACCTGGACCCCCTTCCCGGTCCCTCCTTGGTTCACGGAGTCGACTAAGCCACCTTATAGCCAGGGTCGGTCCGGGTAGGCTTTTAGTTATGCCCCTCTTGTCCCTCTTTGTATCATGGCACAGTGGTTCTACCATTCGGACCCGTAAGACGTCACATGTGCAATGTACCCCAAAAGACAGAAAAAAGCCCTCTACTCACCCACAGAATGTAGGAGGGCTGGGAATTTGTATTCCTAGCAGACTGATGCAAAAGCAGGAAACTACTGCCTGCTCCTTAGTCCTTGGAAGCTGCCAGTCTCAGCTGGCTTTGGCTGGGCTGACTGTGTGCAGCTAGTGGTGATGCTGACTGAGGATGTCAGTGTGGAAGAAACCTTGATTGAGAAACCTGCCTTGAGTGCAGATAAGGGTGTGGCCACCCTTCATTTGTGCTGGATATCACATTTAAAAAGCTCCTCACTACCTGTGTGTCCATGTTTGGAACCCACTCTTTCTCACCCCTTATTCGCACAGGACATCACTATGATGCAGGGTAAGGTTTTAATTTTAGAGGTTAGGAAGATCCCGAACTTGGATGCACTTTGACGCCGGTAGGATGGTTTCTACGGTTTTTTTTATCAAAAATTATGTTTACTAAGTACCGAATGTTATTTATATGCTTATATGCGCTATTGCTTTTACTTATTTATTTACAGCAGGTTTTTGTCTGAGCATGCTTCTATTTTGCATGCATACCAACTTGACTCCAGTTCATTTCTTTCAGTTTAGTGAAATGAATTGATACATGAATTGCTTACTAATATCTTAGTTACTGGTGAATTGTGAGATTTCTGTCTAATATCTTTGAGATTTCATTGAAAACTGTTTTTTATTAGAGTTATCTTATGATAACTTCAACATTCTGCAGGAAATATCTTTTCTGATAAAACATAGAGCAGCTAAAGCTGTTTTAACAGCATAGGAGAATATTGCAATCTTTCACATAATTATAAACTATATCATAGTGATTAAACTATAATAAGAAAATATTAAATTATTGCAGCCACAAATTTAACCCCATTGTCAATTACTTGTCACTGTGAGGCTATGTGCCCACGCTGCGGAAATGAAGCAGAAATTTTCTGCTTCATTTCTGCATGTCCTCTCCCGGATAAACGCATGGGGTATTCCGCACGTGTTTATCACGCGATTTCCACATGCGGAATTGCCTTGCGTTTTTTATTGCATTGCAGAGGCAATTCCGCTTGCGGAAACGCAAAATTAATTGACATGCTGCGGATTTTTCCCCGCATCATAAACGCTGCGGAAAAATCTGCAGCATAGGCATAAAACTTGCGGAATCCCCTTGGGGACCATGGGGGGACGGATTACGTAGCGTTTCACAAGCGTTTACGCTGCAGAAATTCCGCAGCATATACGCTTGAAAAATGCTATGTGGGCACATACCCTTATGCTCTACCTAAACTTTAGTAGTATTTGACAATTCCTTCCTTATTGACTTCATCACATGGACAAAATAATGGGTCCCTTTTTGCATATTACGTATTTTTGGTTCATTGCTCCCTGTGTTGAAAACAGACCATACATGGATACCACACAGATTTTAATCTTTGAGATAGTTTTCATGAACTTTTTTCATTACGGACCCACTGTGTGGAAAAAAAAAAAATTGCAGAATGCACTAGTTTCTTCTTCCTTTTGCATTCTCGGATTGGACACACCCATACAATTCAATGGGCGCACAAGAAAAAAAAATGTATTCAATATGGGCACCATCCATATAGCATCCATGCATTTATGTGCTTGCTGATCTCAAACAATTGTACTGATTCTTTGAATTTTTGTGCAGTTCGTTTGTGAAGGCGAGAATCATTGTTTTTAAAAATACAAAAGACAATTCTACGAAATTCAGACATTTAAATTAAACTGTTTACCTCACAAACTGAGAATGTCACAAGCAATTTTTTTGCTGTTTGACTAGTCAAATTTTTCATCTGTGCATGCCACACTAATACAGAGCCCTGTTGCAGATTCTGACTTTTTGGAAATGTATCTATATAGCATTTGTTATTACAAAAGGGGTTGAATTTTGTTGAAAAAAAAAATATATATATATATATATTTTTTCAATGTAGACATTTAACTGTACATATTTGTTTTTACACACTAGTATAATTTGACAACCGTTCATGCCACACACATACTGCGCAATTCTGCCACAGTTTGCTTTCTGTACGCGTATCTGCCAACCCTTGCCATTTCTTCTTACTAACTTTTTGGCAAATTTTGAATAATTGGGGTTGAAAAAATTGTCAACAATGTAGCAGTTGCTAGCAGCAACAGCTAGAGCAAAAGCTACCATCACTACCATTGGCAGCAGCCATCTCGACAATGGTACTACCATAGGCAGGCCACAACTGGCCTCCATTATCTCCACTAAACATATTAGTGGTGAGGAAGTGGAAAGCATTATGAAATACATGGCACATCACTCTCTCTTTTAAGTCAAAGGAGGGTGATGTATTCTCTGATAGCAACACCGCCAATTTGAACCAGTGTTCTGAAGTGTTCACATGACCCAGGTATTTAAAAAATGTTGCCAATCTTAAAGCAGATCACGAACTTGGAATATTTATTCAGCATTGTCCACAAATTGTTGCTAATTGAAACTAGATGTGTGTGTGTGTGTGTGTGTGTGTGTGTGTGTGTGTGTGTGTGGTGATTAACAACTAGTTCTGACAATTCTAGATAATCAAGAAGTGGAGCTTATCTTCCCACAGGCTTACTTGCTAGCACCTAGATACAAAACCAAAAGCGAGACAAGGGACTGAATAACACCAGTTACTATGGCTCCTCAGTGGCAGGAGGTCCACCTGACATAAGGAAAAACAATATTTTTTAATTTAAAAATTCCGATCCATGATTGGGGAACATTGGCATTTGTGGGTAAATATGCAAAAGTGTTGGTAGCTGGCAACCAGCAGGAACTTAGTATCTCCCAGAATTATGGTTATATCATATTCATGTTTGGTGTGGATAGAATTCTTAAAGGATACTCAGTAAGATGACAGCAATATTGTTTCTTGAGGAGGTTCCTGGGCAGAAATGTGACCCAAAGAAGAAATTAATGAAAAAAGTGAGGTTTAACCTCAATCAATGAGTTGTGCTCCTCCTACCTCAGCAGAAGGAGGGGTGAAGGATCTGGTGAAACCTTTTATAACATCTCACCTCCCAAATATCATTTTTAAACCCAAGGAGAGCATTGCCAGAAGCACTCATGGATCCAATACTTAAGATGTATCTGTATTTTATACTGTTTATTTTATAATATTTTGCCTGTATGTATGTCCTTTTATTAATACATCTTCTGTAACCTTTTTTTTAAGCACTGTACTCTTTTTGTATATTAAATCTAAAATGTAAAAAACATCACAAAGAAACAGCCTTAACCATACCAGGTCAGATTATCAATGCACTAGCAGGATGCAGCAGATCCCCATAATAAAGGCAAGGGCAACAAAGGTATAAAATACTGATGCAAATAGCCACTAAACCTACCAATTCATGGAGGGGGTGGCTGCGTAGTATTAAAAATGCACACAGATGGGGCTTGCATAGGACGCCAATCACACAGATACGTGTGATGCACAGTGTCTGGCTTACAGCCTATTGATGATGCCCATATTATTAGATCCGGCGGGCTGCCCAGCACTATATACATGCACCCCACAAGACAATTGGTTGGGTGAATTGGGGTGTCTGTCTTGTGGGGTGCACGTATATAGTGCTGGGCAGTCCACCTGATCTAATAGTACGGGCGTCATCAATAGGCTGTAACATAGATTTTTTGTTTATTTAAGTGGAGAAAACAAAATCTGACATTTGTAAAAAATAAATTTGGGTTTGTTACCATTTTCTGAGACCCGCAACATTTTTATTTTTCCATCTATTGAGCAATGCAAGAGGGTTTTTTTTTTGTGTGACAAACTGATGATTTTACTTATACCAATTTTGGGTAAAAATAAAGCTTATTGCATTGTGATTACCAACCCAATTACCATCACATTACCATCACAATCATATACATGTATGTAATATTATTCTAAGGGGTTAATGTGCCTGCCTATTCCCTCTTCATGTCATTCCCTGAGAAAGGATACATGCGCATCGGGGTGCATGGATGGGCAACAGGAATAACACATCATTATGACGGGCCTGTATTCTTAAACCTTTAGGTACTATTTTAGATTTCTATACTCTGAGGTTTGCACTTACACTTTATTGATATATATTTCTAAAATAGCTATTTATGCACTATGCTTATGTTCATTTAAATTCAAATCTATTTACACACTGTAGGAAAACCAGGTACAACAGAGTTAATACCTAGCACTGGAGGTCCAAATTAATGTGCACCTGGCTAGCTATGACTAACATCAGGCCATGTGTTCATTTTAATGAGTCAGCTAGGGGAGCAGTGTGGGTTGTGTTGGAGCAGTAGAGAGACAAGCCAGAATTTCTCGGAGAGGAGACTGCACAGGTTGTGTGCACCAAACTGGAAGTATCATTAGTCTAGTTACTATGTACAATAGCCTTTTGTGTGACCAAACTGGGACTAACTCAGTCGTGTCTGAGACACCAGTGATTATGAGCTCAATGAGCCTGAAGCAAGACCTAAGTTGCCATCTAGGTGAGACCCTGTTATTGCTTTGCCTTCATTGAAAAAGGACTGTGATTTTTGTTCTGTATAATTCCACATGTGTTAATTCATAGTTTTGATGCCTTCAGATTGAATGTACAATTTTCAAAGTCATAAAAATACAGAAAAATCTTTAAATGAGAAGGTGTATCCAAACTTTTGGTCTGTACTGTAATCTAATTCGATTTTCATATTATGTAATAAATAGTGATGAGCGAGCACTAAAATGCTCGGGTTGAGCAAATTGGAATACACAGGTGCTCGACCCGAGCAACGAGCCCACTGTAAGTCTATGGGAAACTCGAGCATTTTTCAGGCGGCTCCCCCCGGTGGTCTGCAGGGGGCCTAAAAATTGCCCAAATCAATGGGAACCGTACTCAAATGACATGGGAAAAGCATGGGGAAGACCCCTGAAAGCATCTCTGACTCCCAGATCACTGCTGTCAACAACGTTGTCAGAGAATTACGCCACTTTTACGGACTCACAATAAAACATACAAAAACAAAACCAAAATGGATTATGGAACATCCTTTCCAGGGTAATGACTTATATATAAGGCAAAATAAATAGCCAAAAACAAATACTCCTCCACACCTTGGGCTATGTTCATACATAGCGTTTTTGATGCATTTTTGCACTTTTTTGCATTGCTTTCAACCAAGACAAATGCATTCACCAGGAAATGTCATTTTAACATTTTACAACCTTATCTGGCCATGTAATGTGTGACACATCATCACACATGCATACAGCGCTGAAAAGACATGGGAACAGCATGGGGAAGACCTCTGGAATCATCTGACTCCCAGGTCACTGCCTAAAAGTGTGCCCATCATAAGTGATCCTTGGCACATGCGAAGATGCCTCCCGCCATGCACCTGTCATTGCAGACTTGCAACAATCACAGTCCACATCCTTGTCCCAGTGCAGCGTTCAGTTGTCCCTACCTCATTCCTTGGAATGCAAGCACAAGTATGCAGCCACCCACGCACCCACCCACAGGCTGCAATTCCATATAGCGAAATTTTTGACAGCTGCTTGCACTTGAAATGTGGCCTTTTAGGCTCGTGGAGTCGGAAGCTTTTCATAACTACATGCCGGCGGCAGCTGGGTGTCCATACTCGGTCCCCAGCCGCCACTGTTTCTCCCGGTATCGTCTCCGCCTTCCACAAGCACGGATCCCACAACATTACCCGTACCCTCCCCAATGCACTTACTGGGCAGGACCGCCTAATCAAAAACACGTGGACAGGTGAATGTGGCCAGTGACGGTATGGAGCCAGTCCACAGCTTTTTTTGCTGAGTTGTATTTCACCACAGCCATATTCTTTAGCTCGGTGAAAGGACTGGCATAGAAGGAAACCGTATCTACTCTGGGTGTCATTTCTCCCAGGAATTCCTCTAAAGCAGCTTTTGCAGAAGCAATGGCTGCCTGTCCAACATCAACTCGCACTTCTCGGTGGTGCTTTGACACACAAACATCTTTCTTTGCACATTTAATTTCATGACTACAGAGTTTGGCAATGGCCTCATCTGCAATCCAGTATGAGAAATAACATGCATAAGCACGTCCAATCCAAATTAAAAAAACATCCATAGAGTGTCTGGGAACCTTCCCCCACACTTTTCTTAGCCAGGGCTGCTTCTCGGCAGGGTTGGACGGACCCACCAGAAAACCGGAGACTCCTCCTGTGGGCCCTGGCTTCTCCTTCAGGAGAGTTCACAGTGCCGAGTAGAGGCCATGATGATGATAGAGGCCATCATCTGCTTAGTTTTCTGTTACTTGGAATGCAAGTGCTAGTAAGCAGCCACCCACCCACAGGCGGCAATACTAAACTGCCAGATTTCTGGGCAGCCGCTTGCACTTGAAATGGGGCCTTTTAGGCTCGTGGAGGTGGAAGCTTTTCACAGCCTCATGCTGACGGCAGCCGGGTGTTAATACTTGGTCCCCAGCCGCCACTATTTCTCCTGGTATCGTCTCCACAAGCACGGGTCCCACAACATTACCCATGCCCTCCCCAGTGAACCTACTGGAAAGTACCCCCTACCCACAAACACGTGGTCAAGTGAATGTGGCCAGGGATGGTACGGAGCCAGTCCACAACTTTTTTTGCTGAGTTGTATTGCACTACAGCCATATTCTTTAGCTTGGTGAAAGGACTTGGGAAACTATATCTACCCAGCTGTCATTTCTCCCAGGAAGTCCTCTAAAGCTGCTTTCACTTGAAATGTGGCCTTTTAGGCTCGTGGAGGCGGAAGATTTTCACATCCTCATGCCTGAGTCCATACTCGGTCCCCAGCCGCCACTATTTCTCCCGGTGTTGTCTCCGCCTTCTACAAGCGCGGGTCCCTGTCCCCAGTACCAGTAGCAAAGCCTTCCCCAATTTCCTTCTCAGGAATTTTATTTGGTAGACTGAGTGGCTGCCCAAATGCATTTTCTCACAAAGGAGCTGAAGATAGAGTGTCAGTAGGTGCAAGTTTCTCCAGCCTGTTAGATATTTAGAGGGTGAACGGCAGCACATTGGATCAGTGGTTAGCACTGAAGCCTTGCAGCGCTGGGATCCTGGGTTCAAAGGATCTTCAGCACAGCCTGCTGCCGCTTTGCCAAGGCTGTGCTGCAGTGCTTTCAGCTTGTGACTGATGTGTGTTATGATCTGCAACATGTACTAAGGAAAGATAGGGGAAAGCTGTCCCTAGAGTAAGACTAAGCTGAATCCCTATGATGTAGCGGGCTGCCTGTTCCTAGTGAACAGACCCGCCTTAGTCCTCGGCTAGTCTGAACGAAGACCTATAGATGTAAGGGAGGGATCCCAAAAAGAACTAAGGACTGGGACAAAAATGGGACACCTCCTAAACAGAAGTTGTTTCAGAGCACAAAAAGACAAACTGACAAAAAGTGCTAGAGGTCCCAGAGGACCAAGCGAACTTGACAGAGAAAGGCACAGAAGCACCAGGCTAGAGAAACTGTCAAACACTGAAGTCCAGCACAGCCAGAAGGGCGGAGCTGGAATATAAAAGCAGATGGTCACGTGACCGCAAACCACAAGATAGAAAAAACAAACAGGAGGGTTCTAACAATGTGGTCATTTCGGAGATGGAGAAGGAGGTGCAGGAGCTGAACAATGTGATTACATTGAGGTTATGTTGGCGACACTGTTTTTATGCTAAATAAAGATCCTACTGTTTTTTTTGTTTTTTACGTTATTTTTTAATGCAAATTTTACAAACTTATCTGGCAATGTGTTGTGTGACACATCATCAGACACATCCTGTTTTATTGATGATTGAGGGACTCTGAAAGACACATAGAGCAGGGCCACAGTAATGAGTACGACATGTTCCCATTAGAAAGGAGAGAGTCTGCTATAGAGTTATAGGGTCTGCACTGAGTCTAACGGCTGACGAAATTTAGGAAAAACCCCACTAAGAATATAAAGACACATAAAACAGGGCCACAGTAATGACATATTCCCATTAGAAAGGAGAGTCTCCCATAGTGTTGGCCTATGCAGTGAATGCAAGGGCAGCCAAAAATTTGGAGGCACTTCAATGCTGTAAGAACCCTCCTGTTTGTTTTTTCTATCTTGTGTTTTGCGGTCACATGACCATCTGCCTTTATATTCCAGCTCCGCCCTTCTGGCTGTGCTGGACTTCAGTGTTTGACTGTTTCTCTAGCCTGGTGCTTCGGTGCCTTTCTCTGTTAGTTCGCTTGGTCCTCTGGGACCTCTAGTACATTTTTGTTAGTTTGTCTTTTTGTGTTCTGCAACAACTTCTCTGTTTAGGAGGTGTCCCTTTTTTGTCCCAGTCCTTAGTTCTTTAAGGGACCTCTCCCTTAATTCTATAGGTCTTCGTTCAGACTAGCCGAGGACTAAGGCAGGTCTGTTCACTAGGAACAGGCAGCCCGCTACATCGTAGGGATTCAGCTTAGTCTTACTGTAGGGACAGTTTTCCCCTATCTTTCCTTAGTACATGTTGCAGATCATAACAGTAAGTCCAGCCCAAAAAACTAAAATGAAAGAAATTCGAGGATCAGTATGGTTTCCATCCAGGATTTGGTTAAATGCCTGCAGGGATTGTCTCTTGAGGTGGCCGAGCTTCAGCAACACGTGAGTAGCTGTTCTGGAGCGCATTTTGTCGAACCTAAGGTACGACTACCTGATGTTTTTTATGGTAAACAGCAAGATTTTTTTTTCCTTTAAAAATGCTTGTTTGTTATATTTTCATTTGAGACCAAGATCCTTTGGGAATGAATCACAGTGCATTGGTTTTATTATGTCTCTTTTGCACAACGAACCACAGGGGTGGGCCTTTTCTCTCCAGCCTAATAATCCGTGTTTAAGGTCTGAAGAATTTTTTCCCCTCCCCCATGACAGCACACCTTGAGAGAGGATCCGCCCCACCAAGGACAGGAAACCGTCTGAAATAAAAGGGCGGTACCTCTCCCTCGCTTCAGTTGGTTTCCTGTCCTTGATGGGGAACCTGTCTGGAAGAAAGAAGACTTACCTGGGGCTGTCCCGGTGTGGAAGAGCGGGCACTGGCCTGTGCACCGGGTTCAGTATCCCAGAAGCGCCGTCCGCAGCTTCCCCTGGGGTCTCTGCGCCGAGCGGGGCGCACGCGGTGAGGCAGGCTCTGTCCTCCCGGAGACCGCAGCGCCGTCCTCCCCCTGCAGTGTGGAACGCTTCCGGGTGTGACGCGCCTGACGTCACGGCGCAGGGCACGCTGGGAGCGGCGCGCTGGATGACGTCAGGAGGCGGCGCCGATCCAAGATGGCGGCGCCCATCGGAGCGTCCCAGGCCGGTTATTTATTTATTTATTTTTTTCAACGGAGCTCCGGCCTGAGGAAGGGGGAGGGCCCACAGACCGGAGGAGGCTGGATGGCCCTATATTTAAGGGGGGGAAGCTATCCTGGAAGCGTGGTGCGCTTCTGAGACATGGCTGATCCAGATAGCCAGGAGCAGCAGCAGCTTACCCCCCCACCTCAGCAACAGAAAAAGCAGAGGGATGCATCGTATACAGACAGCCGCTCGAGTAATCGTAGTGGCAGCCGCAGGAGTAAGGCTTCGAGTGCCTCGGGACCATCCAGAATGGAATCATCAGTTCCGCGACAGCCTCCGAATCCGGTACCCGTTTGTGACCTCCGAGGGTGAGTGAGCTTCGTGAATGTCACTGGTTAATAACGGGAAGTCTCTTATGTGCTTCCTTTTTTTAGGAGCCTAAGAAGAGTAGTGCCAAGCAAAAGCATAGAATGTGTGCCCTTTGCCAAGCTTCTCTCTCAGTAGAGTGGCAGAAACCACTTTGCCAGGGCTGTGTGACCAAAACCATAGCTGAGAATTCCCGGGATTTTGCTGCAGATTTAAAGTCCATAGTACATGCAGAAGTTCAGGGGTCCCTGAAAGGGTTCCTTAGAGGGAAGAAAAGGCCCCGTAGAGAGGTTTCCCCCGTCTCTGATTCCTCCCAGTCCGAGGAGCAGTGGGATTCATCGTCCTCTTCCTCATCGGGGGGCGGTAGACCCTGCTTCCCCATTGAGAATACAGACAGACTGGTTAGGGCAGTAAGATCAACCATGGGTCTGGAGGAAGAGAGAGCATCTAAATCCCGGGAGGACATCATGTTTGCGGGCTTGGGAGAGAAGAAGAGACGCTCATTTCCGGTTAACAGTAAGATTCAGGGCCTCATTGACCGGGAGTGGAGGAGACCTGAGAGATCAGGGGCTTTACCCTCCTTCTCCAAAAGAAGGTACCCCTTCGAAGAAAAGGATGCGGAACCTTGGGATAAGATCCCCAAGGTGGACGGGACTGTGGCAAGGTCATCGAAAAGATCTTCCCTGCCCTTGGAGGACTCTGGCGTCCTAAAAGATGCCCTGGATAAAAGAGCTGACTCCTTCCTGCGCCACACGTGGGAGGCGGCGGCAGGTGGCCTAAAACCAGCGGTGGCTAGCACCTGTGTGGCGAGGTCCTTGATGGTGTGGCTCCAACAGCTGGAAGACCAGCTTAAAGATAAAAAGGTCTCCAGACAGGCAATACTTGCAGAGATACCTCTAATACAAACAGCATCGGCCTTCCTGGCCGACTCTTCAGCTGACTCGGTCAGACTGTCAGCTAGGGCAGCGGGACTATCCAATGCAGCCAGGTGGGCCTTGTGGCTCAAAGGTTGCCCAGGCGACCTACCTTCGAAACAGAAACTGTGCTCCCTCCCATGTGATGGTAGACTCCTGTTTGGCCAAAATTTAGAAGACCTGTTGGAAAAAGCAGGCGATAAAACCAAAGGGTTCCCGGGATTTTTGGGGGAACCAAGAAGATTTAGTTTTCGGAGGATAAAATTTAACCGGGGTCGTCCTCCGGGAGACAAAAAAATGGAAAGCCAAGTCCAAAAAAGAATCGGGCTACATGTTTGGAGGACCATCCTCGAGTTCGAAGAGATCCTCCCAATGACGCCAGGCTGGAAGTGGGTGGAAGGCTTTCCCACTTTCTTCCAGCTTGGGATGCGATAACAGCAAACCCCTGGAATCTGAAAATTATCAGTGGGGGCCTGAAGATCCGGTTCAGCCAGACCCCCTGGCGAACCTTTGTGGTTACCCCCCTACGAAAGGTCCAGGAAGAACAATTAGCCCTGGAAACAGAAGTGTTAGAGTTAGTAGGAAAGCAGGTCCTTCTCGAAGTACCAGCAACACAGAGAGGGAGGGGGTTCTATTCCCCACTATTCATGATAAAAAAAAAACAAACGGGTCCTTAAGGACCATCATCAACCTCAGGAGTCTGAACCAAGTAGTAGAAAACCAGACTTTCAAGATGGAGTCAGTAAGCTCGGCAGTGAAGCTCTTACATCGCAACTGCTTTATGGCTGTAATAGACTTGAAGGACGCATATTATCACGTCCCAATCCATCCGGAGTATCAGAAGTATCTGAGAGTAGCCCTGTTTATTCAGGGGAAGCTGAGGCATTTTCAGTTTGCTGCCCTACCCTTTGGCCTCTCCATTGCCCCGAGAATATTTACGAAACTAATAGCAGAAGTGACAGCCTTCCTACGGATCAAGAATGTAGTGATCGTGCCATATTTAGACGACTTCTTGATAATAGGGAAAATAGAAGCCCACTGCTCCAGTCAGCTCCTAGTGGTCACGGAAGTGTTGCATCAGCTGGGGTGGTTAGTAAATTTCCAAAAATCAAGACTAACCCCCTCCAGGACTAAGACCTTTCTGGGTCTAATCCTAGACTCTCGTCGCCAAACCTGCTTCCTCCCAGAGGACAAAATCTGCAGGTTGATTGCATTAGTCTCGAAGGCCATTCAAGCTCCAGAGATGTCTCTGAGAGAGGCAATGTCCCTCCTGGGTTCTATGACGGCCTGTCTCCCAGCAGTAATGTGGGCCCAGGGGCATATGAGGCGGCTTCAGTGGGAGGTACTGTCAGCACAGACGTCCTGCAATGGGCATTTAGAAGGCAGGCTCTCTCTCTCCCCACAAGTAGTAGATTCCCTTTCGTGGTGGACAGTCAGGGGAAATCTAACCGCAGGCGTTCAATGGTCCAGACCAGTAGATCGGGTAATTACGACCGACGCAAGCAGTTCCGGATGGGGGGGTCATCTGGCAGAACTCGCAATACAGGGTCACTGGGCTTACCACGAGGGGGGAGCATCCTCAAACTTAAAGGAGCTTTGGGCCGTAGAAAGATCCCTCAGGGGCTTCCTCCCTCACATCCAAAATCACCATGTCCAGGTCAGGTCCGACAACCGGACAGCAGTAGCCTATGTGAATCACCAAGGAGGGACAAGGTCACGCCCTCTGATGGTGGTGGCAGACAGGATCCTTGGTCTAGCAGAGCAAAACCTCCTATACCTCAGCGCCCTTCACATAAAGGGGATAGAAAACGTGAAAGCAGATTTTCTAAGCCGCCATACCCGAAGACAGGGGGAGTGGGGGTTGAACCCGGAGGTCTTCCATTAGATTGTCCAGTTATGGGGGCAGCCAGACATAGACCTGTTCGCCACAAGGGCAAACAGAAAGGTGCAGAGATTTTGCTCCCTAAATCCGGCAGAAAATCCCCATGCCGTAGATGCCCTCCAGATTCCTTGGGGGTTCAGGAAGGCCTATGCCTTTCCGCCATTAGTGATGATTCCAGTAGTGGTGAGGAAGATCCGGGAGGAAGGCGCCAGGGTGATTTTGATAGCCCCTTTTTGGCCTAAGAGGCCTTGGTTCTCTCTGCTTCGGTTAATGTCGGTGTCAGATCCCTGGATTCTACCAGAGAGGCCGGACCTTCTCATGCAGGGACCAGTATTCCATGCCCAGGCCAGGGGGTTCCATCTTTCGGCATGGAATTTGAGAGGTCGCTATTGAGTAGCAAGGGGTTTTCACCAGGCTTAGTTTCTACTTTATTGGGGAGCAGAAAACCAATTACAACTAAGATTTATAGCAGGGTTTGGGGTAAATTCCTAGAGTTTATAGATATCCCGCTATCGAGCAAACTTCCGATCAGAGGGATCCTGGAATTTCTGCAAAAGGGGCGGGACCTGGGTCTAGCTACAGGGACCCTTAAGGTTCAAGTTTCAGCTTTGGGAGCACTCTACAATTGTAATCTGGCTGGGAATAGGTGGATCTCGAGGTTTATCAAGTCCTGTGCCAGAGCAGGACCGGTTAGATCCTTGGGTGTTCCTCCTTGGGACCTGAACTTAGTCTTGAACGCTCTTACTAGTGAACCATTTGAACCTCTACACAAGGTTTCTCCAAAAATTCTCACCCTTAAGACCATCCTCCTAGTGGCCTTAACGTCAGCCCGTAGGGTGGGTGATCTGCAGGCCCTTTCGGTTAATCCTCCTTACACACAAATCTTTGAGGATAGGGTCATCTTGCGGCCAGATCCAGCATACCTTCCCAAGGTGGTATCTAGATTTCACCGTAGTCAGGAGATTGTGCTACCCTCGTTCTGCAGCAATCCCAAGAACTCAGGGGAAGTCAGGTTCCATAGCCTAGATGTTAGGAGGTCCCTGCTACAGTACATTCACATGACTAGTCTGTGGAGGAAAGACGGTTCTCTGTTCCTGGCCTTTCAAGGGTGTAGGAAAGGTCACGGGGTGTCCAAGGGTACCATCTCTAGGTGGCTCAGGGAGGCCATTTGCTTAGCCTATACGTCCACAGGGGTTCCAGCCCCGGACAATGTGAGGGCTCATTCCACCAGAGCCATTGCAACCTCCTGGGCAGAGAGAGCAGACGTCTCGATCGAGCAGATATGTAGGGCTGCTACTTGGTCTACACCATCCACCTTCTTTAAGCACTATCGGTTGGATCTATCCTCTTCTGATCTCACCTTTGGGAGAAGGGTACTTCAGGCGGTGGTCCCTCCCTAGGGTGCTCATAAATTCTCTCAAGGTGTGCTGTCATGGGGGAGGGGAAAACACCAAGGTTACTTACCAGTAGCCGGTTTTTCCTGAGCCCATGACAGCACCCGTAGTTTCCCCCCCTTATTTTTTCTATGTTTCTCACACCCTGGTGTGCACTGTTTGGGGTGGTGTGTATATGTATATTGTGGTGTTGGTTATGTGCCTAACCTGTTTAGGGAGGTCCTCTCAATGCTCTGTAAACAACTGAAGCGAGGGAGAGGTACCGCCCTTTTATTTCAGATGGTTTCCTGTCCTTGGTGGGGCGGATCCTCTCTCAAGGTGTGCTGTCATGGGCTCAGGAAAAACCGGCTACCGGTAAGTAACCTTGGTGTTTTTCTGCTATGGGGCTATTATATGACGATCCTGATCGAATCTCATCTGCTGAATCATAACTAAGACGTTTGAATCAGGGGTCAGATGATGTTGAAAATTATTGCACACACTTCAGGAGATGGGCTTCAGAAGTTAATTGGAATGATTCTGCGCTGAGATGTTTATTTCTTGCTGGTCTGAGTGAAAGGGTTAAGGATTTGCTAATTGCATTCCCTGAGACTCTGCAGGATGTCATGCAGTTAGCTGTTCATATAGACAGAAGACTGAGGTGCAGGCTCAATGAGGTAAAGGCTCCTGTAATGTCAGTTCCTAGTCCCCAGAAAATCTGCTCTGACGGCGGGGAGCCGATGGAGGTTGGGGGGATGTCACTCCGCTCTCAGGAAAGAGACCGGAGGTTCGCCGAGGGATTGTGTCTTTATTGTGGTAAAGCTGACCATTTGATTAAGTATTGTGAGTGTCGTTTAAGTAAAGAAAAAAAAAAAGGTCAGTTACGCCCGTATAGCTTGTTTACGTTCTGCAGGAGTATTTCTTTCTGGGAGTACTACTCTGCAGGGAGATTTGATTGAATTTCAGGCATTTGTGGATTGTGGTTCAACACTTAATGTGATTGATAAAGGGTTTTGGAAAACCTTAAATTGAAATCCAAACCTTTGTCATCACCTATTTCTGTGATTGCAATTGATAACACTCCTTTGAAATGTATTACTCACAAGACTGCTGCATTTCCCCTCACTATCAATGGAGTTCACCAAGAAATTTTGGACTTGGTTGTTTTGGATAATTTGCCCTCTCCAGTTGTTCTAGGATTGCCTTGGTTAAAACTGCACAATCCTTTATTGGACTGGTCTACTAACGTGATTAAGTCTTGGAGTCCGAAGTGCTATGATAAATTTTGTAATAGTCGCATTGCGGCTCTGGAAAATGGGGAATTACCGGTACCTATTCAAGATTTTTAGAGTTTTTTTTCGGAGGAGGAATCGCAAGTTTTACCACCTCATAGGGATTATGATTGCGCCATTGAGTTTGTTCCGGGTGCTACTCTTCCCAAAAGTCGCTTGTTTAATCTGACTATCCCTGAAAGAAAGGCCTTGGAGTACATAGAGACTAGCCTGGCTGCTGGTCACATTAGACCTTCTAAGTCGCCTGTGGCAGTTGGATTCTTCTTTGTTAAAAAAAAGGATGGCGGTTTACGTCCATGTCTGGATTTTCGTGAAATTAATAAGATTACCGTGCGCAATTCCTACCCATTGCCATTAATTCCTGACTTGTTTAACCAGTTAGTGGGTGCATAGTGGTTATCCAAAATTGATCTCCGTGGGGCATACAATTTGTTACGAGTGAAGGAGGGTGATGAATGGAAAACTACTCTTAACACTCCGGTAGGTCATTTTGAGAATCTGGTGATGCCTTGCCAATGCACCTGCATTTTTTTCAGAACCTTATTAATGACATCCTGAGACCTTTGGTAAGAATGTGGTTGTGTATTTGGATGACACTTTGATTTATTCACCAGATCTAGAGTCCCATTGGCAGAGTGTACGTGAAGATTTGCAGTTATGAGTGATAATTCACTCTTTGAAAGCTGGAGAACTGTGAGTTCGCTGTGCAGAAAATTAGTTTTTTGGGCTACATTGTCTCCAGCGAGGGCTTTGAGATGGACCCTGTGAAGGTTCAGGCTGTGCGGGAATGGCCTAGGCCTATTGGTTTGAAATCTATACAGAGATTTTTGGGTTTTGCAAATTATTACAGGAAATTCATTAAGAATTTTTCTGTAATTGTTAAACCTCTAACCGATCTCACCAGGAAAGGTGCGAATATGGCCTAGTGGACTACTGAGGCCATTGAAGCATTTGAGTATCTCAAACAGAGGTTCAGTTCTGCCCCTATCCTTATGCAGCCTGATGAGACCAAGCCTTTTTTGGTCGAGGTCGATACTTCATCGGTGGGGGTCGGAGCAGTTTTGTCTCAGGAGAACAAGGGTGGAGTACATCCTTGTGCCTTCTTTTCGAAAACATTTTCGGAAACCGAACTGAATTATGATGTTGGAAATCGGGAGTTGCTGGCTATTAAACTTGCGTTTGAACATTGCCGTCATTTTTTGGAAGGCGCTAGATTTCCTATTCAGGTTTTCACAGATCATAAGAATTTGATCTATCTGGATGCTGCCAAGCGCTTGAATGCCTGTCAAGCTAGGTGGGCACTTTTTTTTTCTCGGTTTCATTTTTCTGCTACCTATATCCCTGGTACTAAGAATGTTAAAGCCGATGCTTTATCTCGCAGCTTCTCTCCTACGGTCAGTGCCGAGGAGGAGGAGAGCATTTTACAGAAAGGAGTTGTGGTGGCGGCTTTGGACTCCGTTTTTGGAGAATGGGATTCTGAAAGCTCAAGATGATGCTCCATCTAACACTCGTTCGTGCCTAGAGCCTTTAGGAGAGATTTGTTTGTGGAGTGTCATGAGTCTCGGTTGGCAGGTCATTCAGGAATTTTGGAGACTAAGACTTATCAGTCACAGTTTTTGGTGGCCTGGATGGCAGAAGGCAGTCATCAAGTGGGTGCGTCAGTGTACTGTGTGTGCTAGGTCAAAGGCTTCACATACTCCTGCTGCGGGGTTGCTTTGCCCTCTGGAAGTTCCTAGTGCGCCTTGGATGCATCTCACAATGGATTTTATTACTGTTCTTCCTGTGTCCGAGGGTTTTACTGTCATCTGGGTGGTCGTGGACCGTTTTAGTAAGATGTTCCATTCATTAAGTTGCCCTGCGCCAATACACTCGCTAAGGCGTTTGTTAAGGAGATTGTCAAGCTCCATGGCATTCCCACAGATATTGTTTCTGATAGAGGACCTCTGTTTGTGACTCGCTTTTGGCCTGCTTTTTGTGACCGGTTGGGAGTCCATTTTGTCATTTTCGTCTGGGTATCATCCTGAGTCTAATGGACAGACTGAAAGAACCAGGATGTTGAGCAGTTTTTGCGTTGTTTTGTGGCGGACAATCAAGAGGCGTGGTATGCGTTTCTGCCTCTCGCAGAATTTGCTTTTAACAATCATACATCCTCCTCTGCTGGGTGTTCTCCTTTTTTTTGTTGTACTGGGAGACATCCGACTTTTGGTTCGCTCTCCAAATAGGGGTCGGCGGAGCCGGAGGAGGAGAATTTTTATGGTGATTTGGAGTGAGTTTGGACTAATGTACATTGCAACCTTCAAGAGGCTAACAAGAAGTCCAAGAAGTACAGTTATATGAAAAAGTTTGGGCACCCCTATAAATCTTAAGCTTAATGTTTTATAAAAATTTGTGTTTTTGCAACAGCTATTTCAGTTTGATATATGTAATAATTGTTGGACACAGTAATGTTTCTGCCTAGAAATGAGGCTTATTGTACTAACAGAAAATGTGCAATCTGCATTCAAGCAAAATTTGACAGGTGCATAAGAATGGGCACCTCACCAGAAAAGTGACATTAATATTTAGTAGATCCTCCTTTTGAAAAAATAACAGCTTCTAGTTGCTTCCTGTAGCTTTTAATGATTTCCTGGATGAAGGTATTTTTGACCATTCCTCTTTACAAAACAATTCCAGTTCAGATAAGTTTGGTCGCCGAGCATGGACAGCCCTCTTCAAATGATCCCACAGATGTTCAATGAATTCAGGTCTGGGGACTGGGATGGCCATTCCAGAACATTGTAATTGTTCCTCTGCATGAATGCCTGAGTAGATTTGGAGCAGTGTTTTGGATCATTGTCTTGCTGAAAAATCCATTCCCTGTGTAACTTCAACTTTGTCACTGATTCTTGAACATTATTGTCAAGAATCTGCTGATACTGAGTGGAATCCATGTGTCCCTCAACTTTAACAAGATATCCAATTTGGCTTTAGGACAATTCTTTTTGTGTTTTTTTTCATTGAAGACAAATTAAATGAAGAGAATAATACCAAAGAATTTCATTGCAATCACTTTCAGGAAGAAACTGAGTATTATCTGACAGAATTGCAGGGGTGCCAATACTTTTGGCCAGCACTGTATATACCATATTTTTCGGACCATAAGGCTGTGTGCCTACGATGCGTTTTTTAAGCGTTTCCGCAGCGGCAAAAACGCTGCAGAAACTCCTAAAAAATGCATTGTTAGAAGGCCTGCCATGTTCCCCAATGATAATCCGCATGTGCTGTGCACATGCTGTAGAAATTTCCGCTGCGGGTTATCATTACCAACAAAGTTCCACACATGGAATCCTGAAAATTGCTATTGGTTGTTAAACTCATGTATCATACGCACACATTCTCTTCTCAAATAGGACACTAGTCCTCCAAGAAAAGACCAGAAGCGAGTATTTCAACCATAAAATCAATATTTTATTGACATATATTAAAAATTAAATAAAACAAATCACAGTGCTTCACGAATACGAATGGGCAAATATTTGTATTAAATCCTACTGATACTCAAGGTATATTGTGTTCTGGTTTGCAGCATGAAGCTCACAATTGTGACCTATTGCTGTCCCCACATAATAAAATAAATTGTGTAGTGGTAATCACTGTTACCTATAGCATCTTTCTGTCCCCACATAGTACAATAACTTGTGCAGTGTTAATCACTATTGGTCAGAACACAAAAATTCAAATACTGTTAAATGCACAGATTGGGGGACTACTAAGGTTAGGGTTATGAGCCCATGGGGAGATATACTAAAGGAGTGAAGCAAGGAAACCAATTGTCCGCATTGGAGCAGCACAAAATAGAAACCAAAAACTAAAGGGAACTCAATAAAATACCTGAATCAGTGTAATAATGCTGGCGCCCATCCGTGACGCAGCACTACCAATTATTTTGCAAAAGCGCTGCGTTTTCGCCGCCATTGACTTGCATTGGAACGCTTGGATTCCGCATCACTGCATCTGTAGATGCGCATTCCATGCGTTTCAATGTGCGGATGGTACTCGGGTCTTGAGGAGAGGAGACTCTCCTCCGGACCCGGGTACCATAGAACTTGTAAAAAAAAAAGAATAAAATAATAAATATTATATTTACCTTCTGATGGCCCATGGTGTGCTTGTCTTCGCTTGCCGGCAGCTTGCGGTGGACTGAAGGACCTGCGCTGACGGCAAGCCAAGACGGAGCGAAGCAAGACTCCGGGGGACATCAGAAGGTAAGTATAGATTTATTTTTTAACATTCTATACGGTCACACTATATAAATCCATGCCATTTGCATGGATTTATATAGTGTAACCAAGTTGTCAAGCACTTTCCAAGTGATGCTAAAATCGCTTGGAAAGCGCTTGTCAACCCGCATGTGGAAATGCATGTGAAGAACGATTCACATCCGCATGTCCCTGGCAGGAAAAACTAATGTACAATCCGCATGCGTTTTTTCTGCCAGGAAGATGCAGAAATGCTCAGGAAAAAAACTGAGCATTTCTGCATCGTGGGCTAATAGCCTAAGACGCGCTTTTTTCCCCCAAAATTTGGAAGGAAAATGGGTGGTGCGTGTTATGGTCTGAACGTTACTTTTACCGGTGGTGGTGGAGTGGGGATCGCAGGGTCCTCCGGCGGTAGCAGAGGTGAGATGTGGCTGGAGCCGGGGCCTGTACCTGTGCTGGTGTCGGGTGGTGAAGCAGAGGAGCCGGGGCCTGTGCCGGGCTGTGAGTGGCATCCGGCGGTGAGGCAGAGGATCCGGGGCCTCTGCCGGGCTGTGAGCGGTGTCCGGTGGTGCGGCAAAGCAGCGTGTGCAGCATGCGGTGGCCGCGGCCATATTCCCGAGGCCGTGATCCATGCGCTGACCCGGAGCTCCGGTGGCCATTTTCCTGTAGATCACAGCCTCAGGAAGAAGGCTGTGGCCACCGGAAGCTGCACACGCTGCTCTGCCACACGGCTGGACACCGCTCACAGCCTGGCAGAGGCCCCAGCTCCTCTGCCTCACCGCCAGACGCCACTCACAGGCCCCAGGCCAGTCCACAGGCCCCAGCCGGTCCACAGGCCCCAACCAGACACCGGCAACTCACCTCTTCTGCTGCTGCCGGGTTCCTGAGTCAGGGAACGGAGGGACCTGCAATCCTTCTCCACCATCACCGCAACTCACAGCTGCTGGAGCACCGGCTTCTTGTATTCAGGGTCAACAGCATTCCTCCACTTCCGCCAGGCTGGATTCCTAAAGGACCCTGCCTCCTGCTCCACCACCCCCCAGGTAAGATACATAATCAGACTTTAAGACGGACCCCGACTTATAAAAATATTTTTTCTTTTTTTCCACCCCAAAATTTGGGGTGCGTCTTATAGTCCGAAAAATACTGTACTATTTTTCAAAATTGTTTATTCTCAACACAGGTATTTTTAAACTTTTAATTAGGAAGTCAATATGTGACTATGCACATGTACCTGTGTTGATATCTTTCACACTGTAAGAAACTAGTCAGGAATGGAGCTTGATCTATTTTGATATTTACTAATCCAAACTGGTAAATCAAGATAAATGAAATTCCTTTAGACACTAAGTTATTAAGAGTCATGGTCTCTTGACATTCAGTAAATGTGAACATGTCAGAATTCTAATTAGACCTATTCAATTGTATCTATGAGGTAAAACATTGAAAGAACATTTACATGTAGATAGACAGACTTCTCAACATTGAAATTGCAACATCAAAAAGGCAGAGATGTGAAATTGTGGAATTTACAGGATTGATAGATATGTAATTAATATGTAAATGATTTAATAATGGAAACAAAATTTTCAATGCATCTCAATTTATTCATTCTCAAGTACGAGCGCTATGCACAGAAATATACATACTTTTACACACTACTAATGAGGCTTTCAATGAGGTTAATAATGTTTGTCTGAGGAATGTTCTACCATGCTGAATGCACTTGAGTGCACTAATAATCAAGAACCACTACTGGCAGCTTCCTTTCCAATTGCCAACGAATGACGTCCTAGATGTGCTTTATGGGAGACAACTGCGGAGATGCTGAAGTCCACATAAGGTGCTCACAGTAACAAAAGAAACATGTGACCGGATTTCAAAATGAAAAATAGCTCCTGGAATACTTTGGAGAAATGACTGTATCACTGGTTCCACCAACAAATCATTGTAACATCCAGCTGATAGTGTACCTGGAATGAAGGCTAGAGTGGTCCTGCTAACATACCTTATGCGACCCCACATCATAATCCTGGGAGTATGACTGGTGTAATGTTCTTTCTTGAAGGCCTCTTCATGGCATTGCCCATGTGGCCTTGTCCGATTTGAAGATATGCGTGTAGTGATCCATTCTGTACTGCAAGTTAAATTGAACGTCACATCTAAAGCCTAAAGCGTTCAAATAATGTCTACACAAACTATCAGAACTTGACATTAGCTGGAAGTATGGCTCATAGCCCAAAGTTATACATAAATGATGCATCAGAACACTGCGTCTAATGAATACATGAACTTCAATATTGCTGTAAATGTTAAAAATGTACAGGCACTTAGTTAGCTTGTTCGACCACCAACCACGTCAAAGTGACCTTCAATATGATTGTCCCTAGCCTCTAAATGTTTTATCTCTTTATATGCCAAAACAGCCTCATGTGAATGGTGAGTGAAAAGGAAACCAGGCATATTGGGCACGTAACATTGTCCAATCTCCCCATTAATGTATACCAAAGTAGAATACAGTGGATTACACAAAATATAAACCTATATTTTGGATGCAAAGCATCCAAAAACACCACTGACAATTCATGTATAAGACAAATTACTTTTATTAATCATATAAACAAACAACTTTAAAAGTGTAGAGACGTACAGAGACTGCACAGAGGTAAAGAAAAGAGGGATTTATAAGCAAAAAACGACAGTTAGCTCAATGTTGGGTAAGGTGTCCTAACACAATCTTTATATTCCCTAATTAGAGATATTACTTCATAGTCTAGTCCCTATAAATATACAAGATTCAAAGAAGATGCCACAGTGCATTGATATATAGGTCTAATACCCAAATTGTCATA
This sequence comes from Phyllobates terribilis, assembly GCF_046119375.1. Lineage (NCBI taxonomy): Eukaryota > Metazoa > Chordata > Amphibia > Anura > Dendrobatidae > Phyllobates > Phyllobates terribilis. Next base: position 574,708,302 of record NW_027362764.1, read on the forward strand.
GTGATCATATGTGTCTCAAAACCAACCTATCCACACAGCCATACAGTCAGAAACATGCACCAACTATTGGGACCAACTTACCCATATCAATATGAGGTACTGCGGACCACCAGCGAATGGCCATATGCATGTTTAGCACATGCAGCTTTCTCAAGGTAAGTGTGTTAATGGTCAGCCCCCACCCTGCTAATAAGCACCCCCGGCCTCCAGCTGCATATGACTCCAGCACTCATTTCCGGCACATGTCATGGGAAATGCCCAATGACGTCATGGACTCGTGGCGGAAATAGCAGAGGCCTTTGTCATTGCAAGGTTCCCTGGTTTGGCGCGCATGTGCGAATCGATACCGTCCAGGTGAAGTCCGATGTGCACCGCCATTTACCTAATGCCAATTGTCAATTACCACACACACTGCAAAACATCTTCAATCATCCAACCAGGTACGTGCATTTACATCAGAGTCAAAGGTCCACAGATGCGTCGCCATTAGTGTTGAGCATTCCGATACTGAAATATCGGGTATCGGCCGATATTCGCGGTGTCTGAATTCCAATACTTAATTCCGATACTTTTGCAATATCGTGTACCGGAATCGGAAGTTCCCATAATGCAATGAGCCAGTTTAATTTTATTCAACCAATGAGGATCCTAAGAAGTGTGGGCACATCCTGTTTGGCATGTAGGCATGTTAACTAATGGCATGGCTGTGATTGGCTGCTGAAATGATGTCATGATGCACTATAAAAGCCGCCGCTGCCATTTTGAGCTCACTCTGCTGTGAACTCAGTTAGGGATAGGACGCTGTTCTGAGGGACAGTTTTAGCTACCGATTTGGTCTATTCTGCTTTACCCAAGCTACTTTATAAATCGCTGTGCCTTGCAGCGCTAGTGCACAGTTCTCTGTGTTGTTCACCGCTGTCTGCAAGGTCTGTGTGTGTGAGTGCAGCTCACCCTGTAGTGTGCGCTTCTGCCACGTCTGGTTGTAGTGCACTCAGTGTGTGTCACTGCCTCATACATTGTCCTTTTTTGCCAATTCATAATTTTTCCTGCTATCTCCTATTAGTGTAGTGGTTCCATCCGTAATCAGCTAAATTGGTTCCAAACACACTATATAGGAGTAGTTAGAGGAGCCTTTCTGCAGCATTGTGCCCTGCAGCCCCAGCCAGATTAGTATTAGCCTATTTTTTGTAGCCTCATCTATTGCATTGTAGGTTCCTTCCTACATTGTAATAGCTACAAAAAGTTTGTGATACTATCGGTATTACATCTTTGGGCACATCCAGTGTCTTTTTGTGACAAAAAAAACCTAAAGTTCACCAAACACTCCACTTTACAGTTGTGTAGGCCACATTAGCTCATATTAAAGTCTAGTCCACACTTTATAAAATTAGTTTTTCTTATACCTGTTAGCAGCTGTTCAGGAATAAGCACACTAAGCCCTTAGTACTTTTCTGCCTATCTTTATCAGTCTACCAAGATGAAGAAGGCAGGGAGTAAGGCATGTGGTCATGGTCGTGGAGTTTCTGCAGGGAGAGGACGTGAGGATTCTGTGCCTGCAGGGAGAGGACGTGGGGATTCTGTGCCTGCTGCGGGCACCAGTGACTCAGCATCCCCCAGTTTTACCAGGGAACAGTCCTTTATGCGCAGCTTTGTAGGTGCTAGCCATACCCCACTGCTGCGGGAGGACCAAATTGAAGCCGTTGTCGGATGAATGGCAGCTAACGCATCGACTTCAATTAGTTCCAGATCCTCTCAGGTCCTGAGCACTGAAGAGCACCCATCTGTCTCTTCACCACTTGCCAAATTGCCCAGGCAGTCAGAGAGCCCTGGACAGGAGCCATCTCTACTTCTGTTCTCTGAATCTCTTGGCTTGGAAAGAGGGGGCCAGCCAAGAAGAATTCAAGTATTTGAAGAAGAGGTAGTATGCAGTGATGCGCAACCGTTTTGTCTCTCTGAATCTGAAGAGGCGGGTGGGCCAGTGCCTATGGTCAGCAGCACACCTCAGTACGCATCTGATGATGAGACTCAGGTGCCACTTTCTGGTGCGTACTGTGCTGTCGAGACTACCCAGGAGAAGCAGTTGTTTGAAGAGTGTGGTGTAGATGATGAGGTCCTTGACCCATCATGGCGTGAGGGACAGGAAGGTGGTGGGAGCAGCTCTGAGGAAGAGATTCCCCGAACAGCCCAAAAAGGAGGGAGAGGGAGGGGGCAGACTTGGTTGCCTGTAGCCTCCACTTCGGCACCCATTAGGAGCATGGCTCTTCCAAAATCCAAAGCGGGTGCTCCCAAGACTTGCAGTGCCTGGTCCTTTTTTGACACAGTTGCAGATGACATTTGCTTTGTCAAATGCAAGCTGTGTAATCAGAAGGTGAAAAGAGGGAAAAGTGTCAGCAACCTCAATACCACAAATATGTGGAAACATGTGCAGACCAAGCACGTGGTGGAGTTACAAAAACACACTGAAGACCTAGGCCAACCTACAGCGCCACCTACCACCTCTTCAGCTCGTGTTGTAGCCTCTTCCTCCAGCTCACACACAGCTGGTTCGGCTTCCTCACAGGATCGCCATGGAAGAATCTCTGGCACTGTTGTACAGAGACACAGTGTAATTCCACCCACAGCACCACTTTCCCAGTCATCCTCACACTCCCAGGCCAGTCTACAGCCATCATTAGCACAGGCATGGGAGAAAAGGCACCCATACTCGGCAAACCACCCCCGAGCACAGGCTCTGAATGCTGGCATTGCTAAACTGCTGGCCCTTGAAATGCTATCATTCAGTCTGAAGGAGACTGACACCTTCCGTAACTTTATGGCATTGGCAGTCCCACAATACAACGTACCCAGCCGCTTTTATTAAAGCAGGCAAGCCGTCCCTGCTCTGCAACATAATGTGGAGGGAAAAATTAAACATGCGCTACAAAACGCCATCAGTAGCAAGGTCCACCTGACCACCGATGCGTGGACCAGTAAGCATGGACAGGGACGATACCTTTCCCCCACTGCCCATTGGGTAAATGTTCTGGAGCCAGGTACAGATCTTGAGAGTGGCGCTGTACTTGTTCTGCCAATTCCAAGGATTGCAGGAACCCAGTCTGTACACATTGACTCCTCCTCATACTCCAGTTCCTCTGAATCAGCGCTGCAGGAGCCGTCACGGTCTACTGCCACATCGACCCGTGAACGGTTACCTGTTATGATGACCGATATGAGCACAGCCGTGGCCAAACGTCAACAGGTCGCATTAAAATTAATTTCTTTGGGGAATCGAAGCCACACAGCGCAGGAGCTCTGGAATGCCATCAAGCAGCAGAGCAACGTGTGGTTTTTGCCAGCGAATCTCCAGCCAGGCATGGTAGTGTGTGACAATGGCCGAAATCTGGTGGCAGCTCTGGGCCTAGGCAACCTCACTCGCATCCCATGTCTGGCACATTTGCTCAACTTGGTCGTGCAGAGTTTTTTGAGGGACTATCCGGATCTTTATGCACTGCTTCACAAGGTCCGCATAGAGTGCGCTCACTTGCAGCGTTCCAGCAACGCAAGATCACACATTGCAGCTCTGCAGCGCCGATTACGTCTTCCAGAACATCGCATCATATGTGACCTACCCACCAGGTGGAATTCAACGCTACATATGTTGGAGAGGTGGTGTGAGCAGCAGGCAGCAGTAATGGAGTACCAGCTGCAGCAGGCGCAAACAAGTCGCAGTGCGCGCTGTTCACACTTCACCACCACTGAGTGGGCCTCTATGAAGGACATTTGCCACGTTTTGCATGCCTTCGATTATTCCACGCGGATGGCGAGTGCAGATGATACACTAGTAAGCATGACTATCCCCCTTATCTGCCTGCTTGAAAAAACACTGCAAGCACTAAGGGACAAGGTTTTGGAAGAGGTGGAGGATGAGGAGTCACAAATGCCATCTACTTCTCTACAGTCTGCGCAACGTGGTTTCTCACAAAGGCCTAGGCAGGGGACACTTTGTGAGGAGGAGTCAATGGATGAGGAAGACATCTGTCCAGAGGAGGGAGGTACACAATGCTCTAGTAGTCAGTATCTAGAGCGAGGGTGGGGTGATGCAGAGCAGGCAGAGATCACGCCTCAAGCAGGGGACAGTGTTTCTTGGCCAGTTGGCAGTCTGCAGCACATGGTTGATTTCATGCTGCAGTGCCTGAGAAACGACCGCCGCATCGCCCACATTCTCAACACGGCTGATTATTGGGTGTCCAACCTCCTAGATCCTCGCTACCTGGACATCTTACAAAGCCTCATAACACCGTTGAACCGGGAGCGTAAAATGCGGGAGTACCAAGACGCACTGGTACATTCCATCATGTTCTCCATTCCAACCGAGAGCAGTGCTGCTAGTGCTTTACAAAGCAGCTCAGTGCGTCGAGGCAGTGGAAGAAGCTCTGCACAAAGAGGGAGCAGAAGCAGCGCCTCAGCACAAGGCAAGACCAGTATGGCCGAAACGTGGCAAAGTTTTGTGTCCCCGCCGCCACAAATGTCTACACCATCACAGACTGCTCCAGTCAGCAGGAGGCAACGTTTCCGTCAGATGGTGACAGACTACATGTCTTGCCCTCTTAGTGTACTCCCAGATGGCTCTTCTCCCTTCAAGTTTTGGGTCTGTAAGCTGGATACATGGCCAGAGCTTAGTCAGTATGCATTGGAGGTGCTAGCTTGCGCTGCTGCTAGTGTATTATCGGAACGCGTCTTTAGTGCCGCAGGTGGTGTACTAACAGACCGTCGCATGCGACTATCCTCCGATAACGTTGACCGGCTTACTTTTCTCGAAATTAACAAGGCCTGGATCTCTCATGAATTTGCCAGTCCTCTTCCAGAATAAATAATTGGTTGGCAACAGTATCCAGGTCTCCTGTTGTGTTCATGTTTCTACCACCTGAACTGTAATCCCTGAGCTCCAACACCGCCAGTTGGCGCTTGGAAGTGCCGTCTGCACAGTCAACACTTGCTGCCGTGTTATTGGGGTTCAGTAACGTCAGCTGTTCCCCCTGCTGTGCGGACGGCAATTTCTCCTGCTTTGTCCACATCCACTGTACTACTGATTTAAAACTTGCTCCAATTACGCCTCTGGCTCCATTCTGTTTTAAGTATTTACCCTGGGTTCCAGCACCGCCAGCTGTTTACCAGCAGTGTCTTTGGCATGGGTACTCCCTCCTGCCCAGCCTGGTTCCAGCACGCCAGCTGTTTCTGGGTAGTGTCAACGTCACTCTGCCTCCAATGCGTTATCCTGTCGTGTTGCGGTCTGGTTAGCCGACTCCATGGTGCCTGCAGTTTAGGTGACTCCTATGTGGGCTGTGGGATCTGGCAATGAAGGCTGGTTCCATAGTGCCAATAGGACAAGCACCCCCTGTAGGACTGTGGGTTTTGGTAACTGCGGCCGGCTCGCGGCCTTGAAACTCTTTTTTTTTTTTTTAAATGGGTACCTTCTGCTACCCATCCAGGTTCCTGTACAGTCAGCTGGTCCTCGGTAGTTCCTCAGCCTTCTTGTACCTTCTGCTACATTTCCAAGTTCAAGCTTTTTGAAATGGTTCTTGGTAATCACTCTGGATCTCCCTGATGAGGACCCTGAAGATGAGGACCCTGAAGAAGTTGACCCAGAGGACAAAGAAGATGACCCTGAAGAAGTTGACCCAGAGGACAAAGAAGATGACCCTGAAGAAGTTGACCAAGAGGACAAAAGATGACCCTGAAGAAGTTGACCAAGAGGACAAAGAAGACAACCACCAAGATACAGAAGAACAAGAAGCAGACGTACAAGAAGCTGCAGAACAAAAAGCGGAAGAACATTAAGCATAAGACTAAAAATCATAGCAAAAGATAATATCTAAATTATAAGCAGAAGATGACTAAGCAGTGTATGGGGGTGAGTCCGTTCCTCCTCGTGGTGCCCCTGGAAAAGACCTGCTACTGCAGGCCAAACTGAACGCGGACAAATCCTGTTGGAAATTTTTTGTGACAAGCAGAACGAAAGGTGTAATGTTCAAACTTTTATAGATAACAACAACTACAGGAATGCCTATCACAAATAAGAATATGATGAAGAATATGAAGAATGTAAAAAAAAAAAAAAAAAAAAAAAAAGAATAATACGAAGAAGGTGAAGAAGTTGATGAAAAAGATGCTGATGCTGAGGATGATGAAGGAGAAAGTGTGGGAGAAGTAAAAAAGAAGGTGAAGAGCATGGAAGTAGTGAAACATAAATATCGGACAAAATATAAAAATACTTAACATAGTCAATATTTCCGTAACTCCGAACGTCTTAAAAAAAATCTTAATTCCTGCTATTCCATTTGATTGGGCTAAACCTCTATGCCTTTATTGTCTCCCCCACCTCCCCCAATACATTCTACATTATTCTTAGTTGTTTTCCTTCATGTAGAATTAACCTACAAGGAAAGAAAGGGTTTATTTTTATTCCGATCTTTCTGTCCCATTGACTTGCATTGGTTTCCGGTATCGGAAACGGCGATACCCAAAAAGTATCGGATATTAGTCCGATCCAATCCGATCCGATATTTCCCAATATCGGAAGGTATCGCTCAACACTAGTCGCCATTCATATCACTGCTTTCATCGAAGTCTCACTTCCAGCTTCCTATAGAATAAGGAATTCACCGGACTCTCAGGGCTTGAAGAGATACAAAGTTTATTTACAAATTCTCCTGTGCAAAGGTTTCACAGCATAAGAGATAAAGTGCTTTAGTGACCAATAATGACAGATAAACGTTTCGACCCCATTTGGGTCTTTTTCAGCAAGTCACTAAAAAAGAAACAATAGATGAGAGGGTAGCAAAGAGAACATCAAATACATCCAGGTGATAAAATCTACAAATGAATTGCGTAACCCAGTAGTATGATTAGCAATGACATTGCACAACATAGAGCAAAAGATTAAGGATAAAGTACTAATATACATGAATATAAATGAATCCAAATTAAATGTACAAAAAATAAATAAATATGATAAACGAAAGTATATACAATGCATAATGTTTCTCATGTAGTGTAAAAATGGAGCATGAATGGTGGAAATACAAACAGTCTATCGAGGTCACTGGGACCGGATACAAGACTAATGTATAGCAGTGTAATGTGAACAATGGGTGGACTTACAAGTTAAATTGGTCGATTGTCACACAGAAAGCACAAGTACTATGTCCGCATCTAGAACAGTGGTGGGCAGCTAGATTGTAAGGGTTAGAAGATTCGAAATTTGAAAGCTACCTTCAGTCTATGTTAATAGAACCTTACGTTCCCCTAGGTACCTGATCCTGGCTTCAGGGGAGGATGGGGTGAGTATGAAGCTGTAAAGCAATATGGAAACATGGTCAAGTTTAGCCCTGGACTTTGATAATAACCGTGCACTATTGATATATATATATATATATAACCAGGAACTAACATGTGGTCACATGACCTGTGATGTGACTTCTGGTGGGCGTGGCTTATGACGCACTTCCAGTCTGGCACCATCTCAGGACACTATATGTAACGCGCACCGCAGATCTACTGCTCACATACAGACATCCTGAGGGCACATATGAACTCCATGAAACAAAGGTAATTTCACACTATATTTGTATGTATGTATGTATGTATGTATATATGTATATATATATATATATATATATATATATATATATATATATATATATATATATATATATATATATATATATATATATATATATATATATATATATATATATATATAATTAGTGTGAAATTACCTTTGTTTCATGGAGTTCATATGTGCCCTCAGGATGTCTGTATGTGAGCAGTAGATCTGCGGTGCGCGTTACATATAGTGTCCTGAGATGGTGCCAGACCGGAAGTGCGTCATAAGTAGTGTTGAGCCACCCCCGTAGTGTTCGGGTTCGGTTCGTCGAACACCGGGATGTTCGAGGAACTGTTCGTCGAACTGTTCGTCGAACACCTTAGAACACCGTCGAACACCGTTAAAACCAATGGCAGGCAAACAAAAACACATAGAAACACATAGAAAACACCTGCAAAGGTGTCCAAAAGCTGACAAACTGCTCAGAAGACACTCTCTTTAAAAAAGCCGGCCGGCAAATTCAGCAGCGGCATACACCGGTACCCGACAATTTAGACAAGAAGGAATAGAGCATCACACATAGATTAGATAGATAGAAACATGTCAGTCACACATATAAGAAGCACAGTGACAGTGTTGGTTACTGTACTTGTCATTTAGTGTAAAGGATTTATTTAAAAAAATAATAGTGTTTTCATGCACTGTCTCTTTAAAAAAGCCGGCCGGCAATTCAGCAGCGGTACCCGACAATTTAGAACAGAAAGAATAGAGCTTCACACATAGATTAGATAGATAGAAACATGTCAGTCACATATATAATAAGTACAGTGATAGTGTTGCTTACTGTACTTGTCATTTAGTGTAAAGGATTTATTAAAAAAATTGGCGTGGGGTTCCCCTTAATTTTAGGCTCTAGCGGAGGTTAAGCAGACGGCTGGGGCAGATGTTTGAAGCCTGGGAAGGGGGTAATACCCACGGAGCTTCCCAGGCTACTAATATCAGCCCCCAGCTGAATACATAGCCTTTACTAGCTATTAAAATGGGGGACCCCCCAAAAAAAATGACGTGGGGTCCCCCCTAATTTAATAGCTAGCAAAGGCTAGGCAGACAGCTGGGGGCTGATATTAATAGCCCAGGAAGGGAGCCATGAATATTGGCCCCCTCCCAGGCTAGAAACACCAGCCGTCAGCCGCCCCAGAAATGGCGCATTCATAGGATGCGCCAATTCTGGCACTTAGCCTCGCTCTTCCACGCTGCCCTGGTGCGGTGGCAGGGGGTAATAGGGTTGGGGTTGATGTCAGCTTATAATGCCAGCTGACATCAAGCCCAGGTTAGTAATGGAGAGGCGTCTATAAGACACCCCCATTACTAACCCCATAGTCAAAGTTAAAAAAAACACAAACACCCAGAATAAAGTCCTTTAATTGAAATAAAGACACAATCCTTTATTGTTCTAAATTAAACCATACTTACCATCACGCCCATTCCAGCTGAAGCCAACGATCTCCTGCAATAAAAGAAAAATAATAAAGCAACCTCATCCTTACCTTTCCATGGTTCCCAGGACAGCTCCAGCTCTGCTACATCGAGATGACAGGCTGGACCGCAGCAGAACGCTGCCATCCAGCCTCTCATCCCGCAGACACTGAGAAGCGCAGGCTTGCTTGCGCTGCTCAGCGTCTCTCTGTGACGACATCCAGATGAGCCGAGTTCATGTCCAATGAACTCTGCTCACCTCATGCACGTCACTGACAGCGTGGGAAAATTCTCACGCTGAAGCGGTGAGTGCAGGAGAATTCTCCCACGCTGTCAGTGACGTGCAGGAGGTGAGCTGAGTTCATTGGACATGAGCTCACCTTATGCACGTCACTGACAGCGTGGGAGAATTCTCCTGCACTCACCGCTTCAGCGTGAGAATTTTCCCACGCTGTCAGTGACGTGCATGAGGTGAGCCGAGTTCATTGGACATGAACTCGGCTCATCTGGATGTCGTCACAAAGACGCTGAGCAGCGCAAGCAAGCCTGCGCTTCTCAGTGTCTGCGGGATGAGAGGCTGGATGGCAGCGTTCTGCTGCGGTCCAGCCTGTCATCTCGATGTAGCAGAGCTGAAGCTGTCGTGGGAACCATGGAAAGGTAAGGATGAGGTTGCTTTATTATTTTTCTTTTATTGCAGGAGATCGTTGGCTTCAGCTGGAATGGGCGTGACGGTAAGTATGGTTTAATTTAGAACAATAAAGGATTGTGTCTTTATTTCAATTAAAGGACTTTATTCTGGGTGTTTGTGTTTTTTTTAACTTTGACTATGGGGTTAGTAATGGGGGTGTCTTATAGACGCCTCTCCATTACTAACCTGGGCTTGATGTCAGCTGGCATTATAAGCTGACATCAACCCCAACCCTATTACCCCCTGCCACCGCACCAGGGCAGCGTGGAAGAGCGAGGCTAAGTGCCAGAATTGGCGCATCCTATGAATGCGCCATTTCTGGGGCGGCTGACGGCTGGTGTTTCTAGCCTGGGAGGGGGCCAATATTCATGGCTCCCTTCCTGGGCTATTAATATCAGCCCCCAGCTGTCTGCCTAGCCTTTGCTAGCTATTAAATTAGGGGGGACCCCACGTCATTTTTTTTGGGGGGTCCCCCATTTTAATAGCTAGTAAAGGCTATGTATTCAGCTGGGGGCTGATATTAGTAGCCTGGGAAGCTCCGTGGGTATTACCCCCTTCCCAGGCTTCAAACATCTGCCCCAGCCGTCTGCTTAACCTCCGCTAGAGCCTAAAATTAAGGGGAACCCCACGCCAATTTTTTTAATAATAAATCCTTTATTTTAATACTAAATGACAAGTACAGTAACCAACACTATCACTGTACTTCATATATATGTGACTGACATGTTTCTATCTATCTAATCTATGTGTGAAGCTCTATTCTGTCTGTTATAAATTGTCGGGTACCGCTGCTGAATTGCCGGCCGGCTTTTTTAAAGAGACGGTGCATGAAAACACTATTATTTTTTTTGATAAATCCTTTACGCTAAATGACAAGTACAGTAAGCAGCACTGTCACTGTACTTCATATATATGTGACTGACATGTTTCTATCTATCTAATCTATGTGTGATTCTCTATTCTTTCTATTCTAAATTGTCGGGTACCGCTGCTAAATTGCCGGCCGGCTTTTTTAAAGAGACGGTGCATGAAAACACTATTTTTTTTGATGAATCCTTTACGCTAAATGACAAGTACAGTAAGCAGCACTTTCACTGTACTTCGTATATATGTGGCTGACATGTTTATATCTATCTAATCTATGTGTGAAGCTCTATTCTTTCGGTTCTAAATTGTCGGGTACAGGTGTATGCCGCTGCTGAATTGCCGGCTTTTCATGTTTCACTGTTGGCACTGTTCCCATCGATTTGGGCAATCACTGTAATGCCACAACCACCATGGCTGTGGCATTACAGTGAGTGGCAGACAATCCCTGCATGATTGGTGCTCTAAATAGCGCCAGACATGCAGGACATGCTTTTGGTGCACGAACAGTTATCGAACATAACCTCGAACAGCCGAATTTTTTGCAAATCGTTCGGGTTCGTCGAACAACTCGAACACCGCCCAAAACAGCTCGAATTTGAGATTGGCGAACAGTTCTAGTCGAACACCGCTCATCTCTAGTCATAAGCCAAGCCCACCAGAAGTCACATCACAGGTCATGTGACCACATGTTAGTTCCTGGTTGCTATAGCAGAGGTTTGGACTTCTGGGCATGTGCAATGATGTGTGCATTGTTTGGCTGGTCTATCCGGTTATTATCACAGTTGAGGTCTAAACCTTGACCATGTTTGCATGTTGCTTTACAGTTTCATACTCACCCCATCTTCCCCTGAAGCCAGGACCAGGTACCTAGGGGTAGAGGTAGCTTTCCAATTTCTAATCGTCTAACCCTTACATTCCAGCTACCCACCACTGTTCTAGATTTGGACATACTCCTTGTGCTCTGTGTAACAATCGACCAATTTAACTCGTAAGTCCACCCATTGTTCACATTACACTCTTATACATAAGTCTCGTATCCGGTCCGAGTGACCTTGATAGACTGCATGTATTTCCACCATTCATGCTCCATTTTTACATTACACGAGAAACACTATGCATTGTATATACTTTCATTTATCCTATTTTATGTGCGCTGCACAAAACATTGTAGTGAGGGCAATCTTGGCATGGGCCCCCCAGAGTCCAGGGCCCCGAGCAGTAGCCCATATTGCCCTCATTATAATCCGCCTATGTGTATATGTTACTATATTGGCCACATAGCAAATTTGTGCACCTGTGCAATAATTTAATACTAAAGGTGTGCTGGTCCTATATTTTTTTTTTTTATATAGTGCAAATATTCATGCTGCCCACATCAGGGGGAGCCATGTTTGGGCTGAATGCATTGCACGACAAGTTTCCTTTTAACCCCTTAAAAGCCCAGGGCGCAGGTACATATTAGTATGCCTTGTTGATTTCACCAGCACAAAGGCTGTGCGGGCGCGATTGCCGCCGGGTGTCAGCTGTGACAATGTGCTGGGAGCGGTCCCAAAGTCGAAGTCGATCGCAGCATTGTGGAGGTAAGCGCCATAGAATCATAGAATCATAGAATCATAGAATGGTAGAGTTGGAGGGGACCTCCTGGGTCATCTGGTCCAACACCCTGCTCAAAGCAGGATTCACTAAATCATCTCAGATAGATATCTGTCCAGCCTCTCTTTGAAGACGTCCATTGAAGGGGAACTCACCACCTCTCGTGGCAGCCTGTTCCACTCATTGATCACCCTAACTGTCAAAAAGTTTTTTCTAATATCTAATCTTTGTCTCCTCACATTCAGTTTCATCCCATTGCTTCTAGTCTTTCCTTGTGCAAACGAGAATAAATATGATCCTTCTACAATGTGACAGCCCTTGAGATATTTGTAGGCAGCTATTAAGTCTCCTCTCAGTCTTCTTTTTTGCAAGCTAAACATTCCCAAATCCTGTAACCGTTCCTCATAGGACATGGTTTGCAGACCGGTCACCATTCTGGTCGCTCTTCTCTGAACTTGCTCCAGTTTGTTGATGTGGTTTTTTTTTTTTTAATTTTTAAAACGCCGATACTAACCTTTTCCCCGGCGTCCCAAGCTGTCTGAGGTCGGGTCCCAAGGTTGTCATGGTGACCCAGATGTCACCAGACAGTAGGAAGATACTTTGATCATGCGCAGTGCATGACCAAAGTATCTTCTGCATCTGCAGTGCTGACAGCCTGTATAGCACAGAGATGATGCTCTATCTCTGCTATACAGGCGATCAGAGTAAAAAAAAAGTGAAAGTCCCATAGTGGGACAAAGTATAAGAGTAGAGATGAGCATTGTTCGACTCGAACTGTTCGCCAATCTCAAATTCGAGCTGTTTTGGGCGGTGTTCGAGCCGTTCGGCGAACACGAGCGATTTGAAAAAAATTCGGCTGTTCGAGGCTATGTTCGATAACTGTTCGTGCACCAAAATCATAACTGGATTTTTTCTCAGTAATGAAGAAAATTAATGTTAATACGCCGTTTGAGTGTACAGCGGGGCGGGGGGAGGGGCAGGGGATGGATCTCTGCAGGAATAATGAAGATCTCCATTTTTTTTTCTCTTTCCCGCATTTACAGTGGGGAGGTGCAATCTGTCAGCCTATCAGCAGCGCACACACGGAGCGAAGTGCTTTTTTTCACACAAGCAAGGGCATGTGTGATTGGCAGTGTATGTCACATGTCCTTGCCCTATAAGACCCAGCCATTTTCCCCGTCACCACCATTTTCTCACTGCTGCAGCTGCGTGTTAGACGGCACCGCTGTTGCTGTGTGCACTATACTTTGTTAATTTCAAGCCAATTTTCGTACAAATCTACAGATAGCTTGGGAGTAGGGAATAGTTGTGATTGCAGTCCTTTCAAGGACTAAGTTACATCAGTTCCTATCAGTTTTTGCCAGGCAGGTCTGTGCCAGTGCTGTGCAAGTTTTTTTCACAGCATTTGGCTAAATCTAGCAAAGCTAATCCTTTTTGGCCTATTGCAGAGTGTGTTAGTCAGTGGAGTAGCCTGTCTGTGTTGCAAGCTACACCACCTGTGTATAGAATACCAATTTTTTTACTGCACCTAGTGAAGTAAAACCTTTTGGGCATAGCATCATTCTATTAGTCCATCTATACTGACCTCCATCAGGTTGCAAACCGAATATAATTTTTTTCTGCATCTAACCCAGACAATAGTTTTGGCCTAATACCACAGTTTGGCCCCTCAGCTCTCCTCGGTTCCCATCCATTGTTTTTTTGTGCAAACAACTCCAGAGTTGTGAATTAGTTAACCACCGAAATGAGTGGAAAAAGGCCTGCTGCTGGTGGAAAGGGGAATAGGCATGTTAGGAAGGGGAAAAAAGGTTGTGTCCGTGGAGTAGGTGTTAAAGCAACAGTAACATCTGCAGAAGAAAGACCATCTTCCAGCAAAACTAAAATGTCTACTTCTTTTAGCGGACAATGTGATAAGATCCCTTTCTTACGGCCGCGCCAATCGCTACAAATTCCAGATGAGGCACAAAAACAGCAGGTGCTTCAACGGATATCAAGTGCTCCTTTAAGTGGGCTCTCCTCCACATAAACTTCAACATCACAAATACTCCAGTCCTCAGAGGTGTCACCCCAATCGCACTTGCTTCCTCACAGCTCCCAAATCTCCAGCTGCCCGTCTGAGTATGAGGTAGAACAGATGGTTGAGTCTGCAGAGCTGTTTACTCATACTATAGCCTGGGAATCAGAGGTCGGCTCCAGTGCTTCTGTGAATCCAGACGAGGAAATGATCTGCACTGATGCCCAGAATTTTTGAGTCGGATCCAGGACCAGACGCAGAAGGTTCTGACCATAATGTAGACCCTTATTCCCAAACTGTAACTCCTGTTGGTGGAGACAATGAGGAAGACTATGATGAGACTCAAATACCTGATTGGAGCGACAACTTTAGTTTTTTGTCAGGGCAGGAACAGGTTGGCTCTGAGGACGACGGGTGTGATAACACACAGGGTGATGATGATGAGGTTGGAGATCCCACTTACTGTCAACCCACAGTCAGCCAAGAGATGAGGTCAGCAGAGGAGGTGGAGGAGGATGCTAGTGACGACGAGGTCAGGTTGTGCCTTCCTGGACAGAGACGTAGTACTGTAAGCACGTCAACAACTGCATCCTCAAACACAACTCTGCCTCTCACCACAAGTCGTGGTGGCTCTTCAGGTCGCATGGGTGCTAAGCCTTGCATAGCCTGGGCATTTTTTCAGATCGATAAAGATGACCCAACTCGTGTTATCTGTAACATTTGTCAGCAAAAGCTAAGTAGAGGCCAAAAAATACATAGTTTGAGTACTTCATGCATGAACCGGCACATGGACATGAAGCATAAGTTGCAGTGGGAAGCTCACTGTGCTACAATGCGGCCTAGCCGGCCGGGCCAACCACCTTCTGCCCCATCTTGTGCATCTGCGGCCTCTTCATCCTCTGTGACTGGGGGGACAGCAGTCACACCTGTTTTGGGACGCAGACCTGCCACCTCTTTACCCGCAACAGCCAGCGTGATTGGCAGGTCATCATTTTCTTTGGAGGTGGTAACACCAGCTGGTGTTGAGCACTGTCCGACATCGAGAGCACCACCTTTGGATCAAGGCAACCTAACATGTCCGCCTGCATCTTCCTCACAGACCGGCAGTTTGCCGGGGACACCCTTATCAACCTCGTCTAAGCACAACAGCCAGCCCTCAGTCCCTCAGATGTGGACAAGTAAAAGACCATTTCCTCCTAGCCATGAGAAAGCTAAGAGGTTGAATTTCACCATCTGCAAGTTCTTGGCTACAGAAATGCTGCCTTTCCGCCTGGTGGACACAGAGGATTTTCGAGACCTTATGTCCGTCGCAGTGCCCCAGTACCAGATGCCCAGTCGGCACTACTTCTCAAAGAAAGGTGTGCCTTCGCTCCACCAGCATGTCGCACACAACATCACCGCTTCTTTGAGAAACTCTGTGTGTGACAGGGTGCATTTCACCACAGACACTTGGACGAGTAGGCATGGACAGGGGCGTTACATGTCGCTGACTGGGCACTGGGTAACTATGGTGACAACATGACAAGGGGCTGCTGTCCAAGTCTTGCCGTCCCCACGAGTTGTGCGTCAATCCTCTTTATCTCAAAGTTCCTCCACTGCGTCTGCCTCCTCAACCTCCTCTCGGTCCTCCACCTGCACCCAAAGCCTGTCTGGTCATGCCACAAGCTTTCTAACTGCGCAGAAGGGATCCTGCATACCTCCTTACTATGCTGGCAGTAGGGCTCAACGTCATCAGGCGGTTTTTACTTTGAAATGTCTGGGAAATGTGAGTCACACAGCTGAGGAGTTGTGGTCAGCTCTGGAGAACCAATTTCATGAATGGTTGTCTCCACTGGACCTGAAACCAGGGAAGGCCGTGCGTGACAATGCTGCAAACCTGGGTGCGGCCCTTCGCCAGGGCAATGTCACACACGTGCCTTGTATGGCTCACGTGTTGAACCTGGATGTCCAGCAATTTTTAGCCCACTATCCCGGAATTGATGGCCTTCTGCAGATGGCACGGTCGCTGTGTGCTCACTTCCGCCGTTCGCATCCCGCAGCTCAGCGACTTACATCTCTACAGAAGTCGTTGGGCCTGCCACTTCACCGGCTAAAATGCGATGTGCCTACCCGGTGGAATTCAACTCTGCACATGTTGCAGCGACTGTGGCAGCACTGACAAGCCCTGGTGCAATACGCTCTGACGTATAGCCTGGGCCAACGGGATCCAGAGGTTGGGCAAATCACGCTGGAGGAGTGGTCTCAGATCAGGGACCTATACACCCTTCTGCACCATTTTGAAATGGCGACGAAGATGTTTAGTGCTGACTATGCCATTATCAGCATGACTATTCCGGTGATTTACATGCTGGAGCACATGTTAAACAGAATTCGGAGTCAGGTGGTGGCACAAGAGGAGGTGGAGGAAGTAGAGGAGGAGGAGTTGTATGCGGAAGGGCTAACATCTGCAAGGTCCAGACGGTCGGCAGGCATGTGTGGGTGGTGGAGATGGTTTTACCAGGGCGCATGGTAGCAGCCAAACTAGTGAGGAAGGTGCAGGAGCCCAGGAAGACGTGGAGGACGAACTGATGGAAGACTCATCAGATGAGGTAGACCTTGATCACATTTCTGTTGTGCGAGGTTGGGGGGAGAGGACAGAGGAAGGAAGCATGATTGTTACCTCACCACCAACACAACAGGGACTTGGTGCTCCTGGATGCGCAAGACACATGAGTGCCTTCTTGCTGCACTACCTGCAACATGATCCTCGAATTGGGAGAACTAGAAATAATCCTGACTACTGGGTTGCCACACTGTTAGATCCCCGGTACAAAAGTAAATTAGCAGAAATAATTCCTGCCATAGAAAGGGATGCACGCATGCAGGAGTATCAGCAGAGACTGTTGCAGAATCTTACATGTGCTTTTCCACAACACCAGTGGTGCACGTAGTGAATCTCAGTTCCAACTTGCCAACCGTGGGACCGTCGAGTGTTCAGCACTCAAACCGTAACAGAAACACAGTATCTGCTGGTAACATCAATTTTTGCGGAATGATTTCACCACTTTTTTAGCCCATCCTTTGCAAGGCCACAGGAGACAAGAAGTCTGACACATAGTCAACGCCTAGAGACGATAGTACAGGAGTATCTCCAAGTAAACATTGAAGCCATGACTGTGTCACTGGACCCTTGCTCTTTTTGGGCTTCCAATCTGGATAAATGGCCGGAGCTCACCACTCACGCCTTGGAGATCTTGTCTTGCCCTGCAGCCAGCATTCTGTCTGAACGTGTGTTCAGCACTGCTGGTGGTGTGCTGACAGATAAGCACACGCGGCTCTCCACTGATAAGGTAGACAGACTCGCGTTCATAAAGACGAACAAATCATGGATCCGAAACGACTTTTCTACCCCTGTGTCATCCTGGGGAGAGTAAAAGCTTGATTGGTTAAAATCACCTCATCAGCCGTTTTAAGCTTTCAAATTACTAATCATGTTTATCTGTATCTTGGCTGGAAAATTATTTGGGCTTTGTAGCAGTGTGCAGTACTGATTTGATTAGGCCATCTATATTAAGCTCCACCAGATTTAAAATTAATAATAATTTTTAGCTGCATCTAGTCCGGAAAATAATTTTGGGGCTCCGAGATGCGCAAGACACATAAGTGCCTTCTTGCTGCACTACCTGCAACATGACCCTCATATTGTCAGAATTCGAAGTAATCCTGACTACTGGGTTGCCACACTCTTAGATCCCCCACACTCTTCGATCAACCTTTTCATTTTAATAAAGACCAAAAAAATGGTCATTTTTGAAATTCTAAACATTAGCAGGTTATTAGAAACTGAAATCAAACAGTTTTCAACTCAAAACTTTATTCTAGGTGATGTTACATTTGCACATAGGACCCCTTGTTCAAAAGGAGCTTCTGAACTCTCTCGTCCATTGAATTTGTCAGGTTTTGGATGGTTTCTGCTTCAATTGTTTTGCATGAGGACAGAATACCCTCCCAGAGCTGTTGCTTAGATGTGAACTGCCTTCCGCCATCATAGACACTCCTTTTGATGATGCTCCAGAGGTTCTGAATGGGGTAGAGGTCAGGGGAGCATGGGGGTCACACCATAAGTTTGTCCCCTTTTATGCCCATATCAGCCAGAGATGCAGATGTTTTATGTGCAGCATGAGATGGTGCATTATCATGCAAAAAAATGATCTTGCTGTGAAATACACGGTTCTTCTTGAGCCATGGCAGGAAGTGCTGTTTGAGAAACTCCACATACATTATGGAGTTCATCTTTACCCCTTCAGGGATCCTAAAGGGGCTGACAATCTCTCTCCCCATGATTCCAGCACAAAACATTACTCCACCTCCTCTTTGTTGGCGCTGTAGCCGTGTTTGCGTGGGGTGTCCATCAAACAGTCATCCTCCACTCCATCCATCTGGACCATCGAGCGTTGCACGGCACTCATCCGTGAACAAAACAGTTTGGAAATCAGTCTTCATGTAATGTTTGGCCCACTGGAGCCGTTTCTGCTTGTGTGAAGTGGATAGAGGAGGTCGACAGGATGGCGTAAGCACAGCTGCAAACCTCTGAAGGACCCTGCATCTTGTTGTTCGGGGGACGTTGGAGGCACAAGCAGCTTCAAAAACTTGTCTGCTGCTATGACGAGGCTTTTTTGCCGCTGCTCTTTTAACCTGACGTAATTGCCTGTAGGAAAGAGTCCTCAATTTGCCCTTATCAGCACGCACACGTGTGTACTGTGAATCAGCTACATACTTCTTGATTGCCAAGACACTTCATCCTGATCATCGCACAATGTTGATTGTAGTCATGCCTTGACCTAAACACTCCACAATTTGCTTCTCAGCAGCCGACACATCCTTTTTCTTTCCCATTTTGGCAGAAAATGTAGGCTGCTTAATAATGTGGGACAGCCTTCTTAAGTAGTCTTGCCTTTCATTGGACACACCTGCCAAACTAATTAGCACAGGTGTCTGCAAGTGCTTACAGTGATATAAAGAGCCCTGACACACATCCCCATCAATGAGTTTAACTGACAAACAAATTTTTCCCTTATCACTCCTAAACACTTTTTGCATAATAATTTGGAACAGTGTACATGTGCTTTTCCACAAAACACCAGTGGTTCACGTAGTGAATCTTACAGTTCTAACTTGCCAACCGTGGTCTGTATGGAGTTGTTCAATAAAGGGCCCAAAATTAAGATAACATAGATGGGATAGGTCTCTATGAATAGGAAGTCCTAAGTATTTGATACCCTGTGAGGGCCAGGCAAAGGGAAAGTTGGACTGGATGGAATCCTGTATGGATTTGGGGAGGGAGACATCGAGGGCCTCAGACTTCGCTGCATTGATTTTAAAATTTGACCATGTACAAAGTGATCTATTTCAGCCATAACAGCATGGATGGATATATGTGATTGAGTGATATATACTAGGACATCATCAGCAAATAGAGAGCACTTGTACTCGGTGCCTCCCACCTCAATCCACCTAATATTGGGGTTATGGCGAATTGATGAGAGCAGGTGCTCCGTCACTAGGATGTTTAAGAGAGGGGACAGAGAACATCCCTGCCTTGTCCCATTGGTGATTATGAAAGGTGATGAAAATGTTCTGATGCGCCCCCCTGGCCTTGGGACACCCAGAGCCGGACCCTTTTTGGTGGATGCTGGTGGTTGTAGTCTGTGGCGGCGACCCGGTTCCGTGGCTCAGGGCGGTCAAACCAGTGGCGGAACTATTTATGTGGTTTTGATGTTTAAATGTCCGACTACGCCACCCGTGGATTGCGGTCAGAGTGAACCGCCGCTGCAGGGCAGACCGCTGAGGCTGGTGGTGTGGGTGCAGCAGAGCGTAGCATAACTCCCCACGGGAGGAGTATAGCCTCAGGGCAGGTAATGCGGAGGATGGGGGTGATGGTACAGGGCAGCAGCAGTAACGACACGGAGTCAGTGATGCAGTCCAGGGCCTTTACTCACAGTTTTTATTATCCAGACCACTTCTGCAGGTAACGGCTGCCCACGTCGTACTGTGCTCACCAGGTGAGGGGCTCAGACAACTCCCAGATAACTTTGGAGCGCTTCACAGGACCCCCTTTGTGTGTCCTTTGTCTGGCCTTTCTTACCAACCCTTCTGTCCGGCTGCCTCGGGCCTCCTCTTGGTAAACTTGGCGCCAGTTTCTCTGACCCTATGTGGTGCCTTCCTAGCGGGTGTAGCGAGGGGCTGCGCCACATAAAATGTCACAGCCTCCGGTTTCTAGCTGAGGGTCGTTTCCCGCCTCCACTAGTTTCGGGGACCGGTCTCCCCCTTTGGTGACTCGCCCGTCCGCACCCCTGGGATCCCTTCGTTCCTCGTTCCTGGAGCCTTCTCCGCTCCTCTTCCTTCCTTCTCCCTCTTCCAGGCCTGGGCCTCTGTTACTAGGCCCGCCTCCGGAGCAGAGCTCATGCAGAGCCCCTGCTCCCTGTCACTTCTGCTCAGACTTCTCTGCACTGAACTAAGATGGTGCCCACTTTTTATACTCCCTTCTCAATGCACCCAGGAACTGCTTCCTCCCTGCTCCTGCACTACAGGGTTCCCCTTCCTCAGTGTTCCCTCCCCCCACTCCAGCCAGGGACAGGGACTGTCGTGCCCATCTCAGGGGCATATTGGTCGCCCTGCCCCACGGCAATGTGGTGTAATGCATGCAGGTGTCGGGTCCTGATCCACACTCCATCCTTACCTGAGAGTGAGATATCACACCTCTGGGTGAGGTGCAATACCTCTGTAGCAACCGAGCCCCCAGGGTGCTACAGTTCCATTTATCTTCAGCCTAGGTGACGTATTGCGATACAGGGCCGTGATTTTGGCTATAAAAGGGTCCCCTAGACCCCTACCCCAAGCTTTTTAAGAGAATAATATATGGCGTGCCAGACTCTATGGAATGCTTTCTCAGCATCCAACGAGAGTATCTAATTACAAATTTTTAACTGCATCTAGCCCAGGAAATACTTTGTGCCTAGTAGCAGTGTCTGCTAGTCAGCGGATTATCCCGGCTGTTAAGCAAGCTACACCACCTGTAGTTTGGACACTTAATTTTTTTCAAAGGAAATGCTTCAGGACCACAGGATACTCAGTGAAGAGCATCAGGAGGCACCCCAAGGCATAGGGGCTGGGACTGGCGGTAGGATGCCTTGCGGTGGACAGCCGAGCTCGATCCTTATAAAAGCTTTTTAACTGCAGCTGCTTTAGTGGACGCTACTGAAGCTGGAATTACGCGGCTGCTGGCATGAGACTTGCCCTCCAATAGATCCTTGTAAATGGATTTAAAGTGTATTCATTCAAATTAGAGAGACAATTTAAATTAAAAAGCTTAGAGCTGCCTCCACCACAGCGGGTCTCGCTCGACCAACCAGAGGACAGGCACCAGTATTGGGAGAGGGGGGCTGGCCGTCAGGGTTCACTGCGGCTCTGGCACAAACCCGGCGACACGGAGGTGGCACAGGCAGGAACGGACTGGCCGTGTCGGCTTCTCACTTTTTTGGTTTTAGAAGGGCATGACATGCCTATATTTGTGTCTCCACCTCTTTTCTTTTCGCATGACTATATGTACTTGTCACTTTTCCTTGTGTTAGTTGTGTCTTCTGTGCAGTTTGTCAGCTTTTGGACAACTTTTGAAGGTGTTTTCTATGTGTTTTTGTTTGCCTGCCATTGGTTTTAACGGTGTTCGACGAACAGTTCGGCGAACACACGGATGTTCGGCGAACCGAACTCGAACACTACGGGGGTGGCTCAACACTATATAAGAGTAAAAAAGGTGTTAAAAAATTAAAAAAAAATAAATAAATAAAATTAGTAAAAATATATAAAAAAAAAAAAAAAAAAAAAAAATAATCCACCAAAAATAAATATATAATGTAACCCTAAACATTATTATGAAAAAAAAACAATATAAAAGTACACATATTTGGTATCGCCGCGTCCGGAACGACGTGACCTATAAAACTGGTCCACTAGTTAACCCCTTTAGTGAACACAGTAAAAAATAAAAATAAAAAACTAAGCAAAAAACTATGCTTTATCATACAGCCAAACAAAAAATGGAATAAAACGCGATCAAAAAGACGAATATAAATAAAAATGGTACCGCAAAAAACAAGCCACCATAAAGCTGCATCCACTGAAAAATGAATGAAAAAGTTATAGCTCTCAGAATAAAGCGATGCAAAAAAATATTTTTTTCTATAAAATAGCTTTTATGTAAAAATGCCAAAACATAGAAAAACTATTTAAATGTGGTACCGCTGTAAACTTACTGACCCGAAGAATGACGCTACCTTATTTTTTACCACACGCGGAACAGCATAAAAAATGTAAAAAAAAAAACATTCCTGAATTGTTGATTTTTTTGTTTATTCTGCCTCCCAAAAATCGAAATAGAAAGCGATCAAAAAATGTCACATGCCTGAAAATGGTACCAATAAAAATGTCAACTCATCCCGCAAAAAACAAGCTATCATATGACTGTCGGCCAAAATATGGAAACATTATAGCTCTCAAAATATGGCAATGCAAAATCTAGATTTTGCAAAAAAATGCGTTTTTAGTGTGTGACAGCTGTCAATCATAAAAACTCTATATGATTCTGGTATCGCTGTAATCGCACCGACCCAAATAATAAAGTCGTCTAATCACTTATACCGCACGAGAAACGGTGTAAAAATTAAACTCTAGGGTTAGGGTTGGGATAGGGCTAGGGTTAGGGTTGGGCTAGGGTTAGGGTTGGGCTAGGGCTAGGGTTTGGCTAGGGCTAGGGTTGGGATAGGGCTAGGGTTGGGGTTAGGATTAGGGTTGGGCAAGGGTTGGGGTTGTATTAGGGTTGGGGTTAGGGTTGGGATTTTTTTTCAAAAGTGAAAAAAAAAAACTGAATAGAAAGCGATCAAAAAATGTCTTGTGCCTGAAAATGGGACCAATAAAAACGTCAACTCATCCCGCAAAAAACAAGCCGTCACATGACTGTTGGCCAAAATATGGAAAAATTATAGCTCTCAAAATATGGCAATGCAAAAACTAGATCTTGCAAAAAAATGCGTCTTTTAGTGTGTGACAGCTGTCAATCATAAAAACCCGATAGGATTCTGGTATCGCTGAAATCGCACCGACCCAAAGAATAAAGTTGTCTAATCACTTATACCGCATGAGGAACGGCGTAAAAAATAAACTCTAGGGGTGGGGTTGGGGTTGGGGTTAGGGTTGGGGTTGTAATAGGGTTGGGGTTAGGGTTGGGATTTTTTTCAAAAGTAGAAAAAAAAAAAGATGATGATTAGTGTTGATCGAGCACTAAAATGCTCGGGTGCTCGAAGCTCGGGCTGAGCTCGCTGTCATACTCGGGTGCTCGACCCAAGCAACGAGCCCAATGTTAGTCTATGGGAGACCCGAGCATTTTTGCGGTGGCACCCCCGGTAGTCTTTTAAAAGCCTAACAAGTGCCCAAAACGATAGTGACAGTGCTCAAATGACATGGGGACAGCATGGGGATCGCCCCAGGAAGCATTTCTGACCCCCAGGTCACTGCTGTCAACAACGTGGTCAGAGGTATGAAGCCACTTTTACGGGCTCACAATAAAACGTTCAAAAACGAAAGTGAAACTTTTTTCCTGTGAAATATGTTAAGGAATTTATTTTCCAGGGTAAAGACTTGTGTATAAGGTAAAATAAATAAGCAAAAACAAAAATACTCCTCCACACCTTCGGCTATGTTCACAAGTAGCATTTTTTATGCGTTTTTGCACTTTTGTATTGCTTTCAACTATGACAAATGCATTCACCGGGAAATGTAACTTTAACATTTTACAACCTTATCTGGCCATGTGCTGTGTGACACATGCATAAAGTGCTGAAAAGACATGGGAACAGCATGGGGAAGACCCCTGGAAGCATCTCTGACACCCAGGTCACTATCTAAAAGTGTGCCCATCATAAGTGATCCTTGCCGCATCAGAAGATGCAGACTTGCAACTATCCCCGTGCAAGTTGTAGTCCCAGGGTAGTGTTCAATTGTACCTCCCCCATTCCTTGCAATACAAGCACAAGTATGCAGCCTGCCACCCACCCACCCCCAGGCTGCAATACTATACTGCTTGCTTGCTTGCACTTGAAATTGGGCCTTTTAGGCATGTGGAGGCAGAATCTGGACACCACATCATGGCTGCGTTGGTGGCCTGGAATCCATACTCAGTCCCTAGCCGCCCGGCGGCCGGGTGTCCATGCTCTGTCCCCAGCCACCCCGCGGCCGGGTGTCCACACACGGTTCCCAGCCGCCTGGGGGCAGCTGGGTGTCCATAAACGGTCCCCAGCCACCCCTATTTCTCCTTGGAACATCCCCCCCCACACACTTTTCTTAGCCCGGCCTGCTTTAGGGTAGCATTGGACGAGCCCACCAGAGAACCAGACTCCTCCGGTGGGCCCTCGCTTCTCCATCAGGGGAGTTGAGAGTGCCAAGGTGAGGAGCATGATGATGATGACAGAAGTTAGCATCTGCTTTGTTTTCTTTAAATGTAAGTGTAAGTGTGCAGCCTGCCACCCACACACCCCCAGACTGCAATGCCATACTGCTAGTTGGACTTGAAATGGGGCCTTTTAGTTTGGAGGAGGCCGAAGCTGGCCACTACCTCATGGCTGCTTCGGCAGCGAGGTATCCATACTCAGTCCCCAGCCGCCCCTATTTGTCCTGGTGTGCCTTATATATAAGATTAAGCGCGTACACCAAAGCATTACCTGTGCCCTCCCCAGTGCATTTAGTGGGAAGGAGAGCCTATTCCGCTGTAGTGTGTGCATGCCAAACCCCTGTTCATGGTACATGCGAAGATGTCTCCCACCCTGCACCTGTCATTGCAGACTTGCAACTATCCCCGTTCAAGTCCTTGTCCCAGGGCAGTGTTCAATTGTACCTCTCCCATTCCTTGCAATACAAGCACAAGTATGCAGCCTGCCACCCACCCACCCCCAGGCTTCAATACTATACTGCTTGCTTGCTTGCACTTTAAATTGAGCCTTTTAGGCATGTGGAGGTGGAATCTGGCCACCACGCCATGGCTGCGTCGGCGGCCATGTATCCATACTCAGTCCCCAGCCGCCCGGTGGCCGGATGTCCCCAGCCTCCAGGGGGCAGCCGGGTGTCCATACTCGGTCCCCAGCCACCCCTATTTGTCCCGGTAACCTTCCCACACTTTTCTTAGCCTGGCCTGCTTTAGGGCAGCATTTAGCCGAGCCCACCAGACAACCAGACTCCTCCAGTGGGCCCTGGCTTTTCCATCAGGGGAGTTGAGAGTGCCAAGGTGAGGAGCATGATGAGGATGATAGAAGTTAGCATCTGCTTTGTTTTGTTGGAATGCAAGCGCATGTATGTAGTAGCGGCTAGGCCTGAGGTTGTCAGCGTTTTGGCGCATATCCTACCTCCTCCGAGGATTGCTGGATGTTTTCCTGCTACTATCCAAGTTCTATGACTCCCGTTAAAACAAAGCTTCAGGTGATAAATGATGGATGAGGTGGTGGCAAAGGAGAAAGAGCAGGAGGAACAGGGACCATTCACATCAATATCAGGTCAGTCAACCAGATATGTCTTGTAGGATATGTTTCTGTAACAAAAGAAGCGGTTTGGCTACAGAGTTATAGGGCAGACAGTGAGTGCAATGCCTACTAAAAATTTGGAGGCACTCCAATGCCCCTTGGAAATGACATGGTGGTCGGAGGGCCTTAACTAAACCTTTTTTTCCATTTATAGCAACTGGGTCTCCTGTGCACTGTTGGCCTAAGCAGTGAATGGAAGACTTTCCAAAAATTATGAGGAACTGCAATGCCCCTTACAAGAACTATGCAGTACAGCATATTACAAACATAAGTCCCATGATTGGGGAGTGGGTCTCCCATAGGATTTGCTTATGCCTTCCAAGCAAAAGCTTCCAAAAATTAGGACGGAGCAACTTGCAATGCCCCTTACAAGAGCCATGCAGTACAGCATATTACAAACATAAGTCCCATTATTGGGGAGTGGGTCTCCCATAGGATTTGCTTATGCCTTTCAAGCAAAAGCTGACAAAAATAAGGACGGAGGAACTGGCAATGCTGGCACCCTGGTGGTATAGCGGTGGTGGAGGCTGAGGATAAGGAGAAGAACCTAAAACAGCCAAAATGAGGAAGCATATACCCATGTGTGGGTGTGAAGCGGTGCATGGGAATACACCTCCCGAAATAACACAGTGGATTTGACTTTGTTACTCTGCTGTCATTTGGTGGTGATGAGAAGTCTGGCCCAATCCAGCCCTTGTTCATTTTTTTAAGGGTCAGCTTGTCAGCATTGTCAGTTGACAGGCGAGTGCGCTTATCAGTTATAATTCCCCCAGCGGCACTAAAAACACGCTCCGATAACACGCTAGCGGCAGGGCCGGTCAGGACCTCCAAGGCGTACAGAGCGAGTTCATTCCAAGTGTCCAGCTTGGATACCCAATAATTAAAAGGCACAGAGGAATCACGGAGGACGCTGGTACGGTTGGCAAGGTACTCCCTCACCATCTTTTGAAACTTTCCACTCCTTGTGAGAGTACCCCGCGCCTCAGGGCCTGTAAGCTGGGCGGGTGTCAGAAATCTGTCCCAGAACGTTGACAGTGTTCCCCTGCCTCTGCTGGATTGGAGATGCATCTCTCTCGCCTGTACGCCTTGGTGGGGCAATGAACTGTGACCTCTGCCGCTAGCGTGTTCAGATGGGAATTTTTTAAAGAGTTCTGCAGCAAGGGCCTTCTGGTACTGCCCCATTTTTGTAGACCTCTCCACCTCAGGAATAAGAGAGTGAAAGTTCTCCTTGTAGCGGGGGTCTACAAGTGTCACCAACCAGTAATGACTGTCACCCAACATTTTGACAACGCGAGGGTCACGGTTAAGGCAGCGTAACATAAAGTCAGCCATGCGTGCCAGACTGGTAACGGGCAAGATTTCCGTGTCCTCACCAAGATGACGACTGACCATGCCCTCCTCCTCCTCCTCCTCCTCCTCCTCCTCCTCCTCCTCCTCCTCCTCCTCCTCCTCCTCCTCCTCCTCCTCCTCCTCTTCCCGCCTGTCCTCTGGCCACCCACGCTGAACCGACGGTATGACACTTGTACATGTACTACCGTCTACAGCGCATGATAGCAGCTCCTGTTCCTCCTCCCTCTCCCTCTCCCTCATTGTCCCCCAATGCACATTGGTATGAGATGAGGCTGGGCTGTGTGTAATCGCCCACTATGGCTTCTTGATCCATCTCATCATACTCTGGCTGCATTGCCTCCTCTTTACTTCTCTGCAAAGAGAGTTACAAAAGACAGAGAAGTGGGATGCTGACACTAATGATGACGTCATTGCCACTCACCATCTTGGTGGCCTCCTCAAAGTTTGTCAGGATGGTACATATGTCAGACATCCAGGTCCACTCCTGAGGTCTTGTGTGGAGTCTGACCTGAATATCGACGGCCTTGTTGCATCTGGTACTCCACAACTGCTCTCTTCTGCTCACAAATCCTTTGCAACATGTGGAGGGTAGAGTTCCAATGTGTTGGGACATCACACACCAGTAGGTGTGCCGGAAGCTCCAAACGCTGCTGCAACACAGCAAGGGCGGCGGAAGCTGTAGCCGACTTGCGAAAATGAGCTGACAGGCGGCGTACTTTGACGAGCAGATCTTGCAACTCGGGGTACGATTTAAGAAACCGCTGAACCACGAGGTTAAGCACATGAGCCAGGCATGGTAGATGTGTGATCTCACCTCACCTCAGAGCCGCCACCAGGTTACGGCCATTGTAACACACAACCATGCCGGGATGTAGGTTCAGCGGTCTCAGCCACAGATCTGCCTGCTCTTTCACAGCTGTCCACAACTCACAAGCACTGTGAGGTTTATCACCTAAGCTTATGAGTTTCAGCACAGCCTGTTGCCGCTTGGCAGAGGCAGTACTGCAGTGCTTCCAGCTTGTAACTGATGTGGTGATATCTGAGATGGAGGAGGAGGAGGATGCGCTGGAGCTTTACTCTGTGGGGGCAACTCTGACTGACATAGGGCCCGCAATCCTCAGTGTGGGGAGGATGTGTTCCGTCCCAAGTTCCGTCTGGGTCCCGGCTTCCACTATGTTTACCCAGTGTGCCATCAGGGATATGTACCGTCCCTGGCCACAAGCACTTGTCCACGTGTCCGTTGTCAGGTGGACTCTCCCAGTAACTGCGTTGAGGGCACGGCAGATGCTTTGGGACACGTGCTTGTGTAGTGCGGGGATGGCACACCGGGCAAAATAGTGTCGGCTGGGGACCGAGTACCGAGGGACGGCCACCGCCATAAGATTGCGGAAGGATTCCGTCTCCACCAGCCTAAAAGGCAGCATTTCCAACGCAAGCAGTCGTGAAATGTGCAAATTTAGGACTGTGGCCTGTGGGGCGTTAGCTGCGAATTTCCGCTTTCGTTCAAAGGTCTGGGATATGGACAATTAAACGCTGCGGTTGGACGTGGACGTTGATGCGGTTTCTTGAGAAACTGCCATAACAAGTGAAGACTGAGAGGAGGGGGCATCTTTACATGCAGTATGGACAGGGGATTGCCTTGCAAGCACAACAGTGGAAAAAGCAGTGGTGACACCCGCTGACACTGGTCGTGGACCCTGGGTTTCGCCCCACAAAGTCGGGTGCTTTGCTGCCATGTGCCTGATCATGCTGGTGGTGGTCAGGCTGGTAGTTTTGTCACCCCTGCTGATGGCATGGCAGGTGGTACAAATGGCCTTTTTGGGGTTATCAGCAGAGTCTTTAAAAAAATTCCAGACTCTGGAAGACCTACCGCTTGTGCTGGAAACGTCCCTCGTGTTGGTGTTACGGGGAATGGTTGCCCGCCTTCTGTCTGCGGCCACCACACTGATTCTTCCTGCCTGTTGGGGTACTCTGCCTCCCTCCCCCTGTGTGCTGCTGGCCTCACTCTGCATGTCCTCCTGCCACGTTGGGTCAGTTACTAGATCATCCACCACCTCCTCCTCTTCCACTTGCGCACCACGATGCTCCTCCTCACTCCTCCTCGTCCACCTCTTGTGACAAGTTGCTAGCGTCTACTTCCTGTGGCCGTGGCTGTTCAAATATTTGGGCATCGCTACATGGGATCTCCTCTTCCACCACTTCAAGCGTATCAGGCGAGGGGCCCAAATATGGAAATGGACCAGTGAACAGCTCTTCAGAGTGTCCAAGTGTGGGATCACTTGCTGTCTGACACTCGGCATGGAGGGAGGAAGGAGCATCAGGGTGAGGAGGAGTATGCGGTCGAGACTCATGGCTACTAAGAGTTGACCGTGTGGAAGACAGACCGGAGGTGGTGGTGCCCAGGTAACTGGAAGTGTTGTCTGCTATCCAATTAATAACCTGTTCGCAATACTAGTGTTGTAGTGTGCTTCTCTAGTAATTCGGACAAGAAGTGGGAGTGAGAAGATGTGGCTGTTGGTTGTGGCACATTTTCACCTTGGCCACGGCCCCGTCCTCTGCACGAACCATCACCAGAACGTCCCTTGCCACGCGCCTTGCCCATTGTAAAGGAAGTAAAATAGATTACACTTGCACTATCAATGGAAAAAGGGTAATAAAAAGTAGATTAGAACCGTGGAAGAGGAAAACCACAGTTCTATTTCTCTGGCCTACACCTGACTCTTTTAAACAATCTGAACAATCAGGGAGAAACTATTACTGTTTTTCTTTACGGAAAAAACTACCAAAACCTGAATAATAGAGATTTTTTACCGTGGGATGGCAAAACCACAGTTATTGTTTACTGGGGTATACCAGACTTTTTTAAATAGATATATTTGCGGCTGAACAGTGAGCGACACACTCAAACTGTTTTTTTTTTTTTTTTTTAGATACAAATGGCCCAAAAGTGGATAATACAGAGGTTTGAACCGTGGAAGTGCAAAACACTTCTGTTTCTCTAGCCTACACCTGACTATATTTTCAACAGATATATTTGTGTCTGAAAAATCAGAGACATGCTTTTTTTTTGGGGGGGGGGGGACACCAGAAGGTTAATAAGATGGGTATTTGTACAGTGTGAAGGAGGAAAAAAAAGAGGATTTAGATGAGGAAAAAAAAGAGTTTATCCTGTCCCCAGAGACCTGGAGCTAAGTTCAGCAACAGGAGCAGCACACAGGACTCTAATGCAGCGTTTGCTGGTATAACCACTTTGTCTCCTATACAGCCTGCCTGCCTGATATCTGGGATGGATATTAGTCCTGAGAAGGACTGTTTGTTTGATCTGGCAGCCTTTACAGACCCTACACTATTTCGCAGTTTATATCTCTCCCTAAATCTGCAGCGCTGTCCCTACACTGTCTGATCCGGAGCGACGGTGCCCAAGATGGCGGCACCCGGTTTTAAATACTCGAGGTGACGCTGTGCAGCCAGCCAATCACTGTAATGCCCACAACCAACATGGCTGCGGCATTACAGTGACTGGCTGGCAATCCCTGCATGTTCATTGGCTCTGTAAAGAGCGCCAAACATGCAGGGCAGAGACCCGACCTCCCGCCCGAGTAACCCGGAAATGCTCGGTGCTCGCCGAACATCCCGAGTAGCGTGATGCTCGGGCGAGTACCGAGCAGTGTCAAGCATGTTCGCTCAACACTAATGACGATATGTCAACTAGTGTTGAGCGCAAGTGCTCGCTACTTGAGTTTGCATCAGGAGCCCGGGTATGCACTGAGTATCACGGGTGCTCGAGTGACATGCTCGAGTCTCTGCCCCATATGCTTTGCGGCCAAAAAAACCTTGCGGGGATTGCCTGCCATGCACGAGCGATCCCTGCATGTTTTTTTTTTTTTTGGGGGTGTCTAATAACTGTGAAACATGCGGGCGGGGACTCGAGCATGTCACTCGAGCACCTGAGATACATAGTGCATACCTGAGTATGCAAACTCAAGTAGCGAGCACTTGTGCTCAAGACTAATGACAACTTATTCAATATGAAGACCTAATATTTTCAAATTCTGTGTCATACCTCTGGGTTCAAAATGTTCACTATACCCCTTGATAAAATCCTTGAGGGGTGTTGTTTCCAAAATGGGGTCACTTGTTGGGGATTTACTTTATTTAGGCACATCAGGGGCTCTCCAAACGCGACATGGCGTCCGCTCTCAATTCCAGACAATTTTGCGTTCAAAAAGTCACACAGTGCTCCTTCCCTTCTGAATTCTGCCGTGTACCCAAACACTGTATTTTCCCCACATGGGGTATTGGCTTACTCAGGAGAAATTGCACAAAAGTATTGGGGGGCCATTTTCTCCTCTTACCCTTGTGAAAATAAAAAAAAGGGGCTAAAACATCATTTTTGTGGGAAAAGTTTGATTTTTCTATTTTCATGACTCCATGTTATAAACTTCTGTAAAGCACTTGGGGGTTCAGGGTGCTCACCACACATCTAGATAAGTTCCCTGAGGGGTCTAGTTTCCAAAATGGTGTCACTTGTGGGGGGTATTCACTGTTTATGCACATCAGGGTTTCTCCAAATGCAACATGGCGTCCGCTAATTATTCAAGCAAATTTTACAATCAAAATGTCAAATGGCGCTCTTTCCCTTCCGAATCCTGTCTTGCTCCCAAACAGTGGTTTTCCCCCACATATGGGGTAACTGCTTACTCAGGAGAAATTGCACAACAAACTGCATGGTGCAGTTTCTCCTGTTACTCTTATGAAAATGCAAAATTGGAGGCTGAAAAACTGGGGGGGTTCAAGGTGCTCACCACACATCTAGATAAGTTCCCTGAGGGCCTGAGGGTCTAGTTTCCCAAATTGTGTCACTTGTAGGGGGTTTCCACTGTTTAGGCACATCAGGGCCTCCCCAAACGCAACATGGCGTCCGCTAACTATTCAAGCAAATTTTGCATTCAAAAAGTCAAACGGAGCTCCTTCCCATCCGAACCCTGCCGTGTGCCCAAACAGTAGTTTTTCCCCAAATATGGGGTATCTGTGTGCTCGGGAAATTGCACAACAAATTTTGGGGTCCATTTTTTTCCTGTTACCCCTGCGAAAATAAAAAAAAAATGGGTCTAAAGTAACATTTTTGTGAAAAAAGTTAAATGTTCATTTTTTTTCTTCCACATTCCAAAAATTCCTGTGAAGCACCTGAAGGGTTAATAAAATTCTTGAATGTGGTTTTGAGCACCATGAGGGGTGCAGTTTTTAGAATGGTGTCACTTTTGGGTATTTTTTGTCATAAAGACCCCTCAAAGTGACTTCAAATGTGATGTGGTCCCTTAAAAAAAAACAAAATGGTTTTGTAAATTTTGTAGGAAAAATGAGAAATCGCTGGTTAACTTTTAACCTTTATAGCTCCCTAATAAAAAAAAAATAAAAAATTTGGTTCCAAAATTGTGCTGATGTAAAGTAGACATGTGGGAAATGTTATTTATTAACTATTTTGTTTAAGGGCATAAAAATTAAAATCTTGAAAACTGCAAAGTTTTCGCCAAATTAATGTTTTTTTCACAAATAAATGCAAGTGATATCGAAGAAATTTTACCACAGTCATGAAGTACAATATGTCATGAAAAAACATTCTCAGAATCAGGGGAATCCGCTGAAGTGTTCCAGAGTAATTACCTCATAATGTGACAGTGGTAGTAAAAATTGGCCCGGTCATTAACGTGCAAACCACCTTGGGGGGTAAAGGGGTTAAAGCTACTGTAAGTTATGCTGCAGCTGACATCAATCACATCTTTTAGTTGTTTTGTTATGTAATTTGTTATGTAATCTATTTTTTCTTAGCTTCTCATATTTTGCTGGAGCCACATTTTCTTGCTCATGTTCATTTCAACTGCTGTATTTAGTGATTTTTGGAAAGTGGACTTTTTTAAAGATTTTACTAAAGATTATATGAACATTTGTATCATTTAGAGAGTGAAAGAAAATTTGATAATGGTGGGAGTTGTACTTAGTTCTTTTTCATTTAGCTGTATACAAGCTTGCTGGATATATTATTTTTTGTATATAATCTATTTTACAATCAGACTTTAATGACACTTTAAGAAAACTATATCTTACTACATGACATGGGGTTCTAGACCAATAATTTTATAGGCCTTGTCAGTTCTTTCACTCTGCAGAGTTTCTAACTTTAGTTAGATACTGTAATTTTTTCTTTAGCTGGGTACGTGAATTCCTCAAACCCAAGCCCTCTCAACCCCCTGATAGAGTTTTCCATAAAACGTGTGTTGGGGTAGGCGACATTCCAGATGGACCAGATATTCTGCAGGTATCGTTTGTTTTCTTTTTCCTTGGTTATCATTATCAATTCACCTTTCATTTTTTTTTACATTATGAACTTCTTTGGATATTTATTTGCTGAATCATATAATTTATGAATTTGTAGTATCTTTATAGTGTATTTATTCTTCATCATTCAACCTCTGTCTGTTTTTACCTAATCATGGTCTTATTCAAATAAATCATGTTTTCATATTGCTGCATTTCCTGTTACACTTTTTGGATTTTGCATATCTAACGGCTATTTTCTGTTTTTATTTCATATATTATTTTTCTCAATAATTGTAGTATTTTTACTTCATCATGATTTTATACCACAGCGCTTACTGAATTTCCTTTGATTTCACATAAGTCTGGTGCCCATTGTGACTGCATTTAGCTTTTTATTATAATCAAGGATCCCTATACCTTCGATACTCATGCATGTATAGTGATATTTTAATACTTAGGGAATATAACAATATCTTCATTCATATTTTGTATGTCTGTTTCCTCTGGTGATGCCGGGCATATATATCTGTTCTGTTGGCTATTTGTTGTACATGGTAATATATCTATTCGGTATTTATACAAATCTTTGTTGCCTATTTATTTATCACCATCACCTGCTCCAATTAAGAGAAACTCTGGTTGCTCTTTTTGGGCATCTTTAGTATATAGAGATACTTCTTTAGGACCTCAATCAATTAGCATCTGTCTCTAGTTTCAGAAGTCACCATATAATTAGAGATGAATGAATTGAATCAAAGCAAATTAAATCTGTCTATTTTTTAGGAATTCGCTGAAACCCCAAAAATCATATTTGTGATTCACTTTGCACAAATTGCATAAAATGTCTGCTATCATTTTACACATTACAAAAGATTGCATTAGTCAGAAAAGGATCACCTTAGTCAAACTTCCCCATAATACATTACAGCAGATAGAAAAAGCCATAACATTGTGCCATAGAAAAATTAAAGTCCCCTAAACCCTCTCCAGGAAGTGGGCATTCACCCCCTCCTCTCGCACAAAATCTCAAGGAGAAAGAGCTTCAAATCTAAGAGCCTCCTTAAAGTAGAATGATAAAGTTTAACATAGAAGAAAGGAAATTATGTATACCAAAGACGTGACAAAACTAATCAAAACTCCTTTTAAAACCCAGATTCCCTGGTGTGGACAAGTAATTAAGACTTCAGACCAAAATCCAGCGAGTGAGGAGACTCTACCGATGTGGAGTAATTAAAATTTCCATTTATTTGAAGGACGATATTTCCATAAAAAATGCACTTACAAAGAGAGCCAATTCACACCATATGGGCAAACGGTAAAAAAAAGTTACGCGTTTCGGCTTGGAAAAGCCTTAGTCATGGTACATACATTGGAATACAAGCAGTTAATTAATTAGTTCTTATGACGTTCAGGTGTTACATCTTCATTTCCAAGTTGGAGACAGGCTTTTTTCTTTTTGTGGTTATTTAGTGCTACAGATGTTAGAATAAAAGTCCTGACATTGAACTTTGTGGCAAGAGGATTGAAACAAATTAGCTAAACAGTATAGATTCTGTATGTTAAAAACAGTAATAAGAATACAAAACACAATATATACCAACAAAATATATGTGTGTATATACAGTGCCTACAAGTAGTATTCAACCCCCTGCAGATTTAGCTGGTTGACACATGCGGAATTAACTTGGCATTGTGACATTTGTACTGTAGATCAGCCTGGAAGTGGGAAATGCACTGCAGCAAATTTTTTTTTTTTTTTAAAACGTAAAAAGTTAATTCAGAGTGTCATTTATTATTCAACCCCTCAAACCACAAGAATTCTGTTTGGTCCCCCTAAAGTATTAAGAAGTAGCTCAGGCACCAAGAATAATGAGCTTCACATGTGTGGATTAAAGATCTCTTTTGCCAGCCTTTTCTGACTATTTAAGACCCTCCCCAAACTTGTGAACAGCACTCAGACATGGTCAACATGGGAAAGACAAAGGAGCATTCCAAGGCCATCAGAGACAAGATCGTGGAGGGTCACAAGGCTGGCAAGGGGTACAAAACCCTTTCCAAGGAGTTGGGCCTACCTGTCTCCACTGTTGGGAGCATCATCCGTAAGTGGAAGGCTTATGGAACTACTGTAAGCCTTCCACGGCCAGGACAGCCTTTGAAAGTGTCCTCCCGTGCCGAGGCCAGGCTTGTCCGAAGAGTCAAGGCTAACCCAAGGACAGCAAGGAAGGAGCTCCGGGAAGATCTCATGGCAGTGGGGACATTGGTTTCAGTCAATACCATAAGTAACGTACTCCACCGCAATGGTCTCCGTTCCAGACGAGCCCGTAAGGTACCTTTACTTTCAAAGCGTCATGTCAAGGCTCGTCTACAGTTAGCTCATGATCACTTGGAGGACTCTGAGACAGACTGGTTCAAGGTTCTATGGTCTGATGAGACCAAGATCTAGATCTTTGGTGCCAACCACACACGTGACGTTTGGAGACTGGATGGCACTGCATACGACCCCAAGAATACCATCCCTACAGTCAAGCATGGTGGTGGCAGCATCATGCTGTGGGGCTGTTTCTCTGCCAAGGGGCCTGGCCATCTGGTCCGCAACCATGGGAAGATGGATAGCACGGCCTACCTGGAGATTTTGGCCAAGAACCTCCGCTCCTCCATCAAGGATCTTAAGATGGGTCGTAATTTCATCTTCCAACAAGACAACGACCCAAAGCACACAGCCAAGAAAACCAAGGCCTGGTTCAATAGGGAAAAAGTCAAGGTGTTGGAGTGGCCTAGTCAGTCTCCTGACCTTAACCCAATTGAAAACTTGTGGAAGGAGCTCAAGAATAAAGTCCACATGAGACACCCAAAGAACCTAGATAACTTGGAGAAGATCTGCATGGAGGAGTGGGCCAAGATAACTCCACAGACCTGTGCCGGCCTGATCAGGTCTTATAAAAGACAATTATTAGCTGTAATTGCAAACAAGGGTTATTCCACAAAATATTAAACATAGGAGTTGTATAATAATTGACCCACACTTTTATGTTTAAAATTTAATAAAATTCAACTGAGCAACATAACTTTTTGGTTTGTAAGATTTATGCTTCTGTTCATAAAACCTACTCTCGTTTGCAGTTTGAAGGCTCTAACTTATTCGCATCTTATCAAACCAGCTAAATCTGCAGGGGGTTGAATACTACTTGTAGGCACTGTGTATATATGCTAAATAAAAAATCTCCCACAATAGGAGGTAATCAGTTTAATTCGTCCGGTTTACTCCAGCTTTCATATAAATATTCATATATATCGTACTACCGTATATAATAAAACTATTAGCAATTATCTATTGCTGTATACAAAAGATTTGTTGGCATTATTTATTAATATATATATTTGGAACAAAAAAAATACTTAGTTTGCTGTCAAAAAAGAAATTGATAACTTTTTGTTCGCAATGACCTGTTATTAATGTTTAATCATTTTCTTTGTATAGCGCTAATTAAGACTGGTATAATTTCTGGAAATGGACATGAAATCTGGGGTTTGTTTAATAAAAGGTGGAGAAAAACACTTCCACAAGAACCAGCTTGTTTGGAATAAAAGACAGCTTCAGACTTTTGGGCACCGATGGAAAGTTATGAATATTGGGGTTTGCATAGATTTGATATTTAAAGGACATACATCTTCAACTTCAGGACTAATATGGAAAGAATATGTACATTTTTTCATATCTGTGACACATACCAATCGGCTTTAAATTAATAGTAAAAAGATTGCTGACAACAGCCATGCCATGTTTCCTATCTATGAAAATAATAATAATAATCTTTATATAGTGCCAACATACTCCGCAGCGCTTTACAATTCAGAGGTTCATATTCAACAGTCATAAGTAATATAGCTAAAGATAATACAATAATTAAAGCAAAAATATTGATGACTCTGCTTGTAAGAGCTTACAATCTACAATGAGGTGGGGGTGACGCAAAGTACAGGGGCTTATTTACAATGATGGTCCAGCCATTTTGAGGGGATGAGGGATAGATAAAGGCTGCATGAGCTCATCACCAGCCAGTATCTGTAGTGCTTTTGGGTTCAGTGGAGACAAAAAGGTAAAATCCTGATAAAAATATGATTGTGAAATCAAATGCCTGTGATTGTCAGAAGTGAAGATATTGTGAATGTTGGGAATATCATAATTTTCTGAAACTGAAGCCACATCCTATGACTAGTCCTGTTATGATTCATCAAGGGGAGATATGTGGGTGTAACTTAGGTGCTGATGAAAGGACTAGGCAAATTATAACGTGTTCAATACTAAGGAAGATGCATATCAGTGTAGGCTTGATCCACGTTAACCAGATGTTTTCAAAAAGATTGCTTCCATTCGCTATGCTGTTCCATCTCTGTGACCAACATTTAGTCACTTTATTTTGTTAATCCTGTTTATTTTAGATAATTGTATATGCTGTATTGTTTTGTCCCTTTTGTAAAATATTTTGTATGTTTTTTTAAAAACACTGCCTATCTTTCTGGATAAAATATAAAAATTAATAGTTCTGTTCTTTTTGTTCTGTAAACCACATTCCTGAAAGCCATACGCAACCTGAAACCAGGCATCCAATCAGCATACAAACCATTTGTAGTGGCAGCTAATAATGTTTCTTGGGTTATTGTGGAGTTAGTAGTGACTGTACCTTAGTGTGTGAAGAAAAGAGAATAATGTCACACACATTTTTCAGAGTAAATGGGGTATTTGGGCTACTTTGTGTCACCATGGTTCAATTTGTTTCCACTCAAATGTCTTGGGAAAAATTGCCAAATCTGGCGAATTTGAATTTTAAAAGATGTTCTCATCTCTACATTTAATGCCTAAAAGGGTCACTGTAGTTTCATCAGACTTTGCAGAAATCAATAGTCCAGGTGAATACAATAAATATTGTCACATATCTTTTCAGAGAATTATTCATACTTCTCCAATTATGAGCCACTTTTTCCTCTGCCTCCTAAAATCATCATGTACTCCTAAAGAACAGCAATAATTACTTTTACTCAAAGCAAGATTAACTGCCAGCACAGCAATGTGAAAGGTTATGCCTTTTCTATACTATATGGAGAGGAGAGAGGGAGGAGAGGCAAGTGCTCAGCAGAGTGAGAGATAGACAGACACAGGCAGATCATGCTGCAGTTTCCAGCAACTGTTTTACACTGAGCTTGTAGAAGGGAAAACTGGTGAAAAATGCACAAGATAAGTCATAAAATGGCCATGAATCATGTTTTTCCTCATATATTCATACAACAGCCTATTCTAAAAAATTACTTGAAAAAGAGCACTTTAATTTCCCCTGTGGTAATGCTGCCTGCAATGAACAATTGCAGCTATGTTTCCCTGCAGAGTGCAGCTTAATAAAGGAACCCCCTGTGGTCATCTTATTTTCATAGAACAATTGAAATATATAAGATCAAGAGATGCTAGAAAGTGTTGGAGCAGTTCTAACTCAAATTAAAATTTTTCTGGTATTCAATCTATGGTGTTGGTGAGAATGAAAGAAATACATAGGCATGTGATTACAAAGCTCTCCAAAGAGGAATGCTGATCATGATTATTTATAAAGTTCATGAACATGGCCGCACCATGCATAAATTTGGGCGTTTCTTTCATGATAGCAAATAGTAGACTACATAACTTCAGTAAAGACACTTCCTGCATCCACCCTGCTTAGTTACACCTCTCAGCGCGTCTT
Organism: Phyllobates terribilis; assembly: GCF_046119375.1. NCBI lineage: Eukaryota > Metazoa > Chordata > Amphibia > Anura > Dendrobatidae > Phyllobates > Phyllobates terribilis. The sequence continues at coordinate 574,747,525 of NW_027362764.1, forward strand.
TGTTTCAGTAAATTCTTGTGAGAAATACCACATCTTGTTAGATTTTGACAGTCCTAAAGACATCATCTCCTTTTTTACTCAAACAAAAGCAAACAGCCCTTTTCACTAAACAAAAAACCTAAACCTATTAAGTATCCACACAATAGTAAATACCTGGAGAATTCATTGTACAAATGTTCCTTGTGAAACATGAACAGTAAAAAAAAATCTAAGCAAAAAAAACCTAAATCTATATTTTTTCTATATTTACATTGCAAAAAAGAATTATATAAATCACACTAATTTTACATGCACCCAAAACGAAGTAACAAAACAATTTATATGTGCCCCAAAACAGCTTTAAAAATAATACAATTGGTCTTGCACAAAACAAAGCCTAATACAGCCACATCAATGACAATATAAAAAAAATTCTGCTGTACAGAGGACAGGCAAAAGTGAAAAAAATAGTGATTAAGGGTTCTTCCAGGAATGGTCACTAAGGTCTTAAAATGTCATCCCCACAGATGAGATTTTAAGTGCTGTCTGCTTTCTTTTGTGTTAACATGTACCTTCCTCATAGTAAAGTATATTGTAAGTCATGTATGCGCAATTGACATGCAAAATTTAATGTGAACATTACCATATTTTAATAGTTAATTTCTCCAAATGTTAACCCCTTCGCAACCCTGGGATTTTCCATTTTTGCATTTTCGTTTTTTGCTCCCCTTGTTCCCAGAGTCATAGCGTTTTTATTTTTTGGTCAATATAGCCATGTGAGGGCTTATTTTTTGCGGAACGAGTTGTACTTTTTAATGACAATTACCATGTCGTGTACGGGAAAACGGGAAAAAATTCCAAGTGCGGTGAAATTGCAAAAAAAGTGCAATACCATAGATGTGTGTTTTTTTTTTTTTTTTTTTTTTTAACATGTTCACTGAATGCTAAAACTTACCTGCCATTATTCTCCAGGTCATTACGAGTCTGTAGACACCAAACATGTTTAGGTTCTTTTTTATTTAAGTGGTGAAAAAAAATTCCAAAGTTTGCTTAAAAAAAGAAATAAATAAAAAATAGCGCCATTTTAAAAGACCTGTAGCGTTTCCATTTTTTGGGATCTGGGGCCGGGTGAGGGCTTATTTTTTGCTAAAGTTTTTATTGATACCATTTTGGGGTAGATCCGATGTTTTGATCGCCCGTTATTGCATTTTATTGCAATGTTGCGGCGACTCATAAAAAAAACATAATTCTGGCATTTAGAATTTTATTCTCGTTACGCCGTTTACCGATCGGATTAATTATTTTTTATATTGATAGGGCGATTATGAATGCAGTGATACCAAATATGTGTATGTGTTTTTTTTTTTATTTTATTTTTAATGGGGCGAAAGGGGTTGATTTAAACTTTTATATTTTTTTAAAATTTTTTAAATATTTTTAAACACATTTTTTTTCAATTTTTGCTTGCTTCTATAGTCTCCATAGGAGACTAGAAGCAGCAACTGTCCGATCACCTCTGCTACATAGAGGTGATGAGCAGATCACCTCTATGTAGCAGAAATGCTCCTGTGCTATGAGCGCCAACCACTAGGTGGCGCTCATAGCGAACAGCGCATTACAGCCACTGGGGTCTGCTGCAGACCCAGGGCTGTCATGCCCACGCATCCATGACCCGCAGTCACGTGAAATATTGTCATAGAATACTTTGTTCTGTACAAAGTTTAATGTGCGGACAACAAAATCACACAATCATCAATGGAAATCAAATTTATTAACCAATGGAGGCCTAGATTTGGAGTCACCCCAAAATGAAAGAGGAAAAACACACTACAGGCTGATCCAACTTTGATGTAATGTCCTTTAAAACAAGTCAAAATGAGGCACAGTATTGTGTGTGGCCTCCACGTGCCTGCATGACCTCCCTACAATGCCTGGGCATGCTCCTGATGAGGCTGTGGATGGTCTCCTGTGGGATCTCCTCCCAGACCTGGACCAAAGCATCCGCCAACTCCTGAACAGTCTGTGGTGCAACGTGACGTTGGTGGATGAAGCGAAACATGGTGTCCCATATGTGCTCAATCGGATTCAGGTCTGGGGAACGGGCGGGCCAGTCCAGAGCTTCAATGCCTTCATCTTGCAGAAACTGCTGACACACTCCAGCCACATGATGTTTGGCATTGTCCTGCATTAGGAGGAACCCAGGGCCAACCGCACCAGCATATGATCTCACAAGCAGTCTGAGGATCTCATCTCGGTACCTAATGGCAGTCAGGCTACCTCTGGCGAGCACATAGAAGGCTGTGCAGCCCTCCAAAGAAATGCCACCCCACACCATTACTGGCCCACTGCCAAACTGGTTATGCTGTAGAGTGTCCATTTTAGGACATGTTCAGATATCAAAATCAAACATCAGAATGATGTGGCTAAACACCCTGTTTGAGAACTGATTTTGACGAGCGATTTTGATGAGTGACTTTTACAACTGTAATAATAATACTTAAAGAAAAAGTAACTGTTCGCTGATGGGACTTGAACCCAAAATTCTGTGTTCCAAAACCAGTGCACTAACCACTAAGCTATAAACTCAGTTATAAAAACCTAGGAGCTCTATTTGATTATATGATTTTCAGTGCAAACTTGTCTAAAACTCATTGGGACGTATGCACAGACTGCAAGCAAGCCAAATTCAAATGATGTTTGATTTTGATGTGCGAGTCTGATGTGTGACATCAGAATCAGAATCATAATGACATTTAGTCACCCTGAGTATTTTCAAGGTTGATCTCATAAGACAAGAAAAGCTATCAGTTAGTATCATTTGATTGGATAGTACAATGGTAAGGCATCAGCATCTGAAACGTAGTGTTAAGAGTTCAAATCCTGATAGGAATAAGATTTTTTTTTTTTAATTCTGATTATTTAGCACACAAACTACAGGGGTGTTTTACTTTTAATATCTGACACTCTGTCATCTTGGCGTGTTAAGAGTTTCAGACATGCTATTTGCATGGTAAATTACATAGCCAAAGTGAATTGGGAGGCAATAATTTACTACATATCTATTTCCAAGTGACTCTATATTTGCCTAATTTCTTAAAGGGGTCTAATGATAAAATGTCTTTATTGTAATTTTTTATTTCCATCCACCCAAGTACTGGCAGCAAACTCCCAATTTACTTTTGCTATGTAATTTACCATGCAAATAGACAGCGTGTCTGAAACTCTTAACACATAAGGATGACAGAGTGTCAGATATTAAAAGTAAAACACCCTTGTAGTTTGTGTGCTAAATAGCCATAATAAAAAAAATATATATTATTCCTATGAGGATTTAAACTCTTAACACTGTAGTTTCTGAGGTTGATGCCTTATCATTGCGCTATCCATTTCAGTTATACTAGCTAATAGCTTTTCTTGTCTTATGAGATCAACCATGAAAATACTCAGGGTGACTAAAAGTCATTGTGATTCTGATTCTGATGTTTGAAGAAAGTCACACATCAGACTCACACATCAAAATCAAACATCATTTGAATTTGGCTTGCTTGCAGTCTGTGCATACATCCTAATGAGCTTTAGACAAGTATGCACTGAAAGTCATATAACCAAATTGAGCTCCTAGGTTTTAGCAACTGAGTTTATAGCTTCGTGGTTAGTGCACTGGCTTTGGGAATTTTGGGTTCAAGTCCCATCAGCGAACAGTTACTTTTCTTTTTATTATTACACTCGCCAGAGTCACTCGCCAGAGTCACTCGCCAGAGTCACTCGCCAGAGTCACTCGCCAGAGTCACTCGCCAGAGTCACTCGCCAGAGTCTGTATTTAGCCTCAAACTGACATCATTCTGATGTTTGATTTTGATATCTGATCATGTCCTAAAATGGACACTGTACAAACTGGTTATGCTGAAGGATGTTGCAGGTAGCAGATCGCTCTCCACGGCATCTCAAGACTCTGTCACGTCTGTCACATGTGCTCAGTGTAGACTTGCTTTCATCTGTAAAGAGCACAGGGCGCCAGTGGTGACTTTGCCAATCCTGGTGTTCTGTGGCAAATGCCAAGCGTCCTGCACGGTGTTGGGGTGTAAGCACAAACCCCACCTGTGGACGTCGGGACCTCATACCACCTTCATGGAGTCGGTTTCTAACCATTTGTGCAGACACATGCACATTTGTGGCATGCTGGAGGTCATTTTGCAGGGCTCTGGCAGTGCTCCTCCTGTTCCTCCTTGCACAAAGGGGGAGGTAGCCGTCCTGCTGCTGGGTTGTTCCCCTCCTATGGCCCCATTCACGTCTCCTGGTGTACTGGCCTGTCTCCTGGTAGCGCCTCCAGCCTCTGGACTCTACGCTGACAGACAAAGCAAACCATCTTGCCACAGCTTGCATTGATGTGCCATCCTGGATTAGCTGCACTACCTGAGCAACTTCTGTGGGTTGTAGAGTCCATCTCATGCTACCACAAGTGTGAAAGCACAACCATCATTCAAAAGTGACCAAAACATCAGCCAGAAAGCATTGGTACTGAGATGTGGTCTGTGGTGGCCACCTGCAGAACCACTTCTTTTATTGAGTGTGTCTTGATAATTGCTAGTGTTGAGCAAGCATGCTCAACACTGCTCGGTACTCGCCCGAGCATCTCACTACTCGGGATGTTCGGCGAGCACTGAGCATTTCCGGGCTACTCGGGCGGGAGCTCGGGTCTCCGCCCAGCATGTTTGGTGCTCTTTACAGAGCCAATGAACATGCAGGGATTGCCAGCCAGTCAGTGTAATGCTGCAGCCATGTGGTTTGTTGGCATTACAGTGATTGGCTGGCTGCACAGCGTCACCTCGAGTATTTAAAGCCGGGCGCCGCCATCTTGGACACAGTCGCCCGGGATCAGACAGTGTAGGGTCAGTGCTGATGAGTTAGGGAGAGATATATATAGTACGAAATAGGTAGTGTAGGGTCTCTAAAGCATGGCAAATCAAACAAACAGTCCTTCTCAGGACTAATATCCATCCCAGATATCAGGCAGGCAGGCAGGCTGTATAGAAGACGGAGTTGTTATACCAACAAACAGTGCATTACAGTCCTGTGTGCTCCAGTTGGTCAAATAGCTAGACTTAGTCTCCGGTCTCAGGCGCCAGGAAAAATCCTTTTTTTTTTCATCTAAATCCTGTATTTTTTTTCCCTCAGTCAGACTGTACAAATACACGTCTTATTAACCTTTTGGTACCCCCCCCCCCCCAAAAAAAAAATAAAAAAAATTGTGTCTGTGACTGTTCAGACACCAATATATCTGTTTAAAAGATTCTGGTGTAGGCCGGAGAAATAGAACTGTAGTTTTGCAGTTTCACGGTTCAAATCTCTGTATTATCCAGCTTTTGGCCGTTTTTCCGGAATAAAAACAGTAATCGTGTCTCCCTGACTGTTCAGACACAAATATATCTGTTTAAAAGATTCTGGTGTAGGCCAGGGAAATAGAACTGTGGTTTTCCTCTTCCACGGTTCTAATCTCCTTTTTATTACCCTTTTTCCATTGATAGTGCGAGTGTAAGCTATTTTACTTCATTTACAATGGGCAAGGCGCGTGGCAAGGGATGTGGAACTAGACGTTCTGGTGATGGTGCATGTAGAGGACAGGGCCGTGGCCAAGGTGAAAATGTGCCACAACCAACAGCCACATATTCTCGCTTCCACTTCTTGACCGAATTACTAGGGAAGCACACTACAACACCAGTATTGCGAGCTGATCAGTGTGAACAGGTTATTAATTGGATAGCAGATAATACTTCCAGTTACCTGGGCACCACCACCTCTGGTCTGTCTTCCACACGGTCAAGTTTTAGTAGCTGTAAGTCTCGACTGCATACTCCTCCTCACCATGATGCTCCTTCCTCCCACCATGCCGAATGTCGTCAGACAGCAAATGATCCCACACTTGGACACTCTGAAGAGCTGTTCACTGGTCCATTTCCATATTTGTGCCCCTCGCCTGCTCCGCTTGAAGTGGTGGAAGAGGAGATCCCATGTAGCGATGCCCAAATATTTGAACAGCCATGGCCAGAGGAAGTCGACGCTGGCAATTTGTCACAAGAGGTGGACGATGACGAGACACAATTGCCACGAAGTGAGGAGGAGGATCGTGGTGCGCAAGTGGAAGAGGAGGAGGTGGTGGATGATCTAGTTACTGACCCAACGTGGCAGGAGGACACACAGAGCGAGGCCAGCAGCACAAAGGGGGAGGGAGGCAGAGTACCCCAACAGGTAGGAAGAAGCAGTGTGGTGGCTGCACACAGAAGGCGGGCAACAGTACCCCATAACACCAACACGAGGGACATTGCCAGTAGAACCGGTAGGTCTTCCAGAGTCTGGAATTATTTTAAATACTCTGCTGATTACCCCAAAAAGGCCCTTTGTACCACCTGCCATGCCAGCATCAGCAGGGGTCACAAAACTACCAGCCTGACCACCACCAGCATGATCAGGCACATGTCAGCAAAGCACCCGACTTTGTGGGGTGAACCCCAGGGTCCACGACCAGTGTCAGCGGGTGTCACCACTGCTTCTTCCGCTGTTGTGCGTGTAAGAGAACCCCCTGTTGTGCGTGCAAGGCAATCCCCTGTCCATACTGCATGCAAAGATGCCCCCTCCTCTCAGTCTTCACTTGTTATGGCAGTTTCTCAAGAAACAGCATCAACGTCCAGGTACTACCGCAGCGTTCAATTGTCCATATCCCAGACATTTGAACGAAAACGCAAATTCGCAGCCAACGCCCCACAGGCCACAGTCCTAAATTTGCACATTTCACAACTGCTTGCGTTCGAAATGCTGCCTTTTAGGCTGGTGGAGACAGAATCCTTCCGCAACCTTGTGGCGGTCCCTCGGTACTCGATCCCCAGCCGACACTATTTTGCCCGGTGTGCAATCCCCGCACTATGCAAGCACGTGTCCGAAAACATCTGCTGTGCCCTCAACGCAGTTACTGGGAGAGTCCACCTGACAACGGACACGTGGACAAGTGCTTGTGGCCAGGGACAGTATATCTCCCTGATGGCACACTGGGTAAACATAGTGGAAGCCGGGACCCAGTCGGACCTTGGGACGGAACACATCCTCCCCACACTGAGGACTGCGGGCCCTATGTCAGTCAGAGTTGCCCCCACAGTGTACAGCTGCTGCGCATCATCCTCCTCCTCCTCCTCATGTTCAGCCTCCATCTCAGAGATCACCACATCAGTTACAAGCTGGAAGCACTGCAGTACTGCCTTAGCCAAGCGGCAACAGGCTGTGCTGAAACTCATAAGCTTAGGTGATAAACCTCACACTCCTTGTGAGTTGTGGACCGCTGTGAAAAAGCAGGCAGATCTGTGGCTGCGACCGCTGAACCTACATCCAGGCATGGTCGTGTGTGACAATGGCCGTAACCTGGTGGCGGCTCTGAGGCGAGGCGAGATCACACATGTACCATGCCTGGCTCATGTGCTTAACCTCGTGGTTCAGCGGTTTCTTAAATCGTACCCCGAGTTGCCAGATCTGCTCGTCAAAGTACGCCGCCTGTCAGCTCCTTTTTGGAAGTCTGCTACAGCTTCAGCCGCCCTTGCTGTGTTGAAGCAGTGTTTGCAGCACACCAACTGGTGTGTGATGTCCCCACACTTTGGAACTCTACCCTCCACATGTTGCAAAGGATTTGTGAGCAGAAGAGAGCAGTTGTGGAGTACCAGCTGCAACAAGGCCGTCGATATTAAGGTCAGACTCCACACATAAGACCTCAGGAGTGGACCTGGATGTCTGACATATGTACCATCTTGACAAACTTTGAGGAGTCCACCAAGATGGTGAGTGGCAATGACGCCATCATTAGCGTCAGCATCCCACTTGTCTGTATTTTGCAATGATCTCTGCAGAGAATAAAAGAGGAGACATTGCAGCCAGAGTATGATGAGATGGATCAAGAAGCCATAGCAGGTGATTACATACAGCCCAGCCTCATCTCATCCCAACGTGCTTTGGGGGACAATGAGGAGGAAGAAGAGGAAGAACAGGAGCTGGTATCATGCGCTGTAGACGGTAGTACCTGTACAACTGTCATACCGTCGGTTCAGCGTGGATGGCCTGAGGACAGGGGGGAGGAGGAGGAGGAGGAGGAGGAAGAGGAGGAGGAGAGCATGGTCAGTCATCATCTTGGTGAGGACACGGAAGTCTTGCCCATTACCAGTCTTGCACGTATGGCTGACTTTATGTTACGCTGCCTTAACCGTGACCCTCGCGTTGTCAAAATGTTGGGTGACAGTCATTACTGGTTGGTGACACTTTTAGACCCCCGCTACAAGGAGAATTTTCACTTATTCCTGAGGTGGAGAGGTCTACAAAAAATGTGGCAGTACCAGAAGGCTCTTGCTGCAGAACTGTTAAAAAAAAATTCCCATCTGAACACGCTAGCAGCAGAGGTCACAGTTCGTTGACCAACCAAGGCGTACAGGCGTGAGAGACGCAACTCCAATCCTGCAGAGGCAGGGGAACACTGTCAACATTCTGGGACAGTTTTCTGAGACCCGCCCAGCTTACAGGCCCTGAGGCGCGGGGTACTCTTACAAGGAGTGGAAAGTTTCAAAAGATGGTGAGGGAGTACCTTGCCAACCGTACCAGCGTCCTCCGTGATTCCTCTGTGCCTTTTAATAATTGGGTATCCAAGCTGGACACTTGGAATGAACTTGCTGTGTACGCCATGGAGGTCCTTGCCTGCCCTGATGCTAGCGTGTTATCGGAGCTTGTTTTTAGTGCCGCTGGGGGAATTAGAACTGATAAGCACACTCGCCTGTCAACTGACAAGCTGACCCTTATCAAAATGAACAAGGGCTGGATTGGGCCTGACTTCTCATCACCACCAAATGACAGCAGAGTAACATAAAGTCAAATCCACTGTGTTATTTTGGGAGGTGTATTCCCATGCACTGCTTCACACCCACACATGGGTATATGCTTCCTCATTTCGGCTGTATTTTGCTCTTCTCATTCTCCTCTGCCTCCACAACCACTATACCACCAGGGTGACCGTGGTCCGTGTTGCCAGCATTGCAAGTTCCTCCGTCCTAATTTTTGGCAGCTTTTGCTTGGAAGGCATAGGCAAAGACTATGGGAGACCCACTCCCCAATAATGGGAAGAATGTTTTGAATATGCTTTACTGCATGGCTCTTGAAAGGGGCATTAAAACCGTCTTGTTAAGCTACTGTGACCTCCACCACTCTTCCAAGGGGCATTGTTATTGTCTTTTTATTCCACTGCAACCTCCACCACTCTTCCAAGGGGCATTAAAACCGCCTTGCTAAGCTACTGTGATCTCCACCACTCTTCCAAGGGGCATTGAAATTGTCTTTTTATTCCACTGCGACCTCCACCACTCTTCCAAGGGGCATTGCATTTCCTCCTAATTTTAGTCAGCTTTTGCTTTTCAAGGCATAGGCGAACACTAAGGGAGACCCACTCCCAAATAATGGGTAGAAGGTTTTTAGTATGCTGTAATCCACGTCTGTTTCAAGGGGCATTGCAGTTCCTCATAATTTTTGGAAAGCCTTCCATTCACTGCTTAGGCCAACAGTGTACAGGAGACCCAGTTGCTATAAATGGAAAAAACGGTTTAGTTAAGGCCCTCTGACCTCCATGTCACTTCCAAGGGGCATTGGAGTGCCTCGAAATTTTTGGTAGGCATTGCACTCACTGTATGCCCTATAACGGTGTAGCCGAACCGCTCCGTTTGGTACAGAAACATCCTACAAGACATGTGTGGTTGACTGGCCTGATATTGATGTGAATGGTCCCTGTTCCTCCTGCTCTTTCTCCTTTGCCACTACCTCATCCATCATTCATCACCTGAAGCTTTGTTTTAACGGGAGTCATAGAACTGGGAAAGTAGCAGGAAAACCTCCAGCAATCCTCGGAGGAGGTAGGATATGCGCTAAAACGGTGACGACCTCAGGCCTAGCCGCTACTACATACATGCGCTTGCATTCCAAGGAACAGAAAGCTAAGGAGATGGATGGCCTCATGATCATGAATAATTTACTTGTTGTGTAGGAGGCTAACCACTGCTGCTGTCTACCTTCTGAACTTTGTGTTGAAGCCTGATTGACCCAGGACCCGCAATCCTCTATGTCTGGAGGACATGTTGCATCCCAGTGTCCAACTGTGTCCAGACTTCCACAATATTAACCCAGTGTGCCAGCGTCATTCAGATGGACCATCCCTGGCCACATTCACTTGTCCACGTGTTTGTGGTTAGGCTGTCTTTCAAATAGGGGCGGCTGGGGACCGTGTGTGGGCACCCGGCCGTGGGGCGACTGGGGACCGAGTATGGACACCCGTCCGCCCCCTGGTGGCTGGGGACCAAGTGTGGACACTCGGCCACCGGGCGGCTGGGTACTGAGTATGGATACCAGGCTGCCAACGCAGCCATGATGTGGTGGCCAGATTCCGCCTCCACATGCCTAAAAGGCCCAATTTCAAGTGCAAGCAAGCAAGCAGTATAGTATTGAAGCCTGGGGGTGGGTGGGTGGCAAGCTGCATACTTGCGCTTGTATTGCAAGGAATGGGGGAGGTACAATTGAACACTGCCCTGACACAAGGACTTGCACGGGGATAGTAGCAAGTCTGCATCTTCTGATGCGACAAAGATGACTTCTGATGGGCACACTTTTAGGCTGTGACCTGGGAGTCAGAGATGCTTCCAGGGGTCTTCCCCATGCTGTTCCCATATCTTTTCAGCACTGTATGCATGTGTCACACAGCACATGGCCAGATAATGTTGTAAAATGTTAAAATGACATTTCCCGGTGAATGCATTTGTCATGGTTGAAAGCAATACAAAAGTGCAAAAACACATAATAAATGCTACTTGTGAACATAGCCCAAGGTGTGGAGGAGTATTTTTGTTTTTGGTTATTTATTTTACCTTATACACAAGTCTTTACCCTGGAAAAGAAGTTCCTTAACATATTTCACAGGAAAGCAGTTTCAGTTTAGTTTTTGAACGTTTTATTGTGAGCCCGTAAAAGTGGCTTAATACCTCTGACCATGTTGTTGACAGCAGTGACCTGGGGGTCAGAAATGCTTCCTGGGGCGATCCCCATGCTGTCCCTGTGTCATTTGAGCACTGTCACTAACGTTTTGTTCACTTTTTAGGCTTTCTACAGACTGCCGGGGGTGCCACCGCAAAAATGCTCGGGTCTCCCATAGACTAACATTGGGCTCGTTGCTCGGGTCGAGCACCTGAGTATCACGGTGAGCTCGGCCCGAGCTTCGTTCACCCGAGCATTTTAGTGCTCGCTCAACACTAATAATTGCCAATAATTTCCATCTATTATCTATTCCATTTGCACAACAGCATGTGAAATTGATTGTCAATCAGTGTTGCTTCCTAAGTGGACAGTTTGATTTCACAGAAGTTTGATTTACTTGGAGTTATATTCTGTTGTTCCCTTTATTTTTTTGAGCAGTGTAGCATGTATGATAGCTTTTTTTTTTTTACTGATGTGATGTAATCTCGTCAAAATAAGGCTATGCATTTCTTTCAATCACAAGTGCAGGTACAGAATTAAGGAATCAACTGCCCAAAAGATGCACAAAGTGATGTTACTACTTGTACAATAATATATAAGGCTACAGTTTTAAGATAGGGGATGTCTTCCTATATGCACCTCACTAGAGGCTATAAAGTATAATGAAACATACTGGTAAGTTAATTGGTTCATCATGAAGAGAAGAGCTTAACTTAATCAAGATTTATTAAATCTTAATAAAAAAAGTGTATGTAATTGATAAACAATTTAAACTTAACAAAAAATTTAAAAGAACAAAACAATGTGAACAAGTAAAAATAGAACAATTTATAATTTTTTTTTATTTGAACAATACAAAATCACAATAAGGATAGGATAAAAAGCTATTATCGCATGGTTGGTTTCATTTGATTTGCATAGTTCTTACATATTTTAATGAATGTTATTTAGACTAATTTTCATACATTTAAATTTCGTTAAGAAAAAAAAATCTTAGTATGGATTAAAATAATATATTTTTATATGCCTCCTCCATTAGGTAATCCCTTGTCATATGTTATGTGATCATTTTCTTTATCATTTGCACTATATCTGCATGGTAATAATCTGTCTTACTCAAAGCAATGCAGAAAGAATTCTGGTTTCCTTAGAGATGTAATTTCTCAGCATGTAACAGATTATCTTTTCTCACTGCTTTGCCTTGATGCTTTATATATTGGAGGTTTTATGTTTAAGATTGATAATGATTCCATTTAATACACACTGAAAGTCTATAGTCAATAGAATTTTTCTATGATTGCAAACAAATTAGCATTTACCAGTCTTTAATATTTCCTTCTTTTAGAATGAATGTTATATTTGCAAAAAAATGCAATTTAGGAAAGCACCCACCATTGGTTCACAGTCGTGAGAAAAAAGTATTCAGGAGCACCACAATAAGAGGATAATCCCCAGTCCTCCACGAAGTCAAATCCATGATGAAAAAGTTACGTCATCCAAAGTAGAAAAATGAAAATTCTTCTTTATTAATACATCACAGGATACAGGGGCTTGAAATAGACCTCTCTGTTCCTGTCTCCATATATTCTGTGATATACTAATAATCAAGAATTTTCATTTTTCCACATTGGATGCTGTTGACGGTTTATCCTCATTTACTTGATTATTACATTTATTCTATTTATACTAGCTACATACTTGTGAGAGTAAAGGTTACAAAAATAACAGCAAGCTGTTTAGGTAGATTTCATAATCCATCTACACTATACTGTGTGGACAAAAGTATTAGGACAACTATGCTTTATACATTGAAGCAAATATCAGCTCACAGGGTTGAGAAATGCCTGGAATAAGGATGCGGTGCATGGAGGCTTCAGGCTGGTTTCCTGAGCAAGTGAACTGTGAAAAAAAAGTAAAATCCAGCAAAATTCATTAAAACATCACATTTATTTGTAGATTAAAACATGAAAAGGTAAAATGTAAAAAACATGTTAGCCCAACGGTCAACATGTTTCGAGCTACAGTAGCTCTTAATCATCATTAATGAATGACATGGCATTCTAAATCCACAGGTATTAATATGGAGTTGTACTTTCTTTGCAGCTAGAACAGCTTCCACTCTTTTGGGAAAGCTTCCTATAACATATCGGAGTGTCAGTAGGAATCAAGTTCTTACACAAAAACTCACCCATCCTTTATTGACACTGTAATGTGACAGTTATTCTGAAACAGAAAAGGTCCTTCCCCAAATTGTTCCCACAAACTTGGACAAAATAGAACACGTTTTGTTAGTAAAATCAAACTTTTTTTCCTTAGTAAGAGAAACAAAATAATAATCTTGTAGATATTATACCTTTTTAATGGCTAACAAAAATAAAATAAGGGATGTTACAAAACAAACTTACACGACTACTTGGGTCTCTTCATCAGGCATGGTATAACAAAACATCTGACGAAACCAATATATATGTGCAAAAAGAGCACAGACATGGAATAAAAAATATTTTTTATTAATAAATATTAATTTATTTCTCTTAGTGATAGCAATCTATCAGTGGTACAATACAGTCAGACAGGTAACATTCTCATGGCCAAAGCCAGATTTGTTCATCAGACTGTTAGCTAGATTCATCACTCCACATAAGATATTTCCACTGCTCCAGAGTCCAGTGGTGGTAAACTTTACACCACTCCATTTGGCGTATTGCATTGTGCTTGGTGACGTAAGGCTTGCATTCAGCTACTCAGCCATTGAAACCCATGCCATTAAGCTCTTTATGTACAGATTATTTTCTGATGTTGCTGGAGTGATAGTTAGTCAGTAAGGACTGCATTGGTTACTTTAATGCACCATGTGCCATAGAACTCCGCGTTCCTGTTCTGTGACCTTACGTGGTCTGCCACTTTATGGATGACTTGCTGTGGTTCCTTCTACTTTTCGATAATATTAAAGTTGATTGATTGTGGAATATTTAAGAGGGAAGAAATTTATCTATATACATTTTTTAGTAAATCATACATTTCAATAATTTTAAGTGATTGATTTGGAGCTTTGTCACATTTTTAGAAAGTATGACATACTTATCTGACCCTGATGTTTTCCTTTGTGTGACCCTGACAGTGGGTGAGGTGTTTTATTTTAGTTCTGTGCAGAGCACATTCTCCCAACACACTGTTTAGTACCTTGTTGGAAGAGAAGTATACTCTCCTACAGCTGGCTGGTATGTGTGCCATCTAGATATGAATACCAATGTAATTTAACATACAGATAAAAAGGAAGTAAGAAAAAAAGTACAATAGCTGTTAGTGTAATTAGGGAACAGTAGGAAATTTTTAATGCAACCATATTACAAATTAGTTTACATTGCCTTTTTAGGATTGCTACTTCCTATAGGTGGCACTAGAGTCCTAGTTCTAGTCCTCTTCCACTCTGAAGAGACAATCTGCATATTTCCCAGAGGAGCATGGCAGCTTAAGTCTCCTCACCTTGACATGCTTAATGTGTCCCTCTCTGCAAGGAGAAACGTTATCCCTTGAATCCCGGTCAAACAAGATCTCCCACTTTACACTGATGGGCAGTATCCCAAAACACCGTGTCTGCAAATTGAGAATCTGGTTCTGGCTTTTATCCTAAGTCGTGTAACAAGGCTCATTATAGAGTCGATATTGACTTTTAGGATTGCTACTTCCTATAGGTGGCACTAGAGTTCTAGTTCTCTTCCTCTCAGAAGAGACAATTTGCATATTTCCCAGAGGAGCATTGTCACTTAAGTCTCCTCATCTTGACATGCCTAACATGTCACTCTCCACAAGGAGAAGCATGTATGTATGTATGTATGTATGTATGTATGTACTTGGATAAGAATAGAGTAATTAACCAAAGCCATCATTGGTTTGTAGCCAACAAGTCATGTCTGATTAATCTAATTTCCTTATATGATGGAATCACTAACTGGGTGGATAAGGGAAATGCAGTAGATAAAGTGTATCTTGACTTCAGCAAAGCATTTCATAAAGTATCTCATACTATCCTTATTGAAAAAATGATCAAGTCTGGGATTGACAAAACTATGGTTAGGTGGATTCATAACTGGCTCAGTGATCATACTCATAGAGTGGTAATAAATGGTTGCACATCCAACTGGAAGAGTCTTTCAAGTGGGGTACCACAAAGCTTTTTCTATGCTCCAGTGTTCAACATTTTTATAAATGATCTAGATAAGGGAACTGAAGATAAACTATTCACATTTGCAGACGATACAAAGCTAGAAGGGATAGCTAACATTAGAGGATACAGAGAAAAAATTCTGAAGTATCTAGATAAGCTTGAACAATGGACAGCGTCTAAAAGAATGGTAGTTAAAGGGGTTGTCCACTACTCTATATTCCCCCCCATGTATCCCTCCAGGGCCCCTAAGACTACTTGTAAATACCTTCTGTTGCTGATAATGCCTGTGAGCGGCGCTAGCACTGGCCGCTCACAGGCATCACGTGACCCCCGGCTGCAGCCAGCACTGACATCCGCTGATGTCACGACAAGTGGTGGCAGCAGCCAGGGGTCACGATCTTACTGGTTCCACAGATGCCAGGCTGTGGGCAGGGTTATCCATGCTCTGCCTCTCCCCATTCGTTGGGAAAGCGTGTGGTGGCTGCTGTGTGTGACGCAGGGGGTAACCCCGCCCACAACCCAGCAGTCACGCCTCACTTGTCGTGACATCAGCACGGAGTCATGTGATGCCTGTGAGCGGCCACCGATAGCGCCGCTATCGGTGGCCTCCCACCATGCGGAGTACCCAGAGACAACTGATCCCACACTTGGACACTCCAAAGAGCTGTTCACTTTTCCATTTATAGATTCAGGCCTCTCGCCCGGTCCACTTGAAGTGGGGCAAGAGGAGATCGCGTGTAGCGATGCCCAAATATTTGAGCAGCCACGGTCACACGAAGGCGACGGTGGTAAACTGTTACAAGAGGTGGACGATGATGAGGCACAATTGCCAGAAAGTCAGGAGGAGGACCAGGGTGCGGAAGTGGAAGACGAGGTGGTGGACGATATAGTAACTGACCCAACCTGGCAGGAGGATGTGCAGAGCGAGGACAGCAGCACACAGGGGGAGGGAGGCAGAGCACCCCAACAGGCAGGAAGAAGCAGTGTGGTGGTGGCAGACAGTAGGCAGGCAGACGTTCCCCATAACACCAACACTAAGGATGTTGCCAGTACAACTGTTAGGTCTTCCCGAGTCTGGTTGTTTTTTAAAGACTCTGCCGATAACCCCAGAAAGGCCATTTGCACCACCTGCCAGGCCATCATCAGCAGGGGTGGCAAAACAACCAGCCTGACCACCATCAGCATGATCAGGCACATGGCAGCAAAGCACCTGACCATGTGGGCCTAACCCCAGGGTCCAGGAACAGTGTCTGTGTGTGGCACCATTGCTTCTTTCGCTGTTGTGGATGCAAGCCAATCCCCTGTCCATGGTGCATGCAAAGATGCCTCCTGCCCTGCACCTGTCGTTGCACACTCTCAAGTAGCAGCATCAGGAAGCACGTCCATGTCCTTGTCCCAGTGCAGCATTCAGTTGTCCATACCCCAGTCATTGGAACGCAAGCGCAAATATGCAGCCAACGCCCCACATTCTCATATTTCATGACTGCTTGCGCTCGAAATGTTGCCTTTTAGGCTCGTGGAGACGGAAGCATTCCGCAACCTGATGGCGGCAGCCGTCCCTCGGTACTCAGTCCCCAGCCACCACTATTTCTCCCGGGGTGCCGTCCCGTCCTTACACAAGCACGTGTCCCAAAACATTAGCCGTGCTCTCAACAACGCAGTTACCGGTAAAGTCTACCTAACCACGAACACGTGGGGAAATGCTTGTGGGCAGGGACGGTATATCTCGCTGACGTCACACTGGGTTAACATAGTTGAAGCTGGGACCCAATCGGACTTTGGGATGGAACACGTCCTCCCAACGCCAAGGATTGCGGGCCCTATGTCAATCAGGGTTGCCCCCACAGTCTACAGCTCCTGCACCTCATCCTCCTCAGCCTACTCCACCTCTTCAGCCTCCATCTCAGAAATGACCACATCAGTCACAAGCTGGAAGCACTGCAGCACTGCCTCGGCCAAGCGGCAACAAGCTATACTGAAGCTAATATGCTTAGGTGAAAAACCGCACAATGCTGAAGGGCTGTGGACAGCTCTGAAAGAGCAGGCAGATCTGTGACTCACACCGCTGAACCTACAGCCAGACATGGTCGTGTGTGACAATGGCCAGAACCTAGTGGCGGCTCTGAGGCGAGATCACACACGTACCATGCCTGGCCCATGTGTTTAACCTCGTGGTTCAGCGGTTTCTCAAATCCTACCCGGAGATGTCGGATCTGTTTGTTAAAGTATGCCGCCTGTGTGCTCATTTTAGAAAGTCAGCTACAGATTCCGCCGCCCTAGCTGTGTTTCAGCAGTGTTTGCAGCTTCTGGCTCACAGACTGGTGTGTGATGTCCCCATGCGTTGGAACTCTACACTGCAGATGTTGGGAAAGATTTGTGAGCAGAAGACGGCAGTTGTTGAGTACCAGCATCAACAAGGCTGTTGCTATTCAGTACAGACTCCACACATAAGACCTCAGGAGTGGACTTGGATGTCAGACATATGTACCATCCTCCAAAACTTTGAGGACTCCACCAAGATGGTGAGCGGTGATGATGCCATAATTAGCATCACCATCCCGCTTCTCTGTCTTCTGAAATGCTCTCTGCTCACAATCAAAGAGGATGCATTGCAAGCGGAGCACGATGAGATGGAGCAAGGAACCATACAGGGTGATTACACACAGCCAAGCCTCATCTTATCCCAACATGGATTGGATGACAATGAGGAAGAGGAGGAGGAGGAGGAAAGGCAGGAGCTAGTGTCATACACTATAGATGGTACTACCTGCACAGCTGTCATACCGTCTGTTCAGCGTGGATGGCCAGAGGACAGAGAGGAGGAGGAAGAGGAGAGCATGGTCAGTAATCCTCTTGGTGAGGACACGGAAGTCTTGCCTGTTAGTAGTCTGGCACGCATGGCTGAGTATATGTTACGCTGCCTTTCCCATGACCCTCGCGTTCTCAAAATTTTGGGTGACAGCCATTACTGGTTGGTGACACTTCTAGACCCACGCTACAAGGAGAACTTTATATCACTTATTCCTGAGGTGGACAGATCTACAAAAATGGGGCTGTACCAGAAGGCCCTTGTTGCGGAACTATTAAAAAAATTCCCATCTGAAAACACTGGTGGCAGAGGGCACACTTCGCTGGACAACCAAGGAGTACAGGCGAGAGAGACACAACTTCAATCTAGCAGAGGCAGGGGAACACTGTCAAAGTTCTGGGAGAGTTTTCTCAGACCTTCCCATTGCACAGGAGTTGAGGGGCGGGGTACTCTCACAAGGAGTGCAAAGTTTGGGAAGATGGTGAGGGAGTACCTTGCCGACCGTACCAACGTCCTCGGTGATTCCGCTGCGCCTTATAATTATTGGGTATCCAAGCTGGATACGTGGAATTAACTGTCTCTCTATGCCTTAGAGGTTCTGGCCTGCCCTGCCGCCAGCGTTTTATCAGAGCTGGTTTTTAGTGCTGCTGGTGGAATTATAACTGATAAGCGCATTCGCCTGTCAACTGAAAATGCTGACAGGCTGACTCTTATAAAAATGAGCAAGGGCTGGATTGGGCCAGACTTCTCAACACCACCGAATGATAGCAGCGTAACAAACTCCAATCCAGTGTCTTTTCTTGAGAGGTGTATTCCCATGCACCTTTTCACACCCACACATGGGTATACTCTTCCTGATTTTGGCTATTTACTCTTGTCCTCCTCCTTCTCCTCATCCTCCACCACCATATCACCAGGGTGACCGTGGTCTGTGATGCAACACCCACCTAATTTTTTTAAAGGGGGTTTATGATGCCCGGAAAAAATTTTTTTGATGCAGTATGTTCATGTATACCCCCCAGGGGTAAATGTTTGTCAGCCCATATACTTAGTGCATGGGCATTACAAGTATAGGAGACCCGCTCCTTTCTAATGGGAACATTTTTTATGAGGCCCTCCTCCACGTCTCTTCCAAGGGGCATTGAAGTTCCTCCAAATTTTTGGCAGCCCTTGCATTCACTGCATAGGCCAACACTATGGGAGACTCTCTTTTCTAATGGGAATTTGTCGTTACTGTGGCCCTGCTCTGTGTCTTTAAATTCTTAGTGCAGTTTTTCCTAAAATTGTCAGCCGTTGGACTCACTGCATACCCTATAACTGTATAGCAGACCCTCTCCTTTCTAATGGGAACATGTCATACCTTGTTACTGTGGCCCTGCTCTGTGTCTTTAAATTCTTAGTGGGGTTTTTCCCAAATTTTGGCAGCCCTTGCAGTCAATGAATGGGCATTACCACTATAGGACACCCACTCCTTTATAATGGGAACATGTTTTTTTACCGAGACCCTCCTCTGTCTCTTCAAAGGGGTATTGGGTTGCGTCCAAATTTTTGGCAGCCCTTGCAGTCACTGAATACGCAATAACAGTATAGGAGACCCACTGGTTAATAATGGGAACAACAAAGCATAGCCGGCTGATGGCCTTTTAAGAATAGTAAGGGCCGTATGATGTCCCTATAAAAATAGGCTTTATGACTTTCAGAGTCCCTCCATCATAAATAAAACAGGAAGTGTCTGTGTCACACACCACAATGCCAGCTAAGGTTGTAAAATGTTAAAATGACATTTCCCGGTGAATGCATTTGTCTTAAAAACAAACAATAAAAAAAAATAGGATCTTTCTTTAGTATAAAAAACAGCGTCACCAATTTAACAACAATGTAATCACATTGTTCAGCTCATGCACCTCCTCCTCCTTCTCCGAAATGACCACATCAGTCACAAGCTGACAGCATTGCCTTGGCCAAGTGGCAACAGGCTGTGCTGAAGATAACATGCTTAATTGACAAACCGCCCAGTGCTGCAGAGTTGTTGAAAGCAGTAACACAGCAGCCTGATCTGTGGCTCTCAACGCTAAACATACAGCCAGGCATGGTCGTGTGTGACAATGGGCGGAACCTGGTGATGTAGAAATGACAGCCGGAGTAGATGCAGTTTCCCTCTATGCCATTCCTTTCACCGAGCTAAAGAATATGGCTGTGGTGAAATACAACTCCCACTGAGAAGCTGTTTCAGTTAGAAAAACATTGTGCCCACCAGAAGATTTGATTCTGAGGACTCACCTTTCTCCCCCGCTCAAGAGCCCCATAACTCTTTCCTGAGGTAGAAGCCAAGGCACACCAGAGGATTCTCTGGTGGGACTGTCCAACCCTGCCGAGAAGCATTCCTGGCTAAGAAAAGCGTGTGGAAAGGTTCCCGGACACTCTATGGCTGCGTTTTTACTGAGGAGGAAACCCACGCAAACATGGGGAGAACATACAAAGTCCTAGCAGATGTTGTCCTTGCTGGGATTTGAGCCCAGGATCCCAGCGCTACAAGGCTTCAGTGCTAACCACTGATCCAATGTGCTGCTGTTCACCCTCTAAATATCTAACAGGCTGGAGAAACTTGCACCTACTGACACTCTATCTTCAGCTCCTTTGTGAGAAAATGCATTTGGGCAGCCACTCAGTCTACCAAATAAAATTAGTGAAAAGGAAATTGAGGATGGCTTCACTACTGGTATTGGGGGCAGTGCTAATACCATGGCATCGTACCATAGTTTGCTGTAAATATTCCAGGCTGGTAGGAGGCAAGCAAATTCCCCCAGAAAAGTACCAGCAGTAATGTTCAGGGACCCGCGCTTGTAGAAAACGGAGACAACACTGGGAGAAATGGTGACGGCTGGGGACCGAGTATGGACACGAGGCATGAGGCATGTGGTTGTGAAAAGCTTCCGCCTCCATGAGCCAAAAAGGCCACATTTCAAGTGCAAGCAGCTTTACAGGGCTTCCTGTGAGAAATGACATGCAGGCTAGATAGCATTTCCCTCTATGCCAGCCCTTTCACCGAGCTAAATACAACTGTCAGCAAAAAAAGTTGTGGACTGGCTACGTACCATCCCTGGCCACATTCACCTGTCCATGTGTTTGTGGTTAGGCGGTCCTTCCCAGTAAGTGCACTGTGGATGGCACGGGTAAAGTTGTGGGACCCGTGCTTGTGGAAGGTGGAGGCGATACCGGGAAATATAGTGGCGGCTGGGGACCAAGTATGGACACCCGGCCTCCGCTGGCATGAGGTTGTGAAAAGCTTCCGCCTCCACGAGTTTAAAATGCCATATTTCAAGTGCAAAAAGCTGCCCAGAAATCTGGCAGTTTAGTGTTGCAGTCTGTGGGTGGGTGGGTGGCTGGCTGCATACTTGCACTTGCATTCCAAGTAACAGAAAACTAAGCAGATGGTGGCTTCTATCATCATCATGGCCTCACCTCAGCCCTATGAACTCTCCTGAAGGAGAAGCCAGGGCCCGCCAGAGGAGTCTCCGGTTCTCTGGTGGGCCCGTCCAACCCTGCCGAGAAGCCGCCCTGGTTAAGCAAAGTGTGGGGGAAGCTTCCCGGACACTCTATGGCTGCTTTTTTAATGTGGATCGGCCATGCTTATGCATGTTATTTCTCAAACCGCATTACAGATCAGGCCATTGTCCAACTCTGTATTCAAGAAATTAAATGCGCAAAGAAAGATGTGTGTGTCAAAGCACCACCAACAAGGGCGAGTTGATGTTGGATGGGCTGCCATTGCTTCTGCAACAAGCTGCATTACAGTACTTCCTGTGAGAAATGACATGCAGGCTAGATAGGGCTTCCCTCTATGCACTGGGGAGGGCACGGGTAATGATGTGGGACCCACGCTTGTGGAAGGCGGAGGCGATACCGGGAAATATATTGGCGGCTGGGGACTGAGTATGGATAAACCGGCCGCCGCCGGCATGAGGTTGTGAAAAGCTTCTGCCTCCACGAGCTTAATAGGCCACATTTCAAGTTCAAGCAGCTGTCAAAAATTTGGCAGTATAGTATTGCAGCCTGTGGGTGGGTGGCTGCCTGCATACTTGCGCTTGCATTCCAAGGAATGGGGTAGGGACAACTGAACGCTGCACTGGGACAATGACGTGGACGGTGATTGTTGCAAGTCTGCAACGACAGGTGCATGGCGGGAGGCATCTTTACATGCGCCAAGGCTCACTTTTATGATGGGCACACTTTTAGGCAGTGCCCTCGAGTCAGAGATGCTTCCAGAGGTCTTTCCCATGCTGTTCCCATGTCTTTTCAGCACTGTATGCATGTGTCACACACCACATGACCAGATAAGGTTGTAAAATGTTAAAATTACATTTCCTGGTGAATGCATTTGTCTTGGCTGAAAGCAATGCAAAAGTGCAAAAACACATCAAAAACGCAACTTGTGAACATAGCCCAAGGTGTGGAGGAGTATTTTTGTTTTTGGTTATTTATTTTGCCTTCTATGCAAGTTATTACCCTGGAAAGGATGTTCCTTAACATATTTCCCAGGAAAATCCATTTTGGTTTCGTTTTTGTATGTTTTATTGTGAGTCCGTAAAAGTGGCATAATACTCTGACCACGCTGTTGACAGCAGAGATCTGGGAGTCAGAGATGCTTCCAGGGGTCTTCCCCATGCTGTTCCCATGTCATTTGAGCACTGTTCCCATCGATTTGGGCAATTTTTAGGCCCTCTGCAGACCGCCGGGGGGAGCCGCCTGAAAAATGCTCGAGTCTCCCATATACTTACATTGGGCTCGTTGCTCGGGTCGAGCACCCAAGTATTCCAATTTGCTCGACCCGAGCTACGAGTACCCGAGCATTTTAGTGCTCGCTCATCGCTAGTCACAGCTGTAGGGCATTATGGAAAAGCAAGTGTGGCAGCACAAAACAACGTTAGCCCACTCACTGATGCTTCAGCAGTATTGGAAATGGTGCTGAGCAATTTTTTTGTTAATCGCCAATAGAATCTCAAAGTGTTCAAATTCATTTTCGAATTCGACTCAAACTCAATCTTCCGCAGATCGATCTGCTTATCTCTAGTATTGAGCTATTTTAATTATTCTTGTTTGATTGCTTTATTGCAAACAGCTAAAAGTTTATGAATTTTGCTTGCAACTGTATTATAAAGTTACTTATGTTTATTGGTATTATTGATTTAAATGGTGGTTGAATTGACAGTGACTATTTAAATGTGTTTGCTTACCTATTTCATGTCCTCTATGTTTACTTTACTTTAGGTGCTTTATTAAATCACATAGTCTATGTGCTGCATTATTTTGCATAATATAAGCTGGCGCCCACCGATTCCCTGCAATCAACCAATGGATTACTATGACAGCTGGAGGCCTGCTAAAGACCCTCAATGCTGTCAACTCGGTACTGCTGTGAAGCTCATACCAAGAGTTTCACCAAATAGTGCCATACTGTGGTATTACAGTGCATAATATAAGCAATCAAACAATAGCATGTTCAAATCCCCTAAAAAAAACAAAAAAATTGTGTAAAGAAAAGGTTTTAAAAAATATAAAAATTGAATTCACATCATTATTTTTCCCCATTAATAATAAGGATAATAAAAACATTAATATATTTATCACTCCATTTATAAAACTCCTGTATATTAAAGTTTTAATTAACCCGACTGGTGAACAATGTGAAGAGAAATTAAATCAAAACATCATAATTGCGTTTTTTGGTCACCTCCCTAAAAATATGTAATAAAAGCAATGAAAGCATCGTATGTGCACAAAATTGGTATCAATATAAACCTAAGCTCACCTAGCAAAAATAAGTACTTACTTTGCACTTAACAGTTTTTTTTTGTTAATGGAGTTATGAGTAGTGTTGAGCCACCCCCATAGTGTTCGGGTTCGGTTCGGTTCGTCGAACACCGGGATGTTCGCGGAACTGTTCGTCGAACACCTTAGAACACCGTCGAACACCGTTAAAACCAATGGCAGGCAAACAAAAACACATAGAAACACATAGAAAACACCTTCAAAGGTGTCCAAAAGCTGACAAACTGCTCAGAAGACGCTCTCTTTAAAAAAAAGCCGGCCGGCAATTCAGCAGCGGCATACACCGGTACCCGACAATTTAGACAAGAAGGAATAGAGCATCACACATAGATTAGATAGATAGAAACATGTCAGTCACATATATATGAAGTACAATGACAGTGTTGATTACTGTACTTGTCATTTAGTGTTAAAATAAAGGATTTATTAAAAAAAAAATTGGCGTGGGGTTCCCCCTAATTTTAGGCTCTAGCGGAGGTTAAGCAGACGGCTGGGGCAGATGTTTGAAGCCTGGGAAGGGGGTAATACCCACGGAGCTTCCCAGGCTACTAATATCAGCCCCCAGCTGAATACCTAGCCTTTACTAGCTATTAAAATGGGGGACCCCCCAAAAAAATGACGTGGGGTCCCCCCTATTTTAATAGCTAGCAAAGGCTAGGCAGACAGCTGGGGGCTGATATTAATAGCCCAGGAAGGGTACCATGAATATTGGCCCCCTCCCAGGCTAGAAACACCAGCCGTCAGCCGCCCCAGAAATGGCGCATCCTTAGGATGCGCCAATTCTGGCACTTAGCCTCGCTCTTCCACTCTGCTCTGGTGCGGTGGTAGGGGGTAATAGGGCTGGGGTTGATGTCAGCTTATAATGCCAGCTGACATCAAGCCCAGGTTAGTAATGGAGAGGCGTCTATAAGACACCCCCATTACTAACCCCATAGTCAAAGTTAAAAAAAAAAACACAAACACCCAGAATAAAGTCCTTTAATTGAAATAAACACACAATTCTTTATTGTTCTAAATTAAACTATACTTACCATCACGCCCATTCCAGCTGAAGCCAACGATCTCCTGCAATAAAAGAAAAATAATAAAGCAACCTCATCCTTACCTTTCCATGGTTCCCACGATGGCTCCAGCTCTGCTACATCGAGATGACAGGCTGGACCGCAGCAGAACGCTGCCATCCAGCCTGTCATCCCGCAGACACTGAGAAGCGCAGGCATGCTTGCGCTCCTCAGCGTCTCTCTGTGACGGCATAAAGATGAGCCGAGTTCATGTCCAATGAACTCAGCTCACCTCATGCACGTCACTGACAGCGTGGGAAAATTCTCACGCTGAAGCGCTGAGTGCAGGAGAATTCTCCCACGCTGTCAGTGACGTGCATGAGGTGAGCCGAGTTCATTGTCGGCTCATCTGGATGCCGTCACAGCGAGACACTGAGGAGCGCAAGCATGCCTGCGCTTCTCAGTGTCCGCGGGATGACAGGCTGGATGGCAGCGTTCTGCTGCGGTCCAGCCTGTCATCTCGATGTAGCAGAGCTGAAGCTGTCCTGGGAACCATGGAAAGGTAAGGATGAGGTTGCTTTATTATTTTACTTTTATTGCAGGAGATCGTTGGCTTCAGCTGGAATGGGCGTGGTGGTAAGTATGGTTTAATTTAGAACAATAAAGGATTGTGTCTTTATTTCAATTAAAGGACTTTATTCTGGGTGTTTGTGTTTTCTTTTAACTTTGACTATGGGGTTAGTAATGGGGTTGTCTTATAGACGCCTCTCCATTACTAACCTGGGCTTGATGTCAGCTGGAATTATAAGCTGACATCAACCCCAGCCCTATTACCCCACTGCCACTGCTACAGGGCAGTGGGAAGAGCGAGGCTAAGTGCCAGAATTGGCGCATCCTATGGATGCGCCATTTCTGGGGCGGCTGACGGCTGGTGTTTCTAGCCTGGGAGGGGGCCAATATTCATGGCACCCTTCCTGGGCTATTAATATCAGCCCCCAGCTGTCTGCCTAGCCTTTGCTAGCTATTAAAATAGGGGGGACCCCACGTCATTTTTTTGGGGGGGGTCCCCCATTTTAATAGCTAGTAAAGGCTAGGTATTCCGCTGGGGGCTGATATTAGTAGCCTGGGAAGCTCCGTGGGTATTACCCCCTTCCCAGGCTTCAAACATCTGCCCCAGCCGTCTGCTTAACCTCCGCTAGAGCCTAAAATTACGGGAACCCCACGCCAATTTTTTTTTAAATAAATCCTTTATTTTAACACTAAATGACAAGTACAGTAATCAACACTGTCACTGTACTTCATATATATGTGACTGACATGTTTCTATCTATCTAATCTATGTGTGATTCTCTATTCTTTCTATTCCAAATTGCCGGGTACCGCTGCTGAATTGCCGGCCGGCTTTTTTAAAGAGACGGTGCATGAAAACACTATTATTTTTTTTGATAAATCATTTACACTAAATGACAAGTACAGTAATCAACACTGTCACTGTACTTCATATATATGTGGCTGACATGTTTCTATCTATCTAATCTATGTGTGAAGCTCTATTCTTTCGGTTCTAAATTGTCGGGTACCGGTGTATGCCGCTGCTGAATTGCCGGCTTTTCATGTTTCACTGTTGGCACTGTTCCCATCGATTTGGGCAATCACTGTAATGCCACAACCACCATGGCTGTGGCATTACAGTGAGTGGCAGACAATCCCTGCATGATTGGTGCTCTAAATAGCGCCAGACATGTAGGACACGCTTTTGGTGCACGAACAGTTATCAAACATAACCTCGAACAGCCGAATTTTTTGCAAATCGTTCGGGTTCGTCGAACAACTCGAACACCGCCCAAAACAGCTCGAATTTGAGATTGGCGAACAGTTCTAGTCGAACACCGCTCATCTCTAGTGATGAGTCTCAGAAAATGGCTACACAGAGCAAAACATTTTTTTTTTTACAATATTCTAATTTTTTTTATCACTTAAATGGAAAAAAAAAATCAATGCAAATTTGGTATTGTCAAAATCAATCTAACCTGGACAGTCATTGTGTTTTATTGCACAATAAACGCTATAAAAACAAAACCCAAAGAAGCATTGGTAGAATTATTTTTTTTACCATTTCATCCCACTTTAAATTTTCATCCATGTGCTGACCATGTTTAACATTGCAAAGGATAGGAGAAGCGTTGTAATTTATTTATTTTTCCATAAATGAAAAACGCTGAAACATGGATGCAAAGCACTGATGAAACTGGTGCCATTTTTTTCATACGTGAAAAATACTGAATTCTAATTGATGCCTTAAACTGTGTTTTAACAGTTGGGGTCAGATAGCATACACAGTGGCTGCAAGTGATGTGGTGATGCCCATATAATCCAGGTGTTAAATAACAGCACCTGTCAGGACACAGTACAGTTGCTTCCTTGCCACTCCGGAGAAGCCAGAACTGGTGAGTTTTATGCTGCTCCATGCTACCAGCCAGTGTCAATGAAACAGCAAAAGTAAACTGTTTATATGTTGCGGTTGGTATTTGTTTTTTTTCAAAAATTGTGAGAAAAAGGCACAAACACAAATAGCAATAAAAAATTCTACTTCATTAAAGGGATTTTTTGGGGATAAATAAAAAATTGCTTTGTGGCTTGGATTCACTAAAAATTAAATAAATCTTTTTCACTTGCTGTCATTCTCTTGGATGCAGCATAGGCTGTTTTGTGGTCATAGGTTGTTTTTCTGACAATGCGCTCTTCAAGTCACCTGACCACTGAAACCTATAGTTGGTGAATTCCAATACTGGCATAGACTAGAGTGGCCTGAGCTAGATACAGTTGGGTGACTGAAGGTGATGTAGGAAAGCCAGGTAAGCTATGGTTAAATCCTAGCACTACATGTTCTAATTAGGTGTGACTAGATAGCCATGACTAGAACCAGGCCATGTGTGCACTGGTCAGTCAGCTGGGGGAGATGAGAAGTGGGGGTTGTGTTGGAGAAGGAGAGAGACAAGCCAGAATCTCTGAGAGAAGAAGGCCGGTGTGCACCACACTGCAAGTATCACTGGTTGCAATGGACTATAGCCGTTTGGGGGACCAAACTGGCAAGCTCAGTCGTGTTTTGAGTAACTATTTAATGTGAGCACACTGAGCCTAACACCACTGACCATAAGAGCTTATACTTCACAGGCGGGAGAGAGAGGACTCTGCTGTTCATAAAGGTGAGAGTGCGATGACCCTGGTGACCATAAGAACTTACACTCTAGTTGAGTGTAAGAGTGGAGAGAGAGGCTTACTCAGTTTCTCTAGAAATGTAGAAATGGCAAATGACTCTGCCATATAAACTGTGCGTCACTTGGAACCACTGATCTGTGATATCCCAGGTACTGACCCCCCATAATAAAAGGTATGAGGTTATGTGCGCACGATGCATATTTGAAGCACAAATTTCCTGTGTGTTTCTGCATCTCCTTGGCAGGAAAACACGTGCGCATTTTTGATGCGTATTTTTAAGTGTTTTTGTACATCAGTGAATTATTTTTGGAGCTAAATAAAGTTATTTGGTGGGACATTGCTTAAACCTTGGATTACCATCAGAACTGGGGTGAGCATATTGGTTAATCTGAATGATTAAAGAATGAGTGTGTTGTATTTCAAATAAAGTGTTTACTCTGTGTCTGTGTGTTTATTTAACTCTTTACTTTACTTTAAGTTTGGTCATGAAAAGGTCTGATTGACACCTTGTCATAACCAAACAAAAGAGCTAAGTGTCAACTAGTCCCATTCAGCCAATCTTCATTAGCATTTCTATTCATGTAATTTATGCGGCTGCTGTGAGCTGGTATTTTTAGCCTGGGAAGGTGCCATTTGCAAACATTTTCCCTGGCATAATTAATATTTCACAGCTGGTTCGTTAGCTGCTACGTCCCCACGAACAGCAACAAGTGGCGCATGGCCGCAGCTATTTTTGTTGCGTCCAAAACGCAGTGTTCTAATGCCGCACTTTTGTTGTCCATACATGTGAATCCACCGCATATAATGACACTTCAATTGGTCAAAATATGCAGCGGAGACTAGCGGGTCTGCTACAGACATTGACATGCTGTGGGTGAGTTTGGGTACGTCGCCACGATCAGGAGCCACTGCAGGTTTGACGCTGCATGTTTATACAGCATCAAACGCTCAGCGTCCAGATGTTATAGCATAGTGGATAGGATCTCTAGAAATCCCATGTTACCTATGCGTGCATTAGAGGCTGCGAATCACCTGTGGACACTGACACGTGGCTTGTCTTTCAGGACCGCAGCATATCAAATTGTCTTGTGGAGTCGATAATCTCCGCAACAGAAATTTGACCACTAAAATGTATTGAATGCGGAAAATACGCATGGTTCAGTGAACACATGTGGATTTACCTGCATTCAATAGAATGCAATGTTTTGGATGCTGCAAAAAATGTGTCCAAAGCGCTGCTACGTCCGGATCGTGGGCACAGAGCCTAAAATTTAAAAAAAAAAATGGCGTGGGCTCCCGTGTAATTTTTATAGCCATCAGAGGGAAAGCAGACCGCTCGGGGTTAATATTAGTAGCCGGGGAAGGGGCCATTAGCCAACAATGTTCCCTGGCTAATAATATCAGCCCACAGCTGTTTGTTTAGCATTTACTGGCTAAATTACAGGGGAACACCAGAAGAAAATTGATGTGGGGTCCCCTTATAAAATCTAACCAGCAAAGGCTAAACTAGACAGCTGCAGGCTGATAGTAATAGCCAGGGAAGGGGCCATGGATACAAGCCCGCTTCTTGGCTAATAATATCACCCCTCAGCAGTACCAGAAATGGCTCATCCATAAGCCTCGCTATTCCCACTGCCCAGTAGCGGTGGCAAGTGGGGTAATGGGGTTGGGGTTCAGGTCAGCCTTGTATTGGCGGCTTATATGATGCCCAGGTTAGTAATGGAGGGAGTCTATAAGAAGCCCCCATTACTAACCGCATAGTAAAGTTGTTGCCGCCATTTTAAATACTTTATTCTGGCCGTATCTTTTATTTTAATGAAATAAAAAACACACGGTTCTACAATTCTCTTTATTACACCCCGTCCGTGAAGCCATCGATCTTCTGAAAAAAATGTAAAATAACAAACAACCATATCCTTCACCTGTCCGCCTTCAATGACAGGTACCGCCTTCAACGATTGTCCCACGACGATCCAGGTGACTTCTACAGCAGTGACATCAGCCATCACTGATGTCACTGCTGTAGAAGACAGCATTGTATACTGACAGGGGTGTAAAATCACCCCTGTCAGTTTACATGCTGCAGGAGGTCACTGGGGTTGATCAACTGAAGATCAGCTGATCAGCCACGGTGAGCTTACCACCCTGGGAACATTCTTGTGAATGTTCCCAGGTGAGATGAACATCAGCTGATCATTTCACATGACTCATCAGCTGATCACTGGCGGCACTAATCAGCTGAGCGGTCACTTGACCATCACGCATTTTGAGGAGGCTCGCACAGCAACACAAAATGATGTTAACCTGCTCTCTGATGCTTCAGCTAAAATCTTTAAATTAACATGAAATCGCAAATTTGAGGAAATATGACTCTAACTCAATCCTTCGTTAATTGTTCCCATTATCTTCATTTGTAATCCTACAAACCAGAATAGACTGAAACAATGAACTGTATGGAAGCTTAGTCAAATAACACAGACAATCATATTATTGTTCAGGAAAATATCAAAATACCTCATACAAAATGCAATGAGGAATGAGTAAACAAATGATTATAAGCTTTTGCATACATTTATTTAATATAGTGAAATATATACTGTACAGTAACAACTGTTGTCAAATCTTGTATAACCTCTGACACTCCACATGTTATGCTTACTAAAAGGTGCCAATATTGTATTACTCAATCTTTTTTCTATAAGGCCATTACAAGTTATTTGTCATCCTCCCTGTTTCTATGGTTACATTTTCCTGCACTGACATGTTGAAATACAAACTTCTTATTGCTATCTTAGCTTCTTAGCAGAGTAAGGTTTTTCACAGTTATTGTTCAAATATTTTTTTCTTTCTCTGCAGAAGAACTATTGGCTGTCATTAGTGATGAGCGAGCACTAAAATGCTTGGTACTTGTTGCTCGGGTCGAGCACATAGGAATACTCGGGTGCTCGACTCGAGCAACGAGTCCAATATAAGTCTATGGGAAACTTGAGCATTTTTCAGGCGGCTCCCCCCGGCGGTCAGCAGAGTGCCTAAAAATTGCCCAAATCGATGGGAACAGTGCTCAAATGACATGGGAACAGCATGGGGAAGACACCTGGAAGCATTTCTGACTCCAAGATCACTGCTGTCAACAACGCTGTCAGAGTATTACGCCACTTTTATGGACTCACAAAAAAACATACAAAAACTAAACCAAAATGGATTTTCCTGGGAAATATGTTAAGGAACATCCTTTCCAGGGTAATGACTTGTATATAAGGCAAAATAAATAACCAAAACCAAAAATACTCCTCCACTCCTTGGGCTATGTTCACACATAGCGTTTTTGAGGCATTTTTGCACTTTTGTATTGCTTTCAACCAAGACAAATGCATTCACCAGGAAATGTAATTTTAACATTTTATAACCTTATCTGGCCATGTGGTGTGTAACACATCATCAGATACATGCATACAGTGCTGAAAAGACATGGGAACAGCATGGGTAAGACCTCTGGAAGCATCTGACTCCCAGGTCACTGCCTAAAAGTGTGCCCATCATAAGTGATCCTTGGCGCATGCGAAGATGCCTCCCGCCATGCACCTGTCGTTGCAGACTTGCAACAATCACCGTCCACATCCTTGTCCCAGTGCAGCGTTCAGTTGTTCCTACCCCATTCCTTGGAATGCAAGTGCAAGTATGCAGCCAGCCACCCACCTACCCACAGGCAACAATACTATTCTGCCACATTTTTGACAGCTGCTTGCACTTGAAATGTGGCCTTTTAGGCTCGTGGAGGTGGAAGCTGTCCACAATCTTATGGTGGCGGCGACTGGGTATCCATACTCTGTCCCCAGCCGCCACTATTTGTCCTAGTGTCGTCTCCGCCTTCCACAAGCACAGGTCCCACAACATTACCCGCGCCCTCCCCAATGCACATACTGGGAAGGACCGCCTAACCACAAACACGTGAACAGGTGAATGTGGCCAGGGACGGTACGGAGCCAGTCCACAGCTTTTTTTGCTGAGTTGTATTTCACCACAGCCATATTCTTTAGCTTGGTGAAAGGACTTGGGAAACCATTTCTACCCAGCTGTCATTTCATCCAGGAAGTCCTATAAAGCTGCTTTCACTTGAAATGTGGCCTTTTAGGCTCGTGGAGGTGGAAGCTTTTCATAACCTCATGCGGGCTGCGGCCGGGTGTCCATACTCGGTCCCCAGCCGCGACTGTTTCTCCCGGTATCGTCTCCGCCTTCCACAAGCACGGGTCCCACAACATTACCCGTGCCCTCCCCAGTGCACATACTGGGAAGGACTGCCTAACCACAAACACGTGAACAGGTGAATGCGGCCAGGGACGGTACGGAGCCATTCCACAGCTTTTTTTGCTGAGAGTTGTATTTCACCACAGCCATATTCTTTAGCTCGGTGAAAGGACTGGCACAGAGAGAAACCGTATCTACTCTGGGAGTCATTTCTTCCAGGAAGTCCTCTAAAGCAGCTTTTGCAGAAGCAATGGCATCCCGTCTAACATCAACTCGCACTTCTCTGTGGTGCTTTGACACACAAACATCTTTGTTTGTGCATTTAATTTCATGACTACAGAGTTGGGCAATGGCCTGATCTTCAATCTGGTTTGAAAAATAACATGCATAAGCACGTCCGATCCACAATAAAAAAACAGCCAGTATCCGGGAACCTTCCCCCACACTTTTCTTAGCCAGGGCTGCTTCTAGGCAGGGTTGGACAGACCCACCAGAAAACCGGAGACTCCTCCGGTGGGCCCTGACTTCTCCTTCAGAAGAGTTCATAGTGCAGAGGTGAGGCCATGATGATGATAGAGGCCACCATCTGCTTAGTTTTCTGCTACTTGGAATGCAAGCGTAAGTATGCAGCCAGCCACCCACCCACAGGCGGCAATACTAAACTGCCAGATTTCTGGGCAGCTGCTTGCACTTGAAATGTGGCCTTTTAGGCTCTTGGAGGCAGAAGATTTTCACAACCTCATGCATCGTGTCTAAACTCTCTTCCCAGCCCTCACTACTTCTCCCGGTGTTGTCTCCGCCTTCTACAAGCATGGGTCCCTGAACATTACTGCTGGTACTTTTCTGGGGGAATTTGCTTGCCTCCTACCAGCCTGGAGTATTTCCAGTAAACTATGGTACGACATCATGGTATTAGCACTGCTCCCAGTAAAAGTAGCGAAGCCATCCCCAATTTCCTTCTCAGGAATTTTATTTGGTAGACTGAGTGGCTGCCCAAATGCATTTTCTCACAAAGGAGCTGAAGATAGAGTGTCAGTAGGTGCAAGTTTCTCCAGCCTGTTAGATATTTAGAGGGTGAACGGCAGTACATTGGATCAGTGGTTAGCACTGAAGCCTTGCAGCGCTGGGATCCTGGGTTCAAATCCCAGCATGGACAACATCTACATTGACTTTGTATGTTCTCCCCATGTTTGCGTGGGTTTCCACCTCAGTAAAAAAGCAGCCATAGAGTGTCCGGGAACCTTCCCACACACTTTTCTTAGCCAGGA
Source organism: Phyllobates terribilis (assembly GCF_046119375.1). Lineage (NCBI taxonomy): Eukaryota > Metazoa > Chordata > Amphibia > Anura > Dendrobatidae > Phyllobates > Phyllobates terribilis. The sequence continues at coordinate 574,781,077 of NW_027362764.1, forward strand.
ATGCTTCTCGGCAGGGTTGGACAGTCCCACCAGGGAATCCTTTGGTGTGCCCTGGCTTCTACATCAGGAGAGTTCATGATAGCGCTAACTTTGCAGCTGCTATGGGGCTCTTGAGCGGGAGAGAAAGGTGAGCCCTCAGAATCAAATCTTCTGGTGGGCACAATGTTTTTCAAACTGAAACAGCTTCTCAGTGGGAGTTGTATTTCACCACAGCCATATTCTTTAGCTCGGTGAAAGGAATGGCATAGAGGGAAACTGCATCTACTCCGGCTGTCATTTCTCAATCACCAGGTTCCGCCCATTGTCACACACGACCATGCCTGGCTGTATGTTCAGTGGTGAGAGCCACAGATCAGGCTGCTGTGTTACAGCTTTCAACAACTCTGCAGCACTGGGCGGTTTGTCAATTAAGCATTAATTGGCCAAGGCAGTGCTGCAGTGCTTTCAGCTTGTGACGGATGTGGCCATTTCGGAGATGGAGGAGGAGGAGGTGCAGGAGGTGAACAATGTGATTACATTGAGGTTACAATGGCGACTCAATGTTTATACTAAAGAAAGATCCTACTGTTTTGTTTTTTTTACGTTATTTTTTCAGGCAAATGCATTCACCTGGAAATGTCATTTAAACCTTTTACAAAATTATCTGGCAATATGGTGTGTGACACATCAGACACTTCCTGTTTCATTGATGGAGGGACTCTGAAAGACACATAGAGCAGGGCCACAGTAACAAGTACGACATGTTCCCATTAGAAAGACGGTCTGCTATACAGTTATAGGGTATGCAGTGAGTCCAACGGCTGACCAAATTTAGGAAAAACCCCACTAAGAAATTAAAGACACAAAGAGGTCCACAGTAACGACAAATTCCCATTAGAAAGGAGAGAGTCTCCCATAGTGTTGGCCTATACAGTGAATGCAAGGGCTGCCAATAATTTGGAGGCACTCCAATGCCCTTTGGATGAGACATGGAGGAGGGCCTCATAAAAAAAATGTTCCCATTAGAAAGGAGCCGGCCTCCTATACTTGTAATGCCTATGCACTAGGTGTACGGGCTGACAAACATTTACCCATGGGGGGTATACATGAACATACTGTATAAAAAATTGTTATTACGGGCAACATGAACACCCTTTAAAAAAATTATGTGGGTGTTGCATCACAGACCACGGTCACCCTGGTGATATGGTGGTGGAGGATGAGAAGGAGGAGGACAAGAGTAAATAGCCAAAATCAGGAAGAGTATACCCATGTGTGGGTGTGAAAAGGTGCTTGGGAATATACCTCCCAAGAAAAGACATTGGATTTGAGTTTGTTATGCTGCTATCATTCGGTGGTGTTGAGAAGTCAGGCCCAATCCAGCCCTTTTTCATTTTTATAAGAGTCAGCCTGTCAGCATTTTCAGTTGGCAGGCGGATACGCTGATCAGTTATAATTCCACCAGCGGCACTAAAAACCAGCTCTGATAAAATGCTGGCGGCAAGGTAGGCCAGGACCTCCAAGGCATAGAGAGCCAGTTCATTCCACGTATCCAGCGTGGATACCCAATAATTATAAGGCACAGAGGAATCACGGAGGACGTTGGTATGGTCGGCAAGATACTCCCTCAGCATCTTCCCAAACTTTGCACTCCTTGAGAGAGTACACTGCGCCTCAGGGCTTGTGCGAATGGAGGGTCTGAGAAAACTCTCCCAGAACTTTGACAGTGTTCCCCTGCCTCTGCTGGATTGAAGTTGTTTCTCTCTCGCCTGTACTGCTTGATTGTCCAACGAACCGTGACTTCTGCCGCCAGTGTTTTCAGATGGGAATTTTTTTAATAGTTCCGCAACAAGGGCCTTCTGGTACAGCCCCATTTTTGTAGACCTGTCCGCCTCAGGAATAAGTGATATAAAGTTCTCCATGTAGCGTGGGTCCAAAAGTGTCACCAACCAGTAATGACTGTCACCCAAAATTTTGAGAATGCGAGGGTCATGGGAAAGGCAGCGTAGCATAAACTCAGCCATGCGTGCCAGACTACTAACAGGCAAGACATCCATGTCCTCACCAAGAGGATGACTGACCATGCTCTCTTCCTCCTTCTCCTCCTCCTCCTCTTTGTCCTCTGGCCATCCTCGCTGAACAGACGGTATGAGAGCTGTGCAGGTAGTACGGTCTATAGTGCATGAAACTAGCTCCTGTCCTTCCTCCTCACTCTCCTCTTCCTCATTGTCACCCAATCCAAGTCGGGATGAGATGAGGCTTGGCTGTGTGTAATCACCCTGTATGGTTCCTTGCTCCATCTCATCGTGCTCCGCCTGCAATGCATCTTCTTTGATTGTGAGCAGAGAGCATTTCAGAAGACAGAGAAGCGGGATGGTGATGCTAATTATGGTGTCATCACCGCTCACCATCTTGGTGGAGTCCTCAAAGTTTTGGAGGATGGTACACATGTCTGACATCCATGTCCACTCCTGAGGTCTTATGTGTGGAGTCTGAACTGAATACCGACGGCCTTGTTGATGCTGGTATTCAACAAATGCCCTCTTCTGCTCACAAATCCTTCCCAACATCTGCAGGGTAGAGTTCCAACGCATGGGGACATCACACACAAGTCTGTGAGCCGGAAGCTGCAAACGCGGCTGAAACACTGCAAGGGTGGCGGAATCTGTAGCTGACTTTCTAAAATAGGCACACAGGTGGCGTTCTTTAACAAGCATCTCCGGGTAGGATTTGAGAAACCGCTGAACCACGAGGTTAAACACATGGGCCAGGCATGGTACGCGTGTGAGCTCGCCTCGCCTCAGAGCCGCCACCAGGTTCCGGCCATTGTCACGCACTACCAAGGCTGGCTGTAGGTTCAGCGGTGTGAGCCACAGATCTGCCTGCTCTTTCAGAGCTGTCCACAACTCTTCAGCATTGTGCGGTTTGTCACCTAAGCATATTGGCTTCATCACAGCCTGTTGCCGCTTGGCCGAGGCAGTGCTTCCAGCTTGTGACTGATGTGGTCATTTCGAAGATGGAGGCTGAAGAGGAGGAGGAGGCTGAGGAGGATGAGGTGCAGGAGCTGTAGACTGTGGGGACAACCCAACTGGATCCCGGTTTCCACTATGTTAACCAAGTGTGCCATCAGCGAGATGATCTGTCCTACAAGCACTTGTCCACGTGTCTGTGGTTAGGTGGACTATTCCGGTAACTGCGTTGTTGAGGGCACGGCTAATGTTTTGGGACACGTTCCTGTGGAATGCGGAGACTCCACACCGGGAGAAATAGTGGCGACTGGCGACCGAGTACCGAGGGACGTCAGCCGCCATCAGGTTGCGGAATACTTCCATCTTCATGAGCTTAAAAGGAAACCTTTCGAGCGCAAGCAGTCATGAAATGTGAGAATTTAGTAGTGTGGCCTGTGGGGCGTTGGCTGAATATTTGCGCTTGCATTCCAAGGACTGAGGTATGGACAACTGAAAGCTGTACTTGGACAAGGACATGGATGTGCTTCCTGATGCTGCTACTTGAGAGTGTGCAATGACAGGTGCAGGGCAAGAGGCATCTTCGCATGCACCATGGACAGGGGATTGGCTTGCATGCTCAACAGCGGAAGAAGCAATGCTGCCACCTGCAGACACTGTTCCTGGACTCTGGGGTTCGGCCCACAAAGCAGGGTGCTTTGCTGCCATGTGCCCAATCATGCTGGTGGTGGTCAGGCTGGTCGTTTTGCCAACCCTGCTGATGGTGGCCTGGCCCTGCTGGAGGTGGTGCAAATGGCATTTTTGGGGTTATCGGCAGAGTCTTTAAAAAACAACCAGACTCGGGAAGACCTAACAGTTGTACTGGCATCTTCCTTCATGTTGGTGTTACGGGGAACGGTTGCCTGCCTTCTGTCTGCCGCCACCACACTGCTTCTTCCTGCCTGTTGGGGTGCTCTGCCTCCCTCCCCCTGTGTGCTGCTGTCCTCGCTCTGCAAGTCCTCCTGCCAGGATGGGTCAGTTACTATATCATCCACCACCTCGTCTTCCACTACCGCACCCTGGTCCTCCTCCTGACTTTCTGGCAATTGTGTCTCATCATCGTCCACCTCTTGTGACACTTTCCCACCGTCGCCTTCGTGTGACCGTTGCTGCTCAAATGTTTGGGCATCGCTACACGCGATCTCCTCTTGCCCCGCTTCAAGTGGGCTGGGCGAGAGGCCCGAATCTATAAATGGATAAGTGAACAGCTCTTTGGAGTGTCCAAATGTGGGATCAGTTGTCTCTGTGCACTCGGCATGGTGGGAGGAAGGAGGATTAGGCTGAGGAATATGCGGTCCAGACTCACGGCTACTGAGACTTGACCGTGTGGAACACAGGGTGGTGGTGGTGGTGGCGGCTAAGTGACTGGAAGCATTATCCGCTATTCAACCAACAACCTTTTGACACTGCTCTGGGTTCAATAGTGGTGTGCTGCGGTCGCCTAGAAATTGGGACAGGAAGGTCAGGCGAGAAGATGTGGGTGTTTGTTGTGGCACAATTTCAGCTTGCCCACGGCCTTGTCCTTGGCCTCTGCATGCACCATTACCATCACATCCATTTCCCCGTCCCTTGCCACGTGCCTTGCCCATTTTAAATGGAGGACAGTATATTCCACGCTCACTACAAATGACTGAGTTTGGAGCGAACTTATATGTGATCCATGTGACGGAGAAAACACGGTTTTAAATACCTGGCCTGTAGGTAAGTAGTTTGATCAGCAAACTGCTGTGAATTGCTTCACTGATGCACTAAAAGACATTTTTAATGGAGGCCAGAAATGGCAGTATTTTCTGACAACGTATATGTGATCCGTGTAGCGGAGAAAACCTAGTTTTAAATAGCTGGATTTTTGTCGCTGCAATACGGAAAGGACCTGGCTGTATTCTGCAGTGCCAACAAGAAAATGGCGCAGAAAAACGGTGTTCTCTGGATTGCTTTTTAAGCAAATAATGAGGATTAAGATCCAAATAAAAGTATTCCTGGCCCCTGAGACCTGGGCCTTTGTATAGAAATATCTAACAGCAGCAGAAGGCAGTATTGGAATGGAGCCTCTTGTGCTATATGCACTGCAGTCTGCTATATACACGGCCTGCCTGCCTATATGCACTGCCTGCCTAATATCTCTGCAGATGGATTAGGTAGTCCTCAAAAGGACTGTTTGGTAAGATGGATATGTGTAATGTACGGGTTTTCTCCCTACACTACCTAATACACAAGCAAATCTCTCCCTGACGCAGCTGCACCTCTCTCTACACTGTCTCATTCCGGAGTGACTGTGACGAGCACGGCAGCGCCAGGTCTGATATAGACCTGATGACTATGTGTGGCCAGCCAATCACTGTAATGCCACAACCAACATGGCTACAGCATTACAGTGAGTTGCAGGCATTCCCTGCATGTTGATTGGCGCTCTAAAGAGTGTTTGTTTTTTAAAAAATTCTGTGGAAGCAGGGTTGAAATGCAATGACTGACTTTCATTCGTTCATTTTGATAGATTTTTAATTTATTTTTACTTTTATCAGATTCAAGTTATTTCTGTGACCATTGTGGGTTTTTCATTCATTAAACGAGGGGTACCAACAATTTTGACCACGTGTGTATACACCAAGTATTGCGGGTGCTCGAGTGACATGCTCAAGTCCCCGCCCTGCGAGCAACAAGCCCAATGTAAGTCAATGGGAAACTCGAGCAATTTTCCGGCAGCCCCATCACTCCAGAGGTCTGGAGGGGGCCTAAAAATTGGTCAAATCAATGGAAACAGTGCTGAAATGACATGGGAACAGCATGGGGAAGACCCCTGGAAGCATCTCTGACTCACAGGTTACTGCTGTGAGCAATGTTGTCAGAGTATTACGCCATTTGTAAGGGCTCACAATAAAAGATACAAAAACAAAGTCGAAATTTATTTTCCTCGAAAAAATGTTAAGTAACATTCTTTTCAGGGTAATGACTTGCATATAAGGTAAAATAAATAACCAGAAACAAAAATGCTCCCCCATACCTTGGGCTATGTTCACACATAGCGTTTTTGATGCATTTTTGCATTGCTTTCAACGGTGACCAATACAATCACCAGTAAATGTAAGTTTAACATTTTACTACCTTATCTGGCCATGTGGTGTGTGAGACATGATCAGACACATCCAGCATAAGCACTCATTTCCAGCTGGTAATACAATCTAGCTCCTGTCCTTATTTTAAAAGCAGCTAGCAGCTTTCTCAATAGGGAGTTTTTTATTTTTTTGCAGCACGGAGTATAATACAATAATCCATGACTAGATGCTTGTAAGACGCTATCCCAACTGCTATAGGTCACCAGTACACGAATCTCAGATAAGAGAGATATTAGAGTTCAATAGAAAATAGAATTTAACTGGCTCCGAAGAGGTTTTTTGGTACGTTGCACCACCAAACTGTGAAGGAATGCAAGCAGCCCTGTCTGCTTTCATCATCTTCTAATTACAGATCACTGTTAAAAATTATGACTCGGTCAAAGAGTGTGTAGCATCGGCGTCTCTGTCCCCTGCCAGGCAGAGACGCCGACCCTCTCACCGCCGCGCTCCCTGCCCGGCGTCCTCCAGCGCTCCTCTTCCTGCTTCTGCTGCTGGCGCGCGCAGCTTCCCGGGCACTGTGCTTAGGGCGCGCGCTCCCTCCCTCTTAAAGGGGCCACACGCGCCGCCCTAAGGATTCCCCAGCCAATTGCCGGAGGTCCTTCCGTATATAAGGCACCTCCTCCAAAATGGAGATGCCCGAGCAATAGTTGTTGCACAGTGTTCTAACCTCTGCTTCAGCCCTCAGGTCCCGCTGCTAGCCTGACTACTAGTCCTGCCCGCCAGCTTTACTACTATCTTGCCTGACAGTCTGTCTTCCATTCAGTCTGCCAGTCTGTCTATGGGCCTCACCCGCCTGCTTACCTGGAAGCGCATGCCTGTTACCTGTCTGCCTACCTGGAGGCTCCTGCCTGTCACTTGCTGTGACCACCTGTCTGCCTACCTGGAGGCTCCTGCCCATCACTTGCATTGACCACGTGACAGCCTACCTAGAGGCTCACCCCTGTCGTCTGCTGTCTCCACCAGTTCATCTACCCGGACCTCTCGTCAGCCTGCCTGCTGTGCCCATCTGTAGTTTCTGTCAGTCTCAGCCATCTGACCCGAGGGAGTCACCTGCTCCCTTACAAGGTCGTCCCCAGAGTAGCACCTGGTCCCTCTGCTTGGTCCCTCCCTGGCCACGGAGTCGTTAGCCGCCGTACGACCTGGGTCGGTCCGAGTTGATACTTAGTTATGCCCCTTTGGGTCCCTCCTTGCTCCGCAGCACAGAGGTTCCACCACCCGGATCCGTAACAGTTTGCTCGGGCCATGGAACCCGGTGGCTCCCAAGATCCTTCGCTCTCTGATCTGTACCAGGCGGTTTCCCGTCAGAGATCCCAACAGGAAACCATCCTGAACGTCCTGCGGAGTGTCAACTCCCGCCTGGACACACTGACTGTTCCTCCTGTGTCCGCCTCGAGTCGTGCGACTCCCGCCCCGGCAGCGCTGCTGCCCACCAATGCCATGGCATCCAACACAGGCCCCCGGCTCTCTGCACCTTCTTGTTTTGGAGGCGACCCCTGCTCTAGCTCGGGGTTTCACAAACCAGTGCACCCTGCACTTTGAACTCTTGGCACATCAGTTCATCTCCGACCGAGCCAAGGTGGCATCCATCATGTCCCATCTCACTGGGGAAGCACTGGCATGGCTAAATCCCCTGTGGGAGAGAGGGAATCCCCTGGTGTCCGATCTATCGTCTTTCCTCGCTGCTTTCCGGAAAGTCTTCGATGAACCAGGACGAAAATCCTCTTCAGACTCCTCTCTGCTAAGTCTCCGCCAAGGGAGTCTCACTGTGGGCCAATATGCCATACGGTTCCGTACCCTCACTTCTGAGCTTGCCTGGGCCAACGAGGCTCTAGTGTCCGTCTTCTGGGAGGGTCTTTCCGGTCGGATTAAGGACGAGTTAGCCGGTCGGGACAATCCTACCACCCTGGATGACCTGGTGTCACTAGCTACCCGGATTGATATCCATTTCCAAGAACATACCAAAGAGACTACCAGGGAGCGAAGATTTCCTCTCCTTGCTCCTACTTTCCAGAGACCTCTCTCTCAATTAGCAACTCCCCGCGCACACTCTCCCAAACCTATGCAGATCGACCAGACCAAGATGGTCATATCTCGCCAACAGTCACGCCGAGCCAAGGGGAGCTGTTTCTATTGTGGCAGTAAGGAGCACTTCATCCGTTCCTGTCCGGTGAAGCCGGGAAACGCCAGTGTCTAGGACCGCTCGGAGAGGTCGTCCTAGACAAAAGTAAACCCTCTCCTTCCCTGACTTTGTCTGTCTCCATCTCCTGGGGAGAGAACCGCTACTTTGAAATTGCACACCTGAGTTCCGGAGCTGCTGGGAATCTCATATCCCATTCCCTTGTAGAGAAATATCACATTCCCACCAAACCTCTGATGGAACATGGTGGGAATGCTGTACTCTGAGAGGATCTCATTCCATGTGCTTTCCGGTCTCTCTCACTCCCTATTGCTAGGTCTACCCTGGCTTCAGAGACATGAACCCGTGCTGAACTGGCAATCGGGTGAAGTTCTCCATTGAGGGCAGGAATGCCATAAGACCTGCCTGGTCCGGTCCGCCCGGTTCGTCCGCCTCTCACCCCAGCTAATCTACCCGGTTTGCCGGCACCTTACTGGCCCGATGCAGATGTCTTCGACAAAATGGAAGCAGAGACACTGCCACCTCATAGGCCATATGATTGCCCGATCGACCTGGTACCCGGCTCCACTCCACCCCGTGGGCGTATTTACCCGTTGTCGACGGCCGAAACCCGGGCTATGTCGGAATACATTAAGGAGAATCTGGCTAGGGGATTCATCTGGAAATCTACCTCCCCGGCTGGAGCCGGATTCTTCTTCGTCAAGAAGAAGGATGGTTCACTACGCCCCTGTATAGACTATCGAGGACTCAACCAAATCACGGTCAAAAATAAATACCCCCTGCCACTCATCTCCGAGTTGTTTGACCGCCTTAAGGGCACTATGATCTTTTCCAAGCTGGATCTACGTGGGGCATATAACCTGGTCCGAAATCCGTCAAGGAGACGAGTGGAAGATGGCATTCAATACCCGGGACGGTCACTATGAATACCGTGTAATGCCTTTCGGTCTCTGCAATGCTCCCGCCATCTTCCAAGAATTAGTCAATGACATCTTCCGTGATCTTCTATATTCCTGCGTGGTGGTGTACCTGGACAAGATCTTAGTCTTCTCTCCGGACCTTCCCACACACCGGAGGGATGCTCGTCAGGTCCTGTTTAGGCTCTGGCAGGCAGAATCACCTCTCTGCCAAATTTGAGGAGTGCCTCTTCGAGCAGACCTCCCTTCCATTCCTGGGCTATTATCTCCCAGACAGGTCTACGAATGGACCCCAAGAAGCTCTCTGCCATCTTAAAATAGCCCCGTCCGGAGGGGTTGAAGGCCATTCAGTGATTCCTGGGCTTCCCCAACTACTACCGTCTCTTCATCCCACACTTCTCTTCCCGCACTGCTCCCATCTCTGCACTCACCCCTAAGGAAGCAAATCCCAAGCTGAGGAGGCCTTCCTTTCCTTAAATCTAGCCTTCTCCTCTGCCCCAGTGCTGCACCATCCGGACTGCAACAAACAGTTCTTCCTGGAGGTTGATGCTTCCTCCTCCGGAGCCGGAGCGATGCTCACCCAAAAATCTTCATCCGGGAGAATGGTAACCTGCGGCTTCTTCTCCAATCTCTTCTCCTTGTCTGAGTGCAACTACTCCATAGGAGACCGAGAACTGCTAGCCATCAAATTGGCACTGGAGGAGTGGCGTTGCCTGCTTGAAGGGGCTCTATACCCAATGATCATCTATACTGATGACAAAAACCTTGCATATCTGCAGAATGCCCAAAGACTCAATCCGCGTCAGGCCAGTGGTCTTTGTTCTTCGCTCGCTTCGACTTTATCCTACATTTCCACCCGGCGGACAAGAATTCTAAAGCTGACGCCTTGTCCTGATCCTTCCTGTCCTCCGATCTAGATGAGGAGCCTACACACATCACCGACCCCTCCAAAGTGATGAGTATGGCCCCCTTAGATCTGACTCGTCTCCCACCCGGTAAGACGTTTGTAGCAGTTCCTGATCGGGAGAGGATTCTTCACTGGGGTCATTCATCTAAACTAGCTGGCCATGCCGGTCAGAAGAAAACTTTCCTGCTCATTTCACGGCATTACTGGTGGCCCACCCTGCGCAAGGATGTGGTAGACTTCGTCTCGGCCTGTTCGTCTTGTGCCCGCAACAAAGTTCCCAGACATATTCCAGCCGGTCACCTCCTGCCTCTTCCCGTACCTGCTGCCCCTTGGCAACACATTGCTGTGGACTTTATTACAGATCTCCCTGTTTCTGCCAGCTGTACAGTCATTTGGATGGTCGCCGACCGCTTTTCTAAAATGGCCCACTTCGTCCCTCTGCCTGGTCTCCCATCTGCATGGGAGCTGGCTAAGGACTTCATCCTTCACATCTTCCGTCTCCATGGCCTACCCCTCCACATTGTGTCGGATCGAGGGGTTCAGTTCACCTCACGCTTCTGGAGAGCTACGTGTAAGCTGCTGGATGTCACCCTGGATTTCTCCTCCGCTTACCGTCCACAGTCCAATGGCCAAGTGGAGCGTATCAACAAGAACCTTACCAGTTACCTCCGGCACTTTGTTAATGCTCACCATACCGATTGGGTGGTGCTCCTACCATGGGCCGAATTCTCCTACAACAACCATGAGAGCGAATCTACTTCCAAGTTCCCGTTCTTTGTAGTCTATGGTCAACATCCCCGGATTCCGTTTCCCGTCTCCGCTTCTGTGGACAACCCAGCCGCGGAGTTCCTGGTCAGCGAATTTTCCACCATTTGGGAGAATACTAGGTCCGCACTTCTTCAGTCCTCCGAGCGGATGAAGAGATATGCTGACAAGAGACGTCTGGATCTGCCTCCATTCCATCCGGGAGACAAGGTTTGGCTCTCTTCCAAACATGTTCGGCTCGAAATACCCTCCTACAAGTTGGGCCCTCAGTTCATCGGTCCATTTGAAGTCCTCAAACAAATCAACCCAGTGTCCTACAAGCTAAAACTCCTGGCCACCTTACGGATTCCCAACTCCTTCCACTTATCTCTCCTCAAACCAGTTGTGTTTAATTCTTTTTCCAACAATCCAGGTACTCCCCATGCTCCCATTTCCGCTGAGGACGTTTTTGAGGAAGAGAAAATTCTGGCCACCAAGAGGGTAAGAGGAAAAAACTTTTTTCTGGTGGATTGGAAGGGGTTTGGCCCAGAGGAGAGAACTTGGGAACCCAGGGAGAACATTCATGCCCCGCTTCTTCTTGAAAAATTTCTTTCTGGCCTAAAAAAGAGGGGGCGTAAAGGGGGGGGTACTGTAGCATCGGCGTCTCTGCCCCCTGTCAGGCAGAGACACCATCCCTCTCACTGCCGCGCTCCCTGCCCAGCGTCCTCCAGCGCTCCTCTTCCTGCTTCTGCTGCCGGCACGCGCAGCTTCCCGGGCACTGTGCTTGGGGCACGCGCGCGCTCCCTCCCTTTTAAAGGGGCCGCACGCACGGCCCTAAGGAGTCCCCGGCCAATTGCCGGAGGTCCTTCCATATATAAGGCACCTCCTCCAAAATGGAGGTGCCCGAGCAATAGTTGTTGCACAGTGTTCTAACCTCTGCTTTAGCCCTCAGGTCCCGCTGCTAGCCTGACTACTAGTCCTGCCCACCAGCCTTACTACTCTCCTGCATTCAGTCTGTCTATGGGCCTCACCCGCCTGCTTACCTGGAAGCACCTGCCTGTTACCTGTCAGCCTACCTGGAGGCTCCTGCCTGTCACTTGCCATGACCACCTGACAGCCTACCTAGAGGCTCCTGCCCGTCACTTGCCATGACCACCTGACAGCCTACACAGAGGCTCCTGCCTGTCACTTGCCGTGACCACCTGTCTGCCTACCTGGAGGCTCCCGCCTGTGGCCTGCTGTCTCTGCCAGTTCATCTACCCGGACCTCTCGTCAGCCTGCCTGCTGTGCCCATCTGCAGTTTCGGTCAGTCTCAGCCATCTGACCCGTGGGAGTCACCTGCTCCCTTACAAGGTCGTCCCCAGAGTAGCACCTGGTCCCTCTGCTCGGTCCCTCCCTGGTCACGGAGTCGTTAGCCGCCGTACGACCTGGGTCGGTCTGAGTTGATACTTAGTTATGCCCCTCTGGGTCCCTCCTTGCTCCTCAGCACAGAGGTTCCACCACCCAGACCCGTAACAGAGTGCATGGAAACTATCAAATAATGCACTGTGGAAGAGACGTATTCGACGACAATCAACAACACTCATCTCCAGCTAATGATACCTTGCACCTGTCCCAATTGTAAATGCAGCTAACAGCGGTATCAATAGGTAATAGAATAGATTTTTTTTTGCAGCGTTACGCAGTATAAGGCAGTAATACTTGGCTGGATTGGTGTAATACGCTCTTCATACTGCAAAAATGAATTTCAGATAAGCGAGGTAATATTGTAGAATATAGAATCGATTTGAGTTGGCCTTCCTATTAAGGAGTAGGTCTCCTATACTGTTATTGCGTATATTTTATAATATCCACGGTGGCAATAACAACCATCTCTGACAAAACCCTAGTGGCCAGGACCTCCAAGGCGTAGAGAGACAGTTCATGCCACGGGTCCAGGCTGGATACCAAATAGTTGTAAGGCACAGAGAAATCACGGAGGATGTTGGTACTGTCGCCAAGGTAGTTCTTCAGCATCTTCCAAAACGTTTCCTTACTTTTCAAAATAACCCGGCCTGGTTGCAGGGAGGGTCTGCGAAAACTATCCCAACTCTTTGACAACTTCCCCCTGCCTCGTTGCATCTGCTTAGTTTCTCCCTCTCCTGTACTCCTTGATTGCCCAATCACTATGACCTCTGCTGCCAGCATTGTCAGCATTGAGATTTTTAAAATAATTCTTCAACAAGTGCCATCTTGTACTGCAACATTCAACATAGGAGTGGGTCTCCTATACTGTTGTTGCATATGCAGCAAGTTCAAGGACTGCTCAAAATTGGAACACACTCCAATGCCATTTTGAATAGACAGTGAAAGGCCTCATTAAAAAAATTAAAATTATTAAGGAGTGGGTCTCCTATACTGATAGTGCATGGGTTGAAAACACATGTACTCCCAAGAGGTATAAATGAACATACTGTATACATGAACATACTTTATAACATACAGAATGTTAGAGGTAGGTCTTGGAAAATAGATCATATGGGCATCATAAAAAAATGTATGCGGGTGTTGCATGATGGTCACCCTGTTGATATGGTGGTGGAAGATAAGGAGGAGGAGGGTGGCATAAAATATACAAAATCATGAAGCATATGCCCATGTCTGGGTGTGAAGAGGTGCATGGGAATAGACCTCCCCACTCCCCCCCCCCCCCTCCCCAAAATAACCACTGGATTTGACTTTGATTGACTTTACCACCATCCAGTGGTGTTGAGAAGCTGGCGGCTAAGGTCCCCTTCGACAACCAGAGAGTACAGGTGAGAGAGACATAAATATGATGCAGCAGAGGCAGGAGAACACTGTCAAAAGGTGTGGGAGAGTTTTCTCAGACCCTCCCATCGCACAGGCCCTGAGGCACCAGGTACTCTCACAAGGAGGGATAATTTTTTGAAGATGCTGAAGGACTACCTTGGCGACCGTACCAACATCCTCTGTAATTCCTCTGTGCCTTATAACTATTGGGCATCCAAGCTGGACATGTGGCATGAATTGTCGCTCTACGCCTTAAAGGTCCTGGCCTGCCCTGCCACTAGCGTTTTGTCAGAGCGGGTTTTTAGTGCCGCCGGGGGCATTATAACTGACAGGCGCATCCGCCTGTCAACTGAAAATGCTGACAGGCTGACTCTTATAAAAATGAGCAAGGGCTGGATTGGTCCAGACTTCTCAACACCACTGAATGATAGCAGCAGAGCATAAACTGAAATCCAGTGTCTTTTCTTGGGAGGTGTATTCCCATGCACCTCTTCACACCCAGAAATGGGTATACGCTTCCTGATTTTGTCTATTTTCTGTTTCCTCCTCCTCCTCCTTCTCCTCTTCCTCCACCATCATATCACCAGGGTGACAGTGATTCAACACCCACATAATTTTTTTTAGGGTGTTTATGATGCCCGAAGGGAATTTTTTTTAGAGGCCTACCTCTAACGTTCTGTATGATATACAGTATGTTCATGTATACCCCCCCGGGGTAAATGTTTATCAGCCATGCACATAGTACATGGGCATTACCAATATAGGAGAGCTACTCCTTAACAATAGTAACAAATTTTTGAATGAGGTACTCCTCTACATCTCTTAAAAGGGCTATTGGATTGCATCCAATTTTTTGGCAGCCCTTGCATTCACTGCATGGGCATTACCACGAACGGAGACCCACTCCTTTATAATGAGAACATTTTTTTTTACTGAGGTCCTCTTCTCTGTCTCGTCAAAGAGGTGTTGGGATGTGTCCAAATTTTTGGCAGCCCTTGCATTCACTGCATAGGCAATAACAATATAGGTGACCCACTTTCTAATAATGGGAACATTTTGTTACTGAGTCCCTCCTCTGTGTCTTTAAATTGGTATTGTTTTTTTTCCAAAATTTAGCCAGTCTTTGCAGTCACTGCATATGCAATAACTGTATAGCAGAACTGCTCCTTTATAATGGAAACATTTTGTTACAGAGGCCCTCCTCTATGTCTCTTCAAAGGGGTAATTTAGTGCATCTTAATTTTTGGCAGTCCTTGAAGTCACTGCATACGCTATAACAGTATAGGAGAGCGGCTCCATAATAATGGGAACAACAAAGCATAGCCAGCTGATGGCTTCTAACAATAGCGAGGGCCGAGTGCTGGCCCTTTAACAATAGTGAGGGCTGCCTGATGGCCCTATAAAAATAGGCTTTGTGAATTTCAGAGTCCCTCCTTTCTGAAACAGGATGTGTCTGATTATGTCTCACACACCACATGGCCAGATAAGGTAGTAAAATGTTAAAATTATATTTACTGTTAAATGTATTTTTCACTGTTGAAAGCAATGCAAAAGTGCAAAAACGCATCAAAAATGCTATATGTAAACATAGCTCAAGGTGTGGAGGAGCATTTTTGTTTTTGGTTATTTATTTTATCTTATATACAAGTCATCACCCTGGAAAGGGTGTTCCTTACCATTTTTCCCAGGACAATCCATTTTGGTTTCATTTTTGTATGTTTTATTGTGAGCCCGTAAAAGTGGCATAATACTCTGACAACATTGTTCACAGCAGTGACCTGGTAGTCAGAGATGCTTCCTGTTGTCTTTCCCATGCTGTTCCCATGTCATTTGAGCACTATTCCCATCGATTAGGGCAATTTTTAGGCCCCCTGCAGACGTCCGGGGAGGAGGTGTGCCGGGAAAATGCTCGCGTTTCCCATAGACTTACAATGGACTCGTTGCTCGGGTCGAGCACCCAAGCATTCCAATTTGCTTGACCCAAGCAATGAGCACCCTAGCATTTTAGTGCTTGCTCATCACTAACTATAATATTTTGCAGCTTGCAGAAAAATCTGGATTAATACTGCAGTATTTGATCACGTCTGATGACCAATTCTTTTGTCCAGTGAGGGTATACCGATGCCATTGGTCAGCGAACAAGTGTGAATATATTTTTGACATGCAAATATCAGACTTTAAATGGAGTATAATCTTTTGCAAATTGCAAAAAAAACAGGATTAATACTGCAGTAATATTTGAACAACTGAGAAGATGGACAAGTTTCTCTGCTTCCACAATACACAAATGCTAGTGAAATCAACCAAATCTGGCTGTATGCTGCTAACAAGCAAATGGAGCAGTAACAATTATATATTATATTGATTCTTACTAGTGATGAGTGAGCATGCTCGCTACTGCTCGGTGCTCGCCCGAGAATCTCACTGCTCGAGATGCCCGGCGCCCCCCCGAGTATTTCAGGGGTTGTTCTGTGGGAGCTCAGGTACCCTTCCTGCATGTTTGGTGCTCTTTACAGAGCCAATGAACATGCAGGGATTTCCTGCCACTCATTGTAATGCCGCTCAGCGTCATCGGGTCTATATCAGACCTAGCGCCGCCCTGATCGTCAGTCACTCCGGAATCAGACCGTGTAGGGAGAGGTGCTGCTGAGCTAGGGAGAGATTTGCTTGTTTATTAGGTAGTGTAGGTAGTACAAAGGTATATTACACACATCCATCTCAACAAACAGTCCTTCTGAGGACTAATCCATCTGCAGAGATGGCAGGCAGTGTATATAGGCAGGCAGGCAGTGTATATAGCAGACTGCAGTGCATATAGCACAAGAGGCTTCATTCCAGTTTTGTCTGCTGCTGCTGCAAGTCATTTCTAGACATAGGCCCAGGTCTTAGGGGCCAGGAATAATTTTTTTGAGATCTTAATCCTCATTATTTGCTTAAAAAGCAATCCAGAGAAAACCGGTTTCCCGGCCATTAGCTTGTTGGCACTGCAGAATATAGCCAGGTCCTTTCCATATTACAGCGCTAAAAATCCAGCTATTTAAAACTGTGGTTTTTCCGTCACACGGATCACATATAATTGCGCTGAAAATATTGCCATTTCTGGCCTCATTTAAATTTTGTTGCAGTATGTCAGTGAACTGATTGACACGAGGTCGGTGCTGTTAAAAATAGTTACCTACAGGTCAGGTATTTAAAACTGTGTTTTCTCCATCAAACGGATCACATTATTATTATTATTATTTATTATTATAGCGCCATTTATTCCATGGCGCTTTACATGTGAAAATGGGGTATACATACAAGAACAATTACAATAATCTTGAACACAATGTGACAGCGACTGGTACAGGAGGAGCGAGGACCCTGCCCGCGAGGACCTTGCCCACGAGGGCTCACAATCTACAAGGGATGGGTGAGGATACAGTAGGTGAGGGTAGAGATGGTCGTGCAATGGTATGGTGGAGCGGTGGTTACTGCAGGTTGTAGGCTTGTCGGAAGAGGTAGGACTTCAGGTTCCTTTTGAAGGTTCCCATGGTAGGCCAGAGTCTGATACGTTGGGGTAGAGAGTTCCAGAGTAGGGGGGGAAGCACTGGAGAAATCTTGTATACGGTTGTGGGAAGAGGAGAAATCTTGTATACGGTTGTGGGAAGAGGAGATAAGAGGGGAGTAGAGAAGGAAATCTTGTGAGGATTGGAGGTTGCGTGCGGGTATGTACCGGGAGACTAGGTCAGAGATATATGGAGGAGACAGGTTGTGAATGGCTTTGTATGTCTTGGTTAGGGTTTTGAACTGGAGTCTCTGAGCAATGGGGAGCCAGTGGAGAGATTGACAGAGAGGAGAGGCCGGGGAATAGTGGGGGGGACAGGTGGATTAGTCGGGCAGCAGAGTTTAGGATAGATTGGAGGAGTGTTAGAGGGGAGGCCACAGAGCAGGAGGTTGCAATAGTCAAGGCGGGAGATGATGAGGGCGTGCACTAGTGTTTTTGCAGATTCATGGTTGAGGAATGTGCGGATCCGGGAGTTATTTTTGAGTTGGAGTCAGCAGGAAGTGGAAAGGGCTTGGATATGTGGTTTGAAGGAGAGTTCAAAGTCCAGGGTTACTCCAAGGCAGCGAGCTTGAGGAACTGGGGAGAGTGGGCTGCCATTGATGTTGATAGATAGGTCAGTTGGGGGGGTTGAATGAGATGGCGGAAAGATAATGAATTCTGTTTTTTCCATGTTAAGTTTTAGAATTCTGGCAGAGAAGAAGGATGAAATAGCAGACAGACATTGTGGGATTTTGGTTAGTAAGGAGGTGATATCGGGTCCAGAGAGGTAGACCTGTGTATCGTCAGCATCGATCACATAGATCGTTTTCAGAAAATACTGCCATTTTTGGCCTCCATTAAAAATTGTTTCAGTGTGTTAGTGAAGCAATTGACACCATTTTGCTTTTAAAAATAGTTACCTACAGGCCAGCTTTTTAAAACTGTTTTCTCCGTCACACAGATCACATATATGTTTTCCGAAAATACTGCCATTTCTGGCCTCCATTAAAAATTTGTTTCAGTGTGTTAGTGAAGCTATTGACACCAGTTTGATTTTCAAAATAGTTACATACAGGCCAGCTATTTAAAACTCTGGTTTGTCCGTCACACGGATCGCATATAAGTTCGCTCCAATTCAGCCATTTGTAATGAGCGTGGAAGATATTGTCCTCCATTTAAAATGGGCAAGTGACGGGGATCTGGACTTAATGGTGATGGTGCATCCAGAGGCCGAGGCCGTGGGGAAGCTGAAATTGTGCCACAACAAACACCCACATCTTCTCGCCTGACCTTTCTGTCTCAATTAATAGTCGGCCGCAGAACACCACTATTGAACACAGAGCAGTGTGAAAAGTTTATTGGTTGGATAGCAGATAATGCTTCCAGTCACTTAGCCACCACCACCACCCTGTATTCCACAAGTCTCAGTAGCCGTGAGTCTGGACCGCATATTCCTCACCCTGAAACTCCTTCTTCCCACCTTGCCGAGTGCCCATAGACAACTGATCCCACACTTGGACACTCCAAAGAGCTGTTCACTTTTCCATTTAACGATTCGGGCCTCTCGCCCGGTCCACTTGAAGCTGGGCAAGAGAAGATTGCATGTAGTGATGCCCGATGTAGCGTGTGTGACAATGGCAGGAACCTGGTGGTGGCTCTGAAGCGAGGCGAGCTCACACCCATACCATGCCTGGCCCATGTGCTTAACCTCGTGGTTCAGGGGTTTCTAAAATCCTACCTGGAGCTGCCGCATCTGCTTATTAAAGTACGCCGCCTGTGTGCCCATTTTAGAAAGTCATCTACAGCCCTAGCCGTGTTTCAGCAGCGTTTGAAGCTTCCGGCTTACAAACTGGTGTGTGATGTCCCCACGCGCTGGAACTCTACACTGCAGATGTTGGGAAGGATTTGTGAGCAGAAGAGGGCAGTTGTTGAGTACCAGCATCAACAAGGCCGGTGGTGTTCAGCTCAGACTCCACACATATATACCATCCTCCAAAACTTTGAGGACTCCATCAAGATGGTGAGCAGCGCCATAATTGGCGTCACCATCCCGCTTCTCTGTCTTCTGAAACGCTCTCTGCTCACAATCAAAGAGGATGCATTGCAAGCGGAGCACGATGGGATGGAGCAAGGAACCATACAGGATGATTACACACAGCCCAGCCTCATCTCATCCCAACATGGATTGGGTGACAATGAGGAAGAGGAGGAGGTAGAAGAGGAGCTAGTTTCATGCGCTATAGATGGTACTACCTGCACAACTGTCATACCGTCTGTTTAGTGTGGATGGCCTGACGACAGAGAGGAGAAGGAGGAGAGCATGGTCAGTCGTTCTCTTGGTGAGGACACGGAAGTCTTGCCTGCTAGCAGTCTGGAACGCGTGGCTGAGTATGTTACGCTGCCTTTCCCATGACCCTTGCATTCTCAAAATTTTGGATGACAGTCATTACAGGTTGGTGACACTTCTAGACCCAAGGAGAACTTGATATCTCTCATTTCTGAGGCAGACAGGTCTACAAAAATGGGGCATTACCATCAGGCCCTTGTTACGGAACTATTAAAAAAAATCCCCTTCTGAAAACGCTGGCGGCAGAGGTCACAGTTCGTTGGACAACCAAGGACTACAGGCGAGAGAGACTCTGTCAAAGTTCTGGGAGAATTTTCTCAGCCCCTCCCATCGCACAAGCCCTGAGGCGCGGGGTTTTCTCACAGGGAGTGCAAAGTTTGGGAAGATGATGAGGGAGTATCTTGCCGAATGTACCAACGTCCCCTGTGATTCCTCTGTGCCTTATAATTATTGAGTATCCAAGCTGGATACGTGGAATGAACTGGCTCTCTACACCTTGGAGGTCCTGGTCACCCTGCCGCTAACGTTTTAGCAGAGTGAGTTTTTAGTGCCGCTGGTGAAATTATAACTGATAAGTGCATCTGCCTGTCAACTGAAAATGCTGTCAGGCTGACTCTTATAAAAATGAACAAGGGCTGGATTGGGCCAGACTTCTCAATACCACCGAATGATAGCAGAGTAAAATAAACTCCAATACAGTGTCTTTTTTTGGGAGGTGTATTCCCATGCACCTTTTCATACCCACATATGGGTATACGTTTCCTGATTTTGGCTATTTGCTCTTGTCCTTCTTCTTCTCCTCATCCTCATCCTCCACCACAATATCACCACGGTGACCGTGGTCCTTGATGCAACACCCACATCATTTTTTTAAAGGGTGTTTATGATGTCCGTAAAAATTTATTTTGATACAGTATGTTCATGTATACCCCCAAGGGGTAAATATTTGTCAAATCATACACTTAGTGCATGGACATTACAAGTATAGGAGACCCGCTCCTTTCTAATGGGAACATTTTTTCATGAGGCCCTCTGTCTCTTCCAAGGGGCATTAGAGTGCATCCCAATTTTTGGCAACCCTTGCATTCACTGCATAGGCAAACACAATGGGAAACCCACTTCCTAATAATGGGAACATTGTTTTCAGGAGGCCCTCCTCTAAGTTTCTTCAAAGAGGTATCGGGGTGCATACAAATTCTCAAAGGGGTATTGGGATGCGTCCAAATTTTTGGCAGCCCTGCCACTCACTGCATATGCAATAACAGTATAGGAGACCCACTCTTCAGTAATGGGAACAACAAAGCATAGCCGGCTGATGACTCTCTAACAATAGTGAGGGCTGACTGCTGGCCCTTTAAGAATAGTAAAGGCCACCTGATGGCCCTATAAAAATACTCTTTGTGACTATCAGAGTCCCTCCTTCATAAATGAAACAGGATGTGTCTGATCATGTCTCACACACCACATGGCCAGATAAGGTTGTAAAATGTTAAAATGATATCTCCCGGTGAATGCATTTGTCACGGTTGAAGGCAATGCAAAAGTGCAAAAACGCATCAAAACGCTACATGCCAACATAGCCAAAGGTGTGGAGGAGTATTTTTAGTTTTTTGTTATTTATTTTGCCTTATATACAAGTCATTACCCTGGAAAGTATGTTCTTTAACATATTTCCCAGGAAAATCCATTTTTGCTTCATTTTTGTATATTTTATTGTGAGTCCGTAAAAGTGGCATAATACCGCTGACAACGTTGTTGACAGCAGTGATCTAGGAGTCAGAGATGCTTCCAAGGGTCTTCCCCATGCTGTTTCCATGCATTTGAGCACTGTTCCCATCGATTTGGGCAATTTTTAGGCCCTCTGCAGACCGCCGGGGGGAGCCGCCTGAAAAATGTTCCAGTTTCCCTTAGACTTACATTGGGCTTGTTGCTCGGGTCGAGCACCCGAGTATTCCAATGTGATCGAGCCAGCAACGAGCACCCGAGCATTTTAGTGCTCGCCCATCACTACTTTTCACCAAAATAAGCAGGATTAAGAGCAAAATGAATATTAGCAGCGCTGATATCTAGGGCTATTAATAAGAGTTCCAGCAGCTGAAAGAAGGTGCCATGGACCCTACTTTGTACTATTCTAGCTCTCCACAAACTCTGTCTATCTAGTGCTATAAACAGGATTAATATTTTCTTCAAATTTGGTCCTTAGAAGGACTGTTAGAGTAGATTTCTAATAGTAGTGTGGAATCTCGGTTTGAAATAACCGCCAATACTCTCCCTCGCACAGTTGCAGCTCTCTCTACTCTGCATCTTTGACCGGTAGACTGTGACGAGCATGGGGTCCAAGGTCTTATATAGACCTAATGATGCTATTTGGCTGACCAATCACTGTAATTCCACAACCAACATGGCTACGGCATTAGTGACTCTCAAGCAATCCCTGCATGGTATTTGACTGCCTAAAATGCGCCCAACATGTGGGGTGGGGACTCAAGCTTCCGCCTGAGCATTTAAAAATTACTCACTGAGCATCTCGAGCAGTGTGATGCTCGGGCGAGTATCGAATAGTGGCGAGTATGCTCGGTCATCCCTATTAGACACCAAATAAAAACATGCGGGGATTGCTCGTGTGTGGCAGGCAATCCCCGTGTGTTTTTTTTGGCTGTATAACAGCCACAAAGCACATGGGTCAGAGACTCGAGCATATCACTCAAGGACCCGCAATACTCAGTGATGCATACCCAAGCACCCAATGCAATCTCAAGTAGCGAGCACTTGCCCTCAACACTAGTCGCCATATCGTCATTTTTTTTTCCCTTACTTTTGGAAAAATACCAACTCCAACACAACCCTAACACAACACACAACCCTAAACCTAGCACAACCCTCACCCTATCCCCAGGGATCCATTCACTATAATGAGGCAGCCATATAAGTGATTAAGCGACTTTATTCTTCGGGTCGGTGCGATTACAGTGATATCAAATCGTTTTTTTATGTTTGGCTGCTGTCACACACCAAAATACATTTTTTACTATAAAAACAAGTTTTTGCATCACCATATTTTGATAGCTATAATTTCCATATTTCTGCCGACAGTCATGTAATGGCTTGTCTTTTGCAGGACAAGTTGACATTTTTTCATCGCTTTCTATTCCGTCTTTTTGGTAGGCAGAATGAACAAAAACCAGCAATTCAGGAATTGTTTTTTGGGGATTTTTTTTATGTCGTTCCGCGTATGGTAAAATTGATAAGGCAGCTTTATTCTTCGGGTCAGTACGATTACAGCGATACTACATTTACATTTTTTTTATGTTTTGCCGCTTTTTTATAGAAAAAAAATTTTTTTTTGCATCGCTTTATTCTGAGAGCTGTAACTTTTTTATTTTTCCATTGACGGAGCTGTATGGCAGCTTGTTTTATGCGGGACAAAATTCGATTTTCAGTGCTACCATTTTTATTTACATGCGTTTTTTTTATCGCGTTTTGTTCGGCGGTATCATGATAAAGCATCATTTTTTGCCTTGTTTTCCCTTTTTTATTATGTTAACTGAAGGGGCGAACTAGTGGGACAATTTTATAGAGCATCAGAGCAGCGTCTGAGAGGCAGGAAGGAGGCTTCTCAGCTCCTGCTCTTTGAGCTGCAGCTGACACAGCCATCTTCCTGAAGGCTCCTGAAGGACCCCACGGCCATCTTGGGACTGGGGGTCACCATGGAGGCCATCAACACAACATGATTGCATTGTGTTGTGTTGATGGAATCACAGAGGGAGCCCACTCTCTCTGTGATGCCCTACGATGTTGCTGTCACTATTGACATCGGCATCAGAAGAGTTAAATGCCTGCAATCAGTGCTAGCACCGATCATGGGCATTGCTGAGGGCTGTCAGCTTTCACATAGAGCTGATACCCGTGTGTGATAGCGGCGGCTCTCAGCGTAAGCCCGCGCGATCACTATGCCTTTGTGAGAAAACAGCTCCTGCAGAGCAGTATATGTATGGCGCACGTCAGGAAGGGGTTAAAGAGTGACTCATTTTAATTTTTATTCCTTAAATCTATAGTACACATGAAAATTATCAATGTTGTAATGTATCTTATCAGTGAAATCAGCTTCTTTCTTCATCTTGACTGATTATTTTCAAAACTCTCTCTTCACAGGTAAAACCTGTATTCAGTGAAGACACATTTTTACATTGCAGAGATAGGAGATGATGTAGAAACATAAAAAAATAAAAAGGTAGAGCTGAGTTAGAAGCGACCTCCAGGGTCATCCTGTCCAACCCCCTGCTCAATGCAGGATTCGCTAAATCATCTCAAACAGATGTCTGTCCAACCTCTGTTTGAAGACATCTACTGAAGGAGAACTCACCACTTCTGTCCCACTCATTAATCACCCTCACTGTCAAAATGTTTTTTCTAATATGTAATCTCTATCTAATCAAATTCAGTTTCGTCCCATTGCTTCTCGTCTTTCTTTGTGCAAATGAGAATAAAGCTGATCCCTCTACAGTGTGACAGCCCTTGAGATATTTGTAGACAGCTATTAAGTCTCCTCTCATTCTTCTCTTTTGCAAGCTAAATATTCCAGTTGCTGATGATGAGATTCTATGTAGAGGGGAGGGGGAAGGAAGATCTAAAAGCAGAGCTCCCTCTTTTCTTTCCCTCCCATGTACAGATCAGTAGCAACTGCCATTTCCTATCTTGCTGAATCCAAATTTTACAAATTTTTCAAAATTTTAGAGTTTTGAAATGGAATGAAAAGTCCAGGAGAAGAAAGAAGATTGCTCTGATAAGATATATTACAAAGTTCTTATTTGTGATATATAAATTAAAACAATATTTACTCTTTAAAAAGTAGTGCATAAAAATGTTCAGTTGTCCATAGCATCAATGCTTGGACTTCTGTTTGTATCCTATCTTTCTGTATTTTTCCAACAATGTTCCCCACTTCAAATGGAGGGATGTCATACATAAAAGCTTAGAACCAGCAGTTAAGGTGTGTATGCTTGACCTGCACTCCATTCTTCGTCTAAAGGGTTGCCAGAAATAATGGAGCTATGTACTTGACTTTTTTGCGGTAGCCCTATAGACAATTAATGGAATGGAGTTCAAGCATGCTTCATACAGGATGGTGCTCTGCAGAGTCTGGTTCTCAGGATTCAGAATTGCATGCTGAGAATTTGGGTCCTACTGCTGGGACCCCTAGTGGTCAATAAATTATTCCCTACCCTGTGATAGGGGATAATTTTTTGATGATGAGAATATCCCTTTTAAATTGATCCAAATTCCAAATACCTGACACATTTGTTATATTTAGCTATAATTTCATTTTAAACAGTCAAAAATAGTAGGCGCACATCAGGTTAAGTACAGTATTTGCAACAAACTTTATTCATTGGCTTTTACTGGCTGCGTACTTGTGGGAGTCAACAGATGTTCTATATCTTTCGTGTTTCCTGTGGACTCGATGAAGAAAATTATTTTTTAACTAATATATAGAAATATTAATCAATAAAATATAAGACTTCAAGTACATTATACAATAAATATATCTTAGTTCTTTGGCTTGATATTGCAAAATATAGTACTATAAAATTCTTCACACAATACAGCACAACAAAGTTCAAATTAGATTAAATTGATCTTTTTCTATATTAATCACCAGCAATATCACCCAGATTAATTGTATAAATCTCATAGTGTTATCAGAGACAGCTCTTAAAAATGTCAACGCAAGTTGAAAATCATCTCAATGTGACGCTGAAGCATAGCCCAAAGCGACTGTAAATACCTCACTGTTACATATTATCACGAAGGCACTGTATGTGTTAATCTGGTCTTCAGATCAGAGCTCAGTGGGCTGCCATCTGTTTAGAGTATCTGCATTTTTTTTCATAATACAGTGTGACTTATAGTAGAAGAAATCTTCAACCTTTCAGCAATATAAAAAACAAAGTTAGAGAATCCAATATTTTCACAGACTGAATAGTGTCATAAAAATCTCACAGACTTTAATAACAACTGTTGACTTCAATAGCTTGAACAAGCGGTTCCTCTAATCAGGCAGCATCCATTAGGTCAGATGTTGGATTTATAGTTTCCACTTTGCAGTTGTTCTCTACACCCAATATCCTCCAAATAAATGGAGTGATTCTCTTTAAATCTAGACATAGCATAAAACCATTCACATGTTTTTAGTTCTCAAACTCAATTTGCACACTCACAAATGAACATAGTATAGTCTGCAAAAAAAATATAATGCAGTTTTGGAAAACAAAAATTATAGACTCAGATTTCTTCCTGACCCAGTATTTTATCCTTTATGCGTCTTTAGAATTATCAAAGCATAGAGCAGTTAGCAAACATAGTATAAAGTCATTAACATATTTAAAATTCAAGCAGCATAATCACAAACAGCATAGTCAACACATTAATGTAATCCAATTTTTAGAAAACAAAACTTTATACATGGAGTCCAAATCGACTCAGGGTTTCGCCCTTTCAGCTTATTCTAGGAAGAAGCAGGAAGGACCTGCTTCCTGGTAGAAACTGAAAGGGTAAAATCCTGGGTTGAGCAGGATGCTGAGTTTATGGTTTTGTTTTTCAAAATTGGATTATAATGGTGTGCTGACGATCTTATACTGGGCTGTGAGTATTCTCATTACGTTTTAGAGAATAAAAAAATTGTGGATAGTTTTACTCAAAATCTTGGCTTCTCAGATTTATTGAAAGTAATGCTGTTGATTTGGACTGGAACATGTAAAACATGTAAAGCCATAATCCATTATCTATCCTAATGAATGTTGCATGATAGAAGAAAGTATCGATAAAACCTCTGGTGGACTGTGAGTTTTTTATGACACCATTCAGAATGTGATAGCCTTAAGCAGATCTACTTTGCTTTTTATTTTGCATATTGAACAGTTCTTTGTGGATTTTCTGCTCTAATATATGACCAGCTTCACAGAAAATTGATATAGAGATTTTATATGTGCAACATATTGGACTTTTTTTGGAAAGTTTAATCATATGTTTTGCAGCTCTTTTTGTTGTGCTATGTTTTAAGTTGTAATCTGATTTCATCAATATATATTCTACAACTTGATTTTAGTGATCTAAAGAAATATTTTCACAGACCATGATTTACATCAACTATTTAAAAAATTGGTTGTGTTTATTATAATTCCCTATATTACATTTTTGTTTAAAGATGAGTATATATTCAGTAGGATAAAACATAAGGGATATTAGACCAAGACATAATCAATGCATCAAATCAATAGGCTTGAGAACAGAATCAATGGTAACTAGGGATTTCAGTTTGGAATGTAGGCCCCCAGACAAACTCAAAATAAAAAAAACCTAGATCATACTGTTATTAAAGCCTCTCTTCCCTTAGCCTTCCTTATTCACATCATTATCCAGATATCCATACTATCCTCCCCTTAGGTCAATGGCTAAAGCTTCCACGGCTCTCACACCAATTTGTGAATTCATAAGTTTTAGGGTAAGGTTTGGTTCTCCAGTTGTTCTACTATGAAAGATATAAAAGCTTTCCAGAATGTACAATCTTCTGTAGTAAAATCGTAAACCACTTAAAAACCAAGCAATTTCCAGGTTTCTAAGTAGTTAAGCCTCCGTCTCATGTAGCGAGATCGCTGCTGTGTCACGGTTTTGGTGACCCAACAGCGACCTCACCAGCGATGTCGCTATGTGTGACACTTTGCAGCGATCAGGCCCCTGCTGTGAGGTCGCTGATTGCTGCAAAGTGTCCTGGACCATTTTTTGGTCGTTGCCCTCCCGCTGGTCAGCACACATCGCTGTGTGTGACCAGCGGGAGCAGCAATCAGGCTGGTAACCATGATAAACATCGGGTTACTAGGGGCACATGCGCACCTAGTAACCCGTTGTTTATCATGGTTACGAGCCTGCTAAAGTGAGCGTTAACCTCCCGCTCACTGTAGCAGGCTCGTAACCATGATAAACAATGGGTTACTAGGAGCGCGTGTGCCCCTAGTAACCCGATGTTTATCATGGTTACCAGCCTGCTCCTGCTTCAGCAGGCTGGTAACCGGAGCAGGACATCGTGGAAAGATTCTTTCCATGATGTCGCTGCTCCCCTGATCGTTGGTGAGCCTGCCTGTTTGACAGCTCACCAGCGACCACATAGCAACGCAGCAACGATCCCTGACAGGTCGTATTGTTGTCGGGATCGTTGCAGCGTCGCTAAGTGTGACGGGGCCTTTAGGCAAGAAAGGGGATTGCTGGTCAGTGCCTTATCTACTGAAACAATCTCAGAATAACGAAAGAACTGTACTGAAGGTGTAAACAATGCGTTTCAGGGGTCGAACCATTCTCTTCATCAGGTGGATTGAGTATGGATTTTTATTGAAGGTAGATAACTGTTTCCTTATGATATTACATTTTTGTTTTAAGATCAGTATATATACAGTAGGATAAAGCATGAGGAATATTACACCAAAATATAATCAATACATCACATCAATAGGCTTGATAACAGAATCAATGGTAACTAGTAGTGTTGAGCGAGTATGTTCTGTTCCGAGTATGCTCGGGCCGAGCTCCGAGTATCTATAGCTGCTCGGTGATATGGTTGAATCGCTCCCGTGCGCATGAATGCAACTGTTTGACAGCTTTATTACATGTGAGGAATGCGTAAGAAATAGACATTCCTCACATGTAGTAAAACTGTCAAACAGTCGCAAATCATGCACACGGGAGCGATTCAATCATATCACCGAGCAGCTGTAGATACTCGGAGCTCGGCCCGAGCATACTCGGCGAAAGGGTTAATAGAACATACTCCCTCAACACTAGTAACTAGGGCTTTTTACTCTGGAATATAGGCCGTCAGAAAAACTCAAAATAACTAATCCCTAGAGCATACTCTTATTACAACTGCTCAGCCATTCATATTCAAATCAGCAGCCAAATGCCCATATGCTATCTACCTGATGAAGGGGATTCTTGCGTGAATCACATTGTTGTTTTACACCTTCATTAAAGTTCTATCTTTATTCGTAGGTCGTTTGAGTGGCTTAAGCACTGACGAGCAATCCCTTTTATTTGCCTAATTACTACTTTCAAGTACAGAACCCACAGATCGATGTTCGCTGAGGAGTAGTGTTGAGCCACCCCCGTAGTGTTCGGGTTCGGTACGTCGAACACCGGGATGTTTGAGGAACTGTTCGTCGAACACCTTAGAACACCGTCGAACACCGTTAAAACCAATGGCAGGCAAACAAAAACACATAGAAACACATAGAAAACACCTTCAAAGGTGTCCAAAAGCTGACAAACTGCTCAGAAGACGCTCTCTTTAAAAAAGTCGGCCGGCAATTCAGCAGCGGCATACACCGGTACCCGACAATTTAGACAAGAAGGAATAGAGCATCACACATAGATTAGATAGATAGAAACATGTCAGTCACATTTATAAGAAGCACAGTGACAGTGTTGGTTACTGTACTTGTCATTTAGTGTAAAGGATTTATTTAAAAAAATATTAGTGTTTTCATGCACCGTCTCTTTAAAAAAGCCGGCCGGCAATTCAGCCTCGGTACCCGACAATTTAGAACAGAAAGATAGAGCATCACACATAGATTACATAGATAGAAACATGTCAGTCACATATATAAGAAGTACAGTGATAGTGTTGATCACTGTACTTGTCATTTAGTGTTAAAATAAAGGATTTATTAAAAAAAAAATTGTCGTGGGGTTCCCCGTAATTTTAGTCTCTAGCGGAGGTTAAGCAGACAGCTGGGGCAGATGTTTGAAGCCTGGGAAGGGGGTAATACCCACGGAGCTTCCCAGGCTACTAATATCAGCCCCCAGCTGAATACCTAGCCTTTACGAGCTATTAAAATGGGGGACCCCCCCCAAAAAATGACGTGGGGTCCCCCCTATTTAAATAGCTAGCAAAGGCTAAGCAGAAAGCTGGGGGCTGATATTAATAGCCCAGGAAGGGTGCCATGAATATTGGCCCCCTCCCAGGCTAGAAACACCAGCCGTCAGCTGTCCCAGAAATGGCGCATCCGTAGGTTGCACCAAATCTGGCACTTAGCCTCGCTCATCCCACTGCCCTGTAGCGGTGGCAGTGGGGTAATAGGGCTGGGGTTGATGTCAGCTTATAATGCCAGCTGACATCAAGCCCAGGTTAGTAATGGAGAGGCGTCTATAAGACACCCCCATTACTAACCCCATAGTCAAAGTTAAAAGAAAACACAACACCCAGAATAAAGTCCTTTAATTGAAATAAACACACAATTCTTTATTGTTCTAAATTAAACCATACTTACCATCACGTCCATTCCAGCTGAAGCCAACGATCTCCTGCAATAAAAGAAAAATAATAAACCAACCTCATCCTTACCTTTCCATGGTTCCCACGACAGCTTCAGCTCTGCTACATCGAGATGACAGGCTGGACCGCAGCAGAACGCTGCCATCCAGCCTGTCATCCCGCAGACACTGAGAAGCGCAGGCTTGCTTGCGCTCCTCAGTGTCTGGCTGTGACGGCATAAAGATGAGCCGAGGTCATGTCCAATGAGCTCGGCTCACCTCATGCACGTCACTGACAGCGTGGGAGAATTCTCACGCTGAAGCGCTGAGTGCAGGAGAATTTTCCCACGCTGTCAGTGACGTGCATGAGGCTGATATTTAAATTTGGCGCACAAATCGGTGATTGGTCGCGGGCAGCGTCCGCGACCAATCAGCACAGTAGTGTTTAACTTTGGCGGCAAGATCAGTGATTGATCGCGGTCAAGACGGCGACCAATCACCGATTTGTGCGGCACATTTAAATAGCGGCCGCGACCAATTGGATGTCAGTGCCGCTCCCCGGTCCTCCCTTCACGCCCTAGCCGCATGGATGTCAGCGGCGCTGCCTGTGCGGATACTTCCGCTGCGAGAACCCGGGACATGAGCGGGCGCTCGGAGCAGAAGTATCCCGACCCGCAGCGCCGCTCCCCGGTCCTCCCTTCACACCCTAGCCGCTGATGTCCCCACAGTATCCGCATGGTGTTACAAAGGTCCGGTCATTTGTGTTAAAAATCGCTGATTGGTCGCTGGCGCTGCCGCGACCAATCACCGATTTGGGCGCCAAATTTAAATATCGGCCGCGACCAATCACCCATCTTGGCTCCACATTTAAACACCGCTGTACTGATTGGTAGCGGACGCTATTTAAATGTGGCGCCAAAATCGGTGATTGGTCGCGCCCAGCGTCGGCGACCAATCAGCACAGCGGTGTTTAAATGTGGAGCCAAGATCGGTGATTGGTTGCGGCCGATATTTAAATTTGGCGCCCAAATCGGTGATTGGTCGCGGGCAGCGCCAGCGACCAATCAGCGATTTTTAACACAAATGTCCGGATCTTTGTAACACCATGCGGATACTGTGGGGAGATCAGCGGCTAGGGTGTCAAGGGAGGACCGGGGAGCGGAGCTGCGGGTCGGGATACATCTGCTGCGAGCAGTTGCTCATCTCCCGGCTTCTCGCAGCGGAAGTATCCGACCAGGCAGCGGCGCTCCCCGGTCCTCACCAATACGATTCGCTGATTGGTCGCGTGCGGAGAGCGCGACCAATCAGTGATCTTGGCGCTAAAGTTAAACACCGCTCTGCTGATTGGTCGCGGAAACTGCCCGCGACCAATCACCGATTTGGGCGCCACATTTAAATAGCGGCCGCGACCAATCAGTGAGATTGGCGCCAAATTTAAACCTCGCTCTGCTAATTGGTCGCGGATGCCGGCCGCGACTAATCAGCATTATTGGCGCCAAATTTAAACACCGCTCTGCTGATTGGTCGCGGCCGCCGGCTGCGACTAATCAACATTGTTGCCGCCAAATTTAAACACCGCCCTGCTGAATGGTCGCGGTCGTGACCAATCACCGTTATTGGCGCCAAATTTAAACACCGCTCTGCTGATTGGTCGCGGCCGGCGATTGCGACCAATCAGCAATATAGTCGCCAAATTTAAACCCCGCTCTGCTGATTAGTCGCAACCGCCGGCCGTGACCAATCAGCAATATAGTCGCCAAATTTAAACCCCGCTCTGCTGATTAGTCGCAACCGCCGGCCGTGACCAATCAGCGATATAGTCGCCAAATTTCAACACCGCTTTGCTGATTGGTCGAGGTTGCTGGACGCGACCAGTCAGCGATTTTGGCGCCAAATTTAAACACCGCTCTGCTGAATGCGCCGGGTCTGCCGCATACATATTCTAGAATACCCGATGCGTTAGAATCGGGCCACCATCTAGTTTCATGAAATAATAATAAAAAAAATAGACGTGGGGCTTCGCACTATATTTGTGTCCAGCCAGGTACAGCAGGCAGGAACGGGCTGCCCCCAACCACCAGCTGCCTATTTGTACCTGGTTGGACACAACAATATAGGGAACCATTTTTTCTTAATTATTTCATGAATTTCATGAAATAATTAAAAAAAAAAATACGTGGGGCTTCGCCCTATTTTTGTGTCCAGCCAGGTACAGCTAGGCAGCTGGGGGCTGGAATCTGCAGCGCAGGGAGGCCCAAACTTTCTGGGTACCCCCCGCTGCAAATTGCAGTCCGCAGCCACCCCGGAACATGGCGCGTTCATAGAAGCGCCATCTTCTGGCGCTGTACCCAACTCATCCAGGGCCCTGGTGCGGTGGCTCACTGGGTAATAAAGGGGTTAGGGCCAGCTTGGCATTATCAGCTGGCCCTAAGCCCGAAATTCATGGGGTCACGCCAATATTAGACATGACCGCCATGAATTTCTAGTAAAGTATTTAAAAAAAACACAACACCCAGAATAAAGTCCTTTAATTGAAATAAACACACAATTCTTTATTGTTCTAAATTAAACCATACTTACCGTCACGCCCATTCCAGCTGAAGCCAATGTCTTCTGCAATAAAAGTAAAATAATAAAGCAACATCATCCTTACCTTTCCATGGTTCCCACGACAGCTTCAGCTCTGCTACATCGAGATGACAGGCTGGACCGCAGCAGAACGCTGCCATCCAGCCTGTCATCCCACAGACACTGAGAAGGGCAGGCATGCTTGCGCTCCTCAGTGTCTCGCTGTGACGGCATAAAGATGAGACGAGTTCATGTCCAATGATCTCAGCTCACCTCATGCACGTCACTGACAGCGTGGGAAAATTCTCCTGCACTCAGCGCTACAGCGTGAGAATTCTCCCACGCTGTCAGTGACGTGCATGAGGTCAGCTGAGTTCATTGGACATGAACTCGTCTCATCTTTATGCCGTCACAGCGAGACACTGAGGAGCGCAAGCATGCCTGCGCTTCTCAGTGTCCGCGGCATGGCAAGCTGGATGGCAGCGTTCTGCTGCGGTCCAGCCTGTCATCTCGATGTAGCAGAGCTGAAGCTGTCCTGGGAACCATGGAAAGGTAAGGATGATGTTGCTTTATTATTTTACTTTTATTGCAGGAGATCGTTGGCTTCAGCTGGAATGGGCGTGGTGGTAAGTATGGTTTAATTTAGAACAATAAAGGAATGTGTCTTTATTTCAATTAAAGGAGTTTATTCTGGGTGTTTGTGTTTTCTTTTAACTTTGACTATGGGATTAGTAATGGGGGTGTCTTATAGACGCCTCTCCATTACTAACCTGGGCTTGATGTCAGCTGGCATTATAAGCTGACATCAACCCCAGCCCTATTACCCCACTGCCACCGCTACAGGGCAGTGGGAAGAGCGAGGCTAAGTGCCAGAATTAGTGCATCCTATGGATGCGCCAGTTCTGGGGCGGCTGACGGCTGGTGTTTCTAGCCTGGGAGGGGGCCAATATTCATGGCACCCTTCCTGGGCTATTAATATCAGCCCCCAGCTGTCTGCCTAGCCTTTGCTAGCTATTAAAATAGGG
Source organism: Phyllobates terribilis (assembly GCF_046119375.1). Classification (NCBI taxonomy): domain Eukaryota; kingdom Metazoa; phylum Chordata; class Amphibia; order Anura; family Dendrobatidae; genus Phyllobates; species Phyllobates terribilis. The sequence goes on from NW_027362764.1 coordinate 574,814,434, forward strand.
GGGACCCCACATCATCTTTTTTGGGGGGGTCCCCCATTTTAATAGCTAGTAAAGGCTAGGTATTCAGCTGGGGGCTGATATTAGTAGCCTGGGAAGCTCCATGGGTATTACCCCCCCTCCCAGGCTTCAAACATCTGCCCCAGCCGTCTGCTTAACCTCCGCTAGAGCCTAAAATTATGGGGACCCCCACGCCAATTTTTTTTTAAATAAATCCTTTATTTTAACACTAAATGACAAGTACAGTAAGCAACACTGTCACTGTACTTCATATATATGTGACTGACATGTTTCTATCTATCAATCTATGTGTGATTTTCTATTCCTTCTATTCTAAATTGTCGGGTACCGCTGCTGAATTGCCGGCCGGCTTTTTTAAAGAGACAGTGCATGAAAACACTATTATTTTTTTTAATAAATTCTTTACAATAAATGACAAGTACAGTAAGCAACACTATCGCTGTACTTCATATATATGTGACTGACATGTTTCTATCTATCTAATCTATGTGTGATTCTCTATTCTTTCTGTTCTAAATTGTCGGGTACCGGTGTATGCCGCTGCTGAATTGCCGGCTTTTCATGTTTCACTGTGGGCACTGTTCCCATCGATTTGGGCAATCACTGTAATACCACAACCACCATGGCTGTGGCATTACAGTGAGTGGCAGGCAATCCCTGCATGATTGGTGCTCAAAATAGCGCCAGACATGCAGGACACGCTTTTGGTGCACGAACAGTTATCGAACATAACCTCGAACAGCCGAATTTTTTGCAAATCGTTCGGGTTCGTCGAACAACTCGAACACCGCCCAAAACAGCTCGAATTTGAGATTGGCGAACAGTTCTAGTCGAACACCGCTCATCTCTTCTGAGGAGAGGTTTGACAGCCATCTATTCATATAAATTATTTTGGATGTTATGCTCCTACTCCTCGTGTAATTGCACAAAAGGAGGGTTCTACAATCTTTCCCTGGACCTCAATGATCCATACAAGTGGTGCTTTATGAAGCGCGTTCTCTTTTTTTTTTACTTGTATCTGTACCATAAAGCTATCTTGGCTCTTTAAACACTTAGCAATTTCCAAGTTTAGCTGTACCAACTAAACTATTGTAGCTATTCAAACCTAACAATTTCTAAAGCTGCATATTTATCATATTTATTTCTAATATGTATTCTATGGGTATTTTTATGAGAAGCAAAGATAGAATATCTATTGGATCCCTTTTTCCCTTCACCCTAAATAATCTATGAACCTCAATGGTTCAGTATTGTTTTTAACCGCAGTCTAAGCTTCTTGTGAAATAGGGTTTTTTGTACCATGGTTCACAAAGCTTGAAAATAGACAAGACATAATAGAATATTATCAGGCATAAAGTTAAAAAAGGAAAGGATGGATACATTTTTCACTTGACCCTGAATCTCTTAATATTAATGTTTCAGTATAATGTTTATTGTGGTATTTGGTTCTTATGAACTAGGATCTCTTGTATCATGGTCAAGAAAGCGTGAAACACATGCAGCATATAGCATGCTATTATCAGACATAAGGTTAGAGGACAATTAAATAATCAAGCCACTTACAGGATTTTTAAAAAAGTACCACTTAACAAGGCCCACTTTAAAATATTGAAGTAAATAATACCCAGTAAATTAATACTCCAATCAATGAGCGAAGCATTGTATTGCCCATGACAGCTGTGACCAGGACAGACAATTATAGCCTCATTGTCCCCCAACCTGACCTATTCTTAAATGTCTGAGATTGATACCTCTTTAAAATATTAAACTTCTTTACCTTAAACTAAGATGTCAGTGGACACTTTTAGCTCTCAGTATTTATTATTGTACTTTCCGACAGATCTACAGTACAATTAGAATATGCTACAGTTTGAATTGAGAGATATGTCTTTTTTTTGTACTATCTAGGTGAAAATCCATCCTTGCACCATAATATGCAATTTACCAAAATAATTTGTGTATTTATTTTTAAGAAGTTCAAGCATATTTGCTAGACCGGCAGTCAGACTGTGCCAGCAAGAGACCATACAAGTAAATTGATTCCCTGTCTTATTATCTGATATGAAGTCACTTTGTAATTTATACAGTACTCTCAACTGCACTGCCACTTATCTCATGTATCTCCTGCTATCTCATTTTAGCCATTAGATCCTGCTAGGAGCATGGCACTATCTGAACTCATTCAAAAGCCCTTTTAACCTTAACAGCAGTGTATTAAGGTATTGCTGTGGTTTGCAGCTGTTGACAGACATTTTCCTTCGACCCTCCGACACTTACAGAATATATTAGGAAATATGTGCAGAGCTGTCTAAGAGGAAAGGGTGTAAAATATATATTTTTTTATCATAAAACCTCATTTATAGCGACGCTTTTCTTCTTGCAATATGAATCTCAGCTGTTAAGCTACTTATTATCCACCCCCAGACCTTTATAGCAAAGTAACCACAAATCCTGCCTAATGCAAAACATTTTCAATGAAAACTACGTCTTTGCTGATTGTTGTTTCACAGTTTATCCACATAAGCAAGGTCATGTGTCACGGCTACAGTCACATCACTATTATGTATTTAACACTGCTTGAAGAAAGTGTTGTCATTCTAAACTTGGAAAAGTGGTTGAGATGGATTTGTACTGTTTGAAATTAATTTATGTAGCATTTGAAGGATTTTTTATATCATTTTTCTTTATAGTACATAACTATTTATAGAGTTTGTAATTATTCAGCGGCAAACCTCTCCAACTACATCTTTATATACAATTGTAATCAGAATAAGGAATAATATGAACATATAATGATCATTTTTTAATTATAATTATTGTTTTACATTAATTATATGACTTAATATTGAGCATAATTACAGTGGGTACGGAAAGTATTCAGACTCCTTTAAATTTTTCACTGTTTCATTGCAGCCATTTGGTAAATTCTAAAAAGTTCATTTTTTTTTCTCATTAAAGTACACTCTGCACCCCATCTTGACTGAAAAAAACAGAAATGTAGAAATTTTTACAAATGTATTAAAAAAGAAAAACTGAAATATCACATGGTCATAAGTATTCAAATCCTTTGCTCAGGCACTCATATTTAAGTCGGGACAGACAGGGCAATCTGTCACAAAGACCGGGATCGCCGAACGGTGTGCTGCCTCCCTGGCGCTCGAGTCCGGCACATCGCGGATCGGGTTGACAGGTTACTGGGTGGGGCTGGCGAAGACCCAGCGGTCATGGTCCACATCGGCACCAATGACAAAGTGAGTGGTAGATGGAGGGTCCTTAAAAATGATTTCAGGGACCTAGGTAGGAAGCTTAGGGCAAGGACCTCCAAGGTAGTTTTCTCAGAAATGCTACCAATCCCGCGAGCCACACAGGAGCGCCAACGGGAAGTTAGGGAGGTGAATAAGTGGCTAAAGAGTTGGTGCAAGGCAGAAGGGTTTGGGTTCATGGAGAACTGGGCCGACTTCGCGGTCGGCTACAGGCTCTACCGTAGGGATGGGCTGCACCTCAATGGGGAGGGTGCAGCGGTGCTGGGGAAGAAGATGGCTAATAGGTTGGAGGAGTTTTTAAACTAGAGACGGGGGGGGGAAACCAAGGAAATAGGTGGGATGTGAGGCAAGCAAGGGGGAAGGGGAGAAGTGAATATAATGAGGGTGGAGAGGGGGGTGGGGATAGTACAGTTAGATCGTTAGAGAAGAATAGGATGCTAAATAACCCCAAAGTTTTATCTTGCATGCTGACCAACGCAAGAAGCCTGACCAATAAGGCGGATGAGCTGCAGGCGCTTATGTCGGAGGAGAGGTATGACATCGTAGGTATAACAGAGACTTGGCTAGACGATAGCTACGACTGGGCGGTAAATTTATTAGATTATAGTTTATTTAGAAGGGACCGGAAACAGGGGAAAGGCGGAGGAGTCTGCTTATATGTAAAGTCATGTCTAAAACCCAGACTAAGGGAAGATATAGGAGAGGGAGAAGAGGGGGTCGAGTCCATGTGGGTAGAGATAGAGGGAACTAAAAATAATAATAAAATATTACTGGGGGTCTGCTATAAGCCACCCAATATAACAGAGGAGAATGAGAATCTGCTATTAGGACAAATAGACAAAGTAGCAAAACATAATGAAGTGATTGTAATGGGGGATTTCAACTACCCGGATATTGACTGGGAAACAGAAACCTGTAGATCTCAGAAAGGAAAAAGGTTCTTGACAAATATTAAGGATAATTATCTCTCCCAACTAGTGCAGGAACCGAGAGGGAAGGCCGTGTTGGACTTAATATTGACTAATAGGCCTGATAGAATAACTGAGGTACAGATAGGGGGGCACCTAGGTAATAGCGACCATAATATTATCGACTTCAAAATGCCCTTCAGTAGGGTTATCAATAAGGGAACAACAAAAACATTAAACTTTAGGAGGGCGAAGTTTGATCAGCTGAAAGAAAGCCTTCAACTTATTGACTGGGACAAAGTTCTTAATCAAAGGAATACGAATAGTAAATGGGAAACCTTCAAAAGAATTCTGAATACTCAGTGCGAGAGAGATATACCGTATGGGAATAAAAGGGCCAGAAATAAGAGGAAACCAATATGGTTGAACAAGAACGTAAAAGGGGCGTTAAATGGCAAAAAAGAGGCATTCAAGAGATTAAAACAGGAAAACAGTAAGGAGGCACTAATGTGTTACAAGGAAAAAACGAGAACCTGTAAAAAACAAATAAAAATAGCGAAGGAGGAAACAGAGAGACGTATTGCTAGGGAAAGTAGATCAAATCCCAAACTGTTCTTTACGTATATAAATAGTAAAAGGATTAAATCTGATAATATTGGACCGATAAAAAGTGAGGAAGGCAAAATCATAGAGAAAGATGAGGATAAAGCTAATCTATTAAATTATTTTTTTTCGACAACTTTCACAAAGGAAATCGAACTAACAGGAGAAATGAGAAGTGACAAACTTAATCCTCCACTAAGTATGACAAATCTAACCCAAGCTGGGGTACAGAAACGCCTCAGTAACATTAAAATAAACAAATCACCAGGACCTGATGGCATACACCCACGGGTACTAAGGGAACTAAGTAATGAGATAGACAGACCGTTATATCTTATATTTAAGGACTCTGTTGAGACTGGGTCTGTGCCACTTGATTGGCGACAGGCGAATGTAGTGCCAATATTCAAAAAGGGAGCGAAAAGTGACGCCAGAAACTATCGGCCGGTGAGTCTGACGTCCGTTGTGGGCAAAATTTTTGAAAGCTTCATTAAAGAGGCAATTACGGAGCATCTTGATGCTAATAATCTTTTAATCCCGAACCAACATGGATTCATGAGGAATCGCTCCTGCCAAACAAACCTGATTGACTTCTACGAGGAGGTTAGCTCTCGAGTAGATCAGGGGGAACCAGTGGATGTCGTGTATCTCGACTTCTCAAAAGCGTTCGATAGCGCGCCACATAATAGGTTGGTATACAAAATGAGAATGATGGGGCTGGGGGAAAATGTCTGCAAGTGGGTAGCTAACTGGCTAAAGGATAGAAGGCAGAGGGTGGTTATAAATGGAATATACTCAGATTGGGTAAGCGTCACTAGTGGGGTACCACAGGGGTCTGTACTAGGCCCAATGTTATTTAATATCTTTATTAACGACATAGTCAACGGGATAAATAGTAAAATATCAATATTTGCAGATGACACAAAGTTATGTAAAACAATTAATACAAAAGAGGACAGTGCAGACCTACAGAGGGATTTGGATAAGCTGGGTAGGTGGAGCATTAAATGGCAAATGAGGTTTAACGAGGAGAAATGTAAGGTCATACATATGGGAAGGAAAAATGGAAGTCACCAGTACTCACTGAATGGGAAATCATTGGGGAATTCAGAGATGGAGAAGGACTTGGGCATCTTGATTGATAGCAAACTAAATTGGAGTGCCCAAAGTCAGGCCGCTGCTGTAAGGGCAAACAGGGTAATGGGATGTATCAGAAGAGGTATAGCTGCAAAGGATGAGAACATTGTTCTTCCACTGTACAAAGCACTGGTCAGACCACACTGTGCTCAGTTATGGGCCCCAATATATAGAAAGGATATAAATGAGCTTGAAAAGGTACAAAGGAGGGCAACAAAATTAATAAAGGGAATGGAGGGACTGCAATACCCAGAGAGGTTGGCAAAACTAGAACTATTCAGCCTGGAAAAGAGAAGGTTGAGGGGGGACATAATAAATGTGTACAAATATGTTAGGGGACAGTATAGAGATCTTGCCCGGGATTTGTTCAAAAGGAGGGATATTACGGTAACAAGAGGGCACTCACTAAGACTGGAAGAGAAAAGGTTTCAGCACCAGCATAGGAAGGGGTTCTTTACGGTAAGAGCAGTGAGAATATGGAATTCACTGAGTGAGGAGACGGTAATGTCTGATTCACTACACCAGTTCAAGCGGGGACTGGATGCATTTCTAGATACCAGACAGATTTCAGCATATGCTTAAAAATAAAATAAAATAGTAGGTTGATACAGGGATTTATTCTGACTGCTGGTTTCAGAGTCGGGAGGGAATTTTTCCTCAGGTGAAGATTGGCCAAATCATTTGGGGTTTTTGCCCTCCTCTGGACCAACTTTAGCAATTACAGAACTAACAGGTCGAACTTCATGGACGCAAGTCTTTATTCGGCTTTACAAACTATGTTACTATGTTAAGTCACATGCTGTCCATTTCCTTGTGATCCTCCTTGAGTTGGTTCTATTCCTTCATTGGAGTCCAGCTGTGTTTAATTAAACTGCTAGGACTTGATTTGGAAAGGCACACACCTGTCTATAGAAGATCTCACAGCTCACAGTGCATGTCAGACCAAATGAGAATCATGAGCTCAAAGGAACTGCCCAAGGAGCTCAGATACAGAATTGTATCAAGGCACAGATCTGGCCAAGGTAATAAAATAATTTCTGCATTACTCAAGGTTTCCAAAAGCACAGTGGCCTCCATAATCCTTAAATGGAATTAGTTTGGGACCACCAGAAGTCTTCCTAGACCTGGCCGTCCAGCCAAACTGAGCAATCGTGGGAGAAGAGCCTTGGTGAGAAAGGTAAAGACGAACCCCAAGATCACTGTGGCTGAGCTGCAGAGATGCAGTAGGTAGATGGGAGAAAGTTCCACAACGTCAACTATCACAGCAGCCCTCCACCATTCGGGCCTTTATGTCAGAGTGGCCCGACGGAAGCCTCTCCTCAGTGCAAGACATATGAAAGCCCGCATAGAGTTTGCTCAAAAACACATGAAGGACTCCCAGACTATGAGAAATAAGATTATCTGGTCTGATGATACGAACATAGAACTTTTTGGTGATAATTCTAAGCGGTATGTGTGGAGAAAACCAGGCACTGCTCATCACCTGCCCAATACAATCCTAAGAGTGAAACATGGTGATGGCAGCATCATGCTATGGGGGTGTTTTTCAGCTGCAGGGACAGAATGACTGGTTGCAATTGAAGGAAACATGAATGTGACAAAGTACAGAGATATCTTGGATGAAAACCTCTTCCAGAGTGCTCTGGACCTCAGACTTGGCCGAAGGTTCACCTTCCAACAAGACAATGACCCTAAGCACACAGCTAAAATAACAGAGGGGTGGCTTCAGAACAACTCTGTGATCATTCTTGTCTGGCCCAGCCAGAGCCCTGACCTAAACCCAATTGAGCATCTCTGGAGAGACCTGAAAATGGCTGTCCACCAATGTTCACCATCCAACCTGACGGAACTGGAGAGGATTTGGAAGGAAGAATGGCAGAGGATCCCCAAATCCAGGTGTGAAAAACTTGCTGCATCATTCCCAAGAATACTCACGGCTGTACCAGCTCAAAAGGGTGCTTTTACTCAATACTGAGCAAAGTGTCTGAATACTTATGACCATGTGATATTTCAGTTTTTCTTTTTTAATAAATTTTCAAACATTTCTACATTTCTGTTTTTTTCAGTCAAGATGGGGTGCAGAGTGTACTTTAATGAGAAAAAAAATGAACATTTTAGAATTTACCAAATGGCTGCAATGAATCAGTGAAAACTAAAAGGGGTCTGAATACTTTCCGTACCCACTGTAAGTATGCTGACCTCCTCCTATATACAGTATGAGACCCTACATACAATATCAGCTTTCATATAATCCCCCTATATACAGTATAAGCCCCACATAGCTCCCTATATACAGTATAACCCCACATAGCTCCCTATATACAGTATTAGCCCCTATGTTGCCATCTATTTACAGTATGAAGCTGCACGTAGCCATCTATATACAGTACTAGCGATTGAACCCCCTTTATGCCCAGGTGGCAAGCATTTTTATTGGTATATGGTCTCCCATGCTGGTATTTGTGCTGCCTCCAACCTTGTATTTGTGTTGCCCCCGTCCTGGTATTTGTGCTGCCCCCATCCTATCCTGGTGTACATGGCACCCCTCATCCCTATTCTGGTATGCATGGCAGCCCTCATCCCCAATCCTGGTATGCATGGCACCCCTCATCCCCAATCCTGGTATGCATGGCACCCCTCATCCCCAATCCTGGTATGCATGGCTTCCTCATCCCCAATCCTGGTATGCATGGCACTCCTCATCCCCCAATCCTAGTATGCATGGCACCCCATCCCTCATCCTGGTATGTATGGTACCCAATCCCCAATCCTGGTATGCATGGCATCCCTATTTTGGTATGTATGGTACCCCTCATCCTCGTATACATGGCACTCCTCATCCCAATTCTGGAATGTATGGCACCTCTCATCCCCCAATCCTGGTATGTATGGCGGCCTCATCCCCCAATCCTGGTATGCATGGCACCCAATCCCTCATCCTGGTATGCATGGCTCCTTCATCCCCAATCCTGGTATATATGGCCCCCTCATCCCTATCCTAGTATGCATGGCACTCCTCATCACCAATCCTGGTATGCATGGCACCCCATGCCTTATCCTAGTATGCATGGTACCCCTCATCCCTATTCTGGTATGCATGGTACCCCCTCATCCCCAAATCCTGGTATGCATGGTCCCCTCACCCCCCAATCCTGGTATGCATGGCACCCCTCACCCCCCAATCCAGGTATGCATGGCCCCCTCATTCTCCAATCCTGGTATGCATGGCCCCCTCACCACCCAATGCTGGTATGAATGGGCCCCTCACCCCCCAATCCTTGTATGCATGGTCCCCTCACCCCCCAATCCTGGTATGTATGGCACTGCTCATCCCTATCATGCTGCACGCATACAAAAAATAAACACTTATACTCTTCCCTGTGATCCAGCGCTGTGTCCCGTTTTGCCGGAGGCTGGGGAAGGAGTGTGGTGCCGAAGTATGCGTGTGCCCAGACTTGCACGTATATGGGTTGCAGAAATGTGCACACCCACAAACATATAAAGACATATACAAAGATACATACATACATGCATAAACATCTTTGAAACAAAAACATACTTATAAACAGACATATCACACTTACATAGATAAACACAATCATAGATGTACACACAGACACACCGTGATACACATACGTCACTCACCATTCCCCTGCTCAGCTCCCATTGTCCAGCTCCTCTCTGGTGGAAAGTAGCAGTACTAGGCGCACTGCGTGACATAACGTTAGCAAACATGGCCGTGTACAGGGCCGTGTCTCCTAGCTGTGATACGGCAGGGCCAGCACACAACTAAGTTTTAAAGGAGCAGTGCTGGTCCGGAGGAAGAAGTAGCAAGGGAACCTGTGCAGCTGCTGGGGGAGCGGCCCGGGGGGCACCTGGTCTAACCCGCCCCTGCCTGCCAGGATATGCATTGGTGGCGCACACATTATAATGAGGGCAATCTGGCCATGGGCCCCCGGAGCTCCGGGCCCGGGGCGGTAGCCCAGATTACCCTCATCATAATCCGCCTGTGTGCACATGGCAGAGTCGTGTACTTCAAAGATATAGTGGAGAATGCTTTCTTACATACAACATCTGATGGAGCATAACACATTTATATTCTTGGACATATTTGCTGATTGTTGTTTCACTGTTTATCCACATAAACAAGGTCATGTGTCACGGCTACAGTCACATCTCTATTATGTATTTAACACTGGTTGAAGAAAATGTTGTCATTCTGAACTTGAAAAAGTGGTTGAGATGGATTTGTATTGCTTGAAATTAATTTATGTAGCGTTGAAGGATTTTTTATATAATTTTTCTTTAGAATACATAACTATTTATAGAGTTTGTAATTATTAAGCGGCAAACATCTCCAACTAGATCATTATATACAATTGTAATCAGAATAAAGAACAATATGCACATTATAATTATCATTTTTTAATTATAATTATTTTTTTACATTAATTCTATGACTTAATATTGAGCATAATTAAGTATGCTGACTTCCCCCTATATATAGTATGAGACCCTACATACAATATCAGTTTTCATATAATCCCCCTATATACATAAGCCCCACAAAGCTCCCTATATACAGTATAAGCCCCACGTAGCTCCCTATAAACAGTATTAGCCCCTATGTTGCCATCTATATACAGTATGAAACTGCACGTAGCCATTTATATACATCCTAGCGATTGAACCCGTTCTACGCCCAGGTGGCAAGCATTTTTACTGGTATATGATCTTCCATGCTGGTATGTGCTGCCCCCATCCTGGTATTTGTGCTGCCCCCATCCTATCCTGGTATGCATGGCACCCCTCATCCCCAATCCTGGTATGCATGGCACCCCTCATCCCCAATCCTGGTATGCATGGCACCCCTCATCCCCCAATCCTGGTATGCATGGTACTCCTCATCCCCCAATCCTGGTATGCATGGTACTCCTCATCCCCCAATCCTGGTATGTATGGCACCCTTCATCCTGGTATGCATGGCACGCCATCCATCATCTTAGTATGCATGGTAACCCGCATCCCTATTCTGGTATGTATGGCACCCCTCATCCTGGTATACATGGCACCCCTCATTCCAAATATGATATGCATGGCACCCCTCATTCCAAATCTGGTATGTATGGCCCCTCATCCCCTAATCCTGGTATGTATGGCCTCCTCATCCCCCAATCCTGGTATGCATGGCACCCAATCCCTCATCCTGGTATGCATATCTCCCTCATCCCCAATCCTGGTGTTTATGGCCCCGTCATCTCTATCCTGGTATGCATGGCACTCCTCATCCCCAATCCTGGTATGCATGGCACCCCATGCCTCATCCTGGTATGCATGGTACCCCTCATCCTGGTATTCATGGCACCCCATTCCTCATCCTGGTATGCATGGAACCCCATCCCTCATCCTGGTATGTATGGTACCCTGCATCCCTATCCTGGTATGTATGATACCCCCTCATCCCCCAATCCTGGTATGTATGGCACCCCTCATCACTATCCTAGTATGCATGGCCTCCTCATCCCTGTCGTGGTATGCATGGCACCACCTCATCCCTATCCTGGTATGTATGGTATCCCTCATCCTGGTATGCATGGTCCACTCACCCCCAAATCCTGGTATGCATGGTACCTCCTCATCCCTATTCTGATATGCATGGTAGCCCCTCATTCCCCAATGCTGATGTGTGGTACCCCTAATCCTGGTATGCATGACACCCCTTTCCACATCCTGGTATGCATGGTCCCCTCACCCCCCAATGCTGGCATGAGTAGTGCCCCTAATCCTGGTATGCATGGCACCCCATTCCTCATCCTGGTATGCATGGTCCCCTCACCCCTCAATCCTGGTATGCATGGTCCCCCCCTCACCCTCCAATCCTGGTATGCATGGTACCCCTCATCCCTATACTGGTATGTATGGCACCCCTTACCCCCCAAACCTGGTATGCATGGTCCCCTCACCCCCCAAACCTGGTATGCATGGTCCCCTCACCCCCCAAACCTGGTATGCATGGTCCCCTCACCCCCCAATCCTAGTATGCATGGTACTCCCTCATCCCTATACTGGTATGCATGGTCCCCTCATCCCCCAATCCTGGTATGCATGGTCCTCTCCCCCGCAATCCTGGTATGCATTGTACCCCCTCATCCCCCAATCCTGGTATGTATGGTACCCCTCATCCCCAATCCTGGTATGCATGGTCCCCTCCTCATCCCCCAATCCTGGCATGCATGGTCCCCCCTCATCCCCCAATCCTGGCATGTATGGTACCCCCTCATCCCCCAATCCTGGTATGTATGGTACCCCCTCATTCCAATCCTGGTATACATGGCCCCCTCCCCCCCCAATCCTAGTATGCATGGTCCCCTCACCCCCCAATCCTGGTATGCATGGTACGCCGTCATCCCTATCCTGGTATGCATGGCACCCCTCACCCCCCAATCCTGGTATGCATGGTCCCCTTACCCCCCAATCCTGGTATGTATGGCACTGCTCATCCCAATCACACTGCACACATACAAAAAATAAACACTTATACTCACCTTTCTTCCCTGTGCTCCAGCGCTGTGTCCCGTTATGCTGGAGGTCGGGGGAGGAGTGCGGCGCCAGAGTATGCATGTGCCCAGACTTGCACGTATACGGGTTGCAGAAATGTGTGCACACACAAACATATACAAAGACACATACATAGATGCATAAACATATTTGAAACAAAAACATACATATAAACAGACATATCACACATACATAGATAAACACAATCATAGATGTACACACAGACACACCGTGACACACACACGTCACTCACCATCCCCCTGCTAAGCTCCCATTGTCCAGCTCCTCTCTGGTGGTAAGTAGCAGTACTAGGTGCACTGCGTGACATCACGCTAGCAGACATGGCCACGCACAGGGCCGTGTCTCCTAACTGTGACATGGCCGGGCCAGCACACAACTAAGTTTAAAGGAGCAGTGCTGGCCCGGATGAAGAAGAAGCAAGGGAACTTGCGCAGCTGCTGGGGGAGCGACCCGGAGGCCCCCTGGCCTAGCCCGCCTCTGCCTGCCAGGATATGTGACCTGCATTGGCGGCGCACACATTATAATGAGGGCAATCTGGCCATGGGCCCCCCGGTGCTCCTGGCCCTGGGCGGTAGCCCAGATTGCCCTCATTATAGTCCGCCTATGTCCACATGAATGAGAATGCTTTCTTACATACAACATGTGATGGAGCATAACACATTTATATTCTTGAACATATTTGCTGATTGTTGTTTCACAGTTTATCCACATAAACAAGGTCATGTGTCTCGGCTACAGTCACATCTCTATTATGTATTTAACACTGGTTGAAGAAAATGTTGTCATTCTGAACTTGAAAAAGTGGTTGAGATGGATTTGTACTGTTTGAAATTAATTTATGTAGCATTGAAGGATTTTTTATATAATTTTTCTTTATAATACATAACTATTTATAGAGTTTGTAATTATTAAGCGGCAAACATCTCCAACTAGATCTTCATATACAATTGTAATCAAAATAAAGAACAATATGCACATTATAATTATCATTTTTTCATTTTAATTATTTTTTTTTATTATATGACTTAATATTGAGCATAATTAAGTATGCTGACATCCCCCTATATACAGTATGAGACCATACATATAATATCAGCTTTCATATAATGCCCCTATATACAGTATAAGCCCACATAGCTCCCTATATACAGTATAAGCCCCACATAGCTCCCTGTATAAAGCATTAGCCCCTATGTTGCCATCTATATACAGTATGAGGCTGCAACTAGCCATCTATATACAGTAATAGCGTTTGAACCCGTTCAACGCCCGGGTGGAAAGCATTTTTATTGGTATATGGTCTCCCATGCTGGTATGTGCTGCCCCCATCCTATCCTGGTATGCATGGCTCCCCTCATCCCCAATCCGGGTACGCATGGTACTCCTCATTAGAGATGAGCGTTGTTCTACTCGAACTGTTCGCCAATCTCAAATTCGAGCTGTTTTGGGCGGTGTTCGAGCCGGTCGGCGAACACGAACAATTTTAGAAAAATTCGGCTGTTCGAGGTTATGTTCGATAACTGTTCGTGCACCAAAATCATAACTGGATTTTTTCTCAGTAATGATGAAAATTAATGTTAATACGCAGTTTGAGTGTACAGCGGGGCGGGGGGAGGGGCAGGGGATGGATCTCTGCAGGAACAATGAAGATCTCCATTTTTTTTTCTCTTTCCCGCATTTGCCGTGGGGAGGTGCAATCTGTCAGCCTATCAGCAACGCACACACGGAGTGAAGTGCTTTTTTTCACACAAGCAAGGGCATGTGTGATTGGCAGTGTATGTCACATGTCCTTGCCCTATAAGACCAAGCCATTTTCCCCGTCGCCACCATTTTCTCACTGCTGCAGCTGCGTGTTAGACGGCACCGCTGTTGCTGTGTGCGCTATACCTTGTTAATTTCAAGCCAATTTTCGCACAAATCTACAGATAGCTTGGGAGTAGGGAATAGTTGTGATTGCAGTCCTTTTAAGGACTAGGTTACAGCATTTCCTACGACTTTTATCAGGCAGGTCTGTGCTCTTAAATAGATAGATTGTGGGAGTAAAGACTAATTGTAATTGGAGTCCTTTTCAGGACTAGGTTACATCAGTTCCTATCAGTTTTTGCCAGGCAGGTCTGTGCCAGTGCTGTGCAAGTTTTTTTCACAGCATTTGGCTGAATCTAGCAAAGCTAATCCTTTTTGGCCTATTGCAGAGTGTGTTAGTCAGTGGAGTAGCCTATCTGTGTTGCAAGATATACCACCTGTGTATAGAATACCAATTTTTTTACTGCACCTAGTGAAGTAAAATCTTTTGGGCATAGCATCATTCTATTAGTCCATCTATACTGACCTCCATCAGGTTGCAAACTGAATATAATTTTTTTCTGCATCTAGCTCTGAAAAAATATTTGGGCTTCTAGCGGTGTGTGGGACTTGGTCTATTAGTCCATCTATACTGACCTCCATCAGGTTGCAAATTAAAAATAATTTTTTTCTGCATCTAGCTCTGAAAAAATATTTGGGCTTCTAGCAGTGTGTGGGACTTGGTCTATTAGTCCATCTATACTAACCTCCATCAAGTTGCAAATTAAAAATAATTTTTTTCTGCATCTAGCTCTGAAAAAATATTTGGGCTTCTAGCAGTGTGTGGGACTTAGTCTATTAGTCCATCTATACTGACCTCCATCAGGTTGCAAATTAAAAATATTTTTTTTCTTCATTTATCTCTGAAAAAATATTTGGGCTTCTAGCAGCGTGTGGGACTTGTTCTATTAGTCCATCTATACTGACCTCCATCAGGTTGCAAATTAAAAATAATTTTTTTCTGCATCTAGCTCTGAAAAAATATTTGGGCTTCTAGCAGTGTGTGGGACTTGGTCTATTAGTTCATCTATACTAACCTCCATCAGGTTGCAAATTAAAAATAATTTTTTTCTGCATCTAGCTCTGAAAAAATATTTGGGCTTCTAGCGGTGTGTGGGACTTGGTCTATTAGTCCATCTATACTGACCTCCATCAGGTTGCAAATTAAAAATAATTTTTTTCTGCATCTAGCTCTGAAAAAATATTTGGGCTTCTAGCAGTGTGTGGGACTTGGTCTATTAGTCCATCTATACTGACCTCCATCAGGTTGCAAATTAAAAATAATTTTTTTCTTCATTTATCTCTGAAAAAATATTTGGGCTTCTAGCAGCGTGTGGGACTTGTTCTATTAGTCCATCTATACTGACCTCCATCAGGTTGCAAATTAAAAATAATTTTTTTCTGCATCTAGCCCAGCCAATAGTTTTGGCCTAATACCACAGTTTGGCCACTCAGCTCTGCTCGGTTACCATCCATTGTTTTTTTGTGCAAACAACTCCAGAGTTGTGAATTAGTTAACCACCAAAATGAGTGGAAAAAGGCCTGCTGCTGGTGGAAAGGGGAATAGGCGTGTTGGGAAGGGGAAAAAAGGTTGTGTCCGTGGGGTAGGTGCAGAAGAAAGACCATCTTCCAGCCAAACTAAAATGTCTACTTCTTTTAGCGGACAATGTGATAAGATCCCTTTCTTACGGCCACGCCAATCGCTACAAATTCCAGATGAGGCACAAAAACAGCAGGTGCTTCAACGGATATCAAGTGCTCCTTTAAGTGGGCTCTCCTCCACATCAACTTCAACATCACAAATACTCCAGTCCTCAAAGGTGTCACCCAAATCGCACTTGCTTCCTCACAGCTCCCAAATCTCCAGCTGCCCGTCTGAGTATGAGGTAGAACAGATGGTTGAGTCTGCAGAGCTGTTTACTCATACTATAGCCTGGGAATCAGAGGTCGACTCCAGCGCTTCTGTGAATCCAGACGAGGAAATGATCTGCACTGATGCCCAGAATCTTTATGAGTCGGATCCAGGACCAGACGCAGAAGGTTCTGACCATAATGTAGACCCTCATTCCCAAACTGTAACTCCTGTTGGTGGAGACAATGAGGAAGACGATGATAAGACTCAAATACCTGATTGGAGCGACAACTTTAGTTTTTTGTCAGGGCAGGAACAGGTTGGCTCTGAGGACGACGGGTGTGATAACGCACAGGGTGATGATGATGAGGTCGGAGATCCCACTTACTGTCAACCCACAGTCAGCCAAGAGATGAGGTCAGCAGAGGAGGTGGAGGAAGATGCTAGTGACGACGAGGTCAGGTTGCGCCTTCCTGGACAGAGACGTAGTACTGGAAGCACGTCAACAACTGCATCCTCAAACACAACTCTGCCTCTCACCACAAGTCGTGGTGGCTCTTCAGGTCGCATGGGTGCTAAGCCTTCCATAGCCTGGGCATTTTTTCAGATCGATAAAGATGACCCAACTCGTGTTATCTGTAACATTTGTCAGCAAAAGTTAAGTAGAGGCCAAAAAATACATAGTTTGAGTACTTCATGCATGAACCGGCACATGGACATGAAGCATAAGTTGCAGTGGGAAGCTCAGTGTGCTACAATGCGGCCTAGCCGGCCGGGCCAATCACCGTCTGCCATATCTTGTGCATCCGCGGCCTCTTCATCCTCTGTGACTGGGGGGACAGCAGTCACACCTGTTTTGGGGCGCAGACCTGCCACCTCTTTACCCGCAACAGCCAGCGTGATTGGCAGGTCATCATTTTCTTTGGAGGTGGTAACACCAGCTGGTGTTGAGCGCTGTCCGACATCGATAGCACCACCTTTGGATCAAGGCAACCTAACATGTCCAAATTTTCTCAAATTTCACCACAGGGGATATGTCACTCTAGACTTTACATGTATCACACAACACCCACTACATATATAAGTAGAGGGAAAATAGAGTATAGACAATTCATATTACTTTTAAAAAAAATTCCTTTATTTATTCCATTAAAACAGATTACATTTAAAATTAAGCAGGAGTAAAATGTTCAGTACCAGGATTTATTGCATAGGTCTCAATCCTATAAAGTTAATTAACACCAATGAATTTATATTATTGCTGAGCTTAAAGTGTATAATTAGTCAATCACAGGATCCGAATTCCTTTCTCATAAAGTGCAACTATGAATAAAGTGTCCGGTGCCATCTGCTGAAAACGAACCTTACAAAGTTGTACGATAGCAGAGAAAGTGTCTAGTGCTGGTAGCTGTAATAATTATAGAGCCATATATATAAAGTGTCCAATGTCATCAGCTGAAAACGGACCTTATAAAGTTGTGTTAATAACAAAGAAAGTGTCTAGTGCTGGCAGCTATAATAATTATAAAGTCATGTATACGCTAATGATATCCCACTGTCAACTTGTGACATAAGCTGAGCCTAATCACATATCTCGTATCACATATGTCGTTCTAACCAAAGCAGAAGGCACTGTGAGACAAAAAATACAATCCAGATCCTATCTCAATCTGGTGATAAACTTACAGGAGAGAGTAATGTCCCCGTGGTCCTGGCACTACACCCCGACGGCCGTTTCGCCACGCTTCTTCCTGGGGGCGGTGACTACCATATGACAGCTGGGACCTTTAAATATTCATTGCTACCAATCATTTGGCGTTAGGGCACCCACGTGATGTTTCGATGTAGCGGGCGCATGCGTGCCGTATGGCTTCTCATATATAGAAGACGGACTTCCGGTTTAGGCGCTTGGAACGCAAGCGTGGACCGCATGACGTTCCCAGGTGCAACCCACCGGAAGTCCATGAGCGCCAACAGCTGCGCATGCGCACCCATCGAGGATACCGAAGAAGAATATGGGAAAGTAAAAAAAGGTTAGAAAAGAGTGAGAAAAATATAAAGAAATGTAAGAAAATATATTGAAAAATGCTCCATAAGTGGATATCTAAATAAACGTGGAAAAATAGGCAAAATCAACGAAATAAACAAAATAGACACAGAAATAAAATAAAAATATCAAAAAAGTAAGAAAAAGGAAAAAAGGAGAAAGAAAGAAGAAAGAAAGAGGAAGAAAGAAAGAAGAAGGTAAATATCACTAAGAATGGAGTGGGGATGACAATAGGGAGATGACATGAAAAAAAGGGGATATATATGTGTTAGATATACTTAGAAAAATCAATATATGCTAATTGATACTAAATGGGAAATGGCATTTATAATGGAGGATTTGTATATGTACGATAGAATTAAAGTAATCAATATATGCTAACCAATATCAATTAAGATGATCAATATATGTTATTCAAACTATGAAGAACAACATTCTAAAGGCCATGTTTTAAAGCTATAATTATCCCCTCACATTAATACTGAATGTTGGAATCCTACGTTCTTCGAGCCTTTTTTAAAAGCCATAATTATTTTGCCAAAAGGTATAGGGGTTTGACCCCTAATAGACCTCAAACCCATTTCCCTGAGTCAAAAATAAAAATATAGCACACATATAATAAACCTTGCATCCCCATACATAACAATATTCTACATGTAGTCTTAGATGACTCCACAACCAAAATGTAGTCATGAGCAAAAAAATCATCAAATCAAATTTCTTGACACTCTTGCTGAATACACACAGATGGAGCATATTGTTGTCATAGACAGTGTCATCTTTTTGACGGGAATCCAGACATCATCTTGTTCCGTCTGTTCCGGGATAATGCTGGCCTCATACAAAGTCCCAAGTCCCAATCATTATCAATCTACAACATAAAATTAAAAACAATCAATACATAGTAAGCCAACACAAATACAATAAAATAAAACCAGAAACCATATGTTATTAAAAGAGGCTAATGTATGGGAAGTCTATAAGAAAGATGTAAAACCCAAACTCTCATTTAAGCCTTGGGGAGACATCGTACCCAGTCTATATATCCATCTACTCTCAACTTGTGCTAGGATCCTATCCAAATCGCCCCCTCTCACGCCTAAAGAGACCTGGTCAATTGCTTTGATTATAAGCCCATCTGTTTTACATCTGTGGTATTCCCTGAAGTGTCTCGGTAATGTTTTTAAGGTTTTAACATCAACCACCGACCCAGCCTTCTCTATGTCACGGACATGTTCTCTTACCCGTACCTTTAGCTCTCTTGATGTTAATCCTATATAAATTTTATGACAGGGGCATTCAGCATGATAAATCACTCCTTTTGACCCACAGGTTAGATGTTTCCTAATTTGAAAAGTCTTAGATGCATCGTGATTCGTGAAGATTTTACTTCTTCTCAAGTTCTGACAGGCTTTGCAGAAACTGCATGGGAAGAAACCAGGAGACAAGGTTGTATCAATTTTTTCAGAGGAAGTCTTAGGATCATAGTGGCTATGAACCAAGACATCTTTCAAATTTTTGGCTCTTCTTGCCACTATGGAAGGGATCTGTGGGAGAAGTTTTTTCAAAGTGGGATCCATTAGAAGTATCTTCCAATGTTTGTGGATAATATCCGACATCTCTCTCCATTGTTTGTTGTAGGTGGTAATCAATCTTAATGGCTGATCCATTTTCTGATTCCTTTTAGAAGTGTTTCCGAATATTAATTGTTTCCTAGGGATCTGATATGCCTTTTGGAAACCTCTTCGTATACAATTTCTGCTATAACCACGTTCCTCAAATCTCCGTGCCAAGTCCTGGGCCTGATCCAAGAAAACTTCTTCATTTGAGCAGATCTTTTTGGTTCGTATAAATTGGCCAATCGGTATTCCTTTAATCGTAGAAGGGACATGGGATGACGAAGCATGTAAGAGTGTATTAGTAGCGGTGGATTTGCGAAATACTTCGGTGACGATCAGTCCATCCGGGAGGGCTGCGATACGAAGGTCCAAGAATTCAAGTTGTCTACCATAGTTGTAGGTTAGTTTGATATTAAGTTGGTTATTATTCAAATGACCCATTAGATTATTTAATCCATCGATCGGGCCCTCCCAGATGAACCAAACGTCATCAATGTAACGCATCCACCCATGTGCATTCTCAATGCCTGTCACGGGTTCTACCAAGAAAATTTGACGCTCCCAAGCCCCCAAAAATAAATTTGCATAAGAGGGGGCACATGCCGCCCCCATGGCAGTCCCTTGTAACTGTAGATAGGTTTTGTTCTTAAATGTAAAAATATTATGTTCTAGTACAAATGTAAGGAGTGTGATCAGTAGATCAGCCAAAGCAGGGTCTAGTCCACTGGATCCCAAAAACCACTCTACAGCCTTAATACCATCTCTGTGTCTGATCGAGGAGTAGAGCGCTTCTACGTCTACCGTCACCATGGTCATATTCTCTTCTAACTGTAGTTCACTCAACCGCTGTAAAGCTGCAGTAGTGTCTTTGATGTATGAGGGTAGAGTACATACTATAGGTTTTAAATAATAATCGATGACAGCACACACCACCTCGCACAGGCCCCCATTACCAGATACTATGGGTCTCCCCGGTGGATCAAATTGGTCTTTATGTAGCTTGGGCAACAGATAAAAAGTGGGTAATTTTGGATGCAATTTCATTATAGTGTCCAAAAATTTTTTTGGTATAATGCCCTGTTCAAAAGCTCTCCTCAGAATATTAATCAGTTGGTCGTGGAAGTCTCCAATTGGATTCCACGATAATTTTTTATAACAATTGGGTGCATCCAAAATCCTGTTGGCCTGATTTTCATATAGATTGTTCGGCCACAACACCAGATTGCCACCCTTGTCCGCCGGCTTAATCGCTATACTTTTCAAATCTTGCAATTCCTGAAGGGCTAGCCTTTCTTCTCTTGATAGGTTTGATATCCATTTGGGGCTGGAGGGTAATTTCTCGATGTCCGCAACCACCATCTTCATGAAAACATCAATAGGGGCACATGAGCCTAAAGGGGGAAAAGATTTAGATTTTGTGATTAAATTCATCGGAAACTTACCATTCTCGTCATTTGACTGTTCTTCCGATAAGTCCTCCAAAGTCTGTAAAGCTTCCTGTTCTTGAGTAGTAGGGAATAATTCGTCCTTATCCTTATCCGTTCTATGATGAAATTTTTTCAAGAGTACCTTTCTGGCGAAGAGATGTAAATCCTTCACCACCGTGAATTTATCTAGATGACAGGTCGGAGAAAATGTTAAGCCCTTTTCCAATACCCGACGTTGGGGATCTGTAAGGACATGGTCAGAGAGGTTAACTACCTTCATATGGTCATGCCCCTTCTTGCTTCCCTTTCTCGAGAATATTTCAGGGTATTTCCTTGTCCTATTCATACCAGCCCTGGTTCTTGGATATGGATCTCCTATACTCTCTGTCTCGCTACATGATGCACTATCTTCCGATCGAGACGTTTGATTGTCACGTGGTGGATTGGTAGCAGACCCAAGAGATGTTTTTTTTGGGTTTTGCCATCTGAAGATTCTGTCATTCTCATAATCTCTTACGTCCCTTTGGTATTTCTTGTATTTAATGGCACTTATCTCACTTTCCCATTTGTCGAGGTCTTTTTCAAGATTCTTTAAATATTCCTCGAATTTGTCTCTAGGAATATCTTTGAGCAAAGTTTTATTGAGTTCTTCAATTTCTTTGTCCAAAATCTTCAGAGATTGCGTATTCTTTTCAATTATAATATTAATGAACTCTAAAGAGCAGGTTTGTGCCGCCAATTTCCATCTTTTGACCAAATCTATATCCTCTAATTCAAAGGATGGGTAAACCTGCACTCGTAAGCCCCTGGGTATTATTTTTTGCTCCAAGTAGTTTTCCAGCGACGCCTTATTCCACCATAGCTTGGTTTTTTTCTGCAATTTATTCTTATAGACAGCAATATTATCTTTACCCTCTTGTGAGACCTCTTGAGACACACATGTATTCCCCTGCTTAAATAAATCCGTAGCTTTGGACCGCCATGAGGTCTCTTTAGCTTTAAGATCCATGGACAAATTGTGGTACTCTGCTAGCAAACAGAAAAATTATTCAAATTTTCTCAAATTTCACCACAGGGGATATGTCACTCTAGACTTTACATGTATCACACAACACCCACTACATATATAAGTAGAGGGAAAATAGAGTATAGACAATTCATATTACTTTTAAAAAAAAATTCCTTTATTTAATCCATTAAAACAGATTACATTTAAAATTAAGCAGGAGTAAAATGTTCAGTACCAGGATTTATTGCATAGGTCTCAATCCTATAAAGTTAATTAACACCAATGAATTTATATTATTGCTGAGCTTAAAGTGTATAATTAGTCAATCACAGGATCCGAATTCCTTTCTCATAAAGTGCAACTATGAATAAAGTGTCCGGTGCCATCTGCTGAAAACGAACCTTACAAAGTTGTACGATAGTAGAGAAAGTGTCTAGTGCTGGTAGCTGTAATAATTATAGAGCCATATATATAAAGTGTCCAATGTCATCAGCTGAAAACGGACCTTATAAAGTTGTGTTAATAACAAAGAAAGTGTCCAGTGCTGGCAGCTATAATAATTATAAAGTCATATATACGCTAATGATATCCCACTGTCAACTTGTGACATAAGCTGAGCCTAATCACATATCTCGTATCACATATGTCGTTCTAACCAAAGCAGAAGGCACTGTGAGACAAAAAATACAATCCAGATCCTATCTCAATCTGGTGATAAACTTACAGGAGAGAGTAATGTCCCCGTGGTCCTGGCACTACACCCCGACGGCCGTTTCGCCACGCTTCTTCCTGGGGGCGGTGACTACCATATGACAGCTGGGACCTTTAAATATTCATTGCTACCAATCATTTGGCGTTAGGGCACCCACGTGATGTTTCGATGTAGCGGGCGCATGCGTGCCGTATGGCCTCTCATATATAGAAGACGGACTTCCGGTTTAGGCGCTTGGAACGCAAGCGTGGACCGCATGACGTTCCCAGGTGCAACCCACCGGAAGTCCATGAGCGCCAACAGCTGCGCATGCGCACCCATCGAGGATACCGAAGAAGAATATGGGAAAGTAAAAAAAGGTTAGAAAAGAGTGAGAAAAATATAAAGAAATGTAAGAAAATATATTGAAAAATGCTCCATAAGTGGATATCTAAATAAACGTGGAAAAATAGGCAAAATCAACGAAATAAACAAAATAGACACAGAAATAAAAGAAAAATATCAAAAAAGTAAGAAAAAGGAAAAAAGGAGAAAGAAAGAAGAAAGAAAGAGGAAGAAAGAAAGAAGAAGGTAAATATCACTAAGAATGGAGTGGGGATGACAATAGGGAGATGACATGAAAAAAAGGGGATATATATGTGTTAGATATACTTAGAAAAATCAATATATGCTAATTGATACTAAATGGGAAATGGCATTTATAATGGAGGATTTGTATATGTACGATAGAATTAAAGTAATCAATATATGCTAACCAATATCAATTAAGATGATCAATATATGTTATTCAAACTATGAAGAACAACATTCTAAAGGCCATGTTTTAAAGCTATAATTATCCCCTCACATTAATACTGAATGTTGGAATCCTACGTTCTTAGAGCCTTTTTTAAAAGTCATAATTATTTTGCCAAAAGGTATAGGGGTTTGACCCCTAATAGACCTCAAACCCATTTCCCTGAGTCAAAAATAAAAATATAGCACACATATAATAAACCTTGCATCCCCATACATAACAATATTCTACATGTAGTCTTAGATGACTCCACAACCAAAATGTAGTCATGAGCAAAAAAATCATCAAATCAAATTTCTTGACACTCTTGCTGAATACACACAGATGGAGCATATTGTTGTCATAGACAGTGTCATCTTTTTGACGGGAATCCAGACATCATCTTGTTCCGTCTGTTCCGGGATAATGCTGGCCTCATACAAAGTCCCAAGTCCCAATCATTATCAATCTACAACATAAAATTAAAAACAATCAATACATAGTAAGCCAACACAAATACAATAAAATAAAACCAGAAACCATATGTTATTCAAAGAGGCTAATGTATGGGAAGTCTATAAGAAAGATGTAAAACCCAAACTCTCATTTAAGCCTTGGGGAGACATCGTACCCAGTCTATATATCCATCTACTCTCAACTTGTGCTAGGATCCTATCCAAATCGCCCCCTCTCACGCCTAAAGAGACCTGGTCAATTGCTTTGATTATAAGCCCATCTGTTTTACATCTGTGGTATTCCATGAAGTGTCTCGGTAATGTTTTTAAGGTTTTAACATCAACCACCGACCCAGCCTTCTCTATGTCACGGACATGTTCTCTTACCCGTACCTTTAGCTCTCTTGATGTTAATCCTATATAAATTTTATGACAGGGGCATTCAGCATGATAAATCACTCCTTTTGACCCACAGGTTAGATGTTTCCTAATTTGAAAAGTCTTAGATGCATCGTGATTCGTGAAGATTTTACTTCTTCTCAAGTTCTGACAGGCTTTGCAGAAACTGCATGGGAAGAAACCAGGAGACAAGGTTGTATCAATTTTTTCAGAGGAAGTTTTAGGATCATAGTGGCTATGAACCAAGACATCTTTCAAATTTTTGGCTCTTCTTGCCACTATGGAAGGGATCTGTGGGAGAAGTTTTTTCAAAGTGGGATCCATTAGAAGTATCTTCCAATGTTTGTGGATAATATCCGACATCTCTCTCCATTGTTTGTTGTAGGTGGTAATCAATCTTAATGGCTGATCCATTTTCTGATTCCTTTTAGAAGTGTTTCCGAATATTAATTGTTTCCTAGGGATCTGATATGCCTTTTGGAAACCTCTTCGTATACAATTTCTGCTATAACCACGTTCCTCAAATCTCCGTGCCAAGTCCTGGGCCTGATCCAAGAAAACTTCTTCATTTGAGCAGATCTTTTTGGTTCGTATAAATTGGCCAATCGGTATTCCTTTAATCGTAGAAGGGACATGGGATGACGAAGCATGTAAGAGTGTATTAGTAGCGGTGGATTCCTTCTAAAAGGAATCAGAAAATGGATCAGCCATTAAGATTGATTACCACCTACAACAAACAATGGAGAGAGATGTCGGATATTATCCACAAACATTGGAAGATACTTCTAATGGATCCCACTTTGAAAAAACTTCTCCCACAGATCCCTTCCATAGTGGCAAGAAGAGCCAAAAATTTGAAAGATGTCTTGGTTCATAGCCACTATGATCCTAAGACTTCCTCTGAAAAAATTGATACAACCTTGTCTCCTGGTTTCTTCCCATGCAGTTTCTGCAAAGCCTGTCAGAACTTGAGAAGAAGTAAAATCTTCACGAATCACGATGCATCTAAGACTTTTCAAATTAGGAAACATCTAACCTGTGGGTCAAAAGGAGTGATTTATCATGCTGAATGCCCCTGTCATAAAATTTATATAGGATTAACATCAAGAGAGCTAAAGGTACGGGTAAGAGAACATGTCCGTGACATAGAGAAGGCTGGGTCGGTGGTTGATGTTAAAACCTTAAAAACATTACCGAGACACTTCAGGGAATACCACAGATGTAAAACAGATGGGCTTATAATCAAAGCAATTGACCAGGTCTCTTTAGGCGTGAGAGGGAGCGATTTGGATAGGATCCTAGCACAAGTTGAGAGTAGATGGATATATAGACTGGGTACGATGTCTCCCCAAGGCTTAAATGAGAGTTTGGGTTTTACATCTTTCTTATAGACTTCCCATACATTAGCCTCTTTGAATAACATATGGTTTCTGGTTTTATTTTATTGTATTTGTGTTGGCTTACTATGTATTGATTGTTTTTAATTTTATGTTGTAGATTGATAATGATTGGGACTTGGGACTTTGTATGAGGCCAGCATTATCCCGGAACAGACGGAACAAGATGATGTCTGGATTCCCGTCAAAAAGATGACACTGTCTATGACAACAATATGCTCCATCTGTGTGTATTCAGCAAGAGTGTCAAGAAATTTGATTTGATGATTTTTTTGCTCATGACTACATTTTGGTTGTGGAGTCATCTAAGACTACATGTAGAATATTGTTATGTATGGGGATGCAAGGTTTATTATATGTGTGCTATATTTTTATTTTTGACTCAGGGAAATGGGTTTGAGGTCTATTAGGGGTCAAACCCCTATACCTTTTGGCAAAATAATTATGGCTTTTAAAAAAGGCTCGAAGAACGTAGGATTCCAACATTCAGTATTAATGTGAGGGGATAATTATAGCTTTAAAACATGGCCTTTAGAATGTTGTTCTTCATAGTTTGAATAACATATATTGATCATCTTAATTGATATTGGTTAGCATATATTGATTACTTTAATTCTATCGTACATATACAAATCCTCCATTATAAATGCCATTTCCCATTTAGTATCAATTAGCATATATTGATTTTTCTAAGTATATCTAACACATATATATCCCCTTTTTTTCATGTCATCTCCCTATTGTCATCCCCACTCCATTCTTAGTGATATTTACCTTCTTCTTTCTTTCTTCCTCTTTCTTTCTTCTTTCTTTCTCCTTTTTTCCTTTTTCTTACTTTTTTGATATTTTTCTTTTATTTCTGTGTCTATTTTGTTTATTTCGTTGATTTTGCCTATTTTTCCACGTTTATTTAGATATCCACTTATGGAGCATTTTTCAATATATTTTCTTACATTTCTTTATATTTTTCTCACTCTTTTCTAACCTTTTTTTACTTTCCCATATTCTTCTTCGGTATCCTCGATGGGTGCGCATGCGCAGCTGTTGGCGCTCATGGACTTCCGGTGGGTTGCACCTGGGAACGTCATGCGGTCCACGCTTGCGTTCCAAGCGCCTAAACCGGAAGTCCGTCTTCTATATATGAAGAGCCATACGGCACGCATGCGCCCGCTACATCGAAACATCACGTGGGTGCCCTAACGCCAAATGATTGGTAGCAATGAATATTTAAAGGTCCCAGCTGTCATATGGTAGTCACCGCCCCCAGGAAGAAGCGTGGCGAAACGGCCGTCGGGGTGTAGTGCCAGGACCACGGGGACATTACTCTCTCCTGTAAGTTTATCACCAGATTGAGATAGGATCTGGATTGTATTTTTTGTCTCACAGTGCCTTCTGCTTTGGTTAGAACGACATATGTGATACGAGATATGTGATTAGGCTCAGCTTATGTCACAAGTTGACAGTGGGATATCATTAGCCTATATATGACTTTATAATTATTATAGCTGCCAGCACTAGACACTTTCTTTGTTATTAACACAACTTTATAAGGTCCGTTTTCAGCTGATGACATTGGACACTTTATATATATGGCTCTATAATTATTACAGCTACCAGCACTAGACACTTTCTCTGCTATCGTACAACTTTGTAAGGTTCGTTTTCAGCAGATGGCACCGGACACTTTATTCATAGTTGCACTTTATGAGAAAGGAATTCGGATCCTGTGATTGACTAATTATACACTTTAAGCTCAGCAATAATATAAATTCATTGGTGTTAATTAACTTTATAGGATTGAGACCTATGCAATAAATCCTGGTACTGAACATTTTACTCCTGCTTAATTTTAAATGTAATCTGTTTTAATGGATTAAATAAAGGAATTTTTTTTAAAAGTAATATGAATTGTCTATACTCTATTTTCCCTCTACTTATATATGTAGTGGGTGTTGTGTGATACATAAACCTAACATGTCCGCCTGCATCTTCCTCACAGACCGGCAGTTTGCCGGGGACACCCTTATCAACCCCGTCTAAGCACAATAGCCAGCCCTCGGTCCCTCAGATGTGGACAAGTAAAAGACCATTTCCTCCTAGCCATGAGAAAGCTAAGAGGTTGAATTTCACCATCTGCAAGCTCTTGGCTACAGAAATGCTGCCTTTCCGCCTGGTGGACACAGAGGATTTTCGAGACCTTATGTCCGTCGCAGTGCCCCAGTACCAGATGCCCAGTCGGCACTACTTCTCAAAGAAAGGTGTGCCTGCGCTCCACCAGCATGTCGCACACAACATCACCGCTTCTTTGAGAAACTCTGTGTGTGACAGGGTGCATTTCACCACAGACACTTGGACGAGTAGGCATGGACAGGGGCGTTACATGTCGCTGACTGGGCACTGGGTAACTATGGTGACAGCAGGACAAGGGGCTGCTGTCCAAGTCTTGCCGTCCCCACGAGTTGTGCGTCAATCCTCTTTATGTCAAAGTTCCTCCACTGCTTCTGCCTCCTCAACCTCCTCTCGGTCTTCCACCTGCACCCAAAGCCTGTCTGGTCATGCCACAAGCTTTCTAACTGCGCAGAAGGGATCCTGCACACCTCCTTACTATGCTGGCAGTAGGGCTCAACGTCATCAGGCGGTTTTTACATTGAAATGTCTGGGAAATGTGAGTCACACAGCTGAGGAGTTGTGGTCAGCTCTGGAGAACCAATTTAATGAATGGTTGTCTCCACTGGACCTGAAACCAGGGAAGGCCGTGTGCGACAATGCTGCAAACCTGGGTGCGGCCCTTCGCCGGGGCAATGTCACACACGTGCCTTGTATGGCTCACGTGTTGAACCTGGTTGTCCAGCAATTTTTAGCCCACTATCCCAGACTAGATGGCCTTCTGCAGAGTGCACGGTCGCTGTGTGCTCACTTCCGCCGTTCGCATCCCGCAGCTCAGCGACTTACATCTCTACAGAAGTCGTTGGGCCTGCCACTTCACCGGCTAAAATGCGATGTGCCTACCCGGTGGAATTCAACTCTGCACATGTTGCAGCGACTGTGGCAGCACCGACAAGCCCTGGTGCAATACGTTCTGACGTATAGCCTGGGCCAACGAGATTCAGAGGTGGGGCAAATCACGCTGGAGGAGTGGTCTCAGATCAGGAACCTATGCACCCTTCTGCACAGTTTTGAAATGGCGACGAAGATGTTTAGTGCTGACGATGCCATTATCAGCATGACTATTCCGGTGATTTACATGCTGGAGCACATGTTAAACAGAATTCGGAGTCAGGTGGTGGCACAAGAGGAGGTGGAGGAAGTAGAGGAGGAGGAGTTGTATGCGGAAGGGCTAACATCTGCAAGGTCCAGACGGTCGGCAGCACCAAGGCGGCAGGCATGTGAGGGTGGGGGAGATGGTTTTACCAGGGCGCATGGTAGCAGCCAAACTAGTGAGGAAGGTGCAGGAGCCCAGGAAGAAGTGGAGGACGAACTGATGGAAGACTCATCAGATGAGGGAGACCTTGATCACATTTCTGTTGTGCGAGGTTGGGGGGAGAGGACAGAGGAAGGAAGCATGATTGTTACCTCGCCACCAACACAACAGGGACTTGGTGCTCCTGGATGCGCAACACACATGAGTGCCTTCTTGCTGCACTACCTGCAACATGACCCTCGAATTGTGAGAATTAGAAATAATCCTGACTACTGGGTTGCCACACTGTTAGATCCCCGGTACAAAAGTAAATTTGCAGAAACTATTCCTGCCATAGAAAGGGATGCACGCATGCAGGAGTATCAGCAGAGACTGTTGCAGAATCTTACATGTGCTTTTCCACAAAATACCAGTGGTGCACGTAGTGAATCTCACAGTTCCAACTTGCCAACCGTGGGACCGTCAAGTGTTCAGCACTCAAACCGTAACAGAACCACAGTATCTGCTGGTAACATCAATTTTGCGGAATCATTTCACCACTTTTTTAGCCCATCCTTTGCAAGGCCACAGGAGACAAGAAGTCTGACACATAGTCAATGCCTAGAGACGATGGTACAGGAGTATCTCCAAGTAAATATTGAAGCCACGACTGTGTCACTGGACCCTTGCTCTTTTTGGGCTTCCAATCTGGATAAATGGCCGGAGCTAGCCACTTACGCCTTGGAGATCTTGTCATGCCCCGCAGCCAGCGTTCTGTCTGAACGTGTGTTCAGCGCTGCTGGTGGTGTGCTGACAGATAAGCGCACGCGGCTCTCCACTGATAATGTACACAGACTCACGTTCATAAAGATGAACAAATCATGGATCCGAAACGACTTTTCTACCCCTGTGTCATCCTGGGGAGAGTAAAAGCTTGATGATTGGTTAAAATCACCCTACCAACCGTTTTAAGCTTTCAAATTACTAATCATGTTTATCTGTATCTTGACTGGAAAATAATTTGGGCTTTGTAGCAGTGTGCAGCACTGATCCTATTAGGCCATCTATAATAAGCTTCACCAGATTTAAAATTAAAAATAATTTTTAGCTGCATCTAGCCCGGAAAATAATTTTGGGGCTCCGAGATGCGCAAGACACAAGTGCCTTTTTGCTGCACTACCTGCAGCATGACCCTCATATTGTCAGAATTCGAAGTAATCATGACTACTGGGTTGCCACACTCTTAGATCCCCCAAACTTTTCGATCAACCTTTTCATTTTAATAAAGACCAAAAAAATGGTAATTTTTGAAATTATAAGCATTAGCAGGTTGTTAGAAACTGAAATCAAACAGTTTTCAACTCAAAACTTTATTCTAGGTGATGTTACATTTTCACATAGGACCCCTTGTTCGAAAGGAGCTTCTGAACTCTCTCGTCCATTGAATTTGTCAGGTTTTGGATGGTTTCTGCTTCAATTGTTTTGCATGAGGACAGAATACCCTCCCAGAGCTGTTGCTTAGATGTGAACTGCCTCCCGCCATCATAGACACTCCTTTTAATGATGCTCCAAAGGTTCTGAATGGGGTAGAGGTCAGGGGAGCATGGGGGTCACACCATAAGTTTGTCCCCTTTTATGCCCATATCAGCCAGAGATGCAGATGTTTTATGTGCAGCATGAGATGGTGCATTATCATGCAGAAAAATGATCTTGCTGTGAAATACACGGTTCTTCTTCTTGAACCATGGCAGGAAGTGCTGTTTGAGAAAATCCACATACATTATGGAGTTCATCTTTAGCGCCTTCAGGGATCCTAAAGGGGCCGACAATCTCTCTCCCCATGATTCCAGCCCAAAACATTACTCCACCTCCTCCTTGTTGGCGCTGTAGCCGTGTTTGCGTGGGGTGTCCATCAACCAGCCATCCTCCACTCCATTCATCTGGACCATCGAGCGCTGCACGGCACTCATCCGTGAACAAAACAGTTTTGAAATCAGTCTTCATGTAATGTTTGGCCCACTGGAGCCGTTTCTGCTTGTGTGAAGTGGATAGAGGAGGTCGACAGGATGGCGTATGCACAGCTGCAAACCTCTGAAGGACCCTGCATCTTGTTGTTCGGGGGACGTTGGAGGCACAAGCAGCTTCAAAAACTTGTCTGCTGCTATGACAAGGCTTTTTTGCCGCTGCTGTTTCAACCTGACGTAATTGCCTGTAGGAAAGAGTCCTCAATTTGCCCTTATCAGCACGCACACGTGTGTACTGTGAATCAGCTACATACTTCTTGATTGCCAAGACACTTCATCCTGATCATCGCACAATGTTGATTGTAGTCATGCCTTGACCTAAACACTCCACAATTTGTTGCTTCTCAGCAGCCGACACATCCTTTTTCTTTCCCATTTTGGCAGAAAATGTAGGCTGCTTAATAATGTGAGAGAGCCTTCTTAAGTAGTCTTGCCTTTCATTGGACACACCTGCCAAACTAATTAGCACAGGTGTCTGCAATTGCTTACAGTGATATAAAGAGCCCTGACACACATCACCATCAATGAGTTTAACTGACAAACAAACAAATTCTTCCCTTATCACTCCTAAACACTTTTTGCATAATAATTTGGTACGCGGTGTACATGTGCTTTTCCACAAAACACCAGTGGTTCACGTAGTGAATCTTACAGTTCTAACTTGCCAACCGTGGTCTGTATGGAATTGTTCAATAAAGGGCCCAAAATTAAGATAACATAGATGGGAGAGGTCTCTATGAATAGGAATTCCTAAGTATTTGATACCCTGTGAGGGCCAGGCAAAGGGAAAGTTGGACTGGATGGAATCCTATATGGATTTAGGGAGGGAGACATCGAGGGCCTCAGACTTCGCTGCATTGATTTTAAAATTTTACCATGTAACAAAGTGATCTATTTCAGCCATAACAGCAGGGATGGATATATGTGATTGAGTGATATATACTAGGACATCATCAGCAAATAGAGAGCACTTGTACTCGGTGCCTCCCACCTCAATCCACCTAATATTGGGGTTATGGCGAATTGATGAGAGCAGGTGCTCCGTCACTAGGATGTATAAGAGAGGGGACAGAGGACATCCCTGCCTTGTCCCATTGGTGATTGTGAAAGGTGATGAAAATGTTCTGACGCACCACCTGGGCCTTGGGACACCCGGAGCCGGACACTTTTTGGTGGATGCTGGTGGTTGTAGTCTTCGTGGCGGCGATCCGGTTCCGTGGCTCAGGGCGGTCAAACCAGTGGCGGAACTATTTATGTGGTTTTGATGTTTAAATGTCCGACTACGCCACCCGTGGATTGCGGTCAGAGTGAACCGCCGCTACAGGGCAGACCGCTAAGGCTGGTGTTGTGGGTGCAGCAGAGCGTAGCATAACTCCCCACGGGAGGAGTATAGCCTCAGGGCAGTGTATACGGAGGATGGGGGTGATGGTGCAGGGCAGCAGCAGTAACGACACGGAGTCAGTGATGCAGTTCAGGGCCTTTACTCACAGTTCTTATTATCCAGACCACGTCTGCAGGTAACGGCTGCCCACGTCGTACTGTGCTCACCAGGTGAGGGGCTCAGACAACTCCCAGATAACTTTGGAGCGCTTCACAGGACCCCCTTTGTGTGTCCTTTGTCTGGCCTTTCTTACCAACACTTCTGTCCGGCTGCCTCGGGCCTCCTCTTGGTAAACTTGGCGCCAGTTTCCCTGACCCTATGTGGTGCCTTCCTAGCGGGTGGAGCAAGGGGCTGTGCCACATAAAATGTCAGAGCCTCCGGTTTCTAGCTGAGGGTCGTTTCCTGCCTCCACTAGTTCGGGGACCGGTCTCCCCCTTTGGCCTGACCCCTCCACGCAGGTGGATTCGGGCGTGCGGTGGCGACTCGCCCGTCCGCACCCCTGGGATCCCTTCATTCCTCGTTCCTGGAGCCTTCTCCGCTCCTCTTCCTTCCTTCTCCCTCTTGCAGGCCTGGGCCTCTGTTACTAGGCCCGCCTCCGGAGCAGAGCTCATGCAGAGCCCCTGCTCCCTGCCACTTCTGCTCAGACTTCTCTGCACTGAACTAAGATGGTGCCCACCTTTTATACCCCCTTCTCAATGCACCCAGGAACTGCTTCCTCCCTACTCCTGCACTGCAGGGTTCCCCTTCCTCAGTGTTCCCTCCCCCCACTCCAGCCAGGGACAGGGACTGTCGTGCCCATCTCAGGGGCATATTGGTCGCCCTGCCCCACGGCAATGTGGTGTAATGCATGCAGGTGTCGGGTCCTGATCCACACTCCATCCTTATCTGAGAGTGAGATATCACACCTCTGGGTGAGGTGCAATACGTCTGTAGCAACTGAGCCCTCGGTGCTACAGTTCCATTTATCTTCAGCCTAGGTGACGTATTGTGATACAGGGCCGTGATTTTGGCTATAAAAGGGTCCCCTAGACCCCTACCCCAAGCTTTTTAAGAGAATCATATATGGCGTGCCAGGAGACTCTATGGAATGCTTTCTCAGCATCCAACGAGAGTATCTACTTACAAATTTTTAACTGCATCTAGCCCAGGAAATACTTTGTGCCTAGTAGCAGTGTCTGCTAGTCAGCGGATTATCCCGGCTGTTAAGCAAGCTACACCACCTGTAGTTTGGACACTTAATTTTTTCAAAGGAAATGCTTCGGGACCACGGGATACTTAGTGAAGAGCATCAGGAGGCACCCCAAGGCATAGGGGCTGGGACTGGCACTAGGATGCCTTGCGGTGGACAGCCGAGCTCGATCCTTATAAAAGCTTTTTAACTGCAGCAGCTTTAGTGGACGCTACTGGAGCTGGAATTACGCGGCTGCTGGCATGAGACTTGCCCTCCAATAGATCCTTGTAAATGGATTTAAAGTGTATTCATTCAAATTAGAGGGACAATTTAAATTAAAAAGCTTAGAGCTGCCTCCACCACAGGGGGGCTCTCTCGACCCACCAGCGGACAGGCACCAGTATTGGGAGAGGGGGGCTGGCCGTCAGGGTTCACCGCGGCTCTGGCACAAAACCGGCGACACGGAGGTGGCACGGGCAGGAGCGGACTGGCCGTCTCGGCTTCTCACTTTTTGGATTTTAGAAGGGCATGACATGCCTATATCTGTGTCTCCCCCTCCTTTTACTCCTCCACCTCTTTTCTTTTCGCATGACTATATGTACTTGTCACTTTTCCATGTGTTAGTTGTGTCTTCTGAGCAGTTTGTCAGCTTTTGGACACCTTTGAAGGTGTTTTCTATGTGTTTCTATGTGTTTTTGTTTGCCTGCCATTGGTTTTAACGGTGTTCGAAGGTGTTCGACGAACAGTTCGACGAACAGTTCGACGAACCGAACCGAACTCGAACACTACGGGGGTGGCTCAACACTACTCCTCATCCCCAATCCTGGTATGCATGGAAACCCATCCCTCATCCTGGTATGTATGGCACCCTTCATCCTGGTATGCATGGCACCCCATCCCTTATCCTGGTATGCGTGATACCCCTCATCCTTATTCTGGTATGTAATGTACCCCTCATCCTGGTATACATGGCTTCCCTCATCCCAAATCTGGTATGTATGGAACCCCTCATCCCCCCAATCCTGGTATGCATGGCACCCAATCCCTCATCCTAGTATGCATGGCTCCCTCATCCCCAATGCTGGTATTTATGGCCCCTCTTCCCTATCTTGGTATGCATGGAACTCCTCATTCCCAATCCTGGTATGCATGGCACACCATGCCTTATCCTGGTATGCATGGTACCCCTCATCCTGGTATGCATGGAACCCCTTATCCCTATTCTGGTATGCATGGTACCCCTCATCCTGGTATGCATGGTACCCCGCATCCTTATCCTGGTATGTATGATACCCCCTTATCCCCCAATCCTGGTATGTATGGCACCCCTCATCCCTATCCTTGTATGCATGGCCTCCTCATCCCTATCCCTCATTCTGGTATGCATGGTACCCCACATCCCTATCCATGTATGTATGATACCCCCTCATCCTCCAATCCTGGTATGTATGGTACCCCTCATCCCTATTCTGGTATGTATGGTACCCCTCATCTTGATATGCATGGCACCCCATCCCTCATCCTGGTATGCATGGTCCCCCTAACCCCCCATCCTGGTATGCATGGTCACCTCACCCCCTATCCTGGTATGCAAGGTACCCCCTCATCCCTATCCTGGTATGCATGGTACCCCCTCATTCCTATCCAGGTATGCATGTTCCCCTCACCCCCCAATCCTGGAATGTGTGGTACCCGTAATCCTGGTATGCATGACACCCCATTCCTCATCCTGGTATGCATGGTCCCCTCACCCCTCAATCCTGGTATGCATGGTCCCCACCCTCACCCTCCAATCCTGGTATGCATGGTCCTTTCTCCCCCCCAATCCTGGTATGCATTGTACCCTTCATCCCTATACTGGTATGCATGGCACCACTCACCTCCCAATCCTGGTATGCATGGTCCCCTCACCCCCCAATCCTAATATGCATGGTACCCTCACCCCCCCAACCCTGGTATGTATGGCACCCTTCATCCCCCCAATCCTGGTATGCATGGGCCCCTCGCCCCCCAAACCTGGCATGTATGGCACCGCTCAACCCTATCACATACAAAAAAATAAACACTTATACTCACCTTTCTTCCCTGTGCTCCAGCGCTGTGTCCCATTCTGCCGGACGCGGGGGGAGGAGTGCGGCGCCGGAGTATGCGCTTGCCCATACCGGTGCCATTTTGCTGAAAACACACTGCAAATGTGTCTTCAATAAAATGACGCTGGATAGCGCTATGCGCATGCGCCAATTCCGACGCCTCCCTCCTGTACTGGTCTCCGGCAAGAAGAGAGGCGCAGCGGCAACGCTTCTCCCGGTCAGGTAAGTATGGCGCCGGAAATCGCGGCATGCGTTCAATGCCTACGCATGCCACGGTCTCCGGCGCCATATACCCTTCTTTTACCGGTAACAGCTCCATGCGTTCTTCTGTCTGGAGCCAGACTGTGCAGGCGTGTCGTGCTTGCGCAGTCTATAAAGGCTTCAGACAGAGGGACGTCTATATTATAGATGAGGAAGCACGTAGCCATCTATATCCAGCATGAGGCCGCGCGGCGCTCCCCCATGTCCAGCATGAGGCCGCGCGGCACTCCCCCATGTCCAGCATGAGGCCACGCGGCGCTCCCCCATGTCCAGCATGAGGCCGCGCGGCGCTCCCCCATGTCCAGCATGAGGCCGCGCGGCGCTCCCCCATGTCCAGCATGAGGCCGCGCGGCGCTCCCCCATGTCCAGCATGAGGCCGCGCGGCGCTCCCCCATGTCCAGCATGAGGCCGCGCGGCGCTCCCCCATGTCCAGCATGAGGCCGCGCGGCGCTCCCCCATGTCCAGCATGAGGCCGCGCGGCGCTCCCCCATGTCCAGCATGAGGCCGCGCGGCGCTCCCCCATGTCCAGCATGAGGCCGCGCGGCGCTCCCCCATGTCCAGCATGAGGCCGCGCGGCGCTCCCCCATGTCCAGCATGAGGCCGCGCGGCGCTCCCCCATGTCCAGCATGAGGCCGCGCGGCGCTCCCCCATGTCCAGCATGAGGCCGCGCGGCGCTCCCCATGTCCAGTACGCACACACGCAGTCACGCATACACATGCAGACTTCCACGTATACGGGTTGCAGAAATGTGCACACACACAAACATATTTGAAACAAAAACATACACATAAACAGACATATCACACAATCATAGATAAACACAATCATAGATAAACACAATCATAGATAAACACAATCATAGATGTACGCACTGACACAGAGTGACACACACAATGTCACTCACCATCCCCCTGCTCAGCTCCCTTTGTCCAGCTCCTCTTTGGTGGTAAGTAGTAATACTAGGTGCACTGTGTGACGTCAAATTAGCAGACATGGCCGCGCACAGGGCCGTGTCTCCTAGCTGTGACATGGCCGGGCCAGCACACAACTAAGTTTTAAAGGAGCAGTGCTGGTCCGGAGGAAGAAGTAGCAAGGGAACCTGTGCAGCTGCTGGGGGAGCGGCCCACCCCTGCTTGTCAGGATATGTGCGCTGCATTGGTGGCGCACACATTATAATGAGGGCAATCTGGCCTTGGGCTCACAGGAGCTTCGGGCCCTGGGCAAAAGCCCAGATTGCCCGCATTATAATCCGCCTATGTGCACATGGCAGAGTCGTGTACTTCAAACCTATAGTGGAGAATGCTTTCTTACATACAACATCTGATGGAGCATAACACATTTATATTCTTGAAGATATTTGCATGGAATCAAAAGAAAAACGTCTTTATATGTCTCTGCATGCCCCATGCATCTCTTTTGGAGGATTAAAAAAGCTCTATGCAAAATCAATAAAACAAATGCATGCACTAGATTTTAAATTCATGGCTATAGTTGGGCAAATTTATTAAATTGGAATTTATTTCTACTCAAAGTTTATAAATGTCTCAAAAAACAAAATACAAGCTAATACCTCACTGTTCACTTCTAGGCCACCCGTCACGGGTTTACTGTGACAGGGTGGGGCCAGAAGACCGCATCGTCTGATTTCATGTACTCCTGCCCTGATCAGAAACATTTCTCTTTCATATTAAATGGTGTAGATTTCTGTTAACAGTGCATGGGTTAATCTGTTCAGCTTGGAGTCTCTGAAGCTTCCCAGCTTGGGTGATCTCAGCTATTCAGTATTAGCCACTCCCCTCTCTTATATATACTCACCTTTGGCAATCTGGATTGCTAGTGTTAATTCTTATACTGCCTGGTGAGGGGTGGAGGAGTTTGTTGTTGGTAGTGGTGTTTGGTGTGTTTATCTTTGACTGTTGCTAAGTGTCCAAATCCTCATCCTTTCCTATTTAGTTTCCCTTTCTTTTCTCCCTTGTGTTCCTCTCTGTGAGTTTATATTTGTATGATAGATATTTAAATGTTTCCCTGTATCTCCTTATTTATTTGTTTTGGTTTGTGTATATTCATACACTATTCCTCCTCACTTCCTTGGGTGGGGTGGGGGTCAGATAAAGAGCTTATTTAGTAGTTCAGCAAAGTACATGGCCCCAGCATCTTCACCATCAGAAGTAATCTGGGGAGCAGGGATCGTTAGGGATAGGGAAGGAGCCCTAGGCCCCGTGTAATCCGACAACAGTATCATGACACCACCTCCACTACTTGCTCTTCTCTGTATGATCCTCAGTGACTCTCCTATTTTTACCAACACTTCATGCTGAAACTCTGGGCATCTTCGCACCAGGGACTTCAGGCTATCACTAGGCCCATCCTATCATCGCGGCTGGAAGTCCTGGTTGAGCATGACAATGCCTGGGATTTCAGTATGTGGCGGTGGCAAGAGGATGACCGTGTGGGTGACATAGAGCAGTGGAGGTGAGTATTAGTTTTTTATTAATATCTTAATTTTATTATGCCCTTGGATCTCATTAGACCTCAAAGCATAATAAGGGACATTCAATTCACAGAAAATAAATTTCCCAATAAAATCCACGTGATTTGGTTAATTTGAATGTTGCCGGATCCATTCTTTCTCTATTCACTGCCCAAGTTACATCATCACCTAGTGCCTGTCTGTGCTGGACTAACAAGGAAAGTCACTCATCTTCCTCACCTCAGATTTGGATTCACAGCTACATTGCTCAGCACTGTTGTATAATATTCTTCATGATGCTAATGCTTCAGGGTGTTTGCTACAAAGCGATAGTAAATCCTTCATGTCTCTGTGTGTGTGGGAGGCATCCTATCAGCTTGTCTCCATTCCTTAGCTCAGAGACTAGTAAAAGTTAGGGATAGAGCATATGTAAGGATAAAACTGATGAAATATACAAGACTTATAAAGACCAGGAATACTCTTATAAGGCTGAGTTCACACGATGCGTATTTAATGCGTTTCCGCGGCGTTTTTGCAGTTGCGTAAACGCCACGGAAACGCATTAAAAACGCATGGTAGAAGGGCAGCAATGTTCCCCAATTGAAATCCGCATGTGCTGTGCCCATGATGCGGATTTTTCCGCAGCATAAACGCTGCGCTCAAAAATCCGCAGCATGTCAATTAATTTTGCGTAAACGCGGCATTTTTGCCGCCATTGACTTGCATTAGAATGCGCCAATTCCACAAGACTGCATCTGTACTTGCGTAATTGGTGCGTTCTAATGTGCGGATGGTACCCGGGTGTGGAGGAGAGGAGAGTCTCATCCACACCCAGGTACCATTAAAAAAGCTGTAAAACAAGAATAAAATAAAAAATATATATATACTTACCATCTGTCGGCCCGCGCAGCGCTCCTGCTTGGTTCCCGGCACTTGCAGTGAGTTGAAGGACCTGCGCTGACGTCAGAGTCATGTGACGGGTCACGTGACGCTGACGTCGGCAGGTCTTTCAATTCAAAGTTGCCGGGAGAACGGAGTGAGCAGGACAGCGCGGGCCATCAGAGGGTAAAGTATACATGTATTTTTTATTTTTACCATTCTCTTGGGTCACACTATATAAATCCATGCTGTTTGTATGGATTTATATAGTGTGACCAAGTTGTCAAGCACTTTCCAGGTGATGCTAAAATCGCCTGGAAAGCGCTTGTCAATCCACATGCGGAAACGCATGTGAATCCGCATGTATTCCGCAGGAAAAACGCATGCACAATCTGCATGCGTTTTTTCTGCCAGGGAGATGCAGAAATGATGCAGAAATTTTCTGCTTCATTTCTGCATCGTGTGCACATACCCTTATTGCTCAGGTTTCATATTCTGAAAAATTATTTGAAATAATAAGGGGCTTTTAATGACTTCAAATATCTGATGAGAAGGGGCTTTTAATATTTTATGTTTCTTTGTCTTTTTTTAATTAGAATTTTCTTTGGATTTTTATCTATACTGGTTACTGAATAATGAATTCAAAAGTAACGAATTGCTATCATTTTTTGCACTGGGTTAACTTGGATTAGGAGATCATAAATACCCATATGTGACAGCGAGGAAAATGTATAAAAAACATATATATATGAATAATGAGATATTGAACTTGTTATTTGAGCAACTGTATGCCTGGTTTCTTTTACTGATGTAACATATTCCAAGGAGTTCTTATTTTTCTTTCACTGCTCAACTCATCTTAACAGTTTCAAATATTGTAAACTTTTGGTAAAATGAAAAGTTCTTGAAATAAGTCATACATTGCAAATCTTCAAATGATCTGTGCTGAATCTGTAGCTAAGATTTAAATGCTGTCATTTACTTTACAAGGGCTTAACCAATATTTATATATTGTCATCTCATCAGTCAAAATGCTTTGTCATATTTGTAGAACTAAATTTAATGGCTTCATGTTACGTGTTGAATATATTTTAAGATTGTTTGTTTGAGCAATTTCTTTTCAAAACTTATATGGAAAATAGCAGAGTCCAACGTAGG
Source organism: Phyllobates terribilis (assembly GCF_046119375.1). Classification (NCBI taxonomy): domain Eukaryota; kingdom Metazoa; phylum Chordata; class Amphibia; order Anura; family Dendrobatidae; genus Phyllobates; species Phyllobates terribilis. The sequence goes on from NW_027362764.1 coordinate 574,855,310, forward strand.
AGCAGCTTAATTGTGTGTTGTAACTACAACAAAATCTAAAATAATGAAAAAGTGATATAACTGTTCTTCATGACAGTGTTCAGGAACTTGCACTTAAAGAGTAACTAAACTTTTTTTTCAAAAAATTACAGTCTGCTAATTGTTATTGGCACCCATGAAGTTTAAGTTTATAATATGGAATATCTCCTGAAAAAAATGTAATCATGTGAAACAGTTTTTTTTATGTAGAGCACTTGTGTTAAATACAAAAGAGCAAATGAGAGGTAATAATTTGAAACCAAAAACAATGGTAGAGAAAAATAGAAAAACCTAAAGCTTGCTGTGACATTGGCAACCTTTACATTAATTTAGTATGGAAACACATTTTGACTCGCCTGTGGTAAATCACAAAAGCGATTCACCTGTGATTAATTGTCGGTGCCCATGTGACATGAAATAGCCAATGAATGATGACTTCAGTTTTTTAAGAAGCCACATGGTAGGCCCTGTTCCTTTGTCACAATGGTGAAGACAAAGGAGCTGTGTGAGGACATCAGAAATACTAGTATTAGCAAACACAAGACTTCCAAAGGGTATATGGCAATCTCCAAAGGCCTTGGTATCCCAGTTTAAACAGTGCACAATTTTATTTAGAAGTTTGCCAAGCAAGGAACCATGTCCTGACTTGTTTGAGTCGAAGATCATGGGTGCTCCAGCAAGACAATGACCCAAAGCGCACATCCAAAAGTAAAAAGGAATGGTTGAAAAATAAAAAATGGACTGTTTTAAAATGGCCAGCAATGAGTCCTGACTAGTGTTGAGCATTCCGATACTGTAATATCGGGTATCGGCCGATATTCGCGGTATCGGAATTCCGATACTTAATTCCGATACTTTTACAATATCGGATACCGGAATCGGAAGTTCCCATAATGCCTGCGCTCTGCAGTGTCTGTGAAGGATGACAAGTTGGATGGCAGCACGATCCAGCCTGTCATCAGAATGCCATCCCAGCGGGGGAGAATTCTCCTGATTGTTTAAAAGCCGGCGGGCGGTATAAAGCCGCCGGCTTTTAAACAATCACACAGCCCCATACTGCTTCCCCGCAGCCTCCCACCCCGATCCTCCGCTCCCCTCGCCACCTCTCATCCCGATCGTAAGTTAGGCCGGGCGGGGAGCGCAGCTCCAAGGAGCGGGGAGTGAAGGACCCGGGCGGGGAAGCCGGCAGTGAAAAGACTTCACCGCCGGCTTTCCCGTTCTGTGCTGCGCTTTCCCGCCGGTTATTTCAAATGAACAGCTGAGGTATGAGGTGATGCCGATCAGCTGTTCATTTGAAGTAGCCGCGGTGCCCTCAGAGGGTTCATGTGAGTTCATGCTTGACTGCATGAACTCACATGAACTTTCCCACGGCCGCACAGGTCAGCCTCACCTCCCAGACCCGTCATGATTAGTGTGTGTGCGGGGTGTGTGTGCGGGGTGTGTGCGCGATGTTTGTGCGGGTGTGCGCGGTGTCTGTGCGATGTGTGCGGGTGTGTGCGTGCAGGCAGACATAGGCCGATGTGACACTACTACTCCCATCGGCCTATGTCTGTCCCCCGTCCACTCGTGCCAGCAGGATCAGCTCGATGGGAGCAGTAGTTCCCATCAGACTGATCCTGCTATTTAAATTGCCCTACTGTGTCCCCAATAAATGTTAAATACATGTCATTGGTGGCCAGTGGTTACCTACAATAAATTAGTTCATACATTACCTGTCCCCGCCGATCGCCACCTAAAATAAAGTAAAAAATAAAAAACTACACCTATACTCACCTAGACACCTAATTCCCCGAAGCCATCGATCTCCTGTAATAAAATATAAAATAATAAACCACAACCTTATCCTTACCCCTCCGTAGCAGTCCACGAGTGTCCCACGAAGATCTCCAGTTCAGAGCAGCCACATAGAATGTGACCGCTCTGAACCGCTGCCGCCGCTAGAATGATGGGGCCGTAAAGCAGCCCCGTCATTGCATAAGCGGGTTCGCCGGAGTTCAGGCAGCGCTGCTCCGGTTAGCTCCTTTACGGCCCACCTGTATCGTGAGAAATTCCCACGGTACAGCAGTGCGGTAAAGGAGGTCTCCGGAGCTGCGCTGCATGAATGCACTCCGGTGACCTCAGTCAGTGGCTCCCGCTGCCGGGAGCGGACGTGTTCCCGGCAGCGTGAGCTTACAGCAGCCATGCACAGCTGTCACCATCTCCAGATGTGACAGCTGTGCATGGGAGATCAGCGCAGGAACGTGGACAGGTAACTATTATTTTTAGTAAACTAAGAATTAAATAAAATTGTGTGTTTTATTTCAAATAAATTATTTTTTTCTGGGTGTAGTGTGTTTTTTCTTTTTAACACTTTGTAGGTTAGTAATGGGGGTGTCTTATAGACGCCCATCATTACTAACCTGGGCTTCATGGCAGCTGGCGCTGACATGAACCCCACCACTATTACCCCCTGCCACCGCACCAGGGCAGCGTGGAAGAGCGAGGCTAAGTGCCAGAGTTGGCGCATCCTATGGATGCGCCATTTCTGGGGTGGCTGACGACTGGTGTTTCTAGCCTGGGAGGGGGCCAATATTCATGGCACCCTTCCTGGGCTATTAATATCAGCCCCCAGCTGTCTGCCTAGCCTTTGCTAGCTATTAAAATAGGGGGGACCCCACGTCATTTTTTTTGGGGGGGGTCCCCCATTTTAATAGCTAGTAAAGGCTAGGTATTCAGCTGGGGGCTGATAATAGTAGCCTGGGAAGCTCCGTGGGTTTTACCCCCTTCCCAGGCTTCAAACATCTGCCCCAGCCGTCTGCTTAACCTCCGCTAGAGACTAAAATTATGGGGGATCCCACGCCATTTTTTTTTTAAATAAATCCATTATTTTAACACTAAATGACATTTGAGGAGTTAATAAAGATGCAGTTCCTAAATTATTATTTATTTTTTAATTAATTTTTCCCAAAACTTTTGACGTGGGCTTCGCCATATTTTTGTATGCCAGCCAGGTACAGCATCCAGCTTCTATGAACGCGCCATTTTCCGGGGCGGCTGCGGACTGCAATTTTCAGCGGGGGGCAGAAAGCTTGGGCCTCCCTGCGCTGCAGATTCCATCCCCCAGCTGCCTAGTTGTACCTGGCTGGACACAAAAATAGGGAGAAGCTCCACGTTTTTTTTTTTTTAATTATTTCATGAAATTCATGGAATAATTAAGAAAAAAAGGGCTTTCCTATATTGTTGTGTCCAACCAGGTACAAATAGGCAGCTGGTGGTTGGGGGCAGCCCGTTCCTGCCTGCTGTACCTGGCTGGACCCAAATATAGTGCAAAGCCCCACGTCAATTTTTTTTTAATTATTTCAGGAAATTCATGAAATAATTAAAAAAAAATTATGTGGGGCTTCGCCCTATATTTGTGTCCAGTCAGGTACAGCAGGCAGGAACGGGCTGCCCCCAACCACCAGCTGCCTATTTGTACCTAGCCGGACACAACAATATAGGGAAGCCCTTTTTTTCTTAATTATTCCATGAATTTCATGAAATAATTAAAAAAAAAAATACGTGGGGCTTCGCCCTATTTTTGTGTCCAGCCAGGTACAACAAGGCAGCTGGGGGCTGGAATCCGCAGCGCAGGGAGGCCCAAGCTTTCTGGGCCCCACCCGCTGCAAATTGCAGTCCGCAGCCGCCCCGGAAAATGGCGCGTTCATAGAAGCGCCATCTTCTGGCGCTGTACCCAACTCATCGAGGGCCCTGGTGCGGTGGCTCACTGGGTAATAAAGGGGTTAAGGCCAGCTTGGAATTATCAGCTGGCCCTAAGCCCGAAATTCATGGGGTCACGCCAATATTAGACATGACCACCATGAATTTCTAGTAAAGCATTTAAAAAAAACACAAACACCCAGAAAAAAGTCCTTTAATTGAAATAAAGACACAATTCTTTATTGTTCTAAATTAAACCATACTTACAGTCAAGCCCATTCCAGCTGAAGCCAACGATCTCCTGCAATAAAAGTAAAATAATAAAGCAACCTCATCCTTACCTTTCCATGGTTCCCAGGACAGCTTCAGCTCTGCTACATCGAGATGACAGGCTGGACCGCAGCAGAACGCTGCCATCCAGCCTGTCATCCCGCAGACACTGAGAAGCGCAGGCATGCTTGCGCTCCTCAGTGTCTCGCTGTGACGGCATCCAGATGAGCCGAGGTCATGTCCAATGAACTCAGCTCACCTCATGCACGTCACTGACAGCGTGGGAAAATTCTCCTGCACTCAGCGCTTCAGCGTGAGAATTTTCCCACGCTGTCAGTGACGTGCATGAGGTGCGCCGAGTTCATTGGACATGACCTCACCTCATGCACGTCACTGACAGCGTGGGAAAATTCTCACGCTGAAGCGCTGAGTGCAGGAGAATTCTCCCACGCTGTCAGTGACGTACATGAGGTGAGCCGAGTTCATTGTCGGCTCATCTGGATGCCGTCACAGCCAGACACTGAGGAGTGGAAGTATGCCTGCGCTTCTCAGTGTCTGCGGGATGACAGGCTGGATGGCAGCGTTCTGCTGCGGTCCAGCCTGTCATCTCGATGTAGCAGAGCTGGAGCCGTCGTGGGAGCCATGGAAAGGTAAGGATGAGGTTGCTTTATTATTTTTCTTTTATTGCAGGAGATCGTTGGCTTCAGCTGGAATGGGCGTGATGGTAAGTATGGTTTAATTTAGAACAATAAAGAATTGTGTGTTTATTTCAATTCAAGTACTTTTTTCTGGGTGTTTGTGTTTTTTTTAAATACTTTACTAGAAATTCATGGTGGTCATGTCTAATATTGGCATGACCCCATGAATTTCGGGCTTAGGGCCAGCTGATAATGCCAAGCTGGCCTTAACCCCTTTATTACCCAGTGAGCCACCGCACCAGGGCCCTGGATGAGTTGGGTACAGCGCCAGAAGATGGCGCTTCTATGAACGCGCCATTTTCCGGGGCGGCTGCGGACTGCAATTTGCAGCGGGTGGGGCCCAGAAAGCTTGGGCCTCCCTGCGCTGCAGATTCCAGCCCCCAGCTGCCTAGTTGTACCTGGCTGGACACAAAAATAGGGCGAATCTCCACGTTTTTTTTTTTTAAATTCATGGAATAATTAAGAAAAAAAGGGCTTCCCTATATTGTTGTGTCCGGCTAGGTACAAATAGGCAGCTGGTGGTTGGGGGCAACCCGTTCCTGCCTGCTGTACCTGACTGGACACAAATATAGGGCGAAGCCCCACATCAATTTTTTTAATTATTTCATGAATTTCCTGAAATGATTTTAAAAAAATTGACGTGGGGCTTCGCACTATATTTGTGTCCAGCCAGGTACAGCAGGCAGGAACGGGCTGCCCCCAACCACCAGCTGCCTATTTGTACCTGGTTGGACACAACAATATAGGGAAGCCCTTTTTTTCTTAATTATTTCATGAATTTCATGAAATAATTAAAAAAAAAAAATACGTGAAGCTTCTCCCTATTTTTGTGTCCAGCCAGGTACAACTAGGCAGCTGGGGGATGGAATCTGCAGCGCAGGGAGGCCCAAGCTTTCTGCCCCCCCCCCCCCGCTGAAAATTGCAGTCCGCAGCCACCCCGGAACATGGCGCGTTCATAGAAGCTGGATGCTGTACCTGGCTGGCATACAAAAATATGGCGAAGCCCACGTCAAAAGTTTTGGGAAAAATTAATTAAAAAATAAATAATAATTTAGGGACTGCATCTTTATTAACTCCTCAAATGTCATTTAGTGTTAAAATAAAGGATTTATTTTAAAAAAAATTGACGTGGGGCTTCGCACTATATTTGTGTCCAGCCAGGTACAGCAGGCAGGAATGGGCTGCCCCAACCACCAGCTGCCTATTTGTACCTGGTTGGACACAACAATATAGGGAAGCCCTTTTTTTCTTAATTATTCCATGAATTTCATGAAATAATTTTAAAAAAAAATGCGTGGGGCTTCGCCCTATTTTTGTGCCCAGCCAGATACAACTAGGCAGCTGGGGGCTGGAATCCGCAGCGCAGGGAGACCCAAGCTTTCTGGGCCACCCCCGCTGCAAATTGCAGTCCGCAGCCGCCCCAGAAAATGGCGCGTTCATAGAAGCGCCATCTTCTGGCGCTGTACCCAACTCATCCAGGGCCCTGGTGCGGTGGCTCACTGGGTAATAAAGGGGTTAAGGCCAGCTTGGCATTATCAGCTGGCCCTAAGCCCGAAATTCATGGGGTCACGCCAATATTAGACATGACCACCATGAATTTCTAGTAAAGTATTTAAAAAAACACAACACCCAGAAAAAAGTCCTTTAATTGAAATAAACACACAATTCTTTATTGTTCTAAATTAAACCATACTTACCATCACGCCCATTCCAGCTGAAGCCAACGATCTCCTGCAATAAAAGTAAAATAATAAAGCAACATCATCCTTACCTTTCCATGGCTCCCACGACAGCTTCAGCTCTGCTACATCGAGATGACAGGCTGGACCGCAGCAGAACGCTGCCATCCATCCTGTCATCCCGCAGACACTGAGAAGCGCAGGCATACTTCCACTCCTCAGTGTCTGGCTGTGACGGCATCCAGATGAGCCGAGGTCATGTCCAATGAACTCAGCTCACCTCATGTACGTCACTGACAGCGTGGGAAAATTCTTCTGCACTCAGCACTTCAGCGTGAGAATTTTCCCACGCTGTCAGTGACGTGCATGAGGTGAGCTGAGTTCATTGGACATGACCTCACCTCATGTATGTCACTGACAGCGTGGGAGAATTCTCACGCTGAAGCGCTGAGTGCAGGAGAATTTTCCCACGCTGTCAGTGACGTGCATGAGGTGAGCTGAGTTCATTGGACATGAACTCGGCTCATCTGGATGACGTCACAGAGAGACACTGAGGAGAGCAAGCATGCCTGCGCTTCTCAGTGTCTGCGGGATGACAGGCTGGATGGCAGCGTTCTGCTGCGGTCCAGCCTGTCATCTCGATGTAGCAGAGCTGAAGCTGTCGTGGGAACCATGGAAAGGTAAGGATGAGGTTGCTTTATTATTTTACTTTTATTGCAGGAGATCGTTGGCTTCAGCTGGAATGGGCGTGATGGTAAGTATGGTTTAATTTAGAACAATAAAGAATTGTGTCTTTATTTCAATTAAAGGACTTTATTCTGGGTGTTTTGTGTTTTCTTTTAACTTTGACTATGGGGTTAGTAATGGGGGTGTCTTATAGACGCCTCTCCATTACTAACCTGGGCTTGATGTCAGCTGGCATTATAAGCTGACATCAACCCCAACCCTATTACCCCCTTCCACCGCACCAGGGCAGCGTGGAAGAGCGAGGCTAAGTGCCAGAATTGGCGCATCCTATGGATGCGCCATTTCTGGGGCGGCTGACGGCTGGTGTTTCTAGCCTGGGAGGGGGCCAATATTCATGGCACCCTTCCTGGGCTATTAATATCAGCCCCCAGCTGTCTGCCTAGCCTGTGCTAGCTATTAAATTAGGGGGGACCCCACGTTATTTTTTTTGGGGGGTTCCCCCATTTTAATAGCTAGTAAAGGCTAGGTATTCAGCTGGGGGCTGATATTAGTAGCCTGGGAAGCTCCGTGGGTATTACCCCCTTCCCAGGCTTCAAACATTTACCCCAGCTGTCTGCTTAACCTCCGCTAGAGCCTAAAATTAAGGGGAACCCCACGCCAATTTTTTTTTAAATAAATCCTTTATTTTAACACTAAATGACAAGTACAGTAATCAACACTGTCACTGTACTTCATATATATGTGACTGACATGTTTCTATCTATCTAATCTATGTGTGAAGCTCTATTCTGTCTGTTATAAATTGTCGGCCGGCTTTTTTAAAGAGACGGTGCACGAAAACACTATTATTTTTTTTAATAAATCCTTTACACTAAATGACAAGTACAGTAAGCAACACTGTCACTGTACTTCATATATATGTGACTGACATGTTTCTATCTATCTAATCTATGTGTGAAGCTCTATTCTTTCTGTTGTAAATTGTCGGGTACCGGTGTATGCCGCTGCTGAATTGCCGGCTTTTCATGTCATTCTACATTATTCTTAGTTGTTTTACTTCATGTAGAATTAACCTACAAGGAAAGAAAGGGTTTATTTTCATTCCGATATTTGTGTCCCATTGACTTGCATTGGTTTCCGGTATCGGAATCGGCGATATCCGATACTTTTTGGGTATCGGCCCGATCCAATCCGATACGATATTTCCTGATATCGGAAGGTATCGCTCAACACTAGTCCTGACCAAAATCCCATTGAAAATCTTTGGGGTGAGTTGAAATCTGCCATTTGTAAAAAGAACCCTGAAAACATTCAAGAGCTTGAATAAACTGCAAAGGTAGAGTGGGGGAAATTCTAGCTGAGAAGTGCAAGAAGCTTATAGATGGCTACAAGAAATGTTTGGAGGCTGTTGCCAAAGTGTGTGCAACTAAGTATTAATTAGGGGTGCCTTTATTGCTGGCCTTGCTGTTTATTCAGTTTTTTCTTTGATATTACAACATGGAAGTTGAAAAACAATGTTCCACTGTTGCATTACTTTGGAAAACTAATTAAAAATTCCTGAGGATATAACTTTAATATATTTCCAAGTCTGAAGATATTGTACAGTTTATTAAAAAAATGAAGGGGTGTCAATAATGTTTATCAGCACGGTATTTATCCTCCAGGCATTGTAAAATTATGAATTTTTGTAATACTTCATAAACCTTTGCTTTCACATTCTGCAGTACCGTTTCACTCACAAAGTCAATTCATGCTCTTTTAGAAAATGCTTTCAACTATTGTTAATCCAAGATCTTGACTCTGCTTACAAACATTTCAGAGTAGAGAAATTGCCCTTCGTAAGCCTCTTTGCGCTCTACTTGTGTATTCAGGTAGGGTTATTCCCAAGCCATATTTGTAAATTGAATACAGGTCTTGGCAGATAAATTTCAAACAGCACTAAAGCATTTTTGGGACAGAAGGAAGCAAAAGAAATTAATGAAGAATATTATAAAAATTCATCAACTGACTTTACATTGCATGCATTATTCTGCTCTGTTAAATGGTCCAAAGTGGTCATTGTGGCAATTTTTTCCATGTAGACTTTGCGTCTGTGTGGAAAATCAACCTCAACCATGTGTGCTGGTAAACTGACTATAATGGGACTGTGTGCTCCCTGTGTGTGGTTCATGGTGCCATGGGCCAATTATACACTTGTCTGAATGAGCCCAAACTTTGGACTTTATCTGTAGCTTTGTGTAGTTTTGCTAATATCAGGTTTTAGTAATGGATCCAGTTTGAAACCCAAATTATGCAAGAAAGATTTTAAGGGAGGATAAAAAATAAACTTCTATGAGTTTACTGTTATTAATTATATTTACTACTACTTTTACGTATGCATACTGAATATCTATCCATCCTAAGTTTTTATCACACTGGCATCCGTTCTTACCTGATATTTTACTGTCTAAATTAAAAGCTATGTACACATTTACATCTTTTAAATTCCTGTCATACATGTCATGTATACTGTTCTGAGTCTACAGTTTTTTCTTCTGTAAACAGTAGTGATGAGCGAGCATTAAAATGCTCCGGTATTCGTTGCGCGGGTCGAGCAAATTGGAATGCTCGAGTGCTTGGTCCGAGTAATGAGCCAAATGTACGTCTATGGGAAACTCGAGCATTTTTCCGGCGGCTCCTCCCGGCGGTCTGCAGATTGCCTAAAAATTGGCCAAATCGATGGGAACAGTACTCAAAGGACATGGGAACAGCATGGGGAAGACCCCTGAAAGCATTTCTGACTCCCAGGTCAATGCTGTCAACAATGTTGTTAGAGGTATTATGCCACTTTTACAGACTCACAATAAAGCATACAAAAATGAAACCAAAATGGATTTTCCTGGGAAATATGTTAAGGAACATCCTTTCCAGGGTAATGCCTTGTATATAAGGCAAAATAAATAACTAAAAACAAAAAAGCTCCTCCACACCATGGGCTATGTTCACACATAGCGTTTTTGATTAGTGATGAGCAACCATACTCGCAAGTACTCGGTACTCACCCGAGCATCTCAGTACTCGAGATGCTCGGAGCTCGCCTAGTACTTGCGAGATGGTCGGGCGGATGCTCGGGTCCCCTCCCTGCATGTTTGGCACTCTTTAGAGCGCCAATCAACATGCAGGGATTGCCTTCCACTCATTGTATAGCCGCAGCCATGATGGTTGTGTTATTACAGTGATTGGCTGGCCGCACAGCGTCATCAGGTCTATATCAGACCTGGCGCTGCTGTGCTCGTCACAGTCACTCCAGAATCAGGCAGAGTAGGGAGAGGTGCTGCTGCGTCACGGAGAGATTTGCTTGTGTATTAGGTAGTGTAGGGAGAAAAACCGTACATTACACATATCCATCTTAACAAACAGTCCTTCTGAGGACTAATCCATTTGCAGAGATATCAGGCAGGCAGGGTATATAGGCAGGCAGTGTATATAGCAGACTGCAATGCATATAGCACAAGAGGCTCCATTCCAATACTGCCTTCTGCTGCTGTTAGATATTTCTATACAAAGGCCCAGGTCTCAGGGGCCAGGAATACTATTTTTTTGGATCTTAAACCTCACTATTTGCTTAAAAAGCAATGCAGAGAACACTGTTTTTCTGCTCCATTTGCTTGTTGGCACTGTAGAATACAGCCAGGTCCTTTCCATATTACAGCACTAGAAATCTAGCTACTCAAAACTGTGTTTTCTCTGTCACACTGATCACATAAACGTTGTCAGAAAATACTGCCATTTCTGGCCTCCATCAAAAATTTCTTTCAGTGTGTCAGTGAAGCAATTCACACCAGTTTGCTGTTCAAACTAGCTACCTACAGGCCAGGTATTTAAAACTCTGTTTTTCCCCTCACCCATAACAGCACATCTTGAGAGAGGGATCCGCCCCACCAAGGATAGGAAACCATCTGAAATAAAAGGGCGGTACCTCTCCCTCGCTTCAGTTGGTTTCCTGTCCTTGATGGGAACCTGTCTAGAAGAAAGAAGACTTACCTGGGGCTGTTCCGGTGTGGAAGAGCGAGCACTTGCCTGTGCACCGGCTTCCAGTCTCCAGAAGCGCCGTCCGCAGCTCCCCTGGGGTCCTGCATCCGAGCGGGCGCATGCGGTGAGGCAGGCTCCGTCCTCCTGCAGACCGCGGCGCCGTCCTCCCCCTGCCGCTCCTGTCGGCCGCGCTTCCGGGTATGACGCGCCTGACGTCACAGCGCGGGGCACGCTGGGAGAGGCGTGCCAGGTGACGTCAGGGGGCGGCGCCCGATCCAAGATGGCGGCGCCCTGTGAAGCATTCCAGGCCGTTTTTTTTCGGACTGGAGCTCCGGCCTGGGAAAGGGGGAGGGCCCATGAATCGGAGGAGGTTCTGGATGGCCCTATTTTAGGGGGGGGGTTATCCTGGAAGCGTGGTATGCTTCTGAAGCATGGCTGACCAGGATAGCCAAGAGCAGCAGCTAACCCCCCTCCTCAGCAACGGAAGAAGCAGAGGGATGCCTCGCACACAGACAACCGCTTGAGCAATCGTAGTGGCAGCCGCAGGAGCAAGGTGTCAAGTGCCTCTGGACCATCCAGAAAGGAATCATCGGTTCCGCTACAGCCTCCGAATCCGGTACCCGTTTGTGACTTCCGGGGGTGAGTGATCTTCGTGAATGTCACCTTTTAGTAATGGGAAGTCTCTTATGTGATTCCTTTTTAGAGGAGCCTAAGAAGAGTAGCGCCAAGCAAAAGCACAGAATGTGTGCCCTATGCCAAACTTCCCTCCCCATAGATTGGCAAAAGCCGCTTTGCCCAAACTGTGTTGCTAAAACTATAGTGGAAAATTCCCTGGATTTCGCATCTAATTTAAAGTCTATAGTCCACGCAGAGGTTCAGGTGTCCCTGAAGGGGTTGCTTAGAGGAAAGAAAAGATCCCATAGAGATGTCTCCTCCAACTCTGATTCCTCCCAGTCCGAGGATCTGTGGCTGAGTGATTCATCATCCTCTTCCTCATCGAATAACGGTAGACCCTGCTTCCCCATTGAGAGTACGGATAGGCTGGTTAGAGCAGTCAGATCAACCATGGGTCTGGGGGAGGAGAAAGCATACAAATCCCGGGAAGACATTGTTTGCGGGCCTTGGAGAGAAAAAGAGATGCTCCTTTCCGGTAAACATTAAAATTTAGGGCCTCATTGACCGGCAGTGGAGGAAACCATAAAGATCAGTGGCCTTACCCTCCTTCTCTAAAAGAAGGTACCCCTTCGAAGAGAAGGACTCTGAGCCTTGGGACTGTAGCCAGGTCATCCAAAAAATCTTCCCTGCCCTTGGAGAACTCTGGCGTTCTAAAAGATGTCCTTGATAAAAAGGCTGACTCCTTTCTGCAGCACACTTGGGAAGCTGCAGCAGGAGGCATGAAGCCAGCGGTAGCTAGCACCTGTGTGGCAAGATCCCTAATGGTGTGGCTCCAACAGTTGGAGGACCAACTTAAAGATAAAAAGGTCTCTAGGGATAGAATCCTTTCAGATCTACCCCTAATGCAGGCAGCATTGGCCTTCCAGGAGGACTCTTCAGCAGACTCAGACCTGCTGCTATAGCAGAAAGCCTGACAATCTAATGCTGCCAGATGGGCCTTGTGGCTCAAAGGTTGCCCAGGGACCTACAGTCAAAGCATAAATTGTGTTCCCTCCCGTGTGACGGTAGACTCCTGTTTGGCCAGAAGTTGGAAGACCTTTTAACAAAGGCAGGCGATAAGAACAAAGGGTTTCCAGGATTTTCAGGGGACTCAAAAAGGTTTGGTTTTCGGAGGAGGAAATTTAATCGGGGTCGCCCTCCAGGAGACAGGAGAAGATGGGAGACCAAGTCCAAAAAGGAGTCGGGCTATATGTTTGGAGGACCGTCCTCAAATACAAAGAGATCCTCCCAATGATGCCAAGCCAGAGGTTGGGGGGAGGCTTTCCCACTTTTTTCCAGCTTGGAAAGCAATTACAGCAAACCCCTGGATTCTGAACATTGTAAGTGGTGGCCTGAAGGTACAGTTCAGCCAGATCCCTTGTCGGACCTTTGTGGTTACCCCCAAAAGGAAGGTCCAGGAAGAACAGATAACACTGGAAGCAGAAATATTAGGGCTAGTAAGGAAACGAGTCCTTCTCGAAGCGCCGATACCACAAAGAGGGAAGGGATTCTATTCCCCTCTGTTCATGATAAAAAAAAACAACGGGTCCTTAAGGACCATCATCAACCTCAGGAGTCTGAACCAGTTAATAGAAAACAGACTTTCAAGATGGAGTCAGTGAGCTCGGCAGTGAAGCTCTTACACCACAATTGCTTTATGGCAGTAATAGACTTGAAGGACGGATATTATCACGTCCCAATTCATCCAGACTACCAGATGTATCTGAGAGTAGCCCTGTTCATTCAGGAAGAGCTGAGGCATTTTCAGTTTGCTGCCCTACCCTTCGGCCTCTCCATAGCCCCGAGAATATTTACAAAACTAATAGCGGAAGTAACTGCCTTTCTACGAATCAAGAACGTAGTGATCGTACCCTATTTAGTCGACTTCTTAATAGTAGAGAAATCAAAAGTCCACTGCTCCAGTCAACTTCAAGAAGTCACGACGGTGTTGCATCAGCTAGGGTGGTGGGTAAATTCCCAAAAGTTAAAACTAACCTCCTCAAGGACTCAGACCTTCCTAGGTCTAATCCTAGAATCTCCAAGCCTGCTTCCTCCCAGAAGACAAGGTCCGCAAATTGATCATTTTAGTCTTGAAAGCCATGCGATCTCCAGTGATGTCCCTAAGAGAGGCAAAGTCCCTCCTGGGCTCTATGACGGCCTGTCTCCCAGCAGTCAAATGGGCTCAGGGGCATATGAGACTTCTTCAGTGGGAGGTCCTGTCAGCGCAGAGGTCCTTCAACGGGGATTTAGAAAGCAAGTTCTCTCTCTCCCCAGAAGCTGTAGATTCCCTTTCATGGTGGACAGACAGGGGAAATCTGACCTCAGGCGTACAGTGGTCCAGACCAGTAGATCGGGTGATTACGACCGATGCGAGCAGTTCCGGATGGGGGGGGTCATCTGGCAGAGCTCTCAATACAGGGTCACTGGACATACCATGAGATGGGGGCATCCTCAAACATAAAAGAGCTTTGGGCAGTAGAGAGATCCCTCATAGGCTTCCTTCCTCACATTCAGGGTCACCACGTCCAGGTCAGACAACCGGACATAAGTAGCCTATGTGAATCATCAGGGGGGAACAAGATCACGCTCTCTGATGGCTGTGGCAGACAGAATCCTTCATCTGGCAGAGCGACACCTCCCATCCTTCAGTGTCCTTAACATAAAGGGGGTAGAAAACGTAACGGCAGATTTTCTCAGCCGCCATACCCTAAGACAGGGGGAATGGAGCTTAAACCCAGGGGTCTTCCAACAGATTGTCCAGTTATGGGGGCAGCCAGATATAGACCTGTTTGCCACAAGACCAAACAGGAAGGTAGACAGATTCTGTTCCTTAAATCCAGCAGAAAGTCCCCATGCCGTGGATGGCCTCCAGATCTCTTGGAAGTTCAGGAAGGCCTATGCCTTTCCCCCGTTAGTAATGGTTCCAGTAGTGGTGAGGAAGATTCGGGAGGAAGGCGCAAGGGTAATTCTTATAGCTCCTTTTTGGCCCAAGAGGCCTTGGTTCTCCCTGCTTCGACTAATGTCTGTTTCAGGTCCCTGGGTTCTACCAGAAAGGCCGGACCTTCTCATTCAGGGACCAGTATTCCACGCCCAAGCCAGAGGTTTCCATCTTGCGGCGTGGAATTTGAGAGGTCACTAATAAGTAGCAAGGGATTTTCACCAGGGTTAGTCTCTACCTTGCTGGGTAGTAGGAAACCAATAACGACTAAGATTTATAACCGAGTCTGGAGTAAATTCCTAGAATTTATAGATGCCCCATTATCAGACAAGCCTCCAATCAGGGGAATCTTGGAATTTCTGCAAAAGGGGTGTGACCTGGGTCTAACCACAGGGACTCTTAAAGTTCAGGTGTCGGCATTGGGGGCACTCTATAATTGTAACTTGGCTGGGAACAGGTGGGTCTCGAGGTTTATCAAGTCCTGTGCCAGAGCCAGACCAGTTTGGTCCCTAAGAGTTCCTTCCTGGGACCTGAATTTGGTCTTGAACGCACTTACCAGTGACCCGTTCGAACCCCTACAGAATGTCTCTCCAAAGATCCTCACCCTTAAGACCATCCTCTTAGTGGCCTTAACGTTGGCTCGTAGTGTGGGTGACTTGCAGACCCTTTCGGTTAATCCTCCCTACACGCAAATTTTTAACGATAGGGTCACCTTGCGTCCAGATCCAGCATACCTTCCCAAAGTGGTATCTAGATTTCACTGTAACCAGGAGATTGTACTACCCTCGTTTTGCAGCAATCCTAAGAACCCAGGGGAAGTTAGGTTCCATAACCTAGATGTTAGAAGATCCCTACTACAGTACATTAACATTAGTAGTGTATGGCGGAAGGACTATTCCTTGTTCCTGGCCTTTCAGGGGAGTAGGAAAGGTCACGGGGTGTCCAAGGGTACCATTTCTAGGTGGCTTAGGGAGGCCATTTGCTTAGCATATACGTCCACAGGAGTTCCGGCCCCTGATAATGTCAGGGCTCATTCCACCAGAGCCGTCGCAACCTCCTGGGCGGAAAGGGCAGACGTCTCAATTGATCAGATATGTAGAGCTGCTACTTGGTCTACACCATCCACCTTCTTTAAACGCTATCGGTTGGATCTGTCCTCCTCTGACCTCACCTTTGGGAAAAGGGTACTTCAGGCGGTGGTCCCTCCCTAGGGTGCTCATAATTCTCCAAAATTCTCTCAAGGTGTGCTGTCATGGGTGAGGGGAAAACACCAAGGTTACTTACCAGTAGCCAGTTTTTCCTGAGCCCATGACAGCACCCGTAGTTTCCCCCCCTATTTTTTCTGTTTCTCACACCCTGGTGTGCACTGTTTTGGGTGTTATATATATTGTGATGTAGCAGACATCCCTTTAATGGTTCGGTGTGTTTTTGAATGACCATGTACCTTCCCCTTTAACGGACTGGTCACATGACTGTGACATCACACAGGTCCTTATGCACACAGAGGGTGTGGACACATGAGTCTGACATCAGTTAAGGTCCTATCTGTGAGTGTGCTGCAAGATATATAAACCTTGTGTGTTCCTGTGTGGGTGTGTTCCGGTGTGTAGGAGTTCCTATGTGTTGGGAGCTCCTGTGTGGGCACCGTGTGAGAGGCACGAGGCTGTTCCCTGTGTGTGTGGGGAACACCGCTCCTGTGAGGCCTGGTGAGGCCTGGTGGAGGTGAAGCCTGGATACCTCTGTGAGAGTGTGTGGGATGCCAGTGAGCCTCGGAGTGCCACACAAGCATCCTAGTGGACTCCGGTGGAGGTGAAGCCTGGATTCCTCTGTGGGAGTGTGTGGGATGCCAGTAAGCCTCGGAGTGCCACACAAGCGTCCTGGAGGGTGAACCTGGATATGAGATGATTAATATGCCAGTAAGCCTTGGACGGGAGTAACGGCTGGAGACCACGTAGGGTAAGCCGTGAAGCCACAGTGGTGGCGTATGAAATGGACTGAAAGCCAATAAAGGTAATACTCTTTATGTTATGGACATTTTTATGGACATTGTTTTATTACCTTGCGGAAGGCTGTAATTAGAGTCAAGTGGGCCAGTCTGCCACTTGGGCTCGTGGACATGTTGTATATGAAATACGGTTTATGGAATGTAATAAACTGTGGATTGTGAAAAACGGCAAAGGGGTTGCTGGTGTGCAGTGATTGACGCAGCAAAGCGAGTATCCCCCAGGATAATAAGTAGCTCTGCCTTACAATATATATTGTAGGTGTTGGTTTTATGCGTAACCTGTTTTGGGAGGTCCTCTCAATGCTCTGTAAACAACTGAAGCGAGGGAGAGGTACCGCCCTTTTATTTCAGATGGTTCCCTGTCCTTAGTGGGGCGGATCCATCTCTCAAGGTGTGCTGTAATGGGCCCAGGAAAAACCGGCTACCGGTAAGTAACCTTGGTGTTTCACATATACGTGGATCACATATACGTTGTCAGAAAATACTGCTATTTCTGGCCTCCATTAAAAATTTCTTTCAGTGTGTCAGTGAAGCAATTCACACCAGTTTGCTGTTCAAACTAGTTACCTACAGGCCAGGTATTTAAAACTTTGTTTTCTCCGTCACACGGATAACATATAAGTTCGCTCCAAACTCAGTCATTTGTAGTGAGCGTGGAAGATACTGTCCTCCATTTAAAATGGGCAAGGCACGTGGCAAGGGACGGGGAACTGGACGTGATGGTGATGGTGCATGCAGAGGACAAGGCCGTGGACAAGCTGAAATTGTGCCACAACAAACACCCACATCTTCTCACCCGACTTTCTGTCCCAATTCCTAGGGGACCGCAGCACACCACTATTGAACCCAGAGAAGTGTGAAAAGGCTGTTGGTTGGATAGTGGATAATGATTCCAGTCACTTAGCCACCACCACCACCGTGTCTTCCACACGGTCAAGTCTCAGTAGCCGTGAGTCTTTACCGCATATTCCTCACCCTGATCCTCCTTCCTCCCACCATGCCGAGTACCCAGAGACAACTGATCCCACACTTGGACACTCTGAAGAGCTGTTCGCTTTTCCATTTATAGATTCGGGCCTCTCACCCAGTGCACTTGAAGCGAGGCAAGAGGAGATCGCGTGTAGCGATGCCCAAATATTTGAACAGCCACGGTAACAAGAAGGTGATGGTGGGAAAGAGTCACAAGAGGTGGACGATGATGAGACACAATTGCCAGAAAGTCTGGCGGAGGACCAGAGTGCAGAAGTGGAAGACGAGGTGGTGGATGATATAGTGACTTAACCAACCTGGCAGGAGGACATGCAGAGTGAGGAAAGCGGCACACAGGGGGAGGTAGGCAGAGCACTCCAGCAGGCATGAAGAAGCAGTGTGGTGGCCGCAGACAGAAGGAAGGCAACCATTCCCTGTAGCACCAACACAAAGGAAGTTGCCAGTATAACTATTAGGTCTTCCTGTGTCTGGTTGTATTTTAAAGACTCTGGCAAAAAAGGCCATTTGCACCACCAGCCAGGCCATCATCAGCACATCAGGTACATGGCAGAAAAGCACCCGACTTTGTGGGCAGAACCCAAGGGCCCAGGAAAAATGTCTGCGGGAGGCACCATTGCTTCTTCCGCTGTCGTGCATGCAAGCCAATCCCCTGTCCATGGTGCATGCGAAGATGCCTCCTGCCCTGCACCTGTTGCTGCACACTCTCAATTAACAGCATCAGGAAGCACGTCCACGTCTTTGTCCCAGCCCAGCGTTCAGGTGTCCACACACCAGTCCTTGGAACGCAAGAGCAAATAAGCAGCCAATGCCCCACACACCACACTACTAAATTCTCACATTTCACGACTGCTTGCCTTTTAGGCTCGTGGAGACGGAAGCATTCCGCCACCTGATGGGGGCGGCCATCCCTCGGTACTTGGTCCCCAGCCGCCACTATTTCTCCCGGTGTGCCATCCCCGCATTACACAAGCACGTGTCCCAAAACATTAGCAGTGCCCTCAACAACGCAGTTACCGGGAAAGTCAACCTAATCACGGACACGTGGACAAGTGCTTGTGGGCAGGGACGGTACATCTCGCTGATGGCACACTGGGTTAACATAGTGGAAGCCGGAATCCAGTTGGACCTTGGGACGGAACACGTCCTCCCGACGCCAAGGATTGCAGGCCCTAGGTCAATCAGGGTTGCCCCTATGGTCTACAGCTCCTACACCTCAGCCTCCATCTCCAAAATGACCACATCAGTCACAAGCTGGAAGCACTGCAGCACTGACTCAGCCAAGCGGAAACAGGCTGTGCTGAAGCTAATATGCTTAGGTGACAAATCGCACAATGCTGAAGAGTTGTAGACAGCTATGAAAGAGCAGGCAGATATGTGGCTCACACCGCTGAACCTACAGCCAGGCATGGTCGTGTGTGACAATGGCCGGAACCTGGTGGCGGCTCTGAGGCGAGGCGAGCTCACACCCGTACAATGCCTGGCCCATGTGCTTAACCTCGTGCTTCAGCGGTTTCTCAAATCCTACCCAGAGCTGCCGGATCTGCTTGTTAAAGTACGCCGCCTGTGTGACCATTTTAGAAAGACACCTACAGCTTCCGCCGCCGTTACCGTATTTCAGCAGTGTTTGAAGCTTCCGGCTCAAAGACTGGTGTGTGATGTCCCCACGAATTGGAACTCTACATTGCAGATGTTGGGAAGGATTTGTGAGCAGAAGAGGGCAGTTGTTGAGTGCCAGCATCAACAAGGCCGTCAGTATTCAGTTCAGACTCCACACATAAGACCTCAGGAGTGGACATGGATGTAAAACATATGTACCATCCTCCAAAACTTTGAGGACTCCACCAAGATGGTGAGCGGTGATGATTCCATAATTAGCATCACCATCCCGCTTCTCTGTCTTCTGAAAAGCTCTTTGCTCACAATCAAAGAGGATGCATTGCAGGCGGAGCACGATGAGATGGAGCAAGGAACCATACAGGGTGATTACACTCAGCCTAGCCTCATCTCATCCCAATGTGGATTGGGTGACAATGAGGAAGAGGAGGAGGAGGAAGGACAGGAGCTAGTTTCATGCGCTATAGAAAGTAGTACGTGCACAGCTGTCATACTGTCTGTGGATGGCCAGAGGACAGCGAGGTGGAGGATGAGGAAGAGAGCATGGTCAGTCATCTTCTTGGTGAGGACATGGAAGTCTTGCCTGTTAGTAGTCTGGCGCGCATGGCTGAGTTTGTTACGCTGCCTTTCACGTGACCCTTGCATTCTCAAAATTTTGGGTGACAGTCATTACTGGTTGGTGACACTTCTAGACCCACGCTACAAGGAGAACTTTATATCTCTTATTTCTGAGGCGGGCAGGTCTACAAAAATGGGGCTGTACCAGAAGGCCCTTGTTGCGGAACTATTAAAAAAATTCCCATCTGAAAACGCTGGCGGCAGAGGGCTCACTTCGTTGCACAACCAAGGAGTACAGGCGAGAAAGAACAACTTCAATCCAGCAGAGGCAGGGGAACACTGTCAAAGTTCTGGGAGAGTTTTCTTAGCCCCTCCCATGGCACAGGTCCTGAGGCGTGGGGCGCTATCACAAGGAGTGCAAAGTTTGGGAACATGCTGAGGGAGTACCTTGCCAACCGTACCAACATCCTCTGTGATTCCTCTGTGCCTTATAATTATTTGGCATTCAAACTGGATATGTGGAATGAACTGGCTCTCTATGCCTTGGATGTCCTGGCCTGCCCTGCCGCCAGCGTTTTGTCAGAGCTGATTTTTAGTGCCGCTGGTGGAATTATAACTGATAAGTGCATCTGCCTGTCGACTGAAAATGCTGACAGGCTGACTCTTATGAAAATGAACAAGGGCTGGATTGGGCCAGACTACTCAACACCACCGAATGATAGCAGCGTAACATAAACTCAAATCCAGTGTCTTTTCTTGCGAGGTATATTTCCATGCACCTTTTCACACCCAGACATGGGTATACGCTTCTTGATTTTATCATTTTGCTCTTGTCCTCCTCCTTCTCCTCATCCTCCACTACCATATCACCAGGGTGACCGTGGTCCGTGATGCAACACCCTCACAATTTTTTTTAAAGGGTGTTTATGATGCCCGTAATAAAATTTATTTATACAGTATGTTCATGAATACCCCCCAGGGGTAAATGTTTGTCAGTCCATACACTTAGTGCATGGGCATTACAAGTATTGGAGGCCTGCTCCTTTCCTTTCCTTTCTTTCTCTTCCAAGGGGCATTGGAGGCACTCCAATAAATTTTTGGCATCCCTTGCATTCACTGCATAGGCAAACACAATGGGAGACCTACTTCCTAATAATGGGAATATTGTTTTCAGGAGGCCCTCCTCTAAGTCTCTTCAAAGGGGTATTGGGGTGCATCCAAATTTTGGGCAGCCCTGGCACTCACTGCATATGCAATAACAGTATAGGAGACCCACTCTTTAATAATGGGAACAATAAAACATAGCCGGCAGATGGCTCTCTAAGAATAGTGAGGGCCGATTGCTGGCCATTTAAGAATAGTAAAGGCCGCCTGATGGCCCTATAAAAATAGGCTTTGTGACTTTCAGAGTCCCTCCTTCATAAATGAAACACGATGTGTCTGATGATATCTCACACACCACATGGCCAGATAAAGTTGTAAATTGTTAAAATGACATTTCCTGGTGAATGCATTTGTCACTGTTGAAAACAATGCAAAAGTGAAAAAACACATGAAAAATGCTACGTGTGAACATAGCCCAAGGTATGGAGGAGCATTTTAGTCTTTGGTTATTTATTTTGCTTTATATTCAAGTCATTACCCTGGAAAGGATGTTCCTTAACATATTTCCCAGGAAATTCCATTTTGGTTTCGTTTTGGTATGTTTTATTGTGAGTCCGTAAAAGTGGCGTAATACCTCTGACAATGTTGTGGACAGAAGTGACCTGGGAGTTAGAAATGCTTCCAGGGGTCTTCCCCATGTTGTTCCCATGTCATTTGAGCACTGTTCCTATCGATTTGGGCAATTTTTTGGCACTCTGCAGACCGCCGGGGGGAGCCGCCTGAAAAATTCTCGAATTTCCCATAGACTTACATTGGGCTCGTTGCTCGGGTCGAGCAAGTATTCCAATGTGCTCGACCTGAGCATCGAGCACCCAAGCATTTTAGTGCTCGCTCATCACTATTTTTGATGCATTTTTGCACTTTTGCATTGCTTTCAACCGTGACAAATGAATTCACCAGGAAATGTCATTTTAACATTTTACAACCTTATATGGCCATGTGGTGTGTGAAACATCATCAGACATATCCTGTTTCATTTATGGAGGGATTGTGAAAGTCACAAAGCCTATCTTTACAGCCTTCCTATTCTTAAAGGGTCAGCAGTCGGCTATGCTTTGTTGTTCCCATTATTAAAAATTGGGTCTCCTATATTTTTATTGCATATGCAGTGACTGCAAGGCCTGCCAAAAATTTGGACGCACCCCAATACCCCTTTGAAGAGACATACAGGAGGGTCTCAGTAAAAAAATGTACCCATTATAAAGGAGTGGGTCTCCTATAGTGGTAATGCCCATGCTGTGACTGCAAGGGCTGCCAAAATTTGGGAAAAACCCCACTAACAAGTTAAAGACACATAGAGCAGGGCCACAGTAATTACATGTTTCCATTAGAAAGGAGAGGGTCTGCTATACAGTGATACGATATGCAGTGAGTCCAACGGCTGCCAAAATTTAGGAAAAAACCCACTAACAATTTAAAGACACATAGAGCTGGGCCACAGTAGCGACATGTTCCCATTAGAAAGGAGAGGGTCTGCTATACACTTATAGGTATTGTGAGGCAGTGACCAGGATCGTATATGAGGGACGTTAAATATCCCCCAAAATGTGTACAGAGATCTATTAAACCTCTTGGATTGCATGGCAGTCACAGACACAGCTGCGGCTGCAATGCAGGAATGAAGTTGAGAATTCACCTGGTCAAGCTATCTGGCTAAAGCAGATTAAGTAAAACCCGGCAGGGCCTTCATTTCTTGGAGAAGGCTACAGGAAGGCAATGGGGCAGCCTCCTCCCTCCAACCCAGGCTTTCCAGTGGCTCTTGCCACAGGTCCTTTAAAAACCCTGCATTAAGGGTTAGTGTTGTTCAGAGTTGGGGACCTGCTGGGAGCATAGCAGGAAAGCTTGGCAGACCTGTGAGTAGCTGAACCCACACCTGGGAAGGCTCTGCACCCGTCAGGCTCTGAGCGGCCCGGCGCGGCCGTTGCCCCGGCAACCGTTGTTATGGACTTGTGTTAACCCGGCTGCGAACCAGAGGACTTTTCTGTTTACCCGTGAGTCTGCTGAATGAAAGCTGCTTATGTTGGACTTGCTTGGGTCACTACCTCAGTTACTGCACGGTGTTAACACCACCGCCTTACAGCTTGGTGGAGAATGCGGGCATTGTGACTAAGGCATACCCCACCGGCAGCTGCATGACCACAATCTGGCCTGCCACCTTTCAGCCCCACCCTGTGGACAAAATGGAGGAGCTGTTAAAGCAGTTGGTACTCACCCAGCAGCAGCAGCTGCAGTCTCAGTGGCAACAGCAGGAACGGGAACAGCAGCGCAATCAGCAGCAGCAGCTACTGTACCAGCAGCAGCAGAAAAAACAAATGAACTGATGTTGCAACAGATTTCTGCCCTGCGGGAAATGACCACAATGCCGATCCCGGAACATTGAGAGGCCCGGGACAAGGTTCGCTCAGCATTGAGGAAGATGGGACTGAAGGACGAGGTGGAAGCCTTTCTGACCATCTACTGACCATCTATGAATGCACAGCAGAGCGGGGAAACCTACCAGCTGGCCAGTAGGCAGAAATGTTGGCTCCGTTATTGGTCGGCGATGCCCAGAAGGCCTACTTCAACCTCAGGCGGGAGGACGCCCAGGACTACCAGAGGCTCAAAGGTGAGATCCTTGCCCGACTGGGGGTCAATACATACGTGAGGGCTTAGTGCATATTTTCATGGGTCTTTATGGAGACCCGACCCTCCCGGTCTCAGGCTTATTACCTTCTGCAGCTGGTAAACAAGTGGCTCCAGCCTGAGACTTTGACTCCAGCCCAGATTGTTGAGAGGGTGGTGGTCGACCGGCTGGTGAGGACTCTGCCGGCCGCTATCCAATGTTGGGTGGGGCAAGGGGACCCTGGCACCCTCGACCAGGTGGTCAGCCTGATCGAGTGCTACTCGGCCACTCAGGACTTTATCTGGGACTCTGCCCTCTCGCAGCTGTCACGCTGATCCCTGCCAACCCCGGAACCGGTAAGGGGTCACGTCCATTTGCTGAGGACAGTCAGCACAATACCCGTGCTGAACGGGTACCCCGGGGTGAGTGACGGGAGACCGGTTCCCTCCCAAACGGTCACAAGAACTAACAGTGCCTCCTCAATTAGGTGCTGGTGGTGTCAGGGGCCAGGACATGTGGTTGCTAACTGCCCCCTGACTACAGAGCCCATGGACTGCGGGTATAACCGCCGGGTCTCAATGTATGCCCAGACCGTCTGCACTGCGAGTGCCGACCCCCCGAACAGTGAACCCCAACTGTGCCAGGTACTGGTTAATGGGTACCCCACGGAGGCCCTCCTAGATTTGGGGAGCATAGTGACCTTGGTTCATAGGTCACAGGTGGCAGGAGACAACCCCAGTGGACGGACAGTCGGAGTAGTGTGTATCCATGGGGATCTCCGAGAGTACCCAACCGCGGAAGTAGTTTTGTCCACGCCATGTGGCGACATACAACATGTGGTGGGGGTGGTAAAAACTCTTCCCTATGGGACTGTGTTGGGAAGAGACTTGCCCCTGTTTTGGACTCTGTGGAAAAACAAAATGTACTCTCCCCCGGTAAAATTTATTACAGGCGCTGTACCCGAAGAACCAGAGTCAGGGGTCCCTGCCGTAGGGGTGTCCAACCTAGGGACACAGTGTGACTCCGATAAGTTTCCCCTAGAGGCGTTGGCAGGAGAGTTCGAGGAGACCCCATCAATCCCTGAGCTTGAAGTGCCTCAGGGCACATTTGGGACAGCTCAGTTACAGAATCCCACCCTGACTCGGGCGCGGGATAGGGTATTAGAGGTAAATGGTGTAGCTCAACAGCCTAGTGCAGATACTGTTTTTCCACGCATGGTGGTCAATGGTGAGTTGCTCTATAGGGTAGATAAAATCAGGGATGAGGTCGTGGCACAGTTAGAGGTACCTCAGTCGTACCGTCGGGCGGTTCTGGAGATGGCACACACACACACCTGCTGGGTGGACACTTAGGGGTTAAAAAGACAGAAAAGAGTATCTTGCAGTGGTTCTTTTGGCCGGGAATTCACGCGGAGGTCCAAAAATACTGCGAATCCTGCCCCGAATGTCAGCTGACCACACCCACCGCAAGCTTCCGTAGCCCATTGGTACCTCTGCCAGAGATAGAGGTACCTTTTGAACAGATTGCAATGGATTTGGTAGGGCCCATTGTAAAATCCGCTCATGGCCACCAACATATACTTGTGGTCGTCGACTATGCCACCCTGTACCCGGAGGCTATGCCGCTACTCCACACCTCGACGAAACTGATTGCACGGAAGCTGTTTGCCATGTTCTGTCGCCTTGGGCTACTTAAGGAGATCCTGATGGATCAAGGGACCCCTTTTATGTCCAAGATGATGAGGGAACTGTGCAAACTGCTAAAAATAAAACAATTGCGTACCTCGGTGTACCACCCTCAAACCGACGGGCTAGTAGAATGGTTCAATAAAACCCTCAAGTCCATGTTAAAAAAGGTGGTTTCTAAGGACGGAAGGGATTTGGACATGTTGCTACCCTGTTTGATGTTCGCCGTCCGTGAGGTAACCTAGGCTTCCACAGGGTTTTCTCCCTTTGAGTTATTGTACGGCAGACACCATAGGGGTCTGTTGGACGTAGCCAAAGAGAAGTGGGAACAAGAGCCGACTCCACATAGGAGTATAATTGAACACGTGGCTAGTATGCAGGACCGGATCGCGGTGGTTACGCCTATCGTGAAAAAACATCTGTTAGATGCCCAGGTAGCACAGAGGCGCACATATAATAAAAGAGCCACGGTCAGGGCTTTTAACAAGGGTGATCGGGTGTTAGTACTTGTACCCACAGCTGAGAGTAAGCTCATGGCCAAGTGGCAAGAGCAATATGACGTTCGAGAAAAGGTGGGGGAGGTAAATTACCGGGTGTATCAGCCTGGAAGGAGGAAACCGGAGCAGCTTTATCATGTAAACCTGATAAAACCATGGAAAAATCGAGATTGTTTCATTACAGACGTCACTTCGTGCATGCCGTCAGAGAGTTCTCCACCTTCAGCCAGGGATGCATCCATGGAAGAGGTCAGGATAAGTGATGCTTTCACTAAACAGCAGCGACGGGAGGCTTGCTCGCTAGTACAGCAGAATACCGATGTGTTCTCAGAGCTACCGGGTAGGACTACGGTTCTCCAACATGACATTGTCACCGAACCTGGGGTAAGGGTACGAATGAGACCGTACCGGGTACCCGAAGCATGGAGGCAAGCCATCATGGCTGAGGTAGAACAAGTGCTCCAGTTAGGCGTCATTGAGGAATCACAGAGTGAGTGGGCTAGCTCCATCGTACTGATCCCGAAACCAGACAGATTGTTACGCTTCGGTAATGATTTCCGGAAATTAAATGAATTGTCGAAGTTGGACCTTTATGCAATGCCCAGGGTGGATGAGCTGATTTAGAGACTGGGGCAGGCCCAGTACTTTACCACGCTCGATCTAACCAAGGGTTACTGGCAGGTACCTCTCACGGAATCGGTGAAGGAAAAGACCGCCTTCATAACTCCGGAGGGTCTATATCACTATGTGGTCTTACCTTTTGGGTTACATGGGGCCCCAGCTACATTCCAGAGGCTGATGGACATAGTGCTCAAGCCTCATAAGGAGTATGCGTCCGCGTATCTAGATATTATCATCTTTAGCACCGACTGGCATACACATCTATCCCAAGCACAAGCGGTGCTGGATTCTCTCAGAGCCACGGGGTTAACGGCAAACCCCCAAAAAAGTACAATAGGGTTAGAGGAAGTCTGATATTTGGGGTATGTAATATAATCGCTGCACTCCCGTTCTGTGGTGCTCAAGAAGGGACCGTGCCCTAAATCTAGTAGGAATAACCTTGGCACTCAAGAGTATGTTCCAGTAATGAAAATTTATTGCAGTCCATTATAAACAATGACAAAACGTTTTGGTCACTTAGGACCTTCTTCAGTTGACTGCAGAGAACGCAAAATACTGTGAGTAAATAATATCAAAAAACTTTTTCACAATAATATATAAATCTAACATAATGTCAATATACATACATGTATCAATAATTGATGGGGATTCAGGAACAAGGGAAGAGGAAAAGGATCTGAGGAATTCCTACATGTGAATAAAGCTATCTCTATCCATTTGTGGTTATATGGAGAAAAATATATGGAGAAAATTACCTACCAGTATATGGACTGTGGTAGGATTAATGGACAAAAGCAAGTATCTTAAGAGGGTCCATAAAGGACTGCCTGGGAGTGAAAAAATAGTAAAATGAATTTATAAGTGAAGGCAAAAAGGTACCTTGTAAAGGTAGAAGGCACAATTACCTGGTTCAGGTAGGATGGACAGTGTTCTAGTGGCACCGCGGTATCCACCGCTGGTTATGCTGACCATCTGACTATGGGGGGGAAACCTTAAATAGGGGAGGGGATAGCAGGATAAACCAATCACTGCTAAAGTATTGAGGATGCGGTTTGCGCGAAACCGGAAGTGATGTCCTCACTATACCGGAAGTGACGTTTCAAGATCACGTGTGCGGTCCAAGGGAGGTGCGCTTGCGTTCCAATGTGCAGGAAGTGTCTGCGCTGGATCTGTGACTGAGAGTAATGGTACAAGGAGGTGCTCAGTGGCTCTGGGACCCCATTGGAGGATAAGGGGAAAGACTCTAGGGATAGGCAACATCTGTGAATGAAAAAGAAACAGTCAGGAGGAGGCAAAACATTTTGAAGCATCACAATCAATATTATCAGTATTTTTATTCGGTATGATGCTGTTTAAATTCCATATATAATATAAAGATCCGGTGTAACATAAGCCTCCCTATACAGGATAGGAAAATATTAAACAAAAGACAGAAGGTCATAATCCCTATTCAATCCCTTGGAGGCAAGAGCATCCATCTCGTGGATCCAAAAGGCCTCCCTCTGTTTTAGGAGGCGAATGCGGTCACCTCCGCGTCGTGGTGGTGGGACTTGTTCCAAGACCTGGTACCTCAATTGAGAGATGTTATGTCCCATGGTGACAAAGTGGTGGGGGATGGGCAGAAGCAGATTCTTGCACCTTATTGTGGATTTATGTTTTGATATTCTATCCCGTATGGGCTGTGTAGTCTCTCCTATATATATCAGTCCACAGGGGCATTTAATAAGGTATATTACAAATGCGCTTTCACAGGTATAGTAACCTTTGATATTGTATTTCTTGCCTGTCTGTGGGTGGTACACTATATTGCCTTTAAGGACATTGTTACATTGTCTACATTGTAGACATGGAAAGGTACCCGTCTTGGGATTCTGGAGAAAACGTTGTGTGGGTCCCGGTTTACTGGTGCCGATGTCGGCTCGAATCAGGGAGTCCTTAAGGTTAGGGGCTCGCTTGAAACAGGGCATGAACGGTTTTTGAAAGCTGGTAATGGATGGGTAACCGGTGCGTAAGATATTCCAATGTTTGCGAATAGTTTTATGGAGTATATAAGCGAAGGGGTGATAAGTATGGACGAATGGAATCCGATCAGACTTATCTGGGTGTGCTCTTGTAGGGTCACCTGGTTGGGGCTGTAGGATGGATGCAGGGTATCCTCTCTCTTTAAAATTTTGTACCCATCTCCCGTAGTCTCTGTTGACGGGTGGTGGGGTCTGTGACTATACGTTCGACCCTAGTGAATTGCGATCTCGGTATCGATTTTTTTATATGTGCTGGATGGTTGCTCGTATAGTGCAGCAGACCATTTCGGTCTGTCGGTTTAGTGTAGAGATCTGTGGTGAGAAAGCCCTCTCCATCTTTGATAACTACTGTATCTAAAAAGCTCATTTTGTGTGGGTCAGAAGTTATTGTAAATCCCAAACCTGGCCAAGCCGTGTTTAGATCCGTAAAGAAGGTTTCTAAGGTTTCCATGGGACCATTCCAGATGCAAAAAATATCATCTATAAATCTCTTCCAAATAACTGAATGAGATCGGAAGAGAGGGTGAGTATAGACAATTGAGCTTTCAAAGGCTGACATGTAACAATTAGCGAAAGGAGGCGCTACATTTGACCCCATTGCGGTACCTTTTATCTGTAAATAGTATCTGTCCTGGAATAGAAAGTAATTTTTGGTGAGCACTAAAGTAAATAGGTCTAGGGCCAGTTCAATTACTCGTGGATCTATCTGGGATTTTGTAAGTAGGGTCTTCACCGAGTGAAGCCCCCGGTCGTGCGGTATTGAAGTATAGAGATTCTTTACGTCAAGGGACACCAGTAACGCAGTGGTGGGGACCTGTTTCAGGTCTGTCAAAGTTTTAAGGAATGAACCTGTGTCCAACAGGAATGATGGGCTCCTCTGTATCAGTGGTGTGATGATCTTCTCTAGAAATATAGATAGAGGGGAGAGTACCGAATCGGTCGAGGCCACAATAGGACGACCAGGGGGTTCAGTGAGATTTTTATGTATTTTCGGTAGAACGTAAAATACAGGTGTAATTGGATGTGTTTTGATGAGAAAATCACCAGTTTTCGCATCTATTGTCCCTGCCGTCATGTGTCTGTTAATAGTAGTCCGTATCAGATTACTGAACTGGGAAGTGGGATCCTGGGAAAGTTGGCAATAGGTGGTGGTGTCGCTGAGTTGGCGTTCTATTTCGTTGATATATTTGACTCTATCCATAACGACAATGGCACCCCCCTTGTCTGCCGGTTTAATAATCAGGTCTTTATCATCCCTGAGGCTGGTTAAAGCCTGTTGGTCCAGGGCGGACAGGTTGGGTTCATAATGGAGTTTCCCCCTGTCCACCCTGGATCGCAGATCACGGAAAGCTGTGTCCACGAAACCAATGAAAGTTTCCAGAGCATGGGAACCATGGGGTGGCCTATATATACTCTTGTTAAATAGACCCAGGCTCCTTGCCGTGATTGCTACATCCCGATTGGTGGCAGGAGGAACTGCAGCGTCATTAGGGGGGAAGAAATCTTAGCAAGGTGTGTGTTTAATCTTAAAGAACGATAAAAGCGTTGCAGCTCCATATCTATTTAACAAGAGTACATATAGGCCACCCCATGGTTCCCATGCTCTGGAAACTTTCATTGGTTTCGTGGACACAGCTTTCCGTGATCTGCGATCCAGGGTGGACAGGGGGAAACTCCATTATGAACCCAACCTGTCCGCCCTGGACCAACAGGCTTTAACCAGCCTCAGGGATGATAAAGACCTGATTATCAAACCGGCAGACAAGGGGGGTGCCATTGTCGTTATGGATAGAGTCAAATATATCAACGAAATAGAACGCCAACTCAGCGACACCACCACCTATTGCCAACTTTCCCAGGATCCCACTTCCCAGTTCAGTAATCTGATACGGACTACTATTAACAGACACATGACGGCAGGGACAATAGATGCGAAAACTGGTGATTTTCTCATCAAAACACATCCAATTATGCCTGTATTTTACGTTCTACCGAAAATACATAAAAATCTCACTGAACCCCCTGGTCGTCCTATTGTGGCCTCGACCGATTCGGTACTCTCCCCTCTATCTATATTTCTAGAGAAGATCATCACACCACTGATACAGAGGAGCCCATCATTACTGTTGGACACGGGTTCATTCCTTAAAACTTTGACAGACCTGAAACAGGTCCCCACCACTGCGTTACTGGTGTCCCTTGATGTAAAGAATCTCTATACTTCAATACCGCACGACCGGGGGCTTCACTCGGTGAAGACCCTACTTACAAAATCCCAGATAGATCCACGAGTAATTGAACTGGCCCTAGACCTATTTACTTTAGTGCTCACCAAAAATTACTTTCTATTCCAGGACAGATACTATTTACAGATAAAAGGTACCGCGATGGGGTCAAATGTAGCGCCTCCTTTTGCTAATTGTTACATGTCAGCCTTTGAAAGCTCAATTGTCTATACTCACCCTCTCTTCCGATCTCATTCAGTTATTTGGAAGAGATTTATAGATGATATTTTTTGCATCTGGAATGGTCCCATGGAAACCTTAGAAACCTTCTTTACGGATCTAAACACGGCTTGGCCAGGTTTGGGATTCACAATAACTTCTGACCCACACAAAGTGAGCTTTTTAGATACAGTAGTTATCAAAGATGGAGAGGGCTTTCTCACCACAGATCTCTACACTAAACCGACAGACCGAAATGGTCTGCTGCACTATACGAGCAACCATCCAGCACATATAAAAAAATCGATACCGAGATCGCAATTCACTAGGGTCGAACGTATAGTCACAGACCCCACCACCCGTCAACAGAGACTACGGGAGATGGGTACAAAATTTTAAAGAGAGAGGATACCCTGCATCCATCCTACAGCCCCAACCAGGTGACCCTACAAGAGCACTCCCGGATAAGTCTGATCGGATTCCATTCGTCCATACTTATCACCCCTTCGCTTATATACTCCATAAAACTATTCGCAAACATTGGAATATCTTACGCACCGGTTACCCATCCATTACCAGCTTTCAAAAACCGTTCATGCCCTGTTTCAAGCGAGCCCCTAACCTTAAGGACTCCCTGATTCGAGCCGACATCGGCACCAGTAAACCGGGACCCACACAACGTTTTCTCCAGAATCCCAAGATGGGTACCTTTCCATGTCTACAATGTAGACAATGTAACAATGTCCTTAAAGGCAATATAGTGTACCACCCACAGACAGGCAAGAAATACAATATCAAAGGTTACTATACCTGTGAAAGCGCATTTGTAATATACCTTATTAAATGCCCCTGTGGACTGATATATATTGGAGAGACTACACAGCCCATACGGGATAGAATATCAAAACATAAATCCACAATAAGGTGCAAGAATCTGCTTCTGCCCATCCCCCACCACTTTGTCACCATGGGACATAACATCTCTCAATTGAGGTACCAGGTCTTGGAACAAGTCCCACCACCACGACGCGGAGGTGACCGCATTCGCCTCCTAAAACAGAGGGAGGCCTTTTGGATCCACGAGATGGATGCTCTTGCCCCTTGGATTGAATAGGGATTATTACCTTCTGTCTTTTGTTTAATATTTTCCTATCCTGTATAGGGAGGCTTATGTTACACCGGCTCTTTATATTATATATGGAATTTAAACAGCATCATACCGAATAAAAATACCGATAATATTGATTGTGATGCTTCAAAATGATTTGCCTCCTCCTGACTGTTTCTTTTTCATTCACAGATGTTGCCTATCCCTAGAGTCTTTCCCCTTATCCTCCAATGGGGTCCCAGAGTCACTGAGCACCTCCTTGTACCGTTACTCTCAGTCACAGATCCAGCGCAGACACTTCCTGCACATTGGAACGCAAGCGCACCTCCCTTGGACCGCACACGTGATCTTGAAACGTCACTTCCGGTATAGTGAGGACATCACTTCCGGTTTCGCGCAAACCGCATCCTCAATACTGCAGCAGTGATTGGTTTATCCTGCTATCCCCTCCCCTATTTAAGGTTTCCCCCCCATAGTCAGATGGTCAGCATAACCAGCGGTGGATACCGCGGTGCCACTAGAACACTGTCCATCCTACCTGAACCAGGTAATTGTGCCTTCTACCTTTACAAGGTACCTTTTTGCCTTCACTTATAAATTCATTTTACTACTTTTTCACTCCCAGGCAGTCCTTTATGGACCCTCTTAAGATACTTGCTTTTGTCCATTAATCCTACCACAGTCTATATACTGGTAGGTAATTTTCTCCATATATTTTTCTCCATATAACCACAAATGGATAGAGATAGCTTTATTCACATGTAGGAATTCCTCAGATCCTTTTCCTCTTCCCTTGTTCCTGAATCCCCATCAATTATTGATACATGTATGTATATTGACATTATGTTAGATTTATATATTATTGTGAAAAAGTTTTTTGATATTATTTACTCACAGTATTTTGCGTTCTCTGCAGTCAACTGAAGAAGGTCCTAAGTGACCGAAACATTTTGTCATTGTTTATAATGGACTGCAATAAATTTTCATTACTGGAACATACTCTTGAGTGCCAAGGTTATTCCTACATGATATTTGGGGTATGTGATTGGCCGAGGAATTATCAAGCCCCAAATCAATAAAGTTGAGGCCATAAAAAACTGGCCTAAACCGTCAAGTATAAAGCAGGTGAGGGCGTTCCTTGGCATCCTTGGGTATTACCGCCGGTTTATACCTAATTTTGCTGGGAGAACAGCGGCCCTGACCGATCTCTTGAAAGGAAAAAAAATCGGTAATGGTTCGGTGGTACCCTCAGGCAGAAGAAGCCTTTCAGTCCATGAAATTGGCCCTGTGTGGACAACCGGTACTCATTAGCCCCAACTTCAAGGAAACCTTCATTGTAGAGACAGATGCCTAGGGGCAGTATTGTCACAAAAAGTGAATGTGAAGAGCACCCGGTAACCTACTTGAGTAGAAAGCTGCAGAGAAAAACTATAGCGTGGTAGAGAAGGAGTGTTTAGCTATTAAGTAGGCCTTGGAATCAGTACGTTATTTACTCGGGTGTCAGTTCCGCTTGGTGTTGGACCACTCAACCTTGGTATGGATGAGGAATGCCAAGGAGAGGAATGCGAGAGTCACCAGGTGGTTTCTGTCACTGCAAAATTTCAGTTTCTCTGTAGAACATCGCCCTGGGAAGTCGCAGACAAACGCGGATGCCCTGTCCCGGGCACCCTGTATAGTGACAAATGTTCAACCCCACAAGTTTGAACAGAGGGGGTGGGGGATATGTGAGGCAGTGACCGGGATCGTATACAACCGATGTTATATATCACCCAAAATGTGTACAGAGACCTATTAAACCTGTTGGAGTGCATGGCAGTCACAGACACATCTGCTGCTGCAATGCAGGAATGAAGGTGAGCATTGACCTAGTCAAGCTATCTGGCTAAGGCAGATTAAGTAAAACCTGGCAGGGTCTTCATTTCTTGGAGGAGGCTACAGGAAGGCAGTGGGGTGGTCTCCTCCCTCCAACCCAGGTTTTCCAGTGGTTCTTGGCACAGTTCCTTTAAAAACCCTGCATTAAGGGTTAGTGTTCATAGTTGGGGACCTACTAGGAGCATAGCAGGAAAGCTCGGCGGACCTGTGAGTAGCTGAGCCCACACCTGGGAAGGCTCTGCACCCATCAGGCTCTGAGCGGCCCAGCGCGACCATTGCCCCTGGCAACCATTGTTATGGACTCGTGTTAATCCGGCTGCGAACCAGAGGACTTTTCTGTTTACCTGTGAGTCTGCTGAATAAAAGCTGCTTATGTTGGAATTACTTGGGTCACTGCCTCAGTTACTGCACGATATGAACACTGCCACCTTACAGTATGCAGTGAGTCCAACGGCTGCCAAAATTTAGGAAAAATCCCACTAACGATTTAAAGACACATAGAGCTGGGCCACAGTAACGAGTACGATATGTTCCCTTTAGAAAGGAGAGGGTCTGCTATCCAGTTATAGGGTATACAGTGAGTTCAATGGCTGCCAACATTTAGGAAAAACCCTACTAACTATTTAAAGACACATGGAGCTAGGCTGCAGTAACGAGTACGACATGTTGCCATTAAAAAGGAGTGGGTCTCCCATACTGTTTGCCTATGCAGTGAATGCAACGGCTGCCAAAAATTTGGAGGCACTTCAATGACCCTTGCAAGAGACGCAGAGGTCGGAGGGCCTACTGAAAACAATGTTCCCATTATTAGGAAGTGGGTCTCCCATATAGTTTGCTTATGCAGTGAATGCAACGGCTACTAAAAATTTGGAGGAACTCCAATGTCCCTTGCAAGAGAAGTAGATATGGTGATATGGTAGATATGGTGGTGGAGGATGAGGATGCGGAGAAGGAGATGAACAAGAGCTTATAGACAAAATCAGGAAGCGTATACTCATGTCTGGCTGTGAAGACAGAAGTGCATGGGAATATAGTTAGACCTCTCCAAAGAAAGACACTGTATTTGAGTTTGTTACGCTGCTATCATTCGGTGGTGTTGAGAAGTCAGGCCCAATCCAGCCCTTGTTCATTTTTATAAGAGTCAGCCTGTCAGCATTTTCAGTTGACAGGCGGATGCGCCTATCGGTAATAATTCCACCGGCAGGACGAAAAACCCGCTCTGACAAAATGCTAGCGGCAGATCAGGGCAGGACCTCCAAGGCATAGAGAGCCAGTTCATGCCATGTGTCCAGCTTGGATACCCAATAATTAAAAGGAACAGAGGAATCATGGAGGACATTGGTACGGTCGACAAGGTACTCCCTAACCATCTTTCAAAACTTTTACCTCCTTGGGAGAGTTCCCCCTCGTCTCAGGGCCTGTGCGATGGGAGGGTCTGAGAAAACTGTCCCAGAACTTTGACAGTGTTCCCTTGCCTCTGCTGAATTGCATTTGTGTCTCTCTCGCCTGTACTCCAAGTTTGTCCAACGAACTGTGACCTATGCTGCCAGCGTTTTTAGATGGGAATTTTTTAAATATTTCAGCAACAGGGCCTTCTCATACTGCCCCATTTTACTAGGCTTGTCCTGCGCGGGAATAAGAGACAGAAAGTTCTCCTTGTAGCATGGGTCTAGAAGTGTCACCAACCAGTAATGACTGTCACCCAAAATTTGGACAACGCGAGGGTCACGGGAAAGGTAGCGTAACATAAACTCCGCCATTTGTGCCAGATTGCAAAGAGGCAAGACTCCCGTGTCTTCACCAAGAGGACCAGAAATAGAAACTACCGCACTCCTGGAATGGTATCGGTGCCCAGGTAGGGTTGCAAGCCCGTTATAGCATAAGTAAATAACCTGGCACTCGGTGGACTCTTTTTATGAATTTTTAATAGTAAAGTAGTGCAAAAAACAAGACGTTTCGGTCACATAAGACCTTCTTCGGTGTACTGAGGATTAGGAAGTCAGGATGCGGTGTCCACCGTTTGTCCAAGGTGGACACCGCGTCTTGACTTCCTAATCCTCATTACACCGAAGAAGGTCTTATGTGACCGAAACGTCTTGTTTGATGCACTACTTTACTATTGAAAATTCATAAAAAGATTCACGAGTCCACTGAGTGCCAGGTTATTTACTTATTCACCAAGAGGACGACTGACTATGATCTCCTTCTCATCCTCCTCCTCCTCTCTGTCCTCAGGCCATCCACGCTGAACAGACGGTATGACAGTTGTGCAGGTAGTACGTACTGTCTATAGTGCAGGAAACTAGCTCCTGTTCTTCAGCCTCTTCCTCATTGTCACCCAATCCACGTTGGGATGAGATGAGGCTGGGCTGTGTGGAATCACACTTTATGGTTCCTTGCTCCATCTCATCGTGCTACACCTGCAATGCATCCTTTTTAATTGTGAGCAGAGAGCCTTTCAGAAGACCAGAGAAGCGGGATGGTGATGCTAATTATGGCGTCATCGCTGCTCATCATCTTGGTGGAGTCCTCAAAGTTTTGCAGGATGGTACATATGTCTGACGTCCATGTCCACTCCTGAGGTCTTATGTGTGTAGACTGAACTGAATACCGACAGCCTTATTGATGTTGGTAATCAACAACTACACTCTTCTCCTCACAAATCCTTCCCAACATCTGCAATGTGGAATTCCAACTTGTGGAGACATTGCAGATCAGTCAGTGAGCTGTAAGCTGCAAATGTTGCTGAAGAACGACAAGGGCAGCGGAAGTTGTAGCTGACTTTCTAAAATTGGCACACCGGTGGCATACTTTGACAAGCAGATCAGGGTAGGTTTTGAGAAACCGCTTAACCACAAGGTTAAGCACATGGGCCAGGCATGGTACGTGTGTGAGCTCGCCTCGCCTCAGAGCCGCCACCAGGTTACGGCCATTGTCACACATGACCATGCCTGGCTGTAGGGTCAGTGGTGTCAGCCACAGATCAGCCTGCTCTTTCAGAACTGTCAACAACTCTTCACCATTGTGCTGTTTGTCATTTAAGCATATTAGCATCAGCACAGCCTGTTGCTGCTTGGCCGAGGCAGGGCTGCAGTGCTTGCAGCTTACGACTGATGTGGTCATTTCGGAGATGAAGGCTGGAGAGTAGGAGGAGGTGCAGGAGCTGTAGACCGTGGGGAAAACCCTGATTGACCCAGGGTCTGCAATCCTTGGCGTCGGGAGCACGTGTTCCGTCCCAAGGTCCAACTGGGTCCAGGCTTCCACTATATTAACTCAGTATACCGTCAGCGAGATGTACCGTCCCTGCCCACAAGCTCTTGTCCACGTGTCCGAAGTTAGGTGGACTTTCCCAGTAACTGCGTTGTTGAGAGCACAGCTAATGATGTGGGACATGTGCTCGTGTAATGCGGGGATAGCATCTGGGGACTGAGTACCGAGGGACGGCCGCCGCCATTAAGTTGCGGAAAGCTTCCATCTCCACGAGCCTAAAAGGCAACATTTCAAGCGCAAGCATTCAATGTGTGAGTTTAGTAGAGTGGCCTGTAGGGCGTTGGCTGCGTATTTGTGCTTTCGTTCCAAGGACTGGGGTAGGGACAACTGAACGGGACAAGGACGTGGACATGCTTGCTGATAGTGCTAGTTGAGAGTGTGCAACGACATGTGCAGGGAATCTTCACATGCGCCATGGACAGGGGATTGGCGTGCACACCCAACAGCGGAAGAAGCAGTCGTGTCACCGGCAGATACTGTTTCTGGACCCTGGGGTTCTGCTCACTTAGTCAGGTGCTTTGCTGCCATGTGTCTGATCATGCTAATGGTGGTCATGCTGCTAGTTTTGCTACCCCTGCTGATGCTGGCCTGGCAGGTGGTGCAAATGGCCTTTTTGGGGTTATCTGTAGAGTCTTTAAAAAACAATCAGACTCGGGAAGACCTAACAGTTGTATTAGCAACTTCCATCGTGTTGGCGTTACGAGGAACGCTTTCCCTCCTTGAGTCTGCGGCCACCACACTGATTTCTGCCTGTTATGGTGCTACATCTCTCTCCCCCTGTGTGCTGCTGTCCTTACTCGGTATGTCCCCCTGCCAGGTTGGGTCAGTTACTATATAATCCACCACCTCGTCTTTCACTTCCGCACCCTGGTCATCCTCCTGACTTTCTGGCAATTGTGTCTCATCATCATCAACATCCACCTCTTGTGACAGTAATTGCAATTTCCCAGCGTTGCCTTTGTGTGACCAATATTTGGTCATTGCTACACGAGATCTCCTCTTGACTCGTTTGAAGCTGGCTGTGCGAGAGGCTCGAATCTACAAATTAAAAAGTGAAGAGCTCTTCTCAGTGTGGGATCAGTTGTCTCTGGGCACTCGGCTTGGTGGAAGGAAAGAGGATCAGGGTGAGGAATATGCGGTCCAGACTCACGGCTACTGAGACTTGACCGTGTGAAAGACATGATGGTGGTGGTGGCAAAGTGACTGGAAGCATTATCTGTTAGAACTCTCCTGTTAGGTTTTTTCTATCTTGCTGGTCACATGACCTTTTTTGCCTATTTAGTCCTGCTCCGCCCTCCTGGCCTTGCTGGACTTCATTGTAATTTCTACTCTTTAGCTAGCCTGGTGCTTAGTTACCTTTCTCTGTCAGTTTAGCTAGGTCTTCGGACCTTTATGCTCTATGTTATGTGTTTGTCTTTTACTGCTACAATTTCTGCTAGGAGGTGTCCAACTTTATCCCAGTCCCTAGTTCTTGTAGGGATCCCTCCCTTGCATCTATAGGTCTTCGTACAGACTAGCCGAGGACTTTAGCGGGTCTGATCGCAGGATCAGGTTACCCGTTACATCGTAGGGATCTAGCTTAGTTCTATTGTAGGGACAGATCTCCTTTCTTTCCTTAGTGCTTGTAGCAGATCATAACAGTAAGTCCAGCCTAAAAATATCTCTAAGGAAAGACTTCCAATTTCCATCATGGTGTCGGTTCAGGATTTGGCTCAACGCCATCAGGGACTCTCTCTGGAGGAGGCCGAGCTCCAACAACACGTGAGTAGCTGTTCTGGAGCACATTTTGTGGAGCCAAAGGTACGTTTGCCTGATTTATTTTTTGGTGATCAAGAAGAATTTTTTTCCTTTGAAAATGCTTGTTTGTTGTATTTTCGTTTGAGACCCAGATCCTCTGGTGATGAATCACAGCGCATAGGGTTCATAATGTCACTTTTGCGCAAAGAACCTCAGGGATGGGCCTTTTCTCTCCAACCTAGTGATCCATGCTTTAGATCAGTGGATAGTTTTTTTTCTGCTTTGGGTTTGTTGTATGATGATCCTGATCGTGTCTCATCAGCTGAGACTGAATTGAGATGTTTGAGACAGGGATCAGGTAATGTGGAAAAATATTGTTCTCACTTCCGTCGGTGGTCTGCCCAGGTGGGGTGGAACAATTCAGCTTTGAAAAGTTTGTTTCTTGCGGGGCTAGGTGAAAGGGTTAAGGATTTGCTGATTGCTTATCCCACACCTGGAAACTTGCAGGAGGCAATGCAATTAGCTATATGGGTGGACAGGAGACTGCGTGCAAGGGTTAATGAGAGTAAATCCTCCGCCATGTCAGGTCCGAGTCTTGAGAGGGTCTGTACTGACATTGGAGAGCCGATGGAGATTGGGGCGATTGGACCCTGCTCTCAGGAAAAAGACCGCAGGTCTTCTGAAGGTTTGTGCTTTTATTGCGGGAAATCTGACCATTTTATTAAGAACTGTGTGCTTCGTATGAACAAAGAAAAAAAAAAAAAGGTCAGTTACGCCCGTATAGCTTGTTTAAATACTAAGGGTGTATTTCTTTCTGCTACTACTGCTGCTCAGGAAGAATTAATTGAATTTCGGGTACTTGTGGATTGTGGATCTACTCTGAATGTGATTGATGGGGGATTCTTGGAAAAACTTAAATTAAAACCCAAACCTTTGAGAGAATTTGGATTTTGTAGTATTAAATAATTTGCCGTCTCCAGTAGTTTTGGGGTTGCCCTGGTTAATACTGCACAATCCTGTACTGGATTGGTCTACCAATGAAATTAAGTCCTGGAGCCCTAAGTGTTATGACAAGTGTAGTAACGGACGTATTGCTGCGGTGGAAAAAGGGGAATTACCTGTACCCATTCAGGATTTTTGGAGAGTTATTTTCTGAAGAGGAGTCACAAATTCTGCCTCCCCATAGAGACTATGATTGCACCATTGAATTTGTCCCTGGAGCGACTCTTCCTAAAGTCGTTTATTTAATTTTACTATTTCTGAGAGAAAGGCTTTGGAGGAATACATACAGACAAGCTTGGCCGCCGGTCACATTAGGCCTTCCAAGTCTCCTGTGGCTGTTGGATTTTTTTTCATTAAAAAAAAAGGACGGCGGTTTACGTCCTTGTCTGGATTTTCATGAGATTAATAATATTACTGTACGCAATCCTTACCCACTGCCATTGATTCCTGATTTGTTTAACCAGTTAGTGGGGGCCAAGTGGTTCTCTAAAATTGATCTCCGGGGGCATACAATTTGTTGCGCATGAAGGAGGGTGATGAATGGAAGACTGCTTTTAACACTCCTGTAGGTCATTTTGAGAATCTGGTTATGCCTTTTGGTCTTACCAATGCTCCAGCATTTTTTCAGAATCTTATTAATGACATCCTTAGACCTTTGATCGGCAAAAATGTGGTTGTGTATTTGGATGACATTTTGATTTATTCGCCGGATCTGGAGTCTCATTGGCGGAGTGTACGTGAGGTATTACAGTTATTAATTGACAATTCGCTTTTTGCTAAGCTGGAGAAATGTGAGTTCGCTGTACAGAGAATTTGTTTTTTGGGCTACATTATCTCCAGCGAGGGCTTTGAGATGGACCTGGTGAAAGTTCAAGCTGTGCAGGAATGGCCTAGGCCTATTGGTTTGAAATCGATACAGAGGTTTTTGGGTTTCGCCAATAATTACAGAAAATTCATTAAAAATTTTTCTATTATTGTCAAACCACTGACCGATCTCACCAGGAAAGGTGCTAATGCGGTTCAGTGGACTACTGAGGCCATTAAAGCTTTTGTGTTTCTAAAGGAGAGGTTCAGCTCTGCTCCCATCCTTATGCAGCCAGATGTGACTAAGCCGTTTTTGGTTGAGGTTGATGCTTCTTCGGTAGGGGTCGGTGCGGTGTTGTCTCAGAAAAACAAGGATGGAGTACATCCCTGTGCCTTTTTTTCAAAATTTTCTGAGACTGAAGTTAATTACCATATTGGTAATCGGGAATTGCTGGCTATTAAACTCGCATTTGAACACTGGCGTCATCTCTTGGAAGGTGCTGAATTTCCCATTCAGGTTTTCACTGATCATAAAAATCTGATCTATCTTGATGCTGCCAAGCGCTTGAATGCCCGTCAGGCTAGGTGGGCACTTTTTTTCGCGCGGTTTAATTTTTCCGTTACTTACATCCCGGGTATCAAGAATGTTAAAGCTGATGCTTTGTCTCGCAGCTTTTCTCCCATGGTCGGTGCTGAGGAGGAGGAGAGCATTTTACAAGAAGGTGTTGTGATTGCTGCTTTGGACTCCGTTTTAGAAGATGAGATTCTTAAAGCACAGGAGAATGCCCCATCTAACACTCCCCATGGGAGGTTGTTTGTACCTAGGACCTTTAGGAGAGATTTGTTTGTCGAGTGTCATGAGTCTCGGTGGGCAGGTCATCCAGGAATTTCTGAGACCAAGAGACTTGTGGGTCGCAGTTTTTGGTGGCCTGGATGGCAGAAGGAAGTCATTAAGTTGGTGCGTCAATGTATGGTGTGTGCTAGATCTAAGTCTTCACATACTCCTGCAGCGGGGTTGCTTTGCCCTCTGGAGGTTCCTAATGCACCTTGGACACATCTGGCTATGGACTTTATTACTGACCTTCCCCCCTCTGAGGGTTTCACGGTCATCTGGGTGGTCGTGGACCGTTTTAGCAAGATGTGTCACTTGGTTCCTTTCATCAAACTGCCCTGCGCTAAGACACTCGCTAAGGCCTTTGTCAAGGAAATTGTCAGACTACATTGCGTTCCTACTGACATTGTTTCGGACAGGGGACCTCAGTTCGTGGCTCGTTTTTGGCGTGCTTTGTGTGACATGTTGGGAGTTCATTTGTCGTTTTCATCCGGATATCATCCTGAGTCTAATGGCCAGACAGAAAGGAAGAATCAGGATGTTGAGCAGTTCTTGCGTTGTTTTGTGGCAGACAATCAGGAGGGGTGGTCTGAGTTTTTGCCACTTGCTGAGTTTGCTCATAACAACCATACATCCTCTTCTGCTGGTTGTCCGCCTTTTTTTTGTTGTTCTGGGAGACATCTGTCTTTTGGGTCATTCTCCAAATTGGTATCGTCTGTGCCTGAGGAGGAGAGTTTTTCCGGTGATTTGGAGAGAGTTTGGACGGATGTGCGTGGTAATCTTCAGGAGGCTAACAAAAAATCTAAGAGGTACTTTGATA
Organism: Phyllobates terribilis; assembly: GCF_046119375.1. Taxonomy (NCBI): domain Eukaryota; kingdom Metazoa; phylum Chordata; class Amphibia; order Anura; family Dendrobatidae; genus Phyllobates; species Phyllobates terribilis. The sequence continues at coordinate 574,897,589 of NW_027362764.1, forward strand.
GGAAACGGCAAGAGGTTTTGTTTGCTATTGGTGACATGGTTTGGTTGTCCTCTAAGAATCTGCGGTTGAGGATTCCTTCTAAAAAATTGGGTCCCAAGTTTGTAGGGCCTTTTAAGGTGCTTCAGGTAGTTAACCAATCTGTTGTTCGGTTGGAGGTTCCTACCTCCTGGAAGATTAATCCGGTGTTTCATGTTTCTCTGTTGAAAAGAGCTTATGTGTCGGATGGAGACGCCTCTGCCACTGTTCCTCCGGTGGTGGAGGACGGGAATACGAAATTTCCGGCATCCTAAATTCTAGACGGTATAGAGGGAGTTTGCAGTATCTCGTCGCTTGGAAGGGTTTCGGACCCGGGGATAACTCGTGGGTGAGGGTGGATGATGTTTCTGCTTCCAGACTTGTCAGAGCATTTCACAAGAGGTTTCCTGATAAGCCTGGGCCTAGGGGATCCAGAGGATCCTCATAGAAGAGGGGGTACTGTTTGAACTCTCATGTTAGAAAAAACCTATCTTGCTGGTCACATGACCTTTTTTGCCTATTTAGTCCTGCTCCGCCCTCCTGGCCTTCCTGGACTTCATTGTAATTTCTACTCTTTAGCTAGCCTGGTGCTTAGTTACCTTTCTCTGTCAGTTTAGCTAGGTCTTCGGACCTTTATGCTCTATGTTATGTGTTTGTCTTTTCCTGCTACAATTTCTGCTAGGAGGTGTCCAACTTTATCCCAGTCCCTAGTTCTTGTAGGGATCCCTCCCTTGCATCTATAGGTCTTCGTACAGACTAGCCGAGGACTTTAGCGGGTCTGATCGCAGGATCAGGTTCCCCGTTACATCGTAGGGATCTAGCTTAGTTCTATTGTAGGGACAGATCTCCTTTCTTTCCTTAGTGCTTGTAGCAGATCATAACATTATCTGCTATCCAACCAACAACCTTTTGACACTGCTATTGGTTCAATAGTGGTGAACTGCGGTCCCCTAGTAATTGGTATAGGTACAGGAAGGTGAAGCGACAAGATGTGTTTTTTTTTTTTTGTGGCACAATTTCAGATTGCCCACAGCCACGTCCATAGCAGCCTCTGCATGCACCATCACGTCCACTTCCCCATCCTTTACCAAGCATCTTGCCCATTTTAAATGGAGGACAATATTTTCCACGTTCACGAGAAATGGCTAATTTTGGAACGCAGTTATAGGTGATATGTCTGACAGAGAACCACGGTTTTAAATAGCAGGCCTGTAATTTACTAATACTATTCTTCACGGACACCTAGTGTGAATAGCTTGGCCGACACACTGCAACAGAATGGAAAAGGAGGCCAATATTTTCCAGGTTCAGTTTAAATTTCTGGATTTTTATCGCTGAAATATGGAACAGATCGGACTGTATTTTGCAGTGCTAACAAGCAAATGGAGCAAAAAATTGTGTTCTCTGGATTGCTTTTTAAGCAAATAACCAGGATTAAGATAAAAAAAAATTGCCCTGGGACTATGTCTACAAATATCTGCAATTATTACAGCAGCAGCAGACAGGACGTTCAATGGACCCTCTTGCGCTATATGCACTGCAGTCTGCCACATACACTGCCTACCATCCTAACATTGATTTATATGAAGCTGGATTAGTCTTCAGAAGGACTATTAGTTCAGATGGATATATATATATATGTTGTGGAATATCTATACTAACAGGACGTTCAATGGACCCTCTTGCACTATATACACTGCAGTCTGCCACATACCCTGCCTCCCTGCCTAACTCCTGCTATCACCATTGAATATATGCATCTGGATTAGTTCTCAGAAAGACTGTTAGTTCAGATGAATATATATATGTTGTTGAATACCTTTACTAACTATAAACAAGCAAATCTCTCCCTGACTCAGCAGCACCTCTCCCGACTCTGCCTGATTCCGGGCTAGACTGTGACGAGCAAAGCGGCGCCAGGTCTTATATAGAGCTGATGACGCTGTGCGGCCAGCCAATCACTGTAATGCCACAACAAACATGGCTATCACATTACAGTGTGTGGCAGGCAACTCCTGTATGTCTAAAGAGCACCAAACATGCAGGGAGGGGACCCGAGTACCCGCCCAAGCAACCCGGAAATACTTGCCGAGCTTGTCGAGCATCGTGATGCTCGGGCGAGTACTGAGCAGTGGCGAGCACGTTCGCTCATCACTAGTAAACAGTCTAAAAACCAAACCATTGCACTGTCTGATGCTACTGTAATATGTTACTTCACTTCCTTTTCTTTTTAATAACCTTCAAAGAGTATAAGTTGGGGCAGATAGAGGGTGCATAGATACAGTGCATTGTGAAAGTATTTGGCCCCCTTGAACTTTTTTACCTTTTGCCACATTTCTGGCTTCAAACATAAAGATATAAAATTCTAATTTTTTGGGAAGAATCAACAACAAGTGGGACACAATCGTGAAGTGGAACAAAATTTATTGAATATTTTAAACTTTAAAAAAATAATTAAAAATGAAAAGTGGGGCGTGCAATATAATTCAGCCCCTTTACTTTCAGTGCAGCAAGCTCACTCCAGAAGTTCAGTGAGGATCTCTGAATGATCCAATGTTGTCCTAGATGACTGGTAACGATAAATAGAATCAAGTCTCTGTATAAATGAACCTGCTCTGTGATAGTCTCAGGTTTCTATTTCAAGTGCAGAGAGCATCATGAAGACAAGGAACACACCAGGCAGGTCCAAGATAATGTTGTGGCAAAGTTTAAAGCCGGATTTGGATACAAAAAGATTTTCCAAGTTTTAAACATCTCAAAGAGCACTGTGCAAGCGATCATATTGAAATGTAAGGAGTATCAGACCACTGCTAATCTACCAAGACCCGGCCGTACCTCTAAACTTTCATTTCGAACAAGGAGAAGACTGATCAGAGATGCCACCAAAAGGCCCATGATCACTCTGGATGAACTGCAGAGATCTACAGCTGATATGGAAGAGTCTGTCCATAGGACAACAATCAGTCGTACACTGCACAAATCTGGCCTTTATGGAAGAGTGGCAAGAAGAAAGCCATTTCTCAAAGATATCCATAAAAAGTCTCATTTGAAGTTTGCCACAAGCCACCTTGGGAGACACACCAAACATGTGGAATAAGGTGCTCTGGTCAGATGAAACCAAAATCAAACTTTTTGGCCACAATGCAAAACGATATGATTGGCGTAAAAACAACACTGCTCCTCACTCTCAAAACACCATCCCCACTGTCAAACATGGTGGTGGCAGCATCGTGGTTTGGGCCTGCTTTTCTTCAGTAGGGACAGGGAAGATGGTTAAAATTAATAGGAAGATGGACAGAGCCAAATACAGGACTATTCTGGAAGAAAACCTGTTGGAGTCTGCAAAAGACCTGAGACTGGGACGGAGATTTATCTTCCAACAAGACAATGATCCCAAACATAAAGCAAAATCTACAATGGAATGGTTCAAAAATAAAGGTATCCAGGTGTTAGAATGGCCAAGTCCAGACCTGAATCCAATCGAGAATCTGTGGAAAGAGCTGAAAACTGCTGTTCACAAATGCCCTCCAACCTCAATGAGCTTGAGCTGTTTTGCAAGGAAGAATGGGCAATAATTTTAGCCTCTCGATGTGAAAAACTGATAAACATACCCCAAGTGACTTGCAGCTGTAATCGCAGCAAAAGGTGGCGCTACAAAGTCTAAACTCAAGGGGGCCGAATAATATTGCACGCCCCACTTTTCAGTTTTTAATTTGTTAAAAAAGTTTATAATATCCAACAAATTTCGTTCCACTTCACGATTGTGTCCCACTTGTTGTTGATTCTTCCCAAAAAAATTTGAATTTTATATCTTTATGTTTGAAGCCAGAAATGTGGCAAAAGGTAGAAACGTTCAAGGGGGCCGAATACTTTCACAATGCACTGTATGATGTACATATCCCTTAGATAGATGTTGGCCTAATGCTTTCAGGATGACAGTTATTTTTGATGACTTCCTCACAAATATTAACTCTCAGCTCAGCCAAGCATGCATTTCTTTCTGGTAATAAGTTGCTGCCTGACTTCTTATCTCCAATAGCAATAAAAGATTAGCATGATGAAATTTAACATCTTTTTCTTCTGATGGTCGCCTGAATAGGAACAACAGAAAATGCATTGAATCACAAAGTAGGTTTAGTGAATACTGACAAAGACAAATAAAATATTTATCTTTATACACAAAACTTAGTTTCTTTACTAGTGATGAGCGAGCATGCTCGCTACTGCTCGGTGCTCGCCCGATCATCTCACTGCTCGAGATGCTTGGCGCTCGCCGAGTATTTCCGTGGTTGCTCGGTGGGAGCTCGGGCCCCCTCTCTGCATGTTTGGCGCTCTTTAGTGCACCAATCAACATGCAGGGATTGTCTGCCACACACTGTAATGCCGCAGCCATGTTGGTTGTGGCAGTACAGTGATTGGCTGGCCACACAGCGTCATCAGGTCTATATCAGACCTGGCGCCGTCATGCTTGTCACAGTCTACTCTGCAATCAGGCAGTGTAGGGAAAGGTGCTGCTGAGCTAGGGAGAGATTTGCTTGTTTATTAGTTAGTGTTGTTATTCTACAAGATTATCTACATATCAATCTCAACTAACAGTCCTTCCGAGGACTAATCCAGCTGCAGAGATATCAGTGCTAGGCAGGCAGGCAGGGTATATAGCAGACTGCGCTGTACATAGCAAGAGGGTCCATTCCAGTTCTGTCTGCTGGTGCTTTTACAGATATTTGTGGAAATAGGCCCAGCTACCAGGGGCCAGGAATAATTATTTTTTTGCTCTTAGTCCTGATTATTTGCTGAAAAAGCTATCCAGAGAACACTGTTTTTCTGCGCCATTTGCTTGTTGGCACTGCAGAATACAGCCAGGTCCTTTCTATATTACAGTGCTAAAAATCCAGCTATTTAAAACTGTAGTTTGTCCGTCACATGGATCACATATAATTGCGCTGAAAATATTGCCATTTCTGGCCTCCATTGAAATTTTGTTGCAGTGTGTCAGTGAACTTATTGACACGAGGTCGGCGCTGTTAAAAATAGTTACCTACAGGCCAGCTATTTAAAACTGTGGCTTGTACATCACACGGATAACATATAATTGCACTGAAAATATTGCCATTTCTGGCCTCCATTGAAATTTTGTTGCAGTGTGTCAGTGAACTTATTGATACAAGATTTCCAAAGTGCACTGGAGTGCCTCCCAATTTTTGGCAGCCCTTGCATTCACTGCATAGGCCAACACTATGGGAGACTCACTTCCTAATAATTGGAACATTTTTTCATGAGGTCCTCTACGTCTCTTCCAAGAGGCATTGGAGTGCCTCCAAATTTTTGCCAACCCTTGCATTCACTGTATAGGCCAACACTATGGGAGACCTACTTCCTAATAATGGGAACATTGTTTTCAGGAGGCCCTCTGACCTCCACGTCTCTCTACGTGTCTTCCAAGGGGCATTGGAGTAGGTCCAAATTTTTGGCAGCTTTTGCATTCACTGCATAGGCAAACATAATGGGAGACCCACTTCCTAAAATTGTTTTCAGGAGGCCCTCCTTTAAGTCTCTTCAAAGGAGTATTGGGGTGCGTCCAAATTTTGGCCAACCCTGCCACTCACTGCATACGCAATAACAGTATAGGAGACCTACTCTTTAGTAATGGGAACAACAAAGCATTGCCGGCTGATGGCTCTCTAACAATAGTGAGGGCCAACTGCTGGCCCTTTAAGAATGGTAAAGGTCGCCTGATGGCCCTATGAAAATAGGCTTTGTGACTTTCAGAGTCCCTCCTTCATAAATGAAACAGGATGTGTCTGATCATGTCTCACACACCACATGGCCAGATAAGGTTGTAAAATGTTAAAAATGACATTTCCATGGTTGAAAGCAATGCAAAAGTGAAAAAACACATCAAAAGAGCTACGTGTGAACATAGCTTAACGTATGGAGGAGTATTTTTGCTTTTGGTTATTTAATTTGCCTTATATACAAGTCATTACCCTGGAAAGGATGTTCCTTAACATATTTCCCAGGAAAATCCATTTTGGTTTCATTTTTGCATGTTTTATTGTGAGTCCGTAAAAGTGGCATAATACCTCTGACAACGTTGTTGACAGCAGTGATCTGGGAGTCAGAAATGCTTCCAGGGGTCTTCCCCATGTTGTTCCCATGTCATTTGAGCACTGTTCCCATCGATTTGGGCAATTTTTAGGCCCTCTGCAGACCGCCGGGGGAAGCCGCCTGAAAAATGCTTGAGTTTCCCATAGACTTACATTGGGCTCGTTGCTCGGGTCGAGCACCCGAGCATTCCAATTTGCTTGACTTGAGCATCAAGCACCCGAGCATTTTAGTGCTCGCCCATCACTATTCTTTACCAATAACTTAAAGGGAATCTGTCACTTTTGTTAATTTATATAAAAAACATCTTAAAATTAGAACTACACTCAAAGAAATTATATGAAATTTAAAAGGTTTGTGTTGTAGTGGGTGCAGCCAGGGCAAGGAAAAGACTATCAATCTCTAATGAGCCCCCAAAACTCTACCTACAGTGCTGTCCAAAAGTATTAGCACCCCTGCAATTCTGTCAGATAATACTCAGTTTCTTCCTGAAAATGATTGCAATCACAAATTCTTTGGTCTAATTATCTTCATTTAATTTGCTTTCAAGGAAAAAACACAAAAGAGAATGAAGCAAAAATCAAATCATTGATCATTTCACACAAAACTCCAAAAAAGGGCCGATCAAAAGTATTGGCACCCTGAGCCTAATACTTGGTTGCACAACCTTTAGCCAAAATAACTGCGAACAACCGCTTCCGGTAACCATCAATGAGTTTCTTACAATGCTCTGCTGGAATTGTAGACCATTCTTTTTTGGCAAACTGCTCCAGGTCCCTGATATTTGAAGGGTGCCTTCTCCAAACTGCCATTTTGAGATCTCTCCACAGGTGTTCTATGGGATTCAGGTGTGGACTCATTGCTGGCCACCTTAGAAGTCTCCAGTGCTTTCTCTCAAACCATTTTATAGTGCTTTTGGAAGTGTGTTTTGGGTCATTGTCCTGCTGGAAGACCCATGACCTCTGAGGGAGACCCAGCTTTCTCACACTGGGCCCTAAATTATGCTGCAAAATTTGTTGGTAGTCTTCAGACTTCATAATGCCATGCACACGGTCAAGCAGTCCAGTGCCAGAGGCAGCAAAGCTACCCCAAAACATCAGGGAACCTCCGCCATGTTTGACTGTAGGGACCGTGTTCTTTTCTTTGAATGCCTCTTTTTTTTTTCCTGTACACTCTATGTTGATGCTTTTTCCCAAAAAGCTCTACTTTTGTCTCATCTGACCAGAGAACATTCTTCCAAAACGTTTTAGGCTTTCTCAGGTAAGTTTTGGCAAACTCCAGCCTGGCTTTTTTATGTCTCGGGGTAAGAAGTGGGGTCTTCCTGGGTATCCTACCATACAGTCCCTTTTCATTCAGACACCGACGGATAGTACGGGTTGACACTGTTGTACCCTCGGACTGCAGGGCAGCTTGAAATTGTTTGGATGTTAGTCGAGGTTCTTTATCCACCATCCGCACAATCTTGCGTTGAAAACTCTCATCAATTTTTCTTTTCCGTCCACATCTAGGGTGGTTAGCCACAGTGCCATGGGCTTTAAACTTCTTGATGACACTGCGCACGGAAGACACAGGAACATTCAGGTCTTTGGAGATGGACTTGTAGCCTTGAGATTGCTCATGCTTCCTCACAATTTGGTTTCTCAAGTCCTCAGACAGTTCTTTGGTCTTCTTTCTTTTCTCCATGCTCAATGTGGTACACACAAGGACACAGGACAGAGGTTGAGTCAACTTTAATCCATGTTAACTGGCTGCAAGTGTGATTTAGTTATTGCCAACACCTGTTAGGTGCCACAGGTAAGTTACAGGTGCTGTTAATTACACGAATTAGAGAAGCATCACATGATTTTTCAAACGGTGCCAATATTTTTGTCCACCCCCTTTTTTAGGTTTGGTGTGGAATTATATCCAATTTGGCTTTAGGACAATTCTTTTTGTGTTTTTTTCATTGAAGACAAATTAAATGAAGAGAATAATGCCAAAGAATTTGTGATTGCAATCATTTTCAGGAAGAAACTGAGTATTATCTGACAGAATTGCAGGGGTGCCAATACTTTTGGCCAGCACTGTACTTAACCGGGAGATTCATCAGGTGACCTATCTGAATAAAAGACCACAGTAAGGAGGAGGCGTGCTGACTCCATATGACGTATCATTCTCTTTTACTGCGGGAATAAGGAGTCAAACGTTGTGTTTCAGGCACTCCTCCTTCTCAATGTGGTGATCTATTCAGACGGGTCCCCGGTGAACACAAAAGAACCGGGGGAAGTTAGTTGGAAAATGGGATTATATATAAGTTATGAAGACGCTACAATTAGCTAAGTATGGCGCTTTATAACTAATATTACTGGGATTCTCTATTTAGGTGGTTTGTGTATTGATGGATACACATGTCTTTTTTCCATATATTCTTTTTTCCATGATACATTGATATAATATTTGTGGGACTGTCCTGGGATTTGTCACTTTTTTGAACGCATAGCCTTCTTTAATATTTCCCTCCATGATGGGTACTGGATATGTTATTCCTGGAATTTTTAAATGTACTTGATAATATCTAGTGTGGTTGTGTACTAGGGTGTCCAGGGATACTCATCATTGAATGGGGGTGCCACATGGGCGTACCCAAGATCAAAACTAGGGGGGGGGCAAGCCATGGTCACAGATACCGAAGAGAAATATATATATAGTACAATGCAAAGATTTCACTTCTTACATTACATGAGTGATATCTATTGTAAATTCCACAATAGCTCAGAAACCGGTGAATCGCTCCACACAGTATACTGGCCGCCATAAAATGCCCCATACAGGATACTGGTCCCCATATAACGCTCCATACAGGATACTGGCCCCCATATAATGCTCCATACAGAATACTGGCCCCCATATAACGCTCCATACAGAATACTGGCTCCCATACAATGCTCCATACAGGATACTGGCCCCCATATAATGCTCCATGCAGAATACTGGCCCCCATATAACGCTCCAGGCAGGATACTGGCCCACATATAATGCTCCATACAGAATACTGGCCCCCATATAATACTCCATGCAGGCTGTTCCCCACACATAATGCCTCATGCAGGCTGTCTCCCCCCACATAATGCCCCATGTAGGATGTCACCCCACCTTATAATGCCCCATGCAGGATGACACCCCCCCTCCTTATAATGCCCCATGCAGGATGTCACACATCCCCCCCTCCCTTATAATGCCCCATGCAGGATGTCACACACCCCCACCTCACCCGCCTCCCTTATATTGCCACAGGCCTCCATATAATAAAAAAAAAAAATCAAATACTCACCTCACATCTCACCCGCTGCCACTGCTCTGGACTCCAGTGTCGCCGGCCTCATCCCGCTCTGTGCTGTGACTGCTGAGGAGAGAGCGCGGTGTAAAGACGTCACCGCGCCCTCTGACCTGAGACGTCACAGTGCAGCAGCCGTGGAGGATGCAGGAGCTGCTGCGGAGGCATGGGGAGGGGTAATTATTGTGCCGGGTGCTGGGGCCCTGAGCAAGGGGGGGCAGCGGGTGCTGAAGGTGAGGGGTGGCCCCCCCTACCTGCTCAGGACCCCGGCATTTGCCCGGGTGCACCGGGTGCTGACGCCGGCCATGGTGTGCGGCTTGCGTGCCTGCTTCTAGGGGGGGGCAGCTGCCCCCCCTGCCCCACGGTGGGTACGCCCATGGGGCGCCATATTGCTATTTTAGGGTGCCTGCCTCCCCAGTTCGGTAGGTAGTTGTTAGGGCTCATTAGGGATTGATAGTCCTTTACTGGTCCTGGCAACACCTAATATAAGGCACACCTTTTAACTTTTATGAAATTTCTTTGAGAGTGGTTCTAATTTTGAGATGTTTTTCTATAAATTAATAAAAGTTATTTTTAAGGGCTCTTTCTTTTTGGTTTCTTTAGATTTTTACGCTGCACGACTAATATACATTTTTTTTTCTTTCTTTAATTGAGAGGGGTTCAGAATTCCCATATAATTGAATGGGAATGCAGCCTTTGTTTCCACTGATGGCAGTATGTGTCAGGGCCTTGTTCTGAAGGTAGAAGTGAGTACCGTTGCTGGGATCTACAACTGTTATACATTTATGTATGTATCACTCAGAATGATGATGAAATTCTACCTCCTACTCTTTTGCAACCATCATTAAACACCAGAGCAAAAAAATTATTAGCATATAAGTACCTTATCACGTACGTATGCAACATAATATATAAACCTACAAAAATGGGAAACATAGCTCAAATATATAAATCCTTTCATTTTATTAAATATAAGAATTCATTAAAACAAGTATGCAGAAAGGGGGGTGATGTTACACACAAGAATAACAACTAAGTGGTGGTATTGTATAACATATTACAAAATATAGACGTCAAATATTTATCATATGCACTGAGTTGAAACAAGTACACAGAACATTAGATATAATGATAGAATCAATAACATGATATTTCATAATAAAAAAGTCTAAAATGTATATATTATATTAATATCATAAAGTGCAAGTAGTGCAATCAGTGCAATGTATAATGTGTAAGAGGGCTGCTGGACATGTCCTTGAGGGGAGATATGTGTTCCTGAGGTTGGCAGCTTCGGTGATGTGAAACCGGGAAAGCATGCTCCTGCACACATAGTGCTGAGAGGGTTAATAGGGCGTATCAGGGCGGTTTTTTCGAGCAGTCATAAGAGATGGGGAGGATTGGCTGCTCACATATCCCCACCCCAGGGTGTGTGAAAAATGGTGACCAAATGTCTCATTCAGTGCCTGTGGCTGGAGGTGTGGAGACCTCCAGAGTGTTTGTGCCCAAAAGGACACTGAGCGGGCGAACCCGCCATATTGTGTGGACTGTTTATTTTCTGTTTTTGTTACACTGTGCCGGACAAGGCTCTCTTTTGTTCTTCTGAAAGTTTGGATTATGCAGCATAATAAACCTGCCTTGAACATTTTAAAGCGACAGTGTTTTGTGCCTGCCTCAAAAGCGGCTGAGTGAGTACATAACCCCTACAAGTGTAATGCATAAGATATGAAGATATACAAGTATATATTGTTTGACGTCTATATATTTATGTCACGTTCATTGAAATAAATATATGCACTCCTTAAAAAGCAAAAGGAAATGGATAGCACTATATGAATTATATTACAAAGTCAATGGGTATATACATTCCCTAAAAAATATGTATCATATATGCATACCAGTATGTGCAGATGGTAAAAGTGCAAATAGTGCAATAGTCAAGGTTATGAAAGCAGTAAACAGTTGACAGAAAAGAGTGTATATGTATAAAGACCTCACAAACGAGCAAATCCCAATGTACATTTCGCCTGCCTGGCTTTTACAAGTGAAGTAGCTCCAGGGACTAGGGACCTAATATTTAAACACTGAATGGCCAATGAGTGTCTTTGAATAATTGTTACCAGCTGTTAACATTGCACTGAGTATCCATGTCCCAGATGTAATTCTGTGTGAGTGTGTCCATGTGACTGGATATGACACCGGACTGGAAGTGTTGTGCATTCCATGGTGGAACGCACAGGCACCTCACAGATCTCCGGCAGAGCTCATGCGCATCTATCTCATAGAAGTATTGTGTGTTCCACACTGGAACGCACGCACCCATCTTTTACAATCACAGATAGAAGTGGAAGGAAAAATATTAAAATTGCAATGTTTATTAGTTGCTTAAAATTTCATAAACTTAATTATGCTAATTGCTAAAACAACTGACTGCTCCATGGTAAATAAGCTTATTATTTACCCTACTAGTTAGAAAAAAAAGCATAAAAAGAGGAAAAGTATACTTGATAGTGGAGATAAAATCCTGCATTTGGGAGAATTGGGTAGCAAATTTTGGGGTTAAATTTCCTATTATCCCTTAAAAATATGATGCTGAAACAACATTTTAGTGGACAAGACACAATTTTGTTTCCACACCTTAGTATTTTAAAATGCTATGAAGCACTTGTGTGTTAAAAACACTTACCAAATCCTTAGATGAATTTCCTCGGGAGTGCAGTTTCTAAAATGGGTTAATTTTTCTGCTGATCTGGCACTTCGGGGACTTTAAAACTAGTGCACGCAGCCAAATTGGAACTCCAAAAGTTAAATAGTGTTTCTTCCATCAAAGCACTGCCATATGTTCAAACAGTAGTTTTTGACCACATATCAAATATTGCATTTGGTAGTAAGATTGCAAGGTACACTTTATCTTACTACCCTTTGTAAAATGAAAAATAAGGCACTAAAGCAACATTTTAGTATTCAAAACACAATTTTTCATTTTTGCATCCCAATGTTATAAACTTTTCTGAAGTAACTGTGGGTCCGAAATGGTCACTAAGCCACTAAATTAATTCCTTTAGGATTGTATTTGTATTTGTATGAGATCATTTGTATAGAGATTCTGCTGTTTTTCCCTAACTTTAATTGATTTGAATGATAAAATTTATAAGGGAGCGAAATAATTAAAGTGTGGATATGCCCCTTATCATAAGTCACCTACTTACAAGCATATACTACCAGATATTGCATTTTAATAGAAAAATAAATTCTCATTTTTGTGTCCCAATGTTATAAACTTCCGTGAAGCTCTTTTGCGTCCAGCATAGTCACTGCACCACAATGTGAATTTTTTGAGAGGAGAAGTTTCCAAAACCGGTTCACCAATGAAGGGTTTTTGTTGTTTTGGCACCTATGGATCTCACTCTGCAAATATGGCATGGTGTCCTCAATCTATTCAATTCAAATATGCTTCAAAATGCCAAAAAGCGCACTTTTTCTTGTGTGCCATGCCATGTGACAAAACCGTATATTCTGATCACATATGGGTCAGTAAAAATTTTTGGATTTATTTTCTCTCATTACAGCTTGTGATAATGGACAAAAAATTGAGGCTAAAAAAACACTTTAGTTGAAATTTTTTCATTTATATCATTCCAATTTGCATTAATTGCTGTCACACAACTGAAGTGCAACAAGGTTCCAGATTGTGGTTTTGAATTCTGTGAGGGGTATAGTTTTTAAACTGGTATCACTTTTCAAGGTTTTCTGACATACAGGTGCTTCTCACTAAATTAGAATATCATCAAAATGTTAATTTATTTCAGTTCTTCAATACAAAAAGTGAAACTCATATATTATATAGAGTCATTACAAACAGAGTGATCTATTTCAAGTGTTTATTTCTGTTAATGTTGATGATTATGGCCTACAGCCAATGAAAATACAAAACTCTATCTCAGTAAATTTGAATAATTAACCAAAAACACTTCCAAAGGCTTCCTAAGCGTTTAAAAAGATCCCTTAGTCAGTTTCAGTAGGCTCCACAATCATGGGGAAGACTGCGGACTTGACAGATGTCCAGAAGGCAGTCATTGACACACTCGACAAAGAGGGTAAGCCACAAAAGGTCATTGCTAAAGAAGCTGGCTGCTCAGAGTGCTGTATCCAAGCATATTAATGGAAAGTTGAGTGGAAGGAAAAAGTGTGGTAGGAAAAATTGCACAAGCAACCAGAATAACCACAGCCTTGAAAGGATTGTTAAGAAAAGGCCATTCAAAAATTTGGGGGAGATTCACAAGGAGAGGACTGCTGCTGGAGTCATTGCTTCAATAGCCACCACACAGACGTATCCAGGACATGGGCTACAAGTGTCGCATTCCTTGTGTCAAGCCACTCATGACTAATAAACAACGCCATAAGCGACTTACCTGGGCCAAGGAGAAAAGGACCTGGACTGTTGCTCAGTGGTCGAAGGTGTTTTCAGATGAAAATAAATTTTGCATTTCATTTGGAAATCAAGGTCCCAGAGTCTGGAGGAAGAGTGGAGAGGCCACAATCCAAGCTGCTTGAGGCCTAGTGTGAAGTTTCCACAATCAGTGATGATTTGGGGAGCCATGTCATCTGCTGGTGTAGGTCCACTGTGTTTTATCAAGACCAAAGTCAGTGCAGCAGTCTACCAGGAAATTTTAGAGCACTTCATGCTTCCCTCTGCCGACATGCTTTTTGGAGATGGAAATTTCATTCTCCAGCAGGACTTGGCACCTGTCCACACTGCCAAAAGTACCAGTACTTGGTTTAAAAACAACAGTATCACTGAGCTTGATTTGCCAGCAAACTCGCCTGACCTTAACCCCATAGAGAATCTATGGGGTATTGTCAAGAGGAAGATGAGAGACACCAGACCCAACAATGCAGACGAGCTGAAGGCTGCTATCAAAGCAACCTGGGCTTCCATAACACCTCAGCAGTGCCACAGGCTGATCGCCTCCATGCCACGCTGCATTGATGCAGTAATTGATGCAAAAGGAGCCCCGACCAAGTATTGAGTGCATTTACTGAACATACATTTCAGTAGGCCAACATTTTGGATTTTAAAAACCTTTTTGAAGCTGTTGTTATGAAGTAACAGAAATAAACACTTGAAATAGGTCACTCTGTTTGTAATGACTCTATAAAATGAGTTTTGCTTTTGAATTGAAGAACTGAAATAAATTAACTTTTTGATAATATTCTAATTTAATGAGAAGCACATGTATAAGCCCCTCAAAGTGAATAGAACTGTAAAAACTAGATTTAGTACATTTAGTTGAAATAAAATAAAATTGCTGCTAAATGTTAACCTTTTAAAAAAGGACATTTGAAAAATGATGCCAACATAAAGTAGATAAATTGGAAATGTTCTCTATTAACATTAATATTTTGCTGTAATAACTTTGGATCACACTCGGACCAATATTGTTCTATGAGGCCTTGCACATGTCTGGTTTTCTTCTCGGACCGAGCCAATGCGAGGAAAAAATCGCTGAATGCCCAAGTTGGATCCGATATTTGGATCACACAACATGGAAGTAAATGAGTCCATGTAAACCATTGGACTGTACTTGGATGACATCCGAGTGCAGTCAGATTTCCACGGACTGACAGAGAAAAAAAAAATCTCCATCTTTTTCATACTATTTTCTCCTCACCTGAGAGAATCAGAGCACACTATGATCACACTCTGATTAAATTCTGTTCAGAATTTGAACAGTGTGATTTCCATAGTCAACCCTATTCTCTCGGATGAGAGAACACACTGTCGTCTCCACCTAACCTTAAAATTACCACGATTGAAATTAATGTTCCAAAGTTATTGCCACAATAACCCCTTCATGACCGCAGCATTTTCCATTTTTGCGTTTTCATTTTTTGCTCCCCTTCTTCCTAGAGCCATAACTTTTTTATTATTGCCATGTGAGGGATTATTTTTTGCGGGACAATTTGTACTTTTGAACAACATCATTGGTTTTACAATATCGTGTACTGGAAAACGGGAAAAAAAATTCCAAGTGCAGGGAAATTGCAAAAAAAGTACAATTGCAAAGTTATTGTTTTGTTACCACGTTCACTGAATATTAAAACTGACCTGCCATTATGTTTTTCCAGGTCATTACGGGTTTGTAGATTCCAAACATGTATAGGTTCTTTTTTATTTAAGTGGTGAAAAAAAAAATCCAAAGTTTGCTAAAAAAAATAAATGGTGCCATTTTCCGAGACCCGTAGCGCTTCCATTTTTTGGAATCTGGGGCTGGGGGATGGCTTATTTTTTGCAAGCCGAGCTGACGATTTTATTTATACCATTTTGGGGTAGATCTGATGTTTTGATCGCCCATTTTTGCATTTTATTGCAATGTTGCGGCGACCAACAAAACGTAATTCTGGGGTTTTGAATATAGCTGTCGTTACGCCATTTATCGATCGTATTAATTCTTTTATTATATTTATAGATCAGCCAATTCTGAATGCGGCGATACCAAATATGTGTATGTGGGTTTTTTTTTTTATTTTGAATGGGGTAAAATGGGGGTGATTTAAACTTTTTATATTTTTTATTTTTTTATATTTTTAAAAACCTTTTTTTACACTTTTTGCATGCTTGAATAGTCTCCATGGGAGACTAGAAGCAGCACTTGCCTGATAACCTGTACTACACACAGGCGATGATAAGATTGCCTGTGTGTAGCAGATTTGCTCACTTACGATGAGTGCCAACTGCTGGGCGACGCTCATAGCAATCTGGCAGTGACAACCCCAGGGCTCTCCTTCAGACCCCGGGTTGTCATGCCAACCCTTTGGTGACCCGCGATCATGTGACGGTGTCGCCGATGAGCGGGTCCAATGACACGCTTCCCAGAATTACGAGTTAAATGCCGCTGTCAGAGATCGACAGAGGCATTTAACTGGTTAACAGCCACGGGTGGATCGCGATTCCACCTTCGGCTGTTTCAGGAACATGTCAGCTGTATAGATCAGCTGTCATGTGCCCGGAAAGGTGCGGGCTCCGGTGCTGAGCCGAGGGGGATCTGACGTGGGTCGTACTATTACGCTCCATGTCAAAAAGGGGTTAAGTAATATGTGACTGATGGGCAGCACGGTGGCTTAGTGGTTAGCACTGCAGCCTTGCTGCGCTGTGGTCCTGGGTTCAAATCCTACAAAGGACAACATCTGCAAGGAGTTTATATGTTCTCCCCATGTTTCTGTGGGTTTCCTCCAGGTTCCCTGGTTTACTCCCACACTCCAAAGACATACTGATTGGGAATCTATATTGTGAGCCCTAATAGAGACAGTGATCATAATTTCTGTAAAGTGCTGTGGAATTAATGGCGCTATATAAGTGAGTAAAATAAATAAATACTACTGATGTGAAAAATGAGAATCTGTCAGGAAGGTCAATACTTGCTTTGACATTAAAGGGTTAGGCATAAGATATTTATGAGTTGAGCTGGGGAGGTAGAAAAGTAGAGGGGTCACAGATGGAAGTTTTACTTACCGACTCTACAACCAAGGATTGAATAAATGCTCTACAAAAATTAAATGTAGAACAAATTAATCTAGCTATCTATTACCCTTAAATAAAATACATTTTTCGGATTTTCATCTGAATACAGTTGCATGTATAGTCAACTGTAATGAATAAGATGTAGCTAAAGTACTTTTCCTAATTTTACCTTGTGTTTAGCATTGCTGCGTAAATCAGTCTGTAGAAGTATGCCAACGAAATACATTTGAAGTGGTATCAACAAACTACAGAAGTAGATCAGTTCACCACCACCAAGGAAGTTCAAAGGAACTGGGAAAACTCAGAACACTGTCAGAAGCATGTAGGAGAGAACACTAAGCCGATCCTCTGGTACCATTGTGAAGAAAGCAAACGTAGAGGTTCTCCAGTGGCAGAAACTTCAGTGAAAATAGAATTTCAATATATTAATTAAAATGTTTTGGCAGCTTATCCAGTAACAGGGGAAATGAGTTTTTCTCTATTACAGAAAATGACCTCTTCATTTGGCAGTTGTACCCTCACTTATCATGACTTGATGGCATATTAATGTGATATGCTGTCAATTTCTGTAGTGAAAATTATCCTTTAATAGTTTTCTGTGGACACATTTTTTTTTCTGGGTGTTTGGAGTAGAAAATGAGTGTCACCCATGCATATTAAATGGGAAACCGTTGGGGAAATCTGACATGGAGAAGGACCTGGGCATCTTGGTTAACAGCAAATTAAATTGTAGTGCCCAGAGTCAGGCAGCAGCTGCGAAGGCAAATAGAGTCATGGCATGCATCAGAAGAGGAATAGGGGCATATGATGAGAACATTGTTCTTCCTCTGTATAAAGCGCTGGTAAGGCCACACTTAGAATATTGTGCACAGTTCTGGGCTCCGGTGCTCAGGAAAGACATATTGGAGCTAGAGAGGGTACAAAGGAGGGCGACTAAGGTAATAAAGGGAATGGAGCGACTAGAATACCCAGAGAGGTTGTCAAAATTAGGCCTATTTACGTTGGAAAAGAGAAGGCTTAGGGGAGACCTCATAAACATGTATAAATACATCAGGGGGCAGTACAGAGATCTCTCCCATGACCTGTTTATACCCAGGATGGTGACAAAGACGAGGGGGCACACTATGCGTCTGGAGGAAAGGAGGTTCCTGCACCAGCATAGAAGGGGATTCTTTACGGTCAGAGCCGTGAGACTCTGGAACTCTCTGGGAGAGGAAGTGGTGATGTCCAACTCACTTAATGAGTTCAAGAGTGGCCTGGTCGCCTTTCTTGAGAGCAATAAAATTACATCTTATGCTTAGTGATAGGTAATTAATCCAGGGATTTAATCTGACTGCCAGATTGGAGTCGGGAAGTGAATTTTTCCTCAATGATGTAAATTGGCCTATACCGCATGGGTTTTTTTTTGCCTTCCCCTGGATCAACGCTGCGGAAGAGCTGCAGTGCACAAGAAATAGGCTGAACTGGATGGACGCTTGTCTTTTTTCGGCCTTATAAACTATGTAACTATGTAACTATGTAAGTGGAAACTCCAATTTCTTAAGGCATGTCGGCTGCATAAAAAAAAAATTATTTAGAGCAATTATAAAAGTTGGATAAAATTATTTTTTTAAAAAAGGAAAGCAAGTGTTGGGCAGATCCTGATGGTCCAGACCGCGACAATCTGCAGACCGCGACCACCAAACAGTGAGTTACCAGATGACCACACTGGTCAAGTGCAGACTCTGGGACTAGCTCAACCCGCTGTATCTGCACCAATGAGTATTTTTTGCTTGTTCCATACTCTACCTGCTCAGAGACCAAGTGTCTACAACCTGGGGTCAACCCCTATACTACTCTTGGTGGGATTAACTCCCGAGTGCCCTCTAGGCACATACTAACTCTGGACTTCATTTTATTCTAAGGAGCTCTATTTTCTTTGGGTAACACCATCACCCACAATGGGTACCACCTATATCCAATAGGCACCACCTAAATCCAGCCCACAAATCCAAGCCTGAAGGGACACATTCCCCAGGCAACCTTTTTTGTATATCTCAAGCGGCAGTTACTGCCAACTAATACAATACAGGTACTGTGATCTCAAACCTACCCACACTCACCCCCCCCCCCCCTTTGTGTACCATCCATTTCATCCTTCCCATTACCATTTGTTATTTTCCACAGATTGTCTTCACTCAAATACGTTTTACCCAACTGGTGCGCTCCCTCAATTGGTACGCCCTCCTCCCTGCATCTTGCTGTACTCTTAGAGGACCACAACTACAAGAGTACAATATCTACCCTCCAAGATTTGTACATCTCTACTCCTAGCAAACTAGAGACCCTAACCGCTAATCTAATTACCCACAGCTCCAGGGGAATCCCCACATTGGACTGGACCAAAAAATCCCTTCTTCCCCCTCCAATTCAGGTAAATATATTCGCCAAAAACCTGAAAAGTATAAACCTAAACCTAAAATATCTGCCTTTATTTTAGAAAGGAATGTCTTTCAGGCCGAACCCCCACTGACTTATATATCCCTTCAACTCCAACTTACAAGTAAATATCCTTTCAATTTCTGATCCTTCAGGTTATCAACCCCAGTATTGTTATTTACCATCCTCCTTTCCTTCCCATAGGATATTATCTCTATGCAGAACCAACCACTGCAATACTAAGAAGCACTTTGCACTTAATCTAGGACCATCAGGATCTGCCCAACACTTACCTTCCTTTTTAAAAAAAATTATTTTATCCAACTTTTATAATTGCTCTAAATAAGTGTGTTTTTTATGCAGCCGACATCTTCTCTTCTCTTCTTTAGAATTGGGTACATATACGTTTTATACTTTGATACTAGCGCAGGTCTATATATATAATTTTTTATGTACATTTTTTATTCCTATTTACCCACTAGACAACTGTGGTAGTTGTCTCCCTTGCAGCAGGTCAAAGTTTTACCTAATAGCGCCACCATCCCCCTCTTTTTATATATGTTTGAAAAGCCATTTTAAAATGAAACTTCAAACTTTTTATAAATTGCTGGCCTAAAAATTTTGAGAATCTGTAGATGAATGGAACAAGTATGGATGATATTAAAAATATCTTCATTGAACAGTTCCAATTCCAAGACTTAAAAGCGAAAAATAGTCATATTATTTACTCTGTATTTACAACTTGCTTTGCAACTTGCTCATTAGCTGAGAATAAAACATTAATTTGTATCATTAATTTATCTTCTTAATGAGAAAGCTGAGTAAGACATTTGTTACTTAAAACTGCATCCTAAACTAATTTATCTTTCCTACTAATCATAAGTCATCTATTCAGAAAACTCTCCAAAATCTTAACTGGACCCGATCATCCGTCAAACTACTGAAATGAATCACAAGCAGCCTCATCAAACAAAGTGTCACATATAAGTCATTGCAATCTATAATGTCAAAAAGGTTCAGAATGTGAATAGCCACAGCTTCAGCGTCAAGCATCAGAATCAATTGGGCTGGCATTTTTAAAATCGCTCTTCATTTATTACATGCAGAGGAAATGCATCAAGGATAGTTTTCTAATTAAGAATGTATTTCTTTTTTTCGTTTTCCGAAACTTAATCTTAACATTTTTAATATAGCAACTGTGTACAGAATAATAGAATTTTCTTCTAGCCTACTCAATGTTCTAGACAGAAGTTATAAAAGGAAAGCAATGCCGTTGTTTGTGAGACATACCATTTTTTACAGGAGGAATTCTTAAATACCTATGAGAGTTTCAGTTTGTTGAAAAACAGCAGGTGTCCATTTTATGATTGAATGTAAGATTCTCTTGATCAGCTGCTTTCCATTTCTGGGGCATCCTGTTCTGGGGACATCCTGCTGGTCCCAGGGACAATGAATGCTGCAGTGTCACTGTGGGGTTTCAAATTGTTTTAAAATGTTAAAACATGCTCTTAAAAAAGTAGAAAAGCACTACTTACAATACTTCTTTAATAGCATGAAAGATTAAAGCTGATCTGCCACCTAATTTTACAATATAAATTGTATTACATTATTTAATAGATCTATTAGACCTGATGAGGTTGCTGTATAATCCTGATATTAAAGAAGAACTCGCATGAAATGTTGTATACTCTAAACCTGTGTAAATGTGTATGTAATGTAGTGTAATTGTGTTAATATACTAACTTATCGCCATCTTCCCTGGTTTTCAGCACTGCTCCAGTCCTCTTCTGTGACTACAATTCAGACCCACCTGATTGTGTTAGCACTTCTGGCTAACACAACTCGAGTTTGTGTTAGTCAGAAGTGGCTTTTACAATGTATAGTTTGTCTATGAAGCATCAGAACGAGGCTCCATCAGGGTTGCCAACTTGACTTTTTATGCTTTTTGGACAGCTTATCAAAAAATCTCGTACAGATAATATTTTTATGGATACATTGGAAAACTATAATAAATCATTATTAATATAATTGATCCATGTCTACAACCCATAATTCTGATATGAAGACATCAGCTGCATTCACTGTAAACTCTAAAATTATGATAATTAATTACAGACTAAATAATCAGTTTCTACAGCTTCAAAAAATTCACAGATGACTTAGTTTTTTTTTTACGGACTGGGCAAGAAAGTGCTTTATTTTTACGGACGTTCCTGGAATTTCTGGACAGTGGCAACCCAGGGCTTTGTAAGCCTTACATTGAAAGGCCACAGCCCCACTATTAGTATTTGGTCAGCATTCTGTCAGTATTTTTTCTCAGGAGTGGGAGCCAAAACCAGATGAGGAACAATCAGAGAAAAGGTATAATAGAAACAAGTCACCAATTCTGCATTTATCACCCACTCCTGGTTTTGGCTCCCACGCCTGAGAAAAAATACTGACCAAATACTGATAGTGGGTCCATGGCCTAAAAGTGACTTCTGGCTCACACCTAGACCCAGTTTAAATTGGGGAAGATGGTGATCGGTAATTATGTTAACGCAATTACACTACATCACATATACATATTCAAAGGTTTATTACGTAAAAAGTTTTATACATGTCCTTCCCTAAGATGAGGATTTTACAAATCCAGCTAGAACTTTACTCAAAGTGCTAATTTTTTCATCAATAGTGTTGTGCATAAAGATTTGCAAAACCTTGATCAGGCATACATGTTGGCACGCCATGTAAGTGTAATTGGGCTCAGGGCAGTAGCCATGGTCGAGGTACAGAAAAATTGGGTTTTGCTTTGGTGTGTGTGTGTGTGTGTGTGTGTGTGTGTGTGTAAATATTCTACCATAATGGACACTTCCAAGCTCCTCTGGTCTGTCACGCATTGCATAGCTTCGAATCCCTGCAAGCCCACGAATGGGAAACCGCACCAGTCCATAAAAACAAACTCATCTTTAGTGACAATTTCACTTGTAAACAAAGCATAGCAAGAGATGTAGATGTATTTCAGGGGCACAGTTGGTGATTTGCAGAACAAGTTGAGAACCTCCAAACTTCCTAGATATAGTGACAATTTAGCTGAGCAATTCCAGTGACCTCTTTCCTTCTGCCCACTTTTTGGGAGCCACGTAAGCAAAGCACCTGTGCCCCCAGCCTTGCTGACTTGTCTCTTCTCAAATCTGCAGCTTCCAAGACCTGACTGACACTTTTCTGTACCCCAGAGACCCTTAGGGACTCTAACAAGGCTTCCTGGCTTAAGTTCCCTTCCCCAACTCGCCTGCTAAGAGTATTCCGTTCCTCTTGTCTGTCACACATTGCATGGATCCAAATCACCGTGATCCCACGAACGGGAAACCACACCAGTCCATAAAAACAAACTCATCTTTACTGACAATTTCACTTGTAAACAAAGCATAGCAAGAGATGGAGATGTATTTCAGGGACACAGTTGGTGATTTGCAGAACAAGTTGAGAACCTCCAAACTTTCTAGATGTAGTGACACTTTAGCTGAGCTATTCTAGCGACCTCTTTCCTTCTGCTCACTTTTTGGGAACCACGTAAGCAAAGCACCTGTGCTCCCAGCCTTGCTCACTCGTCTCTTCTCAAATTTGCAGCTTTCAAGACCTGACTGACACTTTTCCTTTCATCAGAGACCATTAGGGACTCTAACAAAGCTTCCTGGCTTACATCCCCTTCCCCAACTTGCCTGCTAAGAATAATCCACTGTCACCAATGGAGCTCTTCTTCTTAGATCCTCTTACACACAAACACACTCAGGTGAAGATCACATTGACCAGAGGATGTCCTTTCTTCTTCATCTCTTCTCTCTTTCCTAACTGACTATAGAATCTGAAACTAACCCACACCCGGAATCTAGATTTTGAGCCCCAATGGGGACAGTGATGATAATGTCTGTAAAGCACTGTGAAATTGATGGCGCTATCTATGTCAGTAAAATAAATATAATTTATAAATAAGAATCCACACCAGAATATCTATGTCAGTAAAATAAATATAATTTATAAATAAGAATCCATAGAACCACCCAGACAATGGTGCTTGTCAGGCCGCAATAGTCTGGGGCTGGAATGTACCTGGTGGCTAGACTCGAAACAGTAGCTATATTGGTCTAGCTTTAATCACTTAGCCCTTTGTCGTTGATAATTATGAGTTACCTCAATTAACATGAGCTACTCAGTAAGCATAGTAAAAACCTGAGTCTAAGGTAGGAGTGCAGAGTCAGTGATTTGTTCCTGTCTGCGTTCTTGCAACCACCTATCAATAGGGATAGCCAAGGACATGGCAGAGTCAATGGAATCAGGAGGAGAGAACCATACTAATGTGGCACCCCAGGGTTCTGGTTACCACAGTAATAGCAATATTACGTCTGTGAGCAGGTGGGAGGTCTCCTGGTCAGGAACCCTAAGCATGCCACACCTCCTGCCCAGTCCTGGGAGGGGAAGAACTTCCCCTATATAAACTGGGGCTGAGGTGGGGTTAGAAAAAAAAAAAAGAAGAGAAGAAGAGGAGTCCCAGACAGAGACACAGTCTGGTCTGGAGTGGAGCAGATGCAGGGAGAGCAAGAACAGGAGCTCTGTGGGAGCAGTGATAAAAGGGGTCCAGGACTGGAAGCTGTAGAGCTCGTCCTGACTGAAGAGATCTCACCGGACACGGAGTCCGAGGCTGTGGGGACTGTTCCATACCCAGCAGCAGAAACCGTCCGGCAGGGGATTACAGGTCCTCTGGCCAAGAAACCCGAAGGCACAGTCACACGCAAGGGACCAGCACCGCTGTCGTGGAGCGGAGGCTACCAGAAGGCCCCGAGTCACCGGCCATACGGGTGAGCACCACACGGTACACTCAGGGACGTGGGCTACTTTTACCCGCTTCTAGCAAGGTAGCCAGGAAGAGTAGAATTAGTTGGGGAGGCCTACAACTCCGCCTGGCCGGGGGAGATCCTATCTGCTCACGGACTGACCAGGCCCCGATCGCTAGCCAGTACTCCCGGGAGGGTCTACCTTTGCCACCAGTAAAGACCCTGAACTACACCGCACCGTCTCTGAGTGGTTCCTGGTGCCTGCGTGCAATTCTGCTATCCCCATCATCCACGTCTGCTGCCCTGAGGCCATACCCCTCCCGTTGGGGGTTATACTACCCACGCTGCACAACTGTACCACCGGCCTCAGCGGTCTGCCCTGCAGCGGCGGCTTCATAACTGCATTCAACGGGTGGCGTAGTCGAACACTATAACATCTTCTGCTAAATTCCGCCACTTAGTTTGACACCCTGGGCACGGACCGGGTCACCGCCACGAGGACTACTAACTCCGACAGATCCGGCTCCGGGTATTACCCGCGTGCGCAACGCTACACAACACAGGCCCAGGGGGGGCGTCAACTTTGGCGTAGTCGGCAGGATCTCGTGCCCGCAACCACCGGGTACTTCGTGCCTGAAAAAAACTGTTAAACTTACCTGTGGTGAAGATTCCCGCCATCCGACGCCATCTTTTGCCTTCTTCCCGCCATCCGTGGAGTTTTCCCGCCATTGGACGCCATCTCGAGGACGCCGCGCGAGAAGAAGAGGGGCGTGGACTCCGAAAGCGCGCGAGAACTGAAGCCCCACCTCACGTCCGGACGTTGCGTAAGGTCCTGGAAGGAGCCCAGCAGACGCCGACGTCACAGGAGCGAGACGGAAGGTCCTCAACCCTGACGATCCACTGCGGAGCCGCGGCCTACGGAAGAGGATCATCGCAAGGTAGGCCACGGTCCACTAGGGGGGAGGAGGATGTCGGATACGGAGGAGAGCTTCACTGCTACAGCCACCGCCAGCACCCCCGCTGCTGCGGTCATGCCTTTCACCATGCCCTACATCCCGGGGGCAGCCTGGCTACCCCAGTACTCAGGGGAGTCCCATACCCTAAATGACTTCAGAGAAAGGCTGGATAGCCTCTTCCAGGTGTACCCCCTCACAGAAGAGCAAAAAGTGAGCATCCTGGTGGCTCAATTAACAGGGGCAGCCCAAAGGGAGGTAAAGTCCTGGCCACTTGGGAGGAGGAGGACTGTCGCAGAGATACTAGCCTAGCTGAAGGACACCTTTGATACCCGTACCTCAGCCGAGATCAAGTTTAGATTCTACGGGTGCAAGCAGCGAGCACATGAGAATATAAGGGACTATGCACTAAACCTACAAGAGGCCCTGAGAGCCATTAAGCAGGCCGACCCTGACGGCGTGGGAAACTAAGACAAACTGTTGACTGAACAATTTATAGAGGGTCTACATTGCAATGCCCACCGAACCCAGTTGCGAGCAATGGCCTTACAGGACCCTCATCTGGACTTTGCACAGTTCAAGGACAGAGCCATCCGGGTGCTCCGAGAACCGGCACCAGGTGGCGCTGTGACCCACAAACGCCCTGCTACCATTTACCACCAGGAGACGGCGCCCTTGTCGGCAGGGCCTGTGGGAGCTGATGCGCAGGCTTTAAACAATGACCCGGCTACAGACCTGCACCATCAGGTCCAAGAGCTAACTAAAAGCGTTGCCGCGCTAACCCGAACTGTGCAGTCTTTACAGGTTTCTACTCCAGGGAAGATGCAGCTGGCATCCGGACCGGAGGATATCCCGTGGCGCCGACCAAGGAGGACCCCACCGGCCAGAGGAAGACCCAGCGACCGATATAACGAGGACGGACAACCCATCTGCCGCCGCTGCAATCAACCCGGACATATGGCAAGGTACTGTCCTTTAAACTGGCACAACCTGGGGTAGAGGGCCAACCCCTAGGAATAAGATCACCAGGCCCATCGAACTGGCGTGACAAATACGTGGGAGGACGTCCAGTCTTGCCTGTAGTACTGGATGGCATTCCTATGAGTGCCCTACTTGACACCGGGTCACAGGTCACCACCATCCCGTACGTGCTCTTCAAGCAGTACTGGAATGACTCGGATATAACCCGCTACCCGGACGATGACTTGAGTATCATCACCAGCAATGGTCAGCCCGTGCCACAGATCGGATTTAAAGAGATGACCATTAAAATCGGTAAAGTCGAACTGGCAGCACAGGGACTGATCATTGTAGACATTGACAAGCGCGAGAGTCACCCAAAGATAACTCTAGGAACTAATGTGATTGAAAATTGTCTTGCAGAGGTGATTCTCATTTTACAGCAGGTTGCCAAAAACGCCAGCTCCGGCCAGCAGCGAGTGCTCCAAAAAGAGATCCGGGCACTGATGCGACGGCAACAGGTGGAACTCTCCGGTGGTGAGATTAGTAGCGTGAGAATGTGTGACCCTTTCCCTATTGCCATGCCCCCGAAAAGTGAAATGATGATTTGGTGCCGGGCAGCTATTGGTCTGAGAGGTAGAGATTACCAGGCAATGGTAGAACCAGTCTACTCAGATAGTAGGCCCACCATTTTGACGGCACGGGGGGTGGTTGATGTACGCCATGGGAGGGTGCCCGTTCGCATAATAAATATCGGGAAGAGGGAAGTGTACCTGCCCCGGTATGCTACGCTAGCCAAATTGTATACCATCAACCAAAATTCTGTACAGTCCGTGGAACCCTTGCCTCCATCTCATCCAGAGGAAGGTAACGGCTCTAAGCAACAAATGGAGGACTGGTGTCAGCAACTGCATTTGGGTACTGACTCCACACCCGCTCACCAAAAGCAGGGAGTCTACCGGGTGATCCAGGAATACGAGAGAGTGTTCAGTAAACACCCGCTGGACTTCGGGCGAGTAAAGGGAGTGGAACATCACATCCCCACGGGAGATCATCCTCCCATAAAGGAAAGGTATCGTCCCGTACCCCCTGCACACTACCAACACGCCAAGGGGATGCTTAGAGACATGAAGGAGGCTGGGGTAATCAGGGATAGCTGTAGCCCCTGGGCAGCTCCACTAGTCTTGGTTAAAAAAAAAGACAATACCATGAGAATGTGTGTAGATTACCGGAAAATCAACCGTATCACACACAAAGATGCGTACCCCTTACCAAGGATAGAGGAGTCTTTGGCTGCTTTAAAATCTGCTAACTTCTTCTCCATTTTGGATCTCACTAGCGGGTACTGGCAGGTTCCTGTCGCAGAGGCGGACCGGGAGAAGACCGCATTCACCACCCCGATGGGACTTAGCGAGTTTACCTGCATGCCGTTCGGACTCTGCAATGCACCAGGAACCTTCCAACGATTGATGGAATGCTGTCTGGGATACCGGAACTTTGAGACGGTCCTGCTGTACCTGGACGATGTTATAGTTTATTCCAAAACCTACGAGGACCACCTGAAACACCTGGCGGAAGTGAAACCGTCGAAGTGTCACCTGCTAAAACCAAAAGTGCAGTACCTGGGACACGTGGTGAGTGCTGACGGAGTGGCTCCCGACCCTGATAAGATCACCGCGATTAAGGAATGGCCAAGACCCTCCAGCGTAAAGGAAGTGCGGCAGTTCCTCGGGTTGGTAGGCTACTACCGAAGATTCATTCCCGGTTTCACCAAAAAGGCAGCTCCTATGCAGGACCTCCTGATAGGCCAGTCCAGGAAGGCCAAGAACCAGAAGCCGCCCTTCAGATGGGAGAAGCTGGAAGAAGAGTCCTTCCGCCAGCTGAAGATGGCCCTCACAGGGGATGAAATCCTGGCGTACCTGTCACGGGTGTGTCGCCACGACGATCGTCACGATTACACAGCCTGACTTCTCGCAGCTGACTTTTGGTGCTTTGTGTTTTTCGGCAGTGAGGGAGTTAATTCTCTCTCTCTCTGTGCTAGACGAGGTCCAGCCTCGCCCAGCTGCAATCAATGCTGCTGTAGTGAGACTCCTTCAAATGCCTGCTGGTCTGTTAGGGAAGTGTCGGTGAAAGCATTTCATGCAGACTAACAGAGCGGATCGTGGTATTTGGAGTTTCAGAGATAAGTGTATTCGGAGAGTTTTTTCCCTTCCTCGCTTTATCATTTATCTCCTTTCCCATTGGTGTTCCCTCTATTGTAGTTGTGTAGTTTTTGTATGCAAGGTGGTTTTGGTTTTTCCCTTGTACTGTCTCGTTCGTCTAAGTACTGTGTGTGGGCATATTATTACTTGTCCCCTTTTGTTGTGATCGGGGTCCTTCTCAGGACTAGATTACTTAGGTGCAGGGATCCTCAGGAGGTAGGGGTTACGCTGGCGGCCTGGACCTCTGTACCTTTAACAGTACCTCCAGGTTGAGGGATTAGTCAGGGCCCCAGATTAGGGTCAGCTTAGGCCCCCTACCTCCAGTATACAGAGACAGCGTGACATTTTCACCGACCACTTAGTTTTTCTCCAGCTACCATGGATCCAGTAGCCGGTCTAGCTCGGCAGTTGCAGAGTTTGTCCATGGAGCTGGCGGACGTTAGGTCCAAGGTTTTGTATCCTCAGGAGCAAGCCGGACCAGAACCTAAAGTAGCTCTCCCTGACAGGTTCACTGGGGGGCGGGACAAGTTTTTTGTTTTCCGGGAGGCATGCAAGTTGTACTTTCGGCTGCGGCCTCGGTCATCGGGGAGTGAAGAACAAAGGGTGGGAATTGTCATCTCGCTCCTACAAGGGGACCCACAATCTTGGGCGTTCTCTCTTCCCCCGGGCTCCCCGGCTCTCCAGTCAGTGGATAGGTTTTTCGCTGCTCTGGGACTCGTATATGATGACCCAGATCGGATCTCCCTTGCTGAGTCTAAGTTACGTAGGATCCAGCAGGGAGATCGTCCGGCGGAGGAATTCTGTTCGGAGTTCCGTAGGTGGGCCACGGACACCCAGTGGAATGACCCGGCTCTTAGGAGCCAGTTTTGTCAAGGTTTATCCGACAAATTACAGGATGTGTTGGCACAGTATGACTCTCCCGCGTCACTGGAAGCCGCTATGGCCCTTGCTATTCGCGTTGACAGACGGCTTCGGGAGAGGTGCGGGATAACTCTACCCCCTGTGATGACTCCACCTCCTACAAGGTCCCCTCATATGGTGGTTCCCCTGGTCAGTCCAGAGGAGCCTATGCAATTAGGAGGGACATCATTTCGGGGGAGGGGACCGGTGGTGCGCCATAAGACAGGAAGGTGTTTCTTCTGCGGGAGAAAGGGACATTTTATTGGGGGGTGTCCATCCCGTCCCTTGCAGAGTGAAGAGTCGTCGGA
This sequence comes from Phyllobates terribilis, assembly GCF_046119375.1. Lineage (NCBI taxonomy): Eukaryota > Metazoa > Chordata > Amphibia > Anura > Dendrobatidae > Phyllobates > Phyllobates terribilis. The sequence continues at coordinate 574,927,095 of NW_027362764.1, forward strand.
AAACTGTTGATCCCAGGTTGTGTGGTGGACGGCAATCTGGGAGTAGGTATTTCGTCCCTAGGTTCGTCTCAGTTTCTCGTACCGGCGGAGGTGGTGGTGGGTACGAGAACTGAGAGGATATCTGTTCTTCTGGATAGTGGGGCCGGGGCTAATCTGGTTGATGCTCGGTTTGCCCGGGTTCAAGGTATGCGATTGAGTGAGTTGGCTAAACCCATCCCCATATTCTCGATCGATGCCAGGCCTCTCGGTCAGGGAAGTTTTTTGCAAGCTGTGCATGACGTAAAACTTCAAGTGGGGGCGATACATAAAGAACTGTTGTCTTGCTACGTGTTGGAGGGTCTTCCCACTCCTATAGTGTTGGGCCTTCCTTGGTTAACTAAGCATAACCCGGTTATTAATTGGCAAACCAGAGAGATAAGCCAATGGAGTAAATTCTGTAATAAAAACTGCATGAACACGGTCATCGGTGCGGTTACTCCTTGGGTCTTACCTCCATTTCTGGCGGACTTTGAGGATGTATTCTCGGAGAAAGGGTGTCAGGAACTACCTCCTCATCGCGAGTATGACTGTTCTGTAAAACTGCTCCCTGAGGCCAAGTTACCTAAAGCTAGGTTGTATAACCTTTCTGGTCCTGAGAGGCAGGCCATGAAGGATTATATTTCAGAAAGTCTGGCTAAGGGGCATATTAGACCTTCATCTTCTCCGGTGGCTGCGGGGTTCTTCTTTGTTAAGAAGAAAGATGGAGGCCTACGCCCTTGCCTGGATTTCCGTGAACTTAATCTGATTACGGTCCGAGATCCGTATCCGCTCCCACTTATTCCCGATCTCTTTAATCAGATCGTGGGCGCCAAATGGTTCTCTAAGTTGGATCTCAGGGGGGCGTACAATTTGATTAGGATGAAGGAGGGGGATGAGTGGAAGACGGCGTTTAACACTCCGGAGGGGCATTATGAGAACCTTGTCATGCCATTCGGTCTGACTAATGCCCCGGCGGTGTTCCAACACTTTGTTAATGACATTTTTCGCCGCCTGGTGGGACAGTTTGTTGTCATATATCTGGATGATATCTTAATTTACTCGCCGGATCTGGTGTCTCATCAGGAGCACGTTAGGCAGGTGTTACAGATCTTGCGGGATAATAAACTGTATGCCAAATGGGAAAAGTGTGTGTTCGCCGTACAGGAACTCCAGTTTTTAGGCTTCATGGTTTCAGCGTCCGGTTTTCGTATGGACCATGGGAAAGTGCGGGCAGTTCTTGAGTGGGATCGGCCAGAGAATCTTAAGGCACTACAACGTTTCCTGGGGTTTGCTAATTATTACCGGAAGTTCATTCGTAATTTCTCGTCCATGGTTAAGCCTCTCACAGACATGACTAAAAAGGGGACGGATTTTTCTAGGTGGTCTGACAGGGCTTGTCAAGCATTCTCCTCCTTGAAAAAATGTTTTGCCTCGGCACCCATACTCATTCAACCGGATGCGTCACAGCCATTCATTGTAGAGGTAGACGCTTCCGAGGTAGGGGTGGGAGCAGTATTGTCACAAGGTTCGTCCCCTGGTAAGTGGCATCCGTGCGCCTTTTTCTCTAAAAAATTGTCGTCCGCTGAGAGGAATTACGATGTCTGCAATAGGGAACTCTTGGCCATTAAGTTAGCTTTTGAGGAGTGGCGCCATTTTTTGGAGGGGTCAGTCCATCCGGTCACCGTCATCACCGATCACAAGAACCTGCTATATCTGGAGTCCGCGAAACGTCTGAATCCCAGACATGCTAGGTGGTCATTGTTTTTTACCAGGTTTAATTTTGTCGTTACATATCGTCCTGGGTCAAAAAATGTAAAGGCGGATGCCTTATCTCGTAGTTTCCCTGGGGCCGGGAATACGGACGACCCGATTCCTATCCTTCAGGAGGGGGTGGTGGATTCGGCAGTATGCTCTGAGCTGGAGGAGGAGGTATTGGAGGCTCAGGGGGACGCCCCTGTTGGACCTCCGGGGAGACTGTTTGTTCCAGATCAGTTGCGACAAAAGGTGATCGAGGCACACCATAACTCAGTTTTTGCAGGACACCCGGGGAGTAGAGCAACTGTGGATCTCCTCTCGCGTCGATTTTGGTGGCCTAACTTACATAAGGAGGTGGTAACGTTTGTCGCGTCCTGTGGGGTTTGTGCGCGCTCTAAGACCTCACATACCCGTCTGTCTGGGGCCCTCTTACCTTTGAAGATCCCGGAGCGTCCTTGGACTCATCTGTCTATGGACTTTATTACGGACCTCCCTCCGTCTTCGGGTAAAACGGTCATACTCGTTGTAGTGGACAGGTTCAGCAAGATGGCACATTTTATCGCTCTTCCGGCTCTCCCTAATGCTAAAACTCTTGCGCAGGTGTTCATTGGGGAGATTGTGAGGCTTCACGGGGTACCCTCCGAGGTGGTGTCTGATCGGGGGTCTCAGTTTGTGTCCAAGTTCTGGAAGGCGTTTTGTGCACGGCGGGGTATGCATTTGTCTTTCTCATCGGCTTTTCATCCTCAGACCAATGGTCAGACGGAACGTATGAACCAGAGCTTGGAGACATATCTCCGGTGTTTTGTGTCAGAGAACCAGGAGGACTGGGCTTCTTTCTTACCTCTGGCAGAGTTTGCTCTTAATAATAGGCGGAGCGAGTCCACTGGTAAGTCCCCGTTTTTTGGGGCATATGGTTTTCACCCCCAGTTTTGTACTTTCAGTAGGGGGGGCTCTTCGGGGGTTCCTGAGGAGGAACGATTTTCCTCATCACTCGCTTCAGTATGGAGAGGGGTGCTGAAGAATCTGAATACTATGGGGAACCGATACAAACGTATGGCTGATAGGAGGAGAGTGTCTGGTCCGGACCTTAGTGTGAACGATCGGGTATGGTTGTCTACCAGGAATATAAAACTTAAGGTTCCCTCCTGGAAACTGGGTCCCAGGTTCAACGGGCCGTACAGAATCAGTTCTATTATTAATCCGGTGGCATTCCGTCTTGACCTCCCCCCTACGTTTAAAATTCACAACGTGTTCCACAGATCGTTGCTTAAGAGGTATGTGGCGCCGGTGGTACCGTCACCTTTACCTCCCCCTCCAGTGGTGGTCAAGGGTAACTTGGAGTTCCAGGTATCGAGGGTCATCGATTCACACTTTAATCGCCGGTCCCTTCAGTACCTGGTTCATTGGAAAGGATATGGTCCTGAGGAAAGGATGTGGGTTCCTGCGTCGGATATTAACGCAGACCGATTAGTTCGGGCCTTCCACACAACTCACCCGGATAAACCTGGCCCTGAGGGTCCGGAGGCCCCTCGTAGAAGGGGGGGTACTGTCACGGGTGTGTCGCCACGAAGATCGTCACGATTACACAGCCTGACTTCTCGCAGCTGACTTTTGGTGCTTTGTGTTTTTCGGCAGTGAGGGAGTTAATTCTCTCTCTCTCTGTGCTAGACGAGGTCCAGCCTCGCCCAGCTGCAATCAATGCTGCTGTAGTGAGACTCCTTCAAATGCCTGCTGGTCTGTTAGGGAAGTGTCGGTGAAAGCATTTCATGCAGACTAACAGAGCGGATCGTGGTATTTGGAGTTTCAGAGATAAGTGTATTCGGAGAGTTTTTTCCTTCCTTGCTTTATCATTTATCTCCTTTCCCGTTGGTGTTCCCTCTATTGTAGTTGTGTAGTTTTTGTATGCAAGGTGGTTTTGGTTTTTCCCTTGTACTGTCTCGTTCGTCTAAGTACTGTGTGTGGGCATATTATTACTTGTCCCCTTTTGTTGTGATCGGGGTCCTTCTCAGGACTAGATTACTTAGGTGCAGGGATCCTCAGGAGGTAGGGGTTACGCTGGCGGCCTGGACCTCTGTACCTTTAACAGTACCTCCAGGTTGAGGGATTAGTCAGGGCCCCAGCTTAGGGTCAGCTTAGGCCCCCTACCTCCAGTATACAGAGACAGCGTGACAGTACCCTGATTACAGCCAGCCCTTTATCCTCTACACCGACGCAAGTAACATCGGGCTAGGAGCCGTACTGTCCCAGATCCAGCAGGGGAGAGAACGGGTAATTGCTTACGCCAGCCGAAAACTGCGACCCACCGAAAGAAACCCTGAGAATTACAGCTCATTCAAGCTAGAGTTCCTGGCAGTGGTGTGGGCAGTCACCGAACGCTTTAAGCACTACCTCGCCTCTTCGCGGTTCACCGTGTACACGGATAACAACCCGTTGACACACCTGGACACTGCAAGACTCGGTGCCCTGGAGCAGAGATGGATGGCCCGCCTGTCCAACTATGAGTTCACGATCAAATACCGGGCAGGACGCTCCAATACCAACGCGGATGCCTTGTCCAGAATGCCAAACCTACCGGACGTAGGGGAAGATCCAGAGGAACTGGAAGAAGTTGAACTCCCCGCGTTTCACCGTCATGGGACTACCCAGTATTCCCACCGTGTAAGGGGTAAGCAATCCGCTACGTTCAACCCCTTACCTCATTACAACTGGGCGGAAACACAAGACAGTGACCCCGCCGTCCGACTAGTGAAGGAGATGCTGACTCGGCCAGATGCCCGCCTTGACCCATACGCTCCGGAGGAGACCAAGCAACTGTGGGCTGAGAAGAGTCGACTGTTTCTTTACAAGGGGAAGTTGTGCCGCAGAATGGTTAACTCCCGGACGCATGAACTGATCTGGCAAGTAGTGGTGCCAAGAAGAGACGCGGCTATGGTACTGGAGGCATACCACGACGGAGCTGGGCACTCCGGATGGAAGAAGCTGGAGTTCCTGCTGCGCGGGCGGTTCCACTGGGTAGGCATGAGAGGGACCATCGAGAGGTGGTGCAGAGACTGTGGCCCATGCAACCTAAGAAGGAAGGACCGTGCCAGCCAGAAGACTCCCCTGCAGTCCATCATCACCAGGCAGCCGTTGGAACTGGTAGCCTTGGACCATGTAAAACTGACCCCCAGCAGAAGTGGCTACGTCTATGCGTTAACCATCGTGGATCACTACTCCCGGTTCTTGGTTGTAGTCCCCGTCAAGGACTTAACGGCTCAAACAGCAGCTAGAGCCTTCCAGCAGCACTTCTGTCGTCCACACGGATACCCAGAGCAGGTGCTGACGGACCAAGGACCTGCCTTTGAAGCGGAAGTCTTCCAGGAGTTCTGCACTCTGTATGGCTGCCGGAAGATAAGAACAACACCCTATCATCCGCAAACCAATGGACTTTGCGAGAAGATGAACCAGGTGGTGATAGACCTTCTGAAAACATTGCCCCTGGAAGAACGCAGTCTGTGGCCTGAGAAACTGCCTGATCTGGTGGACCTATACAACCACATCCCTGTAGGTTCTACCAAATGTACCCCGGCTTACCTAATGAGAGCAAGACCTGGTAAGCTGCCTGTTGATCTGGATATGGGAGTCCTGACACCCGAGGACACTTCACCAGAAGCAGACTGGGACACAGAGAGGCAGCAGCAGTACCGGAAAGTACAGGAGAGCGTTGAGCGAAGTCTCCGTCAAGCAAGAGAAAGACAGGAGAAGACTTACAACCAGTGTGCTCCCGCTGTTCCCCTGGTACCTGGAGAGCAGGTCTTGAAGAGGAAAAGACGGCTCCACAAGTTGGACGACCAGTGGGAGAAGGACCCGTACACCGTACTGCCATCAAGCCATGAAAACCCAAAAATCTGCACAATCAGTAAGGATGGAGGAGAAACCACAGCCATTGTCTCCCGAGATCACCTGAAGAATCATAGAATCATAGAATGGTAGAGTTGGAAGGGACCTCCTGGGTCATCTGGTCCAACCCCCTGCTCAAAGCAGGATTCACTAAATCATCTCAGACAGATGTCTGTCCAGCCTCTGTTTGAAGACGTCCATTGAAGGGGAACTCACCACCTCTCGTGGCAGCCTGTTCCACTCATTAATCACCCTAACTGTCAAAAAGTTTTTTCTAATATCTAATCTGTGTCTCCTCCCATTTAGTTTCATCCCATTGCTTCTAGTCTTTCCTTGTGCAAATGAGAATAAAGATGATCCTTCTACAATGTGACAGCCCTTGACATATTTGTAGACAGCTATTAAGTCTCCTCTCAGTCTTCTTTTTTGCAAGCTAAACATTCCCAAATCCTGCAACCGTTCCTCATAGGACATGGTTTGCAGACCAGTCACCATTCTGGTCGCTCTTCTCTGAACTTGCTCCAGTTTGTCTATGTCTTTTTAAAATGTGGTGCCCAGAACTGTACACAGTATTCCAGATGAGGTCTGACCAAAGAGGAGTAAAGACCGATAATGACTTCACGTGATCTAGACTGTATGCTTCTGTTAATACATCCCAGAATTGTATTTGCCTTTTTTGCTGCTGCATCACACTGTTGACTCATGTTCAGTCTATGATCTATTAGTATACCTAAGTCTTTTTCACATGTACTGTTGCTTAGCTCTATTCCTCCCATTCTGTATATGCTTTTTTCATTTTTATTGCCCAGATGTAGTACTTTGCATTTTTCCCTGTTAAAAACCATTCTATTGGTTGCTGCCCACTGCTCCAGTTTATTTAGGTCTTTTTGAATCCTCTCTCTCTCTTCTCTAGTATTAGCTATCCCTCCTAGCTTTGTGTCATCAGCAAATTTAATTAGTTTACCCTCAATTCCTTCATCTAAATCATTGATAAAGATGTTGAACAATACAGGTCCCAGGACGGAGCCCTGCGGTACCCCACTTGAGACATTCATCCAGCTGGATGTGAAACCATTTACAACCACCCTTTGAGTCCGATCACTAAGCGAGTTATGAATCCACCTAACAGTTGCCTGGTCCATTGCATACTTGGTCATTTTTTCAATAAGGATGGTGTGAGATACTTTGTCAAATGCTTTGCTGAAGTCAAGATATACTATATCTACAGCATTTCCCTGATCCACCCAGTCAGTGATTCTGTCATAGAAGGAAATTAAGTTAGTCTGACATGACTTGTTAGTTACAAACCCATGCTGACTCTGGTTAATCACTTCATTCTTATCCATGTACTTACATACATGTTGTTTAATAATTTGTTCAAAGATCTTTCCTGGTATAGAAGTCAGACTCACCGGCCTATAGTTCCCTGGGTCCACCTTCTTCCCCTTTTTGAAGATAGGAACAACATTTGCTCTTCTCCAGTCTTCTGGGACTTCTCCTGTTCTCCAAGAATTTTCAAAGATTATGGAGAGTGGTTCTAAAATTTCTTCTACGATCTCCTTCAGTACTCTGGGGTGTAATTCATCTGGACCTGGAGACTTGAACTCATTTATGTTAGCTAAATATTCCCTCACAATCTTTCTGTTTACAGATAACTTGGATTCCTCTATTCCTTTAAAAGGACAGTGAAGATCAGTTGATGTTACATTTTTTTTCTGAGAGAAAACAGATGCAAAATAGGAATTAAAAAGTTCGGCCTTCTCAACATCCTCTCTTACCATTTCTCCATTTTCATCCTGTAAAAATCCTATAGCATCTTTGACTTTTCTTTTACTTTTGACATACCCCCAAAATCCTTTTTAATTGCTTTTGACATCTCTTGCAAGCCTTAATTCATTGTCAGCATTAGCTATCCTGATACGTGCCCTGCAGGATCTGCAGACTGCATTATAATCTTCTTTAGATATGCCTCCCTCTTTCCATTTAATAAACATTTCTTTCTTTCTTTTTAGCATGTGTTTAAGTTCTGTGTTCATCCATCCTGGTTTCCTTAAATGCTTCCCATTCTTCCTACTTTTCGGGATTGTTAACGATTGTGCTTTGAGAATCTCATTTTTAAAAATTTCCCATCCTTCCTGGACATTTTTGTCCTTAAGGACATCCAGCCATTGGATCCCTCCTATTCTCTTTCTGAGTCTCTTAAAATCTGCCTTTCTAAAATCTAACCTTGAAGTCTGAGTCTTCACATGTCTTCCTCCTCTAGTTATCCAAAATTCTATAATAGCATGATCGCTGCCTCCTAGGGTCCCAGCCACCTTTACCTCCTCAACCATTTCCTCCCTGTTTATAAGGATTAGATCCAAAGTAGCAGATCCCCTTGTTTTCTCCCCTACCTTTTGGAAGATAAAGTTGTCAGCAAGAGAGGATAAGAATTTGCTTGACCTGTTAGTTTTACTTGAGAGAGATTCCCAACAAATGTCTGGATAGTTGAAATCTCCCATGACCACTACGTCATATTTTTTAGAGAACTTGGTCATTTGATACATAAAGAGTTCATCCATATCTTCAGCTTGCCCAGGTGGCCTGTAGTAAATGCCTACAATGGTGTCCTTTCCGTTGTTCTCTCCTTGTATTCTTACCCAAACAGTTTCCACAGAACTCCCAGTCTCTGAAGCTTCAATCTCTGTGCAGATAAACGCTTTTCTAACATACAATGCGACACCTCCTCCTCGTTTATCAAGTCTGTTTCTTGCAAATAAGTTGTATCCTTTTAGCCTTTTATTCTAATCATGTGTATCGTCCCACCAAGTTTCAGTGATTCCAATGACATCATATTCCTTTTCCTGCATTAGTAGTTCCAATTCTCCTTGTTTGTTGCCCATGCTTTGTGCATTTGTATAAAAACATTTTAGTTTGTGATTGGTTTCTCTTCCTCCCATATTTTTATTATTTAAATTGTTTTGTCTTTGTTCTTCCTTTCCACTTCCAGTAGCAGAGATCTCAATAGTATTTGTCAGCTGTATGGCTTTTTCTGGCCTTTTGCTTCCCTTCCCACATTGTTCTAGTTTAAAGCTCTTCTGATGAGTGTAGCAAGGCGACTTCCAAATACATGTTTTCCAGTCTTCGTAAGGTGCACCCCATCTCTAGCAAGTAGTCCATCGTATAGGTAATTCATTCCGTGATCCAGAAATCCAAATCCTTGTTGACGGCACCATCGACGTAGCCAGTTGTTCACCTGTAGAATCTTATTCCACCTCATTGTTCCATGGCCATCCACTGGGAGGATGGATGAGAAGACCACCTGCGCTCCCAATTCTTTCACTTTCTTGCCTAAGTCTTCAAAGTCACTGCAGATGGTTTCCAGGTCCTTTCTTGCGGTGTCATTTGTCCCCACATGTATTAGCAGGAATGGGTAGTGATCTGTAGGTCTGAAGAGTCTTGATATCTGTGGAACCCCAGGGGTCTGGTTACCACAGTAATAGCAATATTACGTCTGTGAGCAGGTGGGAGGTCTCCTGGTCAGGAATCCTAAGCATGCCACACCTCCTGCCCAGTCCTGGGAGGGGAAGAACTTCCCCTATATAAACTGGGGCTGAGGTGGGGTTAAGAGAGAACACAGACAGAGACAGAGACACAGTCTGGTCTGGTGTGGAGCTGATACAGGGAGAGTAAGAACAGGAGCTCTGTGGGAGCAGTGATAAAAGGAGTCCGGGACTGGAAGCTGTAGAGCTCGTCCGGACTGGAGAGATCTCACCGGACACGGAGTCCGAGGCTGTGGGGACTGTTCCATACCCAGCAGCAGAAACCGACCGGCAGGGGATTTCAGGTCCTCTGGCCAAGAAACCCGAAGGCACGGTCACACGCAAGGGACCAGCACCGCCGTCGTGGAGCGGAGGCTACCAGAAGGCCCCGAGTCACCGGCCATACGGGTGAGCACCACACGGTACACTCAGGGACGTGGGCAACTTTTACCCGCTTCTAGCAAGGTAGCCAAGAAGAGTACAGTTAGTTGGGGAGGCCTACAACTCCGCCTGGCCAGGGGAGATCCTGTCTGCTCACGGACTGACCAGACCCCGACCGCTAGCCAGTACTCCCGGGAGGGTCTATCTTTGTCACCAGTAAAGACCCTGAACTACACCGCACCGTCTCTGAGTGGTTCCTGGTGCCTGCGAGCAATTCCACCATCCCCATCATCCACACTAGCTGCCCTGAGGCCATACCCCTCCCGTTGGGGGTTATACTATCCACGCTGCACAACCGTACCACCGGCCTCAGCGGTCTGCCCTGCAGCGGCGGTTTCATAACCGCATTCAACGGGTGGCGTAGTCGAACAATATAACATCTGTCACTAAAGACATCGCCACTTAGCTTGACACCCTGGGCACGGACCGGGTCACCGCCACGAGGACTACCACCCCCAACAGATCCGGCTCCGGGTATTCCCCAAACATGGCCCAGGGGGCGCGTCAACTTTTGGCGTAGTCGGCAGGATCTAGTGCCCGCAACCACCGGGTACTGTGTGCCTGAAAAAGACTGTTAAACTTACCTGTGGTGAAGATTCCTGCCATCCGACGCCATCTTTTACCTTCTTCCCGCCATCCGTGGACTTTTCCCGCCATCCGACGCCATCTTTTGCCTTCTTCCCGCCATCCGTGGAGTTTTCCCGCCGTTGGACGCCATCTCGAGGACACCGCGCGGGAAGAAGAGGGGCGTGGACTCCGAAAGCGCGCGAGAACTGAAGCCCCGCCTCACGTCCGGACGTTGCGTAAGGTCCTGGAAGGAGCCCAGCAGATGCCGACGTCACAGGAGCACGACGGAAGGTCCTCAACCCTGACGATCCACTGCGGAGCCGCGGCCTACGGAAGAGGATCATCGCAAGGTAGGCCACGGTCCACTAGGGGGGAGGAGGATGTCGGATACGGAGGAGAGCTTCACTGCCACAGCCACCGCCAGCACCACCGGTGCTGCGGTCATGCCTTTCACCATGCCCTACATCCCGGGGGCAGCCTGGCTACCCCAGTACTCAGGGGAGTCACATACCCTAAATGACTTCAGAGAAAAGCTGGATAGCCTCTTCCAGGTGTACCCCCTCACAGAAGAGCAAAAAGTGAGCATCCTGGTGGCTCAATTAACAGGGGCAGCCCAAAGGGAGGTAAAGTCCTGGCCACTTGGGAGGAGGAGGACTGTCGCAGAGATACTAGCCCGGCTGAAGGGCACCTTTGATACCCGTACCTCAGCCGAGATCAAGTTTAGATTCTACGGGTGCAAGCAGCGAGCACATGAGAATATAAGGGACTATGCACTAAACCTATAAGAGGCCCTGAGAGCCATTAAGCAGGTCGACCCTGACGGCGTGAGAAACGAAGACAAGCTGTTGACTGAACAATTTATAGAGGGTCTACATTGCAATGCCCACCGAACCCAGTTGTGGGCAATGGCCTTACAGGACCCTCATCTGGACTTTGCACAGTTCAAGGACAGAGCCATCCGGGTGCTCCGAGAACCAGCACCAGGTGGCGCTGTGACCCACAAACGCCCTGCTACCACTTACCACCAGGAGGCGGCGCCCTTGTCGGCAGGGCCTGTGGGAGCTGATGCGCAGGCTTTAAACAATGACCCGGCTACAGACCTGCACCATCAGGTCCAAGAGCTAACTAAAAGCGTTGCCGCGCTAACCCGAACTGTGCAGTCTTTACAGGTTTCTACTCCAGGGAAGATCCAGCTGGCATCCGGACCGGAGGATATCCCATGGCGCCGACCAAGGAGGACCCCACCGGCCAGAGGAAGACCCAGCGACCGATACAACGAGGACGGACAACCCATCTGCCGCCGCTGCAATCAACCCGGACATATGGCAAGGTACTGTCCTTTTAAACCGGCACAACCTGGGGTAGAGGGCCAACCCCTAGGAATAAGATCACCAGGCCCATCGAACTGGCGTGACAAATACGTGGGAGGACGTCCAGTCTTGCCTGTAGTACTGGATGGCATTCCTATGAGTGCCCTACTTGACACCGGGTCACAGGTCACCACCATCCCGTACGTGCTCTTCAAGCAGTACTGGAATGACTCGAATATAACCCGCTACCCAGACGACGACTTGAGTATCATCGCCAGCAATGGTCAGCCCGTGCCACAGATCGGATTTAAAGAGATGACCATTAAAATCGGTAAAGTCGAACTGGCAGCACAGGGACTGATCATTGTGGACATTGACAAGCGCGAGAGTCACCCAAAGATAACTCTAGGAACTAATGTGATTGAAAATTGTCTTGCAGAGGTGATTCTTATTTTACAGCAGGTTGCCAAGAACGCCAGCTCCGGCCAGCAGCGAGTGCTCCAAAAAGAGATCCGGGCACTGATGCGACGGCAACAGGTGGAACTCTCCGGTGGTGAGATTGGTAGCGTGAGAATGTGTGACCCTTTCCCTATTGCCATGCCCCCGAAAAGTGAAATGATGATTTGGTGCCGGGCAGCTATTGGTCTGAGAGGTAGAGATTACCAGGCAATGGTAGAACCAGTCTACTCAGATAGTAGGCCCACCATTTTGACGGCACGGGGGGTGGTTGATGTACGCCATGGGAGGGTGCCCGTTCGCATAATAAATTTCGGGAAGAGGGAAGTGTACCTGCCCCGGTATGCTACGCTAGCCAAATTGTATACCATCAACCAAAATTCTGTACAGTCCGTGGAACCCTTGCCTCCATCTCATCCAGAGGAAGGTAACGGCTCTAAACAACAAATGGAGGACTGGTGTCAGCAACTGCATTTGGGTACTTACTCCACACCCGCTCACCAAAAGCAGGGAGTCTACCGGGTGCTCCAGGAATACGAGAGAGTGTTCAGTAAACACCCGCTAGACTTCGGGCGAGTGAAGGGAGTGGAACATCACATCCCCACGGGAGACCATCCTTCCATAAAGGAGAGGTATCGTCCCGTACCCCCTGCACACTACCAACACGCCAAGGGGATGCTTAGAGACATGAAGGAGGCTGGGGTAATCAGGGATAGCTGTAGCCCCTGGGCAGCTCCACTAGTCTTGGTTAAAAAAAAAGACAACACCATGAGAATGTGTGTAGATTACCGGAAAATCAACCGTATCACACACAAAGATGCGTACCCCTTACCAAGGATAGAGGAGTCTTTGGCTGCTTTAAAATCTGCTAACTTCTTCTCCATTTTGGATCTCACTAGTGGGTACTGGCAGGTTCCTGTAGCAGAGGCGGACCGGGGGAAGACCGCATTCACCACCCCGATGGGACTTAGCGAGTTTACCTGCATGCCGTTCGGGCTCTGCAACGCACCAGGAAACTTCCAACGATTGATGGAATGCTGTCTGGGACACCGGAACTTTGAGACGGTCCTGCTGTACCTGGACGATGTTATAGTTAATTCCAAAACCTACGAGGACCACCTGAAACACCTGGCGGAGGTGTTTGAAGCCCTGGCAAACTACGGTCTGAAGGTGAAACCGTCGAAGTGTCACCTGCTAAAACCAAAAGTGCAGTACCTGGGACACGTGGTGAGTGCTGACGGAGTGGCTCCCGACCCTGATAAGATCACCGCGATTAAGGAATGGCCAAGACCCTCCAGCGTAAAGGAAGTGCGGCAGTTCCTCGGGTTGGTAGGCTACTACCGAAGATTCATTCCCGGTTTCACCAAAAAGGCAGCTCCTATGCAGGACCTCCTGATAGGCCAGTCCAGGAAGGCCAAGAACCAGAAACCGCCCTTCAGATGGGAGAAGCTGGAAGAAGAGTCCTTCCGCCAGCTGAAGATGGCCCTCACGGGGGATGAAATCCTGGCGTACCCGGATTACAGCCAGCCCTTTATCCTCTACACCGACGCAAGTAACATCGGGCTAGGAGCCGTACTGTCCCAGATCCAGCAGGGGAGAGAACGGGTAATTGCTTACGCCAGCCGAAAACTGCGACCCACCGAAAGAAACCCTGAGAATTACAGCTCATTCAAGCTAGAGTTCCTGGCAGTGGTGTGGGCAGTCACCGAACGCTTTAAGCACTACCTCGCCTCTTCGCGGTTCACCGTGTACACGGATAACAACCCGTTGACACACCTGGACACTGCAAGACTCTGTGCCCTGGAGCAGAGATGGATGGCCCGCCTGTCCAACTATGAGTTCACGATCAAATACCGGGCAGGACGCTCCAATACCAACGTGGATGCCTTGTCCAGAATGCCAAACCTACCGGACGTAGGGGAAGATCCAGAGGAATTGGAAGAAGTTGAACTCCCCGCGTTTCACCGTCATGGGACTACCCAGTATTCCCACCGTGTAAGGGGTAAGCAATCCACTACGTTCAACCCCTTACCTCATTACAACTGGGCGGAAACGCAGGACAGTGACCCCGCCGTCCGACGGGTGAAGGAGATGCTGACTCAGCCAGATGCCCGCCTTGACCCAGACGCTCCGGGAGGAGACCAAGCAACTGTGGGCTGAGAAGAGTCGACTGTTCCTTTACAAGGGGAAGTTGTGCCGCAGAATGGTTAACTCCCGGACGCATGAACTGATCTGGCAAGTAGTGGTGCCAAGAAGAGACGCGGCTATGGTACTGGAGGCATACCACGACGGAGCTGGGCACTTCGGATGGAAGAAGCTGGAGTTCCTGCTGCGCGGGCGGTTCCACTGGGTAGGCATGAGAGGGACCATCGAGAGGTGGTGCAGAGACTGTGGCCCATGCAACCTAAGAAGGAAGGACCGTGCCAGCCAGAAGACTCCCCTGCAGTCCATCGTCACCAGGCAGCCGTTGGAACTGGTAGCCTTGGACCATGTAAAACTGACCCCCAGCAGAAGTGGCTACGTCTATGCGTTGACCATCGTGGATCACTATTCCCGGTTCTTGGTTGTAGTCCCCGTCAAGGACTTAACGGCTCAAACAGCAGCTAGAGCCTTCCAGCAGCACTTCTGCCATCCACACGGATACCCAGAGCAGGTGCTGACGGACCAAGGACCTGCCTTTGAAGCGGAAGTCTTCCAGGAGTTCTGCACCCTGTATGGCTGCCGGAGGATAAGAACAACACCCTATCATCCGCAAACCAATGGACTTTGCGAGAAGATGAACCAGGTGGTGATAGACCTTCTGAAAACATTGCCCCTGGAAGAACGCAGTCTGTGGCCTGAGAAACTGCCTGATCTGGTGGACCTATACAACCACATCCCTGTAGGTTCTACCAACTGTACCCCGGCTTACCTAATGAGGGCAAGACCTGGTAAGCTGCCTGTTGATCTGGATATGGGAGTCCTGACACCCGAGGACACTTCACCAGAAGCAGACTGGGACACAGAGAGGCAGCAGCAGTACCGGAAAGTACAGGAGAGCGTTGAGCGAAGTCTCTGTCAAGCAAGAGAAAGACAGGAGAAGACTTACAACCAGCATGCTTCCGCTGTTCCCCTGGTACCTGGAGAGCAGGTCTTGAAGAGGAAAAGACGGCTCCACAAGTTGGACGACCAGTGGGAGAAGGACCCGTACACCGTACTGCCATCAAGCCATGAAAACCCGAAAGTCTGCACAATCAGTAAGGATGGAGGAGAAACCACAGCCATTGTCTCCCGAGATCACCTGAAGAAGTGTCCCGAGCAGCTGCGAAACCCTGAAGAAGATCAAGAAAACCCTCGACCCGCAGAGGAAAGGGAAGAGATGGTCAGTACTGTACTCGGAGACTTCCCTCGATCTTGGACACAAGTAAATGGCGCTGTTGTGGTACCCGTCCTCACCTTCATCCAGCCAGCATCCCAAGTGCCTACGGAAAAACAGGTAGAGCTGGAAGAGCAGCCGGTCCAGGAGGCAGAAGACCCCACACAAGCAGACCAGGAGAATCGACCCTCTGCTTATAGTGAGCCTGCCGTGCCCCTAGTGAGCCAAAGAGTCCGTAGACAGCTGCCCAGCTTACCTTTGACAGCTCCTACACCCTGTAGTGCAGGACCAGTTAGTGAGCTCCGTAGGTCCACTAGAGCCACTAGAGGCCAGTTGCCCGTACGTTGGAGGATCTAAAGTGTTTAGACTGTTTTATTGGTATTTACCTGTTTACTGTTGCTTGTAAATAATTATGTTTTTCCAGTTATGTTATAGGTGTCTTTTGTGGATTTACTAGAACTCTATTGTATATATGTTTGGAGCGTAACCCAGGAACGGACTAAAGACTGTTAAAGACTTGGGGCAGGACAGACCCCTACCTGGTTACGGCTCCCTGTTCTTTGGTGAAATGGACACCCTTTTTGCTTCAAAAATTGCACCCGGTTGCGGACACGCCGTGACCACTTTAACATGTTTTTCCTTATTGTATTGTTCCTGTTTATACCCTGTTATGTTTTCAAAAATATGTTTAGTCCCGGAGTACTAAATTTTACTAGGGGGGAATGTGGAACCCCAGGGGTCTGGTTACCACAGTAATAGCAATATTACGTCTGTGAGCAGGTGGGAGGTCTCCTGGTCAGGAATCCTAAGCATGCCACACCTCCTGCCCAGTCCTGGGAGGGGAAGAACTTCCCCTATATAAACTGGGGCTGAGGTGGGGTTAAGAGAGAACACAGACAGAGACAGAGACACAGTCTGGTCTGGTGTGGAGCTGATACAGGGATAGTAAGAGCAGGAGCTCTGTGGGAGCAGTGATAAAAGGAGTCCTGGACTGGAAGCTGTAGAGCTCGTCCGGACTGGAGAGATCTCACCGGACACGGAGTCCGAGGCTGTGGGGACTGTTCCATAGCCAGCAGCAGAAACCGACCGGCAGGGGATTTCAGGTCCTCTGGCCAAGAAACCCGAAGGCACGGTCACACGCAAGGGACCAGCACCGCCGTCGTGGAGCGGAGGCTACCAGAAGGCCCCGAGTCACCGGCCATACGGGTGAGCACCACACGGTACACTCAGGGACGTGGGCTACTTTTACCCGCTTCTAGCAAGGTAGCCAAGAAGAGTACAGTTAGTTGGGGAGGCCTACAACTCCGCCTGGCCAGGGGAGATCCTGTCTGCTCACGGACTGACCAGACCCCGACCGCTAGCCAGTACTCCCGGGAGGGTCTATCTTTGTCACCAGTAAAGACCCTGAACTACACCGCACCGTCTCTGAGTGGTTCCTGGTGCCTGCGAGCAATTCCACTATCCCCATCATCCACACTAGCTGCCCTGAGGCCATACCCCTCCCGTTGGGGGTTATACTATCCACGCTGCACAACCGTACCACCGGCCTCAGCGGTCTGCCCTGCAGCGGCGGTTTCATAACCGTATTCAACGGGTGGCGTAGTCGAACAATATAACATCTGTCACTAAAGACATCGCCACTTAGCTTGACACCCTGGGCACGGACCGGGTCACCGCCACGAGGACTACCACCCCCAACAGATCCGGCTCCGGGTATTCCCCAAACATGGCCCAGGGGGCGCGTCATATCCTGTCAGACACATATTTAATTTTTGCTCCTGGAAGACAGCACATTTCTCTTGAGGTTATGTCTGGTCTGCAGATAGCGGCCTCTGTTCCTCTTAACAGGGAATCCCCCGTGACCACCACTCTCCGTTTTTTCTTCACAACATTCTTCTTTCTCCATCCAGGAGGATTCTGAGGGCTTACAAGGTTATTCATTGCTGGCAAAGTCTTATTTTGCTGTATTTCTTCATGGTTCTCCTGCGTGAGAGCCTGGTACTGGTTCCTGAGCAGTATGGGTGCTGACTGCCTCTCGATCCTCCTGCTTCTGTGGGTCACATGCTTCCATTCCTCTGTTTCGTCAGGTGCAGTTCGAATTTCTTCTCTTTCTGAATCATGAAGAGATAATTCTGCTCTGTCTAAGAACTCTTCACCTTCCTTAATGATTTTCAAGGTAGTTAACCTCTCTTCTAGATTTCGCAACTTTTCCTCCAACAGGGACAAAAGCTTGCATTTCTGGCATGTGAAGTTTGGCTTTTCCACTGGCAAGTCTGTGAACATGTAGCAGGATATGCAGCTCACCAAATGGCTCCTGGACTCTTCCATGTTCTTACTGTTAATGTTCTGAAAACAGTGAAAGTGTCCCGAGCAGCTACGAAACCCTGAAGAAGATCAAGAAAACCCTCGACCCGCAGAGGAAAGGGAAGAGATGGTCAGTACTGTACTCGTAGACTTCCCTCGGTCTTGGACACAGGTAAATGGCGCTGTTGTGGTACCCGTCCTCACCTTCCTCCAGCCAGCATCCCAAGTGCCTAAGGAAAAACAGGTAGAGCTGGAAGAGCAGCCGGTCCAGTAGGCAGAAGACCCCACACAAGCAGACCAGGAGAATCGACCCTCTGCTTATAGTGAGCCTGCCGTGCCCCTAGTGAGCCAAAGAGTCCGTAGACAGCTGCCCAGCTTACCTTTGACAGCTCCTACACCCTGTAGCTCAGGACCGGTCAGTAAGCTCGGTAGGTCTACTAGGGCCAATAGAGGCCAGTTGCCCGTACGTTGGAGGATCTAAAGTGTTCAGACTGTCTTATTGGTATTTACCTGTTTACTGTTGCTTGTAAATAATTATGTTTTTCCAGTTATTTTGTAGGTGTCTTTTGTGGATTAACCGGAACTCTGTTGTATATATGTTTGGAGCGTAACCCAGGAACGGACTATAGACTGTTAAAGACTCGGGGCAGGACAGACCCCTACCTGGTTACGGCTCCCCGTTCTTTGGTGAAATGGACACCCTTTTTGCTTCAAAAATTGCACCCGGTTGCGGACACTCCGTGACCACCCTAACGTGTTTTTCCTTATTGTATTGTTCCTGTTTATACCCTGTTATGTTTTCAAAAATATGTTTAGTCCCGGAGTACTAAATTTTACTAGGGGGGAATGTGGCACCCCAGGGTTCTGGTTACCACAGTAATAGCAATATTACGTCTGTGAGCAGGTGGGAGGTCTCCTGGTCAGGAACCCTAAGCATGCCACACCTCCTGCCCAGTCCTGGGAGGGGAAGAACTTCCCCTATATAAACTGGGGCTGAGGTGGGGTTAGAAAAAAAAAAAAGAAGAGAAGAAGAGGAGTCCCAGACAGAGACACAGTCTGGTCTGGAGTGGAGCAGATGCAGGGAGAGCAAGATCAGGAGCTCTGTGGGAGCAGTGATAAAAGGGGTCCAGGACTGGAAGCTGTAGAGCTCGTCCTGACTGAAGAGATCTCACCGGACACGGAGTCCGAGGCTGTGGGGACTGTTCCATACCCAGCAGCAGAAACCGTCCGGCAGGGGATTACAGGTCCTCTGGCCAAGAAACCCGAAGGCACGGTCACACGCAAGGGACCAGCACCGCCGTCGTGGAGCGGAGGCTACCAGAAGGCCCCGAGTCACCGGCCATACGGGTGAGCACCACACGGTACACTCAGGGACGTGGGCTACTTTTACCCGCTTCTAGCAAGGTAGCCAGGAAGAGTACAATTAGTTGGGGAGGCCTACAACTCCGCCTGGCCGGGGGAGATCCTATCTGCTCACGGACTGACCAGGCCCCGATCGCTAGCCAGTACTCCCGGGAGGGTCTACCTTTGCCACCAGTAAAGACCCTGAACTACACCGCACCGTCTCTGAGTGGTTCCTGGTGCCTGCGTGCAATTCTGCTATCCCCATCATCCACGTCTGCTGCCCTGAGGCCATACCCCTCCCGTTGGGGGTTATACTACCCACGCTGCACAACTGTACCACCGGCCTCAGCGGTCTGCCCTGCAGCGGCGGCTTCATAACCGCATTCAACGGGTGGCGTAGTCGAACACTATAACATCTTCTGCTAAATTCCGCCACTTAGTTTGACACCATGGGCACGGACCGGGTCACCGCCACGAGGACTACTAACCCCGACAGATCCGGCTCCGGGTATTCCCCGCGTGCGCAACGCTACACAACACAGGCCCAGGGGGCGCGTCACTAACATCCTTAATTTGGTCAGAAAGTCCATTACGGAAGGTTCCGGTCACTCCATTGAGAGTCTTTAGCCCAGCACCAAAACTCAGTACAGTATTCTGCGGCCAAGCATCAAAATCATACAAAAGCCCAAGGGCCTCAAACAAGTCCACAGAGGAGAGTTTTGAAGCATCATAGGGTAGAGAGAAGGATCAATCTTAGGGGCCCTCTACATCAGGGAAATAATGAGTCCCATATGCTGGCTCTTAGAACTAGACAAATGGAGTCTGGTCTGAAGAATAAGTGAAAACTTTCCGTAAAGGTGAAAGAAATTCTGCAGTCAGCTAAAAAATTGTCTGCAAAACTGAAAGAAATGAACTGGAGTTTAACCCCTTTCCAACCCTTGCCGTATTATTACGCACATTTGCGTACCCCCGGTTCAGTGAGGGCTCCGGCGCTGAGCCCGCACTGAACCGAGCACATGTCAGCTGATTCTTACAGCTGACATGTGCCCGCAACAGCCGCAGGTGGAATCGCGATCCACCCGCGGATGTTAACATGTTAAATGCCGCTGTCAATCTCCGACAGCGACATTTAACGTGCGCTTCCGGGTTGCGCGTCATAAGCCCCGCCCACCGGCGACACCGTCACGTGATCGTGGGTCACCGATGGGCGTGCATGACAACCCAGGGTCTGCAGCAGACGCCTGTGGTTGTCATGATCTCGTCGCTATGAGCGCCACCTAGTGGTTGGCGCTCATAGCACAGGACCATTTCTGCTATATGCAGGGGATCTGCTGGTCCCCTGTATGTAGCAGAGACTATCAGACAACTGCTGCTTCTAGTCTCCTATGGAGACTATTGAAGCATGTAGTAAGTGAAAAAAAAATGTTTTTAAAAATATAAAAAAAAAATAAAAAAAATATAAAAGTTTAAATCACCCCCCTTTCACCCCATTCAAAATAAAATATAAAAAAAAAAAAAAACACATACACATATTTGGTATCGCCGCGTTCAGAATCGCCCCATCTATCAATATAAAAAAAGAATTAATCCGATCGGTAAACGGTGTAATGATAAAAAAAATACTAAACGCCAGAATTACGTTTTTTGGTCGCCGCAAAATTGCAATAAAATGCAATAACGGGCGATCAAAAAATCGGATCTACCCCATCATGTTATCAATAAAAACGTCAGCCCGGCGCGCAAAAAATAAGCCCTCACCCAGCCCCAGATCCCGAAAAATGGAGACGCTACAGGTCTCGGAAAATGGTGCTATTTTTTTTTTATTTTTTTTACCAAATTTTGGAATTTTTTTTCACCACTTAAATATAAAATAACCTATACATGTTTGGTATCTACGAACTCGTAATGACCTGGAGAATAAGAATGGCAAGTCAGTTTTAGCATTCAGTGAACGTGGTAAAAAAAATAAATAAAAAACAACTGTGGCATTGCACTTTTTTTGCAATTTTACCGCACTTGGAATTTTTTTACCGTTTTCCCGTACACGGTATGGTAAAACTTGTAATGGCGTTGAAAAGTACAACTTGTCCCGCAAAAAATAAGCCCTCACACGGCCATATTGTCCAAAAAATAAAGGCAATATGGCTCTGGGAACAAGGGGAGCAAAAAACAAAAAAGCAGAAACGACAAAACCCAAGGTTGCGAAGGGGTTAAGTTGGTATACATGCAATGTGTAGGAGCATGTTCACACTGGCCATTAAAAAACAGACAAAATGTAAGATAGAAAGAAAATGAACATATACTCTGCTATAAGTAAAAAGCAACAGTGCATATAAATAATACATGGCGCTTAGTATACACTGCTGTTCTTAAAAAAAACGCGTAAAAGTCATCCCTCATGCGCCAAGTTGTACCCTGTCTGGATGGTCCTAACCTCTAGTATTAAAACCTTACCATTTGTCAGAAATGACCTCAATGAGAATAAGGACGGCGCAGAACCTGGACCCGACTGTGGACAACCAGCAATAAGAAGCTTTATAAACCTAATGCCAAGCTCATGGAAAAGGAGGCCACACCCTTGTGTGCGCAGAGTTAAAATAACTAAGGCAAAGCCGAAAGAAATGAACTGGAGGATAATTTGCAATATGTAGGAGCAGACAAAACCTAAGATAGAAACAAAATGAACATATATCCTGCTTAAGTAAGTCAAGTTGCTTTTAGTATGTAAATTAACATGGTAATAATTTTGTTATTAGCACTATTTTACTCTCTAAAATTGAAAACCATGTATCCTGATGAAGGCACTCAAGGCGAAAAGCGCGCATTGAGGTATCGGCAAACGTTCTCCCTGCATCCCCATATCTGTACATTATAACCCAAGGTAAATAATACTGCATACTGCTTACGGTTTTGTGTTGATTGCAATGTTGCATCCCATATTCAGAATGCGCTATTAGCACTTCAGATGTGAACTAATTAACCTAGTGTGCTGGGACTTTCAGTGTACTATACCGCTGATTACTCATGGCTCTGCTTTGACTAGTGCATTGCACTTTTTATCTAGGGTCCACTATTGGACTGTTATATTACGATTAATCTACTGATCTATATGGTGCCACCCTGTCATATCAGTACTCAGTGGTGTCTTACATTTTATTATATTGATTAAATTATTATCCCAGCACACAGGATATGCAAATCTGGTGAATTATATATGGTATGCGGCATACACCTTCTTCCGCATAAATATATCTTTGTTGAGATCAATAATGAGACCTTTAAATGTGATCTTTGAATTTGGCTGTATATGATATCCGGTATTTTATGGATATCCACTTTGATTTCCTTTTGGGCACACTGAGTGGCCTCCCAAGACCTTATTTTCAGAGTTTCACCGAGATTACTTATGTTACTGTAGATCTATATATTTGTACTACCTATTTTTTGCTAACATCTATGGTGCAAGATGTGTTTCAATATGACTCTTGCAATCAACTGTTTGATATCCTTAAAAGGCAATCTTATCTGGGAGTCTAGGTGGGAACTTTTTTGTCACTTATTATATGCGGTATGAATTTCATCTCCCCTATCTTTTAGCTGTGCTTCTCCCCTCTTTCCATTTCATCTACTTGTATATTTAATATGATTGTATATATCTTTATAAATAAACTTTGACTTGTATTTTGCAATCCCTATGCTTCTGGGTTTCTTGCTTCTCAATGATCTATGGGACTCTACTATGTTTAATAGTATTATCCCTTCACCCATGACAGCACACCTTGAGAGATGGATCCACCCCATCAAGGACAGTAAACTGTCTGAAATAAAAGAGCAGTACCTCTCTCCCACTTCAATTGGTTTCCTGTCCTTGATGGGAACCTGTCTGCAGAAGATTAAGGAAGAAGTTTCAAGCTTACCCGGATCCTCTCGGTTGTGGAAGAGCAGGCCCTGGCCTGTGCACTGGGTTTCAGGCTCCAGAGGCACTGTCTGCAGCACTCTGGGGCTGTGTAGGAGCGGATGCAAGCAGTGAGGACTGCTCCGGCTCCCTGCGGATCACTGCACCACCCTCTCCCTGCTGTCCGTCCAGGCTCCACATTGGCTGCATGACATAGCGGTGTACTTCCAAGTGTGACGCTGCCCCTGAAGTCATGGCATGGAGCACGCTGGGAGAGGCGTGCTGGATGATGTCGCAGGGGGCGGGGCCCGGATCCAATATGGCAGCATCCTGTAGCGCTCGCCGACAGGTAAATGAAACCTTGGCAGGCAGGTGCAAGGAGGGGGGAGGGCACATGAACCGGAGGAGGATTTGAATGGCATCAACCCCTATTTAAGGTAGAGGAGGACAGGTCAGCGCTGCTCATGTTCCAGCCATACAGTCTTGGTAATTGTGGCAGATCAGGACAGTCAGAAGCATCTGCAGCTGACCCCTCCACCTCAGCAGCAGCGTTAGCGGAAGAAGCAGGCTGATGCCCCACAAACAGACAGTCACTCAAGCAACCGTAGCGCCAGCCATAGAAGCAAGTTGTCGGACAACTCTGTACCATCCAGAAGTGATTCATCTCATGTCCCGCACAGCCTCCAAATCCGGTATCCTTCAATGACTTCAGGGGTGACTGATCTTCGTGAATGTCACCTTGTATTAATGGAAGTTTTATTATGTGCTTCAACACCAAGCAGCCTAAGAATATTAGCACCAAAAAGAAACACAGAATGTGTGGCTTTTGCCAAATATCCCTTCCTGTAGATTGGCAGAAATAACTTTGTTCAGGCTGTATTGATAGGACCATTGCGCCAGATTTAGCAACTAATCTGAGGTCCATAGTCCGTTCAGAGGTGCAAGGCTCCCTGAAGGGTTTGCTTAAAGGGAAGAAAAGGTCTCATAAGGAAATGTCCTCCGACTATGATTCTTCTTCCCAGTCAGAGAAACAATATCTCAGTGATTCATCGTCCTCTTCCTCTTCAGATAGTGGTAGACCCTGCTTCCCCATTGAGGATACAGACAAATTCGTCAAGGCTGTTAGATCCACTATGGGGGTTAAGGGAAGAAAGAGCAGCCAAAGCCCTTGAGGATATTATGTTTGCTGGACTAGAAGAAAAAAAGAGACGCACATTCCCAGTAAACCTTAGAATTCAGGCCCTTATCGACCGAGAATGGGGGAATCCTGAGAAAATGGGGGCATTACCTTCATCCTCTAAGAGGAAATACCCCTTTGAGGATAAGGATTCTGAATCTTGGGACAAAATCCCCAAGGTTGATGGCGCGGTAGACCGGTCCTCTAAAAGATCATCTCTACCCCTGGAGGATTCAGGCATCCTTAAAGATGCTCTAGATAAAAAGGCAGACTCCTTCCTGCGTCACACACAGGAAGCAGTAGCGGGAGGCCTTAAGCTGGCAGTGGCAGGCAACTGTGTAGCTAGGTCACTCATGGTATGGTTACAGCAATTGGAAGAACAGCTTAAAGACAAAAGAACTCCCAGAGATAAAATCCTGTCTAATTTACCTCTAATGCAGGCAACATCAGCCTTCCTTTCTGATACTTCAGCGGATTCGGTAAAGTTGTCAGCTAGGTCGGAAAACCTGTCAAATGCAGCCAGGTGGTCCTTGTGGCTCAAGGGTTGCCCAAGAGACTTGCAGTCAAATCACAAACTATGCTCTCTCCCATGCGACGGCAAGTTCCTCTTTGGCCAAAAGCTGGACAATCTTTTGGAAAAAGCAGGTGATAGGAAAAGAGTCTTTCCAGGATTTTCAGGGGATGCAAAAAGGTCTTATTTTCAGAGAAATAAATTTAACCGGGGTCTCCCTCTGGGAGATAGGAAGAGATGGGATTCCAGAAATAAGAAGGAGTCAGGTTATATGTTTGGAGGACCATCCTCCTCCACGACTAAGTCCTCCCAATGACGCCAGGCTGAAAGTGGGTGGAAGGCTGTCCCATTTTGTTCCAGCTTGGGAGACCATCACCTCAAGCCCTTGGGTGCTGAGTATAGCAAGGGAAGGCCTGAAAATACACTTTGGTCAGATTCCTCACCAAACCTTTGATCACCCCCAGAAGGAAGTTAGTAGACGAAAAGATAGCCTTGGAGGCGGAAAAATTGGACCTAGTAAAAAAACAAGCCCTTCTCGAGGTTCCAGAGACACAAAAAGTAAGGGGAATTTATTCCCCCCTCTCTTTGATAAAAAAAACAAAATGGAGTCGGTGAACTCATCAGTAAAACTCCTCCACCACAATTGCTTTCTGGCAGTAATCGACCTAAAGGATGCCTATTACTGCGTCTGAATCCATCCAGCCTACCAAAAATACCTAAGGGTAGCCTTGTTCATACGAGGAAAATTAAGACATTTTCAATTCACTGCCCTACCATTCGGTCTCTCAATAGCTCCTAGAGTATTTACAAAGCTTGTTGCAGAGATGACAGCCTTTATAAGGATCAGGAACATGGTGATCATTACCTACCTAGATGATTTTCTTGTAGTATGAAGATTGGAGGACCACTGTTCCACTCAGCTATTAGAGGTCATGGCGGTTTTACAATGGCTGGGATGGTTTATAAATTCTCAAAAATCGAGACTAACTCCTTCAAGGACTCAAATCTTTCTGGGCCTAAGTCTAAATTCTCATCTCCAAGCCTGCTTCCTTACAGAGGACAAAGTATGCAAAATAATCAATTTTCTTTAGAGACTATAAGCTCCCTCTCACGGTGGACAAACAAAGGGAATTTAACTTCAGGCATGCAGTCGTCGATTATATAATTACAACCAATGCAAGCGGTTCTGGCTGGGGGGGTCATCTGGCAGATCTCTCAGTTCAAGGACACAGGGCAAGCCACGAGGAGGGGGCATCATCAAACCTGAAGGAGCTTTGGGCGGTGGAGAAATTCCTGATAGGCTTCCTTCCCCACATTTAGGGTCACCATGTTCAGGTCAGGTCAGACAATCGGACAGCGGTGGCATACATAAATCATCAGGGAGGAACAAGATCATGCTCCCTGATGGTATTGGCGAACATGATCCTGCAGCTAGCAGAGCAGCATCTTCCATCCCTCAGTTCTCTGTACATAAAGGGGGTAGAGAACACGAAAGCAGATTTTCTCAGTCGCCATACATACATTAAATCATGGCGAGTGGGCCCTAAACCCGGTTGTCTTCAAGCAGATTGTCCAGCTGTGGGGTATACTAGACATAGATCTGTTCGCCCGCAGGGCCAACAGGAGGTGAAGAAATTCTGTTCACTAGACCCAACAGAGAATCCTTATGAGATAGACACCCTCCAAGGTGACGACTCATTTGTGTTAGAATCTATGTTGTTTTACTTTTCGGCCATCTTTTTGTGGTTTACTGGCTTCTAGTCTTTTCCTCTGGTGCTGGGTGTCTTGGTCACGTGATCTCCTCACTCTTTATTACTCAGCACCTGTCTCCCATTCCTCGCTGGACATCAGTGTTGTTACGCTTGTGCTCTGGCTAAGTTGCCTTGTTAGTTCTTTGTGCTTAGGACAATTGATATCCTGAGACTTATTGTTCCACCAGTTTTGTTTCCCTTAATCTTCGTTTCTGCATCTAACTTTTCTTTTAGGAGGTCACCTGTTTTTGCTCCCAGTCCTTAGATCTTTTAGGGACACCCTTTCCCCTTCCTTCAGGTCTTCATTTGAGTTTAGTGCAGGATCGTCGGTGGGGTTATTCACAAGGAATATGGCACCCACGCCAGCATAGGGTTTAAGCAGAGTCTCAGTGCACGGACAGCTTTTCCCTCTTATTCCTTAGATCTTCGTTGCAGAACATAAGAGTATGTCCAGCCCTGTTTAAAAAGAAAAAAAAAAATTTTTTTTTCTCTTCTCCTCTTCCTGGGTTTTCTTCAGTATGAGTACCATCCAGGAGCTTGCTCAATGTTTGCAAGGGTTGACTCTGGAGGTTGCTGGTCTTCAGTAGTACGTGAGTAAATATCCTGCAGAATGCTATGAAAAACCTAAGGTAAGATTATCTAAGTGTTTCTCGGGGAAACAACAAGATTTTTTTTCATTTAAAAATACTTGTTTGTTGTATTTTCAGCTCAGACCTAGATCTTCTGGGAGTGAACTACAGCGTGCAGGGATTATTATGTCTCTATTGCATAAGAGCCTCAAATCTGGGCATTTTCCTTGTCTCCTGATGATCATTGTTTGAGGTCTGTGGAGGTATTTTTAATGCCATGGGTTTGCTGTATGATGATCCTGTTCAGGTTGCATCAGCTGAGGCAGAGCTTGGTCATCTCAAACAGGGTTCTCTTGATACTGAGAGTTATTGCACCCTGTTCAGATGATGGTCTGCAGAGGTCAGGTGGAACGACCCTGCACTCACGTTTGTTTCTGGCAGGCTTGAGTGAAAGGGTTAAAGATTTGCTCTTTGCATTCCCTGCACCTGATACTTTGCAAGTTGCCATGCAGTTAGTTATCGGTGTGGATACAAGATTGAGGGCCAGACAGAATGGTAAGGTTCCTATATTGCTGGATTCTGTTTCTCACGATAATCCTGCTGACACTGGGGAACTTATGCAGGTGGGGGCAATGTCATCCCGTTCCAAGGAGAGGGACAGGAGGTTCTCTGAGGGACTTTGCTTGTATTGCGGTAAGGCTGATCATTTTTTAAAGCAATGTGAGGTTCGCTTAAGGAAAGAAAAAAAAAATGGTCAGTAGAAATAACACTCCCGTTCGCATTGCGTTTTTACATTCTGCTGGGGTGTTTTTTCCTGGTAATACCACCTGTCAGGGTCGTTCGATTGAGTTTCAGGTAATGGTGGATTGTGGTTCTGCACTTAATTTGATTGATCAACAATTTCTTGAAAAGTTTAAGTTCGATTCAGAACCTTTGTCGTCTCCTTTTCCTGTGGTGGCGATTGATAATATTTCCCTGGAGCATGAGAAGATTCTTCGAAGGGTCAATGGGTTTCCGCTTACTATGAATATGGAATATCAGGAGCAGATTGACTTATTTGTACTTGCTAAATTGCCTTCCTCGGTCGTCCTGGGGTTGCCCTGGTTAAAAGTGCATAATCCTTTGCTGGACTGGTCGTCTGGTTCCATAAGATCCTGGGGTCAGGGGTGTTATGGTAAGTGTTGTAATGTTCACATTGCGGCTGTTGTGAAGGCTTTTGTGAAGGAGATTGTCAGGCTCCATGGGGTTCCCACGGACATTGTTTCCGATAGAGGACCACAGTTTGTGGCTCGCTTTTGGCGTGCTTTTTGTGACAGATTGAAAATTCATTTGTCATTCTCGTCGGAGTATCATTCAGAGTCCAATGGACAGACTGAAAGGAAGAACCTGGATGTCGAGCACTTTTGAGATGTTTTGTGGCAGACAGTCAGGAAATGTGGTCGGAATTTCTACCACTTGCGGAGTTTGCCATTAATAATAATACTTCTTCCTCGGCTGGGTGTTCTCCTTTTTTTTGTTGTACAGGCAGGTATCCATCTTTTGGTCCATTTTCCAAAGTTGGGGTTGTTGTACCGGAGGAGGACAATTTTTTTGGTGATTTGGAGAGGGTTTGGACCAGTGTACGCCTAAATCTTAAAGAGGCTAACAGGAGATCAAAAAGGTATTTTGACAAAAAAAGAAAGGAGTCCTTCTTTGTGTTATGGGTTGCAAACAACTTTATTAATAATGGAAAGCAACCGAACCCAGGGTCCGCGATGCAGCCTAGAAGACTGCGGCCGAACACCTTCTGGGTAAGAAGGTAAAACAACCAACTAATATATAACTCCCTCCAGTGTTACTGCACACCGAGATGGGAAAAGGGATTCGCACTATCTCCGTTAACTGCACGAGAGATGTGCGACAAGTAACATAGCCGTAGCCCTGTTAACTGCACAGAGGCAACGCAGCAGACACTAAGAAGTGTGTGACTCACGCCGGTGTATACGTGCTCCCAGCCGGTGTGTGACTGGACTGCGGAGTAACTCTCCACGTGGCAAACAGGCAGTGCCAGGAATACGGGGTCCGCAGTCTGCTCGGGGTGTATAGCGACCCCCTTGTCGGAGCCAGACTGTCAAATGGAACTACCTGCCTCCCTCCAGCTAAGACTGCCTATCCCCAGCTAAACCTGCCTGTCCGAAGCTAGAGCAGCAAGAGAGCACGTGGACCTCAAACAGACAAGCGTCCACACATGAACACAACCTTAGCTCAATGATCAGAGCGCGCCGCCATGCTTGTGGGCGGCCTATTTAAAGACTAAGCCCTGCCCACTGTCACATTATTGGTCGCACTACTGATGACGTCACCCGTGGCCAATCAGGCGGTGCCAGGTCACCGGATCAGCTGACACCAAAGCACCAATCACGGTCCGCCATGTCACGGGCATGCTCAGTGCAGTGCATCCTGGACTTAGGCTGTAGCAGCCCTTGTTCCCCTCTGCAACCTATGCTTAACACTACTAGGAACAAGGACCTGAGAGACAGCCTGTACTTCTCGTGCACTGGCTAGGCATTGGGACCGATGGTGATGCTAAGCAGCATCTGCCCCGGCTGGACCAGAATGGGAAACCACAGATGATTCTGACCCAATTTCAGGTGCAGAAGCCTAAAAGTTTGCTTTTTGGGACATGGTTTGGTTGTCCTCTAGGAATCTTCGTTTGAAAATTCCTTCTAAAAAACTGGGGCCTAAATTTGTGGGTCCTTTCAAAGTGGTTCAGATTGTCAACTCGACAGTGGTGAGGTTGGGCATTCCCTCATCCTGGAAGATTAATTCTGTGTTTCATGTGTTATTACTTAAGAAGGTGGACACGCATCATAAGCAGGTGAAGCCTACTGTTCCTCCTGTTGATGAGGACGGTGAATTTGACATTTCTCGCATTTTGGATTCCAGGTGGCATAGAGGGAAATTACAGTATCTTGTGTCCTGGAGAGGTTTCGGCCTGGATAATTCCTGGGTGAAGCGGCCTTCACGTCTCAGCCTCAAGGCTAATTAAGGCTGTTCACAGGAGATTTCCGGGTAAGGCTCGGCCTAGAGGATCCGGAGGATCCTCGTAAAAGGGGAGGTACTGTTAGAATCTATGTTGTTTTACTTTTCGGCCATCTTTTTGTGGTTTACTGGCTTCTAGTCTTTTCCTCTGGTGCTGGGTGTCTTGGTCACGTGATCTCCTCACTCTTTATTACTCACACCTGTCTCCCATTCCTTGCTGGACATCAGTGTTGTTACGCTTGTGCTCTGGCTAAGTTGCCTTGTTAGTTCTTTGTGCTTAGGACAATTGATATCCTGGGACTTCTTGTTCCAACAGTTTTGTTTCCTTTAATCTTCGTTTCTGCAACTAACTTTTCTTTTAGGAGGTCACCTGTTTTTGCTCCCAGTCCTTAGATCTTTTAGGGACACCTTTCCCCTTCCTTCAGGTCTTCGTTTGAGTTTAGTGCAGGATCGTCGGTGGGGTTATTCACAAGGAATATGGCGCCCACGCCAGCGTAGGGTTTAAGCAGCGTCTCAGTGCAGGGATAGCTTTTCCCACCTATTCCTTAGTTCTTAGTTGCAGAACATAACAATTTGAACCCCTGCAGGTTCTCTCCAAAGATCCTCATCCTTAAAATTATTCTCTTAGTGGCCTTAGCATCAGCCCGTAGGGTGAGCGACCTGCAAGCCCTTTCGGTTAATCCACTGTAATCAGGAGACTGTATTACCTTAATTTTGCAATAATCCAAAGAACCCCGGGGAATCTAGATTTCACAATCTTGATGTCAGGAGGTCCTTGGTATAGTACGTAGACATGACTGGTCAGTGGAGGAAGGATCATTCCTTGTTTCTAGCCTTCCAGGGGAATAGAAAAGGTCACAGGATATCAAAAGGTACTATTGCCAGATGGCTTAGGGAGGCCATTAGTTTAGTCTACATATCTACAGGAGTTCTGTCCCCGGACGGTATCAAGGCTCACTCCACCAGAGCCATGGAAACCTCCTGGGTGGAGAGAGTGCACTATCCACCTTTTGCAAGCACTATAGATTAAATCTGCCATCCTCTGATGACCTTACCTCTGGGAGAAGGGTACTTCAGGCAGTGGTCCCTCCTTATGGTGCTCACATTCTCCAAAATTCTCTCAAGATGAGCGGTCATGGGTGAAGGGAAAGCACCAAGGTTACCTGCCGGTAGCCATTTTTTCTGGAACCTGTGACAACACCCGAATCCCCCCGCTCTTTTTCTCATGCCTTGGTTGTGCACTATTTGGGTGCTTTTGTATAATGTAGGTGTTTAATTGGCTAACCTTTTAAGGAGGTCCTCTCAATGCTCTGTAATCAACTGAAGTGGGAGAGAGGTATCGCCATTTTATTTCAGACGGTTTCCTGTCCTTGGTGGAGTGGATCCCTCTCTCAAGGTGTGCTGTCATGGGTTCTGGAAAAAATGTCTACCGGTAAGTAACCTTGGTGTTGTCCTACAATATAAGATGGAACTCATTTGTTCAGTTATATTTGCCTCTTAGGGACTATATTCCACTGTGTAGTGGCATAAATACAGTATATAGGCTTTCATGCCAAGTTGTACCCTGTTTGGACGGTCCTAACCTCTAGTATTAAAACCTTACCATGTGTCAGAAATGACCTCAATGTGAATAAGGGCCGTGCAGGACCGGGGCCCGACTGTGGACACCCAGGAATAGGAAGCTATATAAACGTAATGCCAAGCTAATTGAAAAGGAGGTCACACCCTTGTGTGCACTGAGTTAAAATAATTAAAGTAAAACCGAAAGAAATGATCTGGAGTATAATTTGCAATGTGTAGGAGCAGAAAAACCTAAGATAGAAATAAATGAACATATACCCTGCTTTAAGAAAGTCAAATTGCTTTTTGTATGTAAATTAACATGGTAATAATTTTGTTATCATTAGCGCTATTTTACTCTAGAAATTTTGGAATAGAAAATGATTTTAAGGTACACAATGCTTGTATGCTATGCCCAAGAAAGTAACAGTAGTGTTTTTCTTTCCCTCCTTCTTTTACAGTCAACTGTTCACATTCACACAAAACATTTTTTACATTTCTTTTGGAGTTTCTAGCCTCAGGACATGCTATAGGGCATGATAGGAAACTGACTTTCTAGAAGCTAGTATTGGCTCTAGCTGTTAATGTTACAGCTCTTTCTTTGATGCACTGTTTATGCCGAAGTGCATATACTCTGTTTGTTGTCTGCTGTGGATTGCCGGAATGCATGCCAGGATGAAAAGTCTGTTCATAAAAAAAATACTTCAAATTTTGATTTTATTCCTGGGAATATCTATTGAATAGGCCAAAATAGTTCTAATAATACTTTAATATGTTCTAATATTATTATTTACAAAAACTGACTCTCACCTTCTTTCTTTTTTTTACTATTGGTTTATGCTCATGCAATATAACAAACATTATCTGGACAAAAGTAGGGACACTTTAAGGACATTTTTGACGTCCTATTCTAAATCTATGAACAATAATATTTGCATCTGTGGCACCCCAGGGGTCTGGTTTCCACAGTAACAAGCAATGTTATGTCTGAGAGCAGGTGGGAGGTCTCTTGGCCAGGGATCCTGTGCATGCCACACCTCCTGCCCAGTCTTGGGAGGGGAAGACCTTCCCCTATATAAACCCGGAGCTGAAGCAGGGTTAGTCAAGTCAAGGAGAGTAGAGACAAGAAACAGTCACAGGAAGAAACAGCAGAAGCTCAGTGGGAGCAATACTACTACAAGTCAGGGGCTGGCAGCTGCAGAGCTCGCCCTGACTGAGAAGCTTTCTTACCGGACCCGGCGTCCGAGGCTGTGGGGACTAACTCTTACCCAGCAGCAGAAGCCGACCGGCAGGGGATTTCAGGTCCTCAGGCCCAGAAACCCGAAGGCACGGTCACACGCGTGGGACCAGCGCCGCCATCGTGGAGCGGAAGCCATTAGAAGGCCCCGAGTCACCGGCCATACGGGTGAGCACCACACGGTACACTCAGGGACGTGGGCTACTTATATCCGCTTCTAGCAAGGTAGCCAGAAGAGTACAGTCAGTTTGGGAGGCCTACAACTCCGCCTGGCCAGGGGACATCCCATCTGCTCAAGGACTGACCAGGCCCCGTTCGCTAGCAAGTACTCCGGGAGGGTCTATCGTTGTTACCAGTACAGACCCTGAATTACACCGCACCGTCTCTGAGTGGTTCCTACTACCCTCATCTTCCACGTCGGCTGCCCTGAGGCCATACCCCTCCCGTTGGGGTTATACTATCACGCTGCACAATTCTACACCGGCCTCAGCGGTCTGCCCTGCAGCGGCAGCTCCATAGCTGCAAATCAACGGGTGGCGTAGTCGACACTCAAATAACATCTATCAAGACTGCCACACACTGAGTTGACTCCCTGGGCACGGACCGGGTCCCCGCCACTCGGAGACTGCAACCCTCATCTGATCCGGTTCCGGGTAAGCCCCCGTGCGCGAGACGCTGCGCGACACAGCAGGCCCAGGGGCGCGTCAACTTTGGCGTAGTCGGCAGGATTTCGTGCCCGCAACCACCGGGTACTGCGTGCCTGAAAAAGAGACTTTTAAAACTTACCATCCGTGAAGTTTTCCCGCCATCGGTGAAGATTCCCGCCATCCGGCGCCATTTTAAGCCTTCTTCCCGCCATCTGTGAAGATTCCCGCCATCCGGCGCCATCTTCAGCCTTCTTCCCGCCATCCATGGAGTTTTCCCGCCGTTGGACGCCATCTTGAGGACGCCGCGCGGGAAGAAGAGGGGCGTGGACTCCGAAAGCGCGTGAGAACTGAAGCCCCGCCTCACGTCCGGACGTTGCGTAAGGTCCTGGAAGGAGCCCAGCAGACGCCGACGTCACCGGAGCGCGACGGAAGGTCCTCAACCCTGACGATCTACTGCGAAGCCGCGGCCTACGGAACAGGATCATCGCAAGGTAGGCCACGGTCCACTAGGGGGGAGGAAGATGTCGGATGCGGAGGAGAGCTTCATTGCCTCAACCCCCGCCAGCGCCACCGCTGCTGCAGTTATGCCCTTCACCATGCCCTATATCCCGGGAGCAGCTTGGCTACCCCAGTACTCAGGGGAGTCACATACCCTGCATGACTTTAGAGAAAAGCTGGATAGCCTCTTCCAGGTGTACTCCCTCACAGAAGAGCAAAAAGTGAGCATCCTGGTGGCCCAACTAACCGGGGCAGCCAAAAGGGAAGTAAAATCCTGGCCACCTGGGAGGAAGACTGTCGCAGGGATACTAACCCGGCTGAAGGATACCTTTGATACCCGCACCTCAGCCGAGATTAAGCTTAGATTCTACGGGTGCAAGCAGCGAGCGCATGAGAGTATAAGGGACTATGCACTAAACCTACAAGAGTCCCTGGGGGCCATTAAGCAGACCGACCCTGATGGAGTGGGAAATGAGGACAGGCTGTTGACCGAACAATTTATAGAGGGACTATATTGTAATGCCCACCGAACCCAGTTGCGGGCGATGGCCTTACAGGATCCCCATCTGGGCTTTGCACAGTTCAAGGACAGAGCCATCCGGGTGCTCCGAGAACCGGCACCGGGTGGCGTTGTGACCCACAGGCGCCCAGCTATCACTTACCACCAGGAGGCGGCGCCCTTGTCGGCAGGGCCTGTGGGAGCTGATGCGCAGGCTTTGGACAATGACCCGGCTCCAGACCTACACCATCAGGTCCAAGAGCTAGCTAAGAGCGTTGCTGCGCTAACCCGAACTGTGCAGTCTTTACAGGTTTCCACCCCAGGGAAGATCCAGCTGGCATCCGGACCGGAGGACATCCCGTGGCGTCGACCAAGGAGGACCCACCGGCCAGAGGAAGACCCAGTGACCAATACAGCGAAGACGGACGACCCATCTGCCGCCGCTGCAATCAACCCGGACATATGGCAAGGTACTGTTCTTTAAACGGGCACAACCTGGGGTAGAGGGCCAACCCCCAGGAAAAAGATCACCAGGCCCATCGAATGGGCGCGACAGATATGTGGGAGGACGTCCAGTCTTGCCTGTGGTACTGGATGGCATTCCCATGAGTGCCCTACTGGACACCGGGTCACAGGTCACCACCATCCCGTACGTGCTCTTTAAGCAGTACTGGAATGACTCGGATATTACCCGCTACCCTGACGACGACTTGAGTATCATCGCCAGCAATGGCCAGCCCGTGCCACAGATCGGATTTAAAGAGGTGACCATCAAAATCGGTAGAGTCGAACTGGCAGCACGGGGACTGATCATTGTAGATATTGACAAACATGAGAGTCACCCAAAAATAACTCTAGGAACTAATGTAATTGAAAATTGTCTTGCAGAGGTGATTTTCCTTTTACAGCAGGTTGCCAAGAACGCCAGCTCCGGCGAGCAGCGGGTGCTCCAGAAAGAGATCCGGGCACTGATGCGACGGCAACAGGTGGAACTCTCCGGCGGTGAGATTGGTAGCGTAAGAATGTGTGACCCTTTTCCTATTGCCATGCCCCCAAAAAGTGAAATGATGATTTGGTGCCGGGCAGCTATTGGTCTGAGAGGTAGAGATTACCAGGCAATGGTAGAACCAGTTTACTCAGACAGTAGGCCCACCATCTTGACAGCACGGGGGGTGGTTAATGTACGCCATGGGAGGGTGCCCGTTCGCATAATCAATATCGGGAAGAGGGAAGTGTACCTGCCCCGGTATGCCACGCTAGCCAAATTATATACCATTAATCAAAATGCTATACAATCTGTGGAACCCTTGCCTCCATCTCACCCGGAGGAAGGTAACGGCTCTAAGAAAACAATGGAGGACTGGTGTCAGCAACTACATTTGGGTACTGACTCCACTCCCTCACATCAGAAACAGGGAGTCTATCGGGTGGTTCAAGAGTACGAGAGAGTGTTTAGTAAACACCCGTTAGACTTCGGGCGAGTCAAGGGGGTAGAACACCACATCCCCATGGGAGACCATCCTCCTATAAAAGAGAGGTATCGACCCGTACCCCCTGCCCACTACCAACACGCCAAGGGGATGCTTAGAGACATGAAGGAGGCTGGGGTGATTAGGGATAGCTGTAGCCCCTGGGCAGCTCCACTAGTCTTAGTCAGAAAAAAAGACAACACCATGAGGATGTGTGTAGATTACCGGAAAATCAACCGTATCACACACAAGGATGCGTACCCCTTACCAAGGATAGAGGAGTCATTGGCTGCTTTAAGATCTGCTAACTTCTTCTCTACCTTGGATCTCACTAGCGGGTACTGGCAGGTTCCTGTAGCAGAGGCGGACCGGGAGAAGACCGCATTCACCACCCCGATGGGACTTAGCGAGTTCACCTGCATGCCGTTCGGACTCTGCAATGCACCAGGAACCTTCCAACGACTAATGGAGTGTTGTCTGGGCCACAGAAACTTCGAGACGGTCCTGTTGTACCTGGACGATGTCATCGTTTATTCCAAGACGTATGAGGACCACCTGAAACACCTGGCGGAAGTGTTCGAAGCTCTGGCGAGTTACGGCCTAAAGGTGAAACCCTCCAAGTGTCACCTCCTGAAACCAAAGGTGCAGTACCTGGGACACGTGGTGAGCGCTGACGGAGTGGCTCCCGACCCTGATAAGATCACCGCAATTAAGGAATGGCCAAGCCCCTCCAGCGTAAAAGAAGTGCGGCAGTTCCTCGGGTTGGTAGGCTACTACCGAAGGTTTATTCCCGGTTTCACCAAAAAGGCAGCACCTATGCAGGACCTCCTGATAGGCCAGTCCCGGAAGGCCAAGAACCAGAAGCCGCCCTTCAAATGGGAGGAGCTGGAAGAAGAGTCCTTCCGCCAGCTGAAGATGGCCCTCACGGGGGACGAAATCCTGGCGTACCCGGATTATAGCCAGCCCTTTATCCTCTACACCGACGCCAGTAACATCGGGCTAGGAGCCGTACTGTCCCAGATCCAGCAGGGGAAGGAACGAGTAATCGCCTACGCCAGCCGAAAACTGTGACCCACCGAAAGGAACCCCGAGAATTACAGCTCATTTAAGCTGGAGTTCCTGGCCGTAGTATGGGCAGTCACCGAGCGCTTTAAGCATTACCTCGCTTCTTCCCGGTTCACCGTGTACACGGATAACAACCCGTTGACACACCTGGACACGGCAAGACTCGGTGCCCTGGAGCAGAGGTGGATGGCCCGTCTGTCCAACTACGAGTTCACAATCAAATACCGGGCAGGACGCTCCAATACCAACGCGGACGCCCTGTCCAGGATGCCCAACCTGCCGGACGGAGGAGAAGATCCGGAGGGACTGGAAGAAGTTGAACTCCCTGCGTTCCACCGTCATGGGACTATCCAGTATTCCCACCGGGTAAGGAGTAAGCAGGCTGCTACGTTGAACCCCTTACCCCACTACAACTGGGCGGAAACGCAAGACAGCGACCCTGCCGTCCGGCTGGTGAAGGAGATGCTGACTCGGCCGGAGGCTCGCCTTGAACCAGACGCTCCGGAGGAAGCCAAACAACTATGGGCAGAGAAGAGTTGACTGTTCCTTTACAAAGGGAAGTTGTGCCGCCGAATGGTTAACTCCCGGACGCATGAATTACTCTGGCAAGTAGTGGTGCCACGAAGAGACGCAGCCATGGTGATGGAGGCATACCACGACGGAGCTGGACACTTCGGGTGGAAGAAGCTGGAGTTCCTGCTGCGCGAGCGGTTCCACTGGGTAGGCATGAGGGGAACCATCGAGAAGTGGTGCAGAGACTGTGGCCCGTGCAACCTGAGAAGGAAGGACCGTGCCAGCCAGAAGACTCCCCTGCAGTCCATCGTCACCCGGCAACCGTTGGAACTGGTAGCCTTGGATCATGTAAAACTGACCCCAAGCAGAAGTGGCTACGTCTACGCGTTAACCATCGTGGATCATTACTCCCGGTTCTTGGTTGTCGTCCCCGTCAAGGACTTAACGGCTCAAACAGCAGCTAGAGCCTTCCAGCAGCACTTTTGCCGTCCACACGGGTACCCGGACCAAGTGCTGACGGACCAGGGACCTGCATTTGAAGCGGAGGTCTTCCAGGAATTCTGCAATCTGTATGGCTGCCGGAAGATAAGGACGACACCCTACCATCCGCAAACTAATGGACTTTGTGAGAAAATGAACCAGGTGGTAATGGATCTTCTAAAAACGTTGCCCCTGGAAGAACGCAGTCTGTGGCCTGAGAAGTTGCCCGATCTGGTGGACCTATACAACCACATCCCGGTAGGTTCCACCAACTGTACCCCGGCTTACCTAATGAGGGCAAGACCTGGTAAGTTACCTGTTGACCTGGAAATGGGAGTCCTGACACCCGAGGACACTTCACCAGAAACAGACTGGGACACAGAGAGGTAGCAGCAGTACCGGAGAGTACAGGAGAGCGTGGAGCGAAGTCTCTGTCAGGCTAGGGAAAGACAAGAGAAAACTTACAACCAGTATGCTCCCGCTGTTCCCCTGGTACCCGGAGAGCAGGTCTTGAAGAGGAAGAGACGGCTCCACAAGTTGGACGACCAGTGGGAGAAGGACCCGTACACCGTACTGCCCTCAAGCCACGAAAACCCGAAGGTTTGTACCATCAGTAAAGATGGAGGGGAAACCACAGCCATTGTATCCCGGGACCACCTGAAGAAGTGTCCCGAACAACTGAGGAACCCTGAGGAGGAACAAGAAGACCATCGACCCGTAGAGGAAAGGGAAGATATGGTTAGTACTGTGCTCGGGGACTTCCCTCGGTCTTGGACTCAAGTCAATGGTGCAGTTGTGGTGCCCGTACTCACCTTCCTCCAACCGTCATCCCAAGCACCTACGGAGCAACGGGTAGAGCTGGAAGAACAGCCGGTCCAGGAGGCAGAAGACCCCACACCCGCAGACCAGGAGGATCAATCCTCTGCTCGCAGTGAGCCTGCCATACCCCTAGTGAGCCAGGGAACTCGTAGACAGCTGCCCAGTTTACCCTTGACAGCTCCTACACCCTGTAGTTCGGGGCCAGACAGTCAGCTCCGTAGGTCCACTAGAGCCACTAGAGGCCAGTTACCCGCACGCTGGAGGATTTAAAGTGTATAAATTGTTTTATTTATGTTTACCTGTGTATTGTTGCTTGTGTATAATTTTGTGTTTCTAGTTATTTTTAGGAATCCTTGGTGGATCTACCGGGAATCCTTGTACAATTAGTTGGAGCGTAACCCAGGATGGACTAGAGACTGTTAAGGACTCGGGGTAGGACAGACCCCTACCTGGTTACGTCTCCCTGTTTTGGTGAAATGGACACCTTTGTTTCTTCAAAGACTGCACCCGGTTACGGACATGCCGTGACCACCTTTATGTGTTTCTTTATTGTATTGCTATTGTTATATCTTGTTATGTTTTTCTAAAATATGTTTAGTCCCGGAGTACTAAATTTCACTAGGGGGGAATGTGGCACCCCAGGGGTCTGGTTTCCACAGTAACAAGCAATGTTATGTCTGAGAGCAGGTGGGAGGTCTCTTGGCCAGGGATCCTGTGCATGCCACACCTCCTGCCCAGTCTTGGGAGGGGAAGACCTTCCCCTATATAAACCCGGGGCTGAAGCAGGGTTAGTCAAGTCAAGGAGAGTAGAGACAAGAAACAGTCATAGGAAGAAACAGCAGAAGCTCAGTGGGAGCAATACTACTACAAGTCAGGGGCTGGCAGCTGCAGAGCTCGCCCTGACTGAGAAGCTTTCTTACCGGACCCGGCGTCCGAGGCTGTGGGGACTAACTCTTACCCAGCAGCAGAAGCCGACCGGCAGGGGATTTCAGGTCCTCAGGCCCAGAAACCCGAAGGCACGGTCACACGCGAGGGACCAGCGCCGCCATCGTGGAGCGGAAGCCATTAGAAGGCCCCGAGTCACCGGCCATACGGGTGAGCACCACACGGTACACTCAGGGACGTGGGCTACTTATATCCGCTTCTAGCAAGGTAGCCAGAAGAGTACAGTCAGTTTGGGAGGCCTACAACTCTGCCTGGCCAGGGGAGATCCCATCTGCTCAAGGACTGACCAGGCCCCGTTCGCTAGCAAGTACTCCGGGAGGGTCTATCGTTGTTACCAGTAAAGACCCTGAATTACACCGCACCGTCTCTGAGTGGTTCCTACTACCCTCATCTTCCACGTCGGCTGCCCTGAGGCCATACCCCTCCCGTTGGGGGTTGTACTATCACGCTGCACAATTCTACACCGGCCTCAGCGATCTGCCCTGCAGCGGCAGCTCCATAGCTGCAAATCAACGGGTGGCGTAGTCGACACTCAAATAACATCTATCAAGACTGCCACACACTGAGTTGACTCCCTGGACACGGACCGGGTCCCCGCCACTCGGAGACTACAACCCTCATCTGATCCGGTTCCGGGTAAGCCCCCGTGCGCGAGACGCTGTGCGACACAGCAGGCCCAGGGGCGCGTCACATCCATACTAGCTTCTGGCAAGACTTTATACATGATTTTCTAGTGTATCTGAGGCATTTTTTGCTCATTCATACAGAGGAGCATTTTTTTATGTCAGCCACGTATGCTGCATGAGAGGGTCTAGCTTGCAATCTCTGTTCTAATTGATCCCCAAGGTTTTCAATGGGATTTTAGAAGAGAGCTCAGAGTGGGCTAGTCAAGTTCTTCAAAAAATAGAAAAAGCACAAGGACACGGCACAATTTGTATATTTAGTTGCATATATTCTCCATAGAAAACTCCCAGGTCTAATCGAGGCAGGGAGCATGAAGATGACCAGGGCTTCAGAGTACAGCAGCTGTAAGAAAAGAAGTTGAGGACCGTATGAGGACAGTCAGCAGTGGAGGTGACAGATGAGTTGTTTTTTCTTTCAACATCTTACGTGTATTATTCCCTAGCGTCTCTTCTAACCCTAGAGCATAATAAAGGACATTCAATTCATGCAGAATAGATTTGCTGCAAAACGAATTTCCTGATAAAATTGGCAAATCGTAATCTTGCCAAATCCGCTCATCTGTACACCCAATTTTGGAAGTATACAATAGTCTAAAATGTCTTGTTATACTGAACCATTAAAGTTTTATTCCCAAAATAGTAAGTTATCCTTTGTCCACAGCAGTGATCTTGAAAATGAGGCTCTGGAACTTGAGAATTGGGCTCTGCAGAGTCCTGTCATGAATGAAACAGAGATATGCATGCTTCCACACCACTCGATTCATTATCTATGGGACTGCTGGAGAAAGCCAAGCATAGTCCCATAAACAATGAATGGAATGGTGGTTAAGCATATGCACCTCCACTTCATTCAAAATGAGGCTTTCTTAGCATTTGGGGAAACAATATCTAAGGCATAACACTTTAAGATTTGCCTTCACTGGTATTTAGGATTAGTGTTGAGTAGTGTTGAGCCACCCCCGTAGTGTTCGAGTTCAGTTCGGTTCGTCGAACACCCGTGTGTTCGTCGAACTGTTCGTCGAACACGTTCGAACACCGTTAAAACCAATGGCAGGCAAACAAAAACACATAGAAACACATAGAAAACACCTTCAAAGGTGTCCAAAAGCTGACAAACTGCTCAGAAGACACAACTAACACATGGAAAAGTGACAAGTACATATAGTCATGCGAAAAGAAAAGAGGTGGAGGAGTAAAAGAAGGGGGAGACACAAATATAGGCATGTCATGCCCTTCTAAAATCCAAAAAGTGAGAAGCCGACACGTTCAGTCCGCTCCTGCCCGTGCCACCTCCGTGTCGCCGGGTTTGTGCCAGAGCCGCGGTGAACCCTGACGGCCAGCCCCCCTCTCCCAATACTGGTGCCTGTCCGCTGGTGGGTCGAGCGTGCCCCCCTGTGGTGGAGGCAGCTCTGAGCTTTTTAATTTAAATTGTCTCTCTAATTTGAATGAATACACTCTAAATCCATTTACAAGGATCTATTGGAGGGCAAGTCTCATGCCAGCAGCCGCGTAATACCAGCTCCAGTAGCGTCCACTAAAGCTGCTGCAGTTAAAAAGCTTTTATAAGGATCGAGCTCGGCTGTCCACCGCAAGGCATCCTACTGCCAGTCCCAGCCCGTATGCCTTGGGGTGCCTCCTGATGCTCTTCACTGAGTATCCCGTGGTCTCGAAGCATTTCCTTTGAAAAAATTAAGTGTCCAAACTACAGGTGGTGTAGCTTGCTTAACAGCCGGGATAATCCGCTGACTAGCAGACACTGCTACTAGGCACAAAGTATTTCCTGGGCTAGATGCAGTTAAAAATTTGTAATTAGATACTCTCGTTGGATGCTAGTGTGACACCCCAGGGGTCTGGTTGTCACAGTGATAGAGATATTACGTCTGAGAGCAGGTGGGAGGTCCTTTGGTCAGGGATCCTGTGCATGCCACACCTCCTGCCCAGCCTTGGGAGGGGAAGAACTTCCCCTGTATAAACCCGGGGCTGAGGCAGGGTTAGTGAGTCCAGGAAGAGTAGAGACAAGAGCAGCATAGGAAGCAGCAGAGTCACAAGGAGTCAGGGGCTGGCAGCTAAAGAGTTCGCCCTGACTAAGAAGATTCTTTACCGGACCCGGAGTCCGAGGCTGTGGGGACTAACTTCTACCCAGCAGCAGAATCCGTCAGGCAGGGGATTTCAGGTCCCCTGGCCCAGAAGCCCGAAGGCCCGGTCACACGCGTGGGACCAGCACCGCCATCGTGGAGCGGAAGCCATTAGAAGGCCCCGAGTCACCGGCCATACGGGTGAGCACCACACGGTACACTCAGGGACGTGGGCTACTTACATCAGCTTCTAGCAAGGTAGCCAGAAGAGTACAGTCAGCTTGGGAGGCCTACAACTATGCCTGGCCAGGGGAGATCCCATCTGCTCAAGGACTGACCAGGCCCCGTTCGCTAGCAAGTACTCCGGGAGGGTCTATCGTTGTTACCAGTAAAGACCCTGAACGCTACCATACCGTCTCTGAGTGGTTCCTGCTACCCCCATCATCCACGTCGGCTGCCCTGAGGCCATACCCCTCCCGTTGGGGGTTATACTATCACGCTGCACCATCCTTCCACCGGCCTCAGCGGTCTGCCCTGCAGCAGCAGCCCCCTGGCTGCATTCAACGGGTGGCGTAGTCATCAACCATTTTCTACCGCTAACAGACTGCCGTCCAGTTTGACTCCCTGGGCACGGACCGGGTCACCGCCACGAGACTACAACCCTAAACAGATCCGGCTCCGGGTAAGCTCCCGCGTGCGCAACGCAGCGCGACACAGGCCCAGGGGCGCGTCAACTTTGGCGTAGTCGGCAGGATCACGTGCCCGCAACCACCGGGTACTGCGTGCCTGAAAAGCAAAGACTGTTCAAACTTACCAGTGGTGAAGATTCCCGCCATCCGGCGCCATCTTCAGCCTTCTTCCCGCCATCGGTGAAGTTTCCCGCCATCCGGCGCCATCTTCAGCCTTCTTCCCGCCATCCGTGGAGTTTTCCCGCCATTGGACGCCATCTTGAGGACGCCGCGCGGGAAGAAGAGGGGCGTGGACTCCGAAAGCGCGCGAGAACTGAAGCCCCGCCTCACGTCCGGACGTTGCGTAAGGTCCTGGAAGGAGCCCAGCAGACGCCGACGTCACAGGAGCGCGACGGAAGGTCCTCAACCCTGACGATCCACTGCGGAGCCGCGGCCTACGGAACAGGATCATCGCAAGGTAGGCCACGGTCCACTAGGGGGGAGGAAGATGTCGGATACGGAGGAGAGCTCCACTGCCTCAACCCCCGCCAGCGCTACCGCTGTTGCAGTTATGCCCTTCACCATGCCCTATATCCCGGGAGCAGCTTGGCTACCCCAGTACTCAGGGGAGTCACATACCCTGCATGACTTTAGAGAAAAGCTGGATAGCCTCTTCCAGGTGTACCCCCTCACAGAAGAGCAAAAAGTGAGCATCCTGGTGGCCCAACTAACTGGGGCAGCCAAAAGGGAAGTAAAATCCTGGCCACCTGGGAGGAAGACTGTCGCAGGGATACTAACCCGGCTGAAGGACACTTTTGATACCCGCACCTCAGCCGAGATTAAACTTAGATTCTACGGGTGCAAGCAGCGAGCGCATGAGAGTATAAGGGACTATGCACTCAACCTACAAGAGGCCCTGAGGGCCATTAAGCAGACCGACCCTAATGGAGTGGGAAACGAGGACAG
Organism: Phyllobates terribilis; assembly: GCF_046119375.1. Lineage (NCBI taxonomy): Eukaryota > Metazoa > Chordata > Amphibia > Anura > Dendrobatidae > Phyllobates > Phyllobates terribilis. The sequence continues at coordinate 574,971,093 of NW_027362764.1, forward strand.
GCTGTTGACCGAACAATTTAATGAGGGTTTATATTGCAATGCCCACCGCACCCAGTTGCGGGCAATGGCCTTACAGGACCCTCATCTAGAATTTGCACAGTTCAAGGACAGAGCCATCCGGGTGCTCCGAGAACCGGCACCAGGTGGCGTTGTGACCCACAGACGCCCCACTACCACTTACTACCAGGAGGCGGCACCCTTGTCAGCAGGGCCTGTGGGAGCTGATGCGCAGGCTTTGGACAATGACCCGGCTCCAGACCTACACCATCAGGTCCAAGAGCTAGCTAAAAGCGTTGCTGCGCTAACCCGAACTGTGCAGTCTTTACAGGTTTCCACTCCAGGGAAGATCCAGCTGGCATCCGGACCGGAGGACATCCCGTGGCGTCGACCAAGGAGGACCCCACCGGCCAGAGGAAGACCCAGTGACCGATACAGCGAGGACGGACGACCCATCTGCCGCCGCTGCCATCAACCCGGACATATGGAAAGGTACTGTTCTTTAAACGGGCACAACCTGGGGTAGAGGGCCAACCCCCAGGAAAAAGATCACCAGGCCCATCGAACTGGCGCGACAGATATGTGGGAGGACGTCCAGTCTTGCCTGTGGTACTGGATGGCATTCCCATGAGTGCCCTACTGGACACCGGGTCACAGGTCACCACCATCCCGTACGTGCTCTTCAAGCAGTACTGGAATGACTCGGATATTACCCGCTACCCTGACGACGACTTGAGTATCATCGCCAGCAATGGTCAGCCCGTGCCACAGATCGGATTTAAAGAGGTGACCATCAAAATTGGTAGAGTCGAACTGGCCGCACAGGGACTGATCATTGTAGATATTGACAAACATGAGAGTCACCCAAAAATAACTCTAGGAACTAATGTAATTGAAAATTGTCTTGCAGAGGTGATTTTCCTTTTACAGCAGGTTGCCAAGAATGCCAGCTCCGGCGAGCAGCGGGTGCTCCAGAAAGAGATCCGGGCACTGATGCAACGGCAACAAGTGGAACTCTCCGGCGGTGAGATTGGTAGCGTAAGAATGTGTGACCCTTTTCCTATTGCCATGCCCCCAAAAAGTGAAATGATGATTTGGTGCCGGGCAGCTATTGGTCTGAGAGGTAGAGATTACCAGGCAATGGTAGAACCAGTTTACTCAGACAGTAGGCCCACCATTTTGACAGCACGGGGGGTGGTCAATGTACGCCATGGGAGGGTGCCCGTTCGCATAATAAATATCGGGGAGAGGGAAGTGTACCTGCCCCGGTATGCCACGCTAGCCAAATTATATACCACTAATCAAAATTCTATACAATCTGTGGAACCCTTGCCTCCATCTCACCCGGAGGAAGGTAACGGCTCTAAGAAAGACATGGAGGACTGGTGTCAGCAACTACATCTGGGTACTGACTCCACTCCCTCACACCAGAAACAAGGAGTCTATCGGGTGGTTCAAGAGTATGAGAGAGTGTTTAGTAAACACCCGTTAGACTTCGGGCGAGTCAAGGGGGTAGAACACCGCATCCCCACGGGAGATCATCCACCCATAAAAGAGAGGTATCGACCCGTACCCCCTGCACATTACCAACACGCCAAGGGGATGCTTAGAGACATGAAGGAGGCTGGGGTAATCCGGGATAGCTGTAGCCCCTGGGCAGCCCCACTAGTTTTAGTCAAAAAGAAAGACAACACCATGAGGATGTGTGTAGATTACCGGAAAATCAACCGTATCACACACAAGGATGCGTACCCCTTACCAAGGATAGAGGAGTCATTGGCTGCTTTAAGATCTGCTAACTTCTTCTCTACCTTGGATCTCACTAGCGGGTACTGGCAGGTTCCTGTAGCAGAGGCGGACCGGGAGAAGACCGCATTCACCACCCCGATGGGACTTAGCGAGTTCACCTGCATGCCGTTCGGACTCTGCAACGCCCCAGGAACCTTCCAACGATTAATGGAGTGCTGTCTGGGCCACAGAAACTTCGAGACGGTCCTGTTGTACCTGGACGATGTCATCGTATACTCCAAAACTTATGAGGACCACCTGAAACACCTGGCGGAGGTGTTCGAAGCTCTGGCGAGTTACGGCCTAAAGGTGAAACCCTCCAAGTGTCACCTCCTGAAACCAAAGGTGCAATACCTGGGACACGTGGTGAGCGCTGACGGAGTGGCTCCCGACCCCGATAAGATCACCGCAATCAAAGGATGGCCAAGCCCTTCCAGCGTAAAAGAAGTGCGGCAGTTCCTAGGGTTGGTAGGCTACTACCGAAGGTTTATTCCCGGTTTCACCAAAAAGGCGGCGCCTATGCAGGACCTCCTGATAGGCCAGTCCCGGAAGGCCAAGAACCAGAAGCCGCCCTTCAAATGGGAAGAGCTAGAGGAAGAGTCCTTCCGCCAGCTGAAGATGGCCCTCACGGGGGATGAAATCTTGGCGTATCCGGACTATAGCCAGCCCTTCATCCTCTACACCGACGCCAGTAACGTCGGGCTAGGAGCCGTACTGTCCCAGATTCAGCAGGGGAAAGAGCGAGTAATCGCCTATGCCAGCCGAAAACTGCGACCCACCGAAAGGAATCCCGAGAATTATAGCTCATTTAAGCTAGAGTTCCTGGCCGTGGTATGGGCAGTCACCGAGCGCTTTAAGCATTACCTCGCTTCTTCCCGGTTCACCGTATACACGGATAACAACCCGCTGACACACCTGGACACGGCAAGACTCGGTGCCCTGGAGCAGAGGTGGATGGCCCGTCTGTCCAACTACGAGTTCACAATTAAATACCGGGCAGGGCGCTCCAATACCAACGCGGACGCCCTGTCCAGGATGCCCAACCTGCCGGACGGAGGAGAAGATCCGGAGGGACTGGAAGAAGTTGAACTCCCTGCGTTCCACCGTCATGGGACTATCCAGTATTCCCACCGGGTAAGGAGTAAGCAGGCTGCTACGTTGAACCCCTTACCTCACTACAACTGGGCGGAAACGCAAGACAGCGACCCTGCCGTCCGACTGGTGAAGGAGATGCTGACTCGCCCGGAGGCTAGCCTGGAATCAGACGCTCCAGAGGAAGCCAAACAACTATGGGCAGAGAAGAGTCGACTGTTCCTTTACAAGGGGAAGTTGTGCCGCAGAATGGTTAACTCCAGGACGCATGAACTACTCTGGCAAGTAGTGGTGCCACGAAGAGACGCAGCCATGGTGATGGAGGCATACCACGACGGAGCTGGACACTTCGGGTGGAAAAAGCTGGAGTTCCTGCTGCGCGAGCGGTTCCACTGGGTAGGCATGAGGGGAACCATCGAGAAGTGGTGCAGAGACTGTGGCCCGTGCAATCTGAGAAGGAAGGACCGGGCCAGCCAGAAGACTCCCCTGCAGTCCATCGTCACCCGGCAACCGTTGGAACTGGTAGCCTTGGATCATGTAAAACTGACCCCCAGCAGAAGTGGCTACGTCTACGCGTTAACCATCGTGGATCATTACTCCCGGTTTCTGGTTGTCGTCCCCGTCAAGGACTTAACGGCTCGAACAGCAGCTAGAGCCTTCCAGCAGCACTTTTGCCGTCCACACGGGTACCCGGACCAAGTGCTGACGGACCAGGGACCTGCCTTTGAAGCGGAGGTCTTCCAGGAATTCTGCAATCTGTATGGCTGCCGGAAGATAAGGACGACACCCTACCATCCGCAAACGAATGGACTTTGTGAGAAAATGAACCAGGTGGTAATGGATCTTCTAAAAACGTTGCCCCTGGAAGAACGCAGTCTGTGGCCTGAGAAGTTGCCCGATCTGGTGGACCTATACAACCACATCCCGGTAGGTTCCACCAACTGTACCCCGGCTTACCTAATGAGGGCAAGACCTGGTAAGTTACCTGTTGACCTGGAAATGGGAGTCCTGACGCCCGAGGACACTTCACCAGAAACAGACTGGGACACAGAGAGGCAGCAGCAGTACCGGAAAGTACAGGAGAGCGTGGAGCGAAGTCTCTGTCAGGCTAGGGAAAGACAAGAGAAGACTTACAACCAGTATGCTCCCGCTGTTCCCCTGGTACCCGGAGAGCAGGTCTTGAAGAGGAAGAGACGGCTCCACAAGTTGGACGACCAGTGGGAGAAGGACCCGTACACCGTACTGCCCTCAAGCCACGAGAACCCGAAGGTCTGTACCATCAGTAAAGACGGAGGGGAAACCACAGCCATTGTATCCCGGGACCACCTGAAGAAGTGCCCCGAACAACTGAGGAACCCTGAGGAGGAACAGGAAGACCATCGACCCGTGGAAGAAAGGGAAGATATGGTTAGTACCGTGCTCGGGGACTTCCCTCGGTCTTGGACTCAAGTCAATGGTGCAGTTGTGGTACCCGTACTCACCTTCCTCCAACCATCATCCCAAGAACCTACGGAGCAACAGGTAGAGCTGGAAGAGCAGCCGGTCCAGGAGGCAGAAGACTCCACCCAAGCGGAACAGGAGAATCCACCCTCTGCTTATAGTGAGCCTGCCGTACCCCTAGTGAGACAAAGAGCCGGTAGACAGCTGCCCAGTTTACCCTTGACAGCTCCTACACCCTGTAGTTCAGGGCCAGACAGTCAGCTCCGTAGGTCCACTAGGGCCACTAGAGGCCAGTTACCCGCACGTTGGAGGATCTAAATGTTTAAGTTGTTTTACAATGTTTACCTGTTTATTGTTGCTTGTGTATAATTTTGTGTTTCTAGTTATTTTTAGGAAACCTTGGTGGATTTACCGGGAATCCTTTGTATATAGTTGGAGCGTAACCCAGGATGGACTAGAGACTGTTAAGGACTCGGGGTAGGACAGACCCCTACCTGGTTACGTCTCCCTGTGTTGGTGAAATGGACACCTTTGCTTTTCTTCAAAGACTGCACCCGGTTGCGGACATCCGTGACCATCTTATTGTGTTTCCTTATTGTATTTTATTGTTCTTTGATATACCTTGTTATATTTTTCTAAAAAGTGTTTAGTCCCGGAGTACTAAATTTCACTAGGGGGGAGTGTGACACCCCAGGGGTCTGGTTGTCACAGTGATAGAGATATTACGTCTGAGAGCAGGTGGGAGGTCCTTTGGTCAGGGATCCTGTGCATGCCACACCTCCTGCCCAGCCTTGGGAGGGGAAGAACTTCCCCTGTATAAACCCGGGGCTGAGGCAGGGTTAGTGAGTCCAGGAAGAGTAGAGACAAGAGCAGCATAGGAAGCAGCAGAGTCACAAGGAGTCAGGGGCTGGCAGCTAAAGAGTTCGCCCTGACTAAGAAGATTCTTTACCGGACCCGGAGTCCGAGGCTGTGGGGACTAACTTCTACCCAGCAGCAGAATCCGTCAGGCAGGGGATTTCAGGTCCCCTGGCCCAGAAGCCCGAAGGCCCGGTCACACGCGTGGGACCAGCACCGCCATCGTGGAGCGGAAGCCATTAGAAGGCCCCGAGTCACCGGCCATACGGGTGAGCACCACACGGTACACTCAGGGACGTGGGCTACTTACATCAGCTTCTAGCAAGGTAGCCAGAAGAGTACAGTCAGCTTGGGAGGCCTACAACTATGCCTGGCCAGGGGAGATCCCATCTGCTCAAGGACTGACCAGGCCCCGTTCGCTAGCAAGTACTCCGGGAGGGTCTATCGTTGTTACCAGTAAAGACCCTGAACGCTACCATACCGTCTCTGAGTGGTTCCTGCTACCCCCATCATCCACGTCGGCTGCCCTGAGGCCATACCCCTCCCGTTGGGGGTTATACTATCACGCTGCACCATCCTTCCACCGGCCTCAGCGGTCTGCCCTGCAGCAGCAGCCCCCTGGCTGCATTCAACGGGTGGCGTAGTCATCAACCATTTTCTACCGCTAACAGACTGCCGTCCAGTTTGACTCCCTGGGCACGGACCGGGTCACCGCCACGAGACTACAACCCTAAACAGATCCGGCTCCGGGTAAGCTCCCGCGTGCGCAACGCAGCGCGACACAGGCCCAGGGGCGCGTCACTGAGAAAGCATTCCATAGAGTCTCCTGGCACGCCATATATGATTCTCTTAAAAAGCTTGGGGTAGGGGTCTAGGGGACCCTTTAAAAGCCAAAATCACGGCCATGTATCACAATACGTGACCTAGGCTGAAGATAAATGGAACTGTAGCACCCTGAGGGCTCGGTTGCAACAGAGGTATTGCACCTCACCCAGAGGTGTGATATCTCACTCTCAGGTAAGGATGGAGTGTGGATCAGGACCCGACACCTGCATGCATTACACCACATTGCCGTGGGGCAGGGCGACCAATATGCCTCTGAGATGGGCACAACAGTCCCTGTCCCTGGCTGGAGTGGGGGGAGGGAACACTGAGGAAGGGGAACCCTGTAGTGCAGGAGCAGGGAGGAAGCAGTTCCTGGGTGCATTGAGAAGGGAGTATAAAAGGTGGACACCATCTTAGTTCAGTGCAGAGAAGTCTGAGCAGAAGTGGCAGGGAGCAGGGGCTCTGCATGAGCTCTGCTCCGGAGGCGGGCCTAGTAACAGAGGCCCAGGCCTGGAAGAGGGAGAAGGAAGGAAGAGGAGCGGAGAAGGCTCCAGGAACGAGGAATGAAGGGATCCCAGGGGTGCGGACGGGCGAGTCGCCACCGCACGCCCGAATCCACCTGCGTGGAGGGGTCAGGCCAAAGGGGGAGACCGATCCCCGAAACTAGTGGAGGCAGGAAACGACCCTCAGCTAGAAACCGGAGGCTCTGACATTTTATGTGGTGCAGCCCCTCGCTACACCCGCTAGGAAGGCACCACATAGGGTCAGGGAAACTGGCGCCAAGTTTACCAAGAGGAGGCCCGAGGCAGCCGGACAGAAGGGTTGGTAAGAAAGGCCAGACAAAGGACACACAAAGGGGGTCCTGTGAAGCGCTCCAAAGTTATCTGGGAGTTGTCTGAGCCCCTCACCTGGTGAGCACAGTGCGACGTGGGCAGCCGTTACCTGCAGACGTGGTCTGGATAATAAGAACTGTGAGTAAAGGCCCTGGATTGCATCACTGACTCCGTGTCGTTACTGCTGCTGCCCTGCACCATCACCCCCATCCTCCGCATACACTGCCCTGAGGCTATACTCCTCCCGTGGGGAGTTATGCTACGCTCTGCTGCACCCACAACACCAGCCTCAGCGGTCTGCCCTGCAGCGGCGGTTCACTCTGACCGCAATCCACGGGTGGCGTAGTCGGACATTTAAACATCAAAACCACATAAATAGTTCCGCCACTGGTTTGACCACCCTGAGCCACGGAACCGGGTCGCCGCCACGAAGACTACAACCACCAGCATCCACCAAAAAGGGTCCGGCTCCGGGTGTCCCAAGGCCCAGGGGGTGCATCAGAACATTTTCATCACCTTTCACAATCACCAATGGGACAAGGCAGGGATGTCCTCTGTCCCCTCTCTTATACATCCTAGTGACGGAGCACCTGCTCTCATCAATTCGCCATAACCCCAATATTAGGTGGATTGAGGTGGGAGGCACCGAGTACAAGTGCTCTCTATTTGCTGATGATGTCCTAGTATATATCACTCAATCACATATATCCATCCATGCTGTTATGGCTGAAATAGATCACTTTGTTACATGGTCAAATTTTAAAATCAATGCAGCGAAGTCTGAGGCCCTCGATGTCTCCCTCCCCAAATCCATATAGGATTCCATCCAGTCCAACTTTCCCTTTGCCTGGCCCTCACAGGGTATCAAATACTTAAGAATTCCTATTCATAGAGACCTCTCCCATCTATGTTATCTTAATTTTGGGCCCTTTATTGAACAACTCCATACAGACCACGGTTGGCAAGTTACAACTGTAAGATTCACTACGTGAACCACTGGTGTTTTGTGGAAAAGCACATGTACACTGTGTTCCAAATTATTATGCAAAAAAGTGTTTAGGAGTGATAAGGGAAGAATTTGTTTGTTTGTCAGTTAAACTCATTGATGGTGATGTGTGTCAGGGCTCTTTATATCACTGTAAGCAATTGCAGACACCTGTGCTAATTAGTTTGGCAGGTGTGTCCAATGAAAGGCAAGACTACTTAAGAAGGCTGTCTCACATTATTAAGCAGCCTACATTTTCTGCCAAAATGGGAAAGAAAAAGGATGTGTCGGCTGCTGAGAAGCAACAAATTGTGGAGTGTTTAGGTCAAGGCATGACTACAATCAACATTGTGCGATGATCAGGATGAAGTGTCTTGGCAATCAAGAAGTATGTAGCTGATTCACAGTACACACGTGTGCGTGCTGATAAGGGCAAATTGAGGACTCTTTCCTACAGGCAATTACGTCAGGTTAAAAGAGCAGCGGCAAAAAAGCCTTGTCATAGCAGCAGACAAGTTTTTGAAGCTGCTGGTGCCTCCAACGTCCCCCGAACAACAAGATGCAGGGTCCTTCAGAGGTTTTCAGCTGTGCATACGCCATCCTGTCGGCCTCCTCTATCCACTTCACACAAGCAGAAACGGCTCCAGTGGGCTAAACATTACATGAAGACTGATTTCAAAACTGTTTTGTTCACGGATGAGTGCCGTGCAGCGCTCGATGGTCCAGATGGATGGAGTGGAGGATGGCTGGTTGATGGACACCCCACGCAAACACAGCTACAGCGCCAACAAGGAGGAGGTGGAGTAATGTTTTGGGCTGGAATCATGGGGAGAGAGATTGTCGGCCCCTTTAGGATCCCTGAAGGCGCTAAAGATGAACTCCATAATGTATGTGGATTTTCTCAAACAGCACTTCCTGCCATGGTTCAAGAAGAAGAACCGTGTATTTCACAGCAAGATCATTTTTTTGCATGATAATGCACCATCTCATGCTGCACATAAAACATCTGCATCTCTGGCTGATATGGGCATAAAAGGGGACAAACTTATGGTGTGAACCCCATGCTCCCCTGACCTCTACCCCATTCAGAACCTCTTGAGCATCATCAAAAGGAGTGTCTATGATGGCGCGAGGCAGTTCACATCTAAGCAACACCTCTGGGAGGGTATTCTGTCCTCATGCAAAACAATTGAAGCAGAAACTATCCAAAACCTGACAAATTCAATGGATGAGAGAGTTCAGAAGCTCCTTTCGAACAAGGGGTCCTATGTGAAAATGTAACATCACCTAGAATAAAGTTTTGAGTTGAAAACTGTTTGATTTCAGTTTCTAATAACCTGCTAATGCTTATAATTTCAAAAATGACCATTTTTTTGGTCTTTATTAAAATGAAAAGGTTGATCGAAAAGTTTGGGGGATCTAAGAGTGTGGCAACCCAGTAGTCATGATTACTTCGAATTCTGACAATATGAGGGTCATGTTGCAGGTAGTGCAGCAAGAAGGCACTTATGTGTCTTGCGCATCTCGGAGCCCCAAAATTATTTTCCGGGCTAGATGCAGCTAAAAATTATTATTAATTTTAAATCTGGTGGAGCTTAGTATAGATGGCCTAATAGGATCAGTGCTGCAAACTGCTACAAAGTCCAAATTATTTTGCAGCCAAGATACAGATAAACATGATTAGTAATTTGAAAGCTTAAAACGGTTGGTAGGGTGATTTTAACCAATCATCAAGCTTTTACTCTCCCCAGGATGACACAGGGGTAGAAAAGTCATTTCGGATCCATGATTTGTTCATCTGTATGAACGTGAGTCTGTCTACATTATCAGTGGAGAGCCGCGTGCGCTTATCTGTCAGCACACCACCAGCAGCGCTGAACACACGTTCAGACAGAACGCTGGCTGCGGGGCATGACAAGATCTTCAAGGCGTAAGTGGCTAGCTCCAGCCATTTATCCAGATTGGAAGCCCAAAAAGAGCAAGGGTCCAGTGACACAGTCATGGCTTCAATGTTTACTTGGAGATACTCCTGTTCCATAGTCTCTAGGCGTTGACTATGTGTCAGACTTCTTGTCTCCTGTGGCCTTGCAAAGGATGGGCTAAAAAAGTGGTGAAATGATTCCGCAAAATTGATGTTACCAGCAGATACTGTGGTTCTGTTACGGTTTGAGTGCTGAACACTTGACGGTCCCACGGTTGGCAAGTTGGAACTGTGAGATTCACTACGTGCACCACTGGTATTTTGTGGAAAAGCACATGTAAGATTCTGCAACAGTCTCTGCTGATACTCCTGCATGCGTGCATCCCTTTCTATGGCAGGAATAATTTCTGCAAATTTACTTTTGTACCGGGGATCTAACAGTGTGGCAACCCAGTAGTCAGGATTATTTCTAATTCTCACAATTCGAGGGTCATGTTGGAGGTAGTGCAGCAAGAAGGCACTCATGTGTGTTGCGCACCCAGGAGCACCAAGTCCCTGTTGTGTTGGTGGCGAGGTAACAATCATGCTTCCTTCCTCTGTCCTCTCCCCCCAACCTCGCACAACAGAAATGTGATCAAGGTCTCCCTCATCTGATGAGTCTTCCATCAGTTCGTCCTCCACTTCTTCCTGGGCTCCTGCACCTTCCTCACTAGTTTGGCTGCTACCATGCGCCCTGGTAAAACCATCTACCCCACCCTCACATGCCTGACGCCTTGGTGCTGCTGACCGTCTGGACCTTGCAGATGTTAGCCCTTCCGCATACAACTCCTCCTCCTCTACTTCCTCCACCTCCTCTTGTGCCTCCACCTGACTCCGAATTCTGTTTAACATGTGCTCCAGCATGTAAATCACCGGAATAGTCATGCTGATAATGGCATCGTCAGCACTAAACATCTTCGTCGCCATTTCAAAACTGTGCAGAAGGGTGCATAGGTCCCTGATCTGAGACCACTCCTCCAGCGTGATTTGCCCCACCTCTGGATATCGTTGGCCCAGGCTATACGTCAGAATGTATTGCACCAGGGCTTGTCGGTGCTGCCACAGTCGCTGCAACATGTGCAGAGTTGAATTCCACCGGGTAGGCACATCGCATTTTAGCTGGTGAAGTGGCAGGCCCAACGACTTCTGTAGAGATGTAAGTCGCTAAGCTGCGGGATGCGAACGGCGGAAGTGAGCACACAGCGACCGTGCCCTCTGCAGAAGGCCATCTAGTCTGGGATAGCGGGCTAAAAATTGCTGGAAAACCAGGTTCAACACGTGAGCCATACAAGGCACGTGTGTGACATTGCCCTGGCGAAGGGCCGCACCCAGGTTTGCAGCATTGTCGCACACGGCCTTCCCTGGTTTCAGGTCCAGTGGAGACAACCATTCATGAAATTGGTTCTCCAGAGCTGACCACAACTCCTCAGCTGTGTGACTCACATTTCCCAGACATTTCAAAGTAAAAACCGCCTGATGACGTTGAGCCCTACTGCCAGCATAGTAAGGAGGTGTGCAGGATCCCCTCTGCGCAGTTAGAAAGCTTGTGGCATGACCAGACAGGCTTTGGGTGCAGGTGGAAGACCGAGAGGAGGTTGAGGAGGCAGAAGCAGTGGAGGAACTTTGACATAAAGAGGATTGACGCACAACTCGTGGGTACGGCAAGACTTGGACAGTAGCCCCTTGTCCTGCTGTCACCATAGTTACCCAGTGCCCAGTCAGCGAAATGTAACGTCCCTGTCCATGCCTACTCGTCCAAGTGTCTGTGGTGAAATGCACCCTGTCACACACAGAGTTTCTCAAAGAAGCGGTGATGTTGTGTGCGACATGCTGGTGGAGCGCAGACACACCTTTCTTTGAGAAGTAGTGCCGACTGGGCATCTGGTACTGGGGCACTGCGACGGACATAAGGTCTCGAAAATCCTCTGTGTCCACCAGGCGGAAAGGCAGCATTTCTGTAGCCAAGAGCTTGCAGATGGTGAAATTCAACCTCTTAGCTTTCTCATGGCTAGGAGGAAATCGTCTTTTACTTGTCCACATCTGAGGGACCGAGGGCTGGCTATTGTGCTTAGACGGGGTTGATAAGGGTGTCCCCGGCAAACTACCGGTCTGTGAGGAAGATGCAGGCGGACATGTTAGGTTGCCTTGATCCAAAGGTGGTGCTATCGATGTCGGACAGCGCTCAACACCAGCTGGTGTTACCACCTCCAAAGAAAATGATGACCTGCCAATCACGCTGGCTGTTGCGGGTAAAGAGGTGGCAGGTCTGCCCACCAAAACAGGTGTGACTGCTGTCCCCCAGGTCACAGAGGATGAAGAGGCCGCGGATGCACAAGATATGGCAGACGGTGGTTGGCCCGGCCGGCTAGGCCGCATTGTAGCACACTCAGCTTCCCACTGCAACTTATGCTTCATGTCCATGTGCCGGTTCATGCATGAAGTACTCAAACTATGTATTTTTTGGCCTCTACTTAGCTTTTGCTGACAAATGTTACAGATAACACGAGTTGGGTCATCTTTATCGATCTGAAAAAATGCCCAGGCTATGCAAGGCTTAGCACCCATGCGACCTGAAGAGCCACCACGACTTGTGGTGAGAGGCAGAGTTGTGTTTGAGGATGCAGTTGTTGACGTGCTTCCAGTACTACGTCTCTGTCCAGGAAGGTGCAACCTGACCTCGTCGTCACTAGCATCTTCCTCCACCTCCTCTGCTGACCTCATCTCTTGGCTGACTGTGGGTTGACAGTAAGTGGGATCTCCAACCTCCTCATCATCACCCTGTGCGTTATCACACCCGTCGTCCTCAGAGCCAACCTGTTCCTGCCCTGACAAAAAACTAAAGTTGTCGCTCCAATCAGGTATGTGAGTCTCATCATCGTCTTCCTTATTGTCTCCACCAACAGGAGTTACAGTTTGGGAATGAGGGTCTACAGTATGGTCAGAACCTTCTGCGTCTGGTCCTGGATCCGACTCATAAAGATTCTGGGCATCAGTGCAGATCATTTCCTCGTCTGGATTCACAGAAGCGCTGGAGTGGACCTCTGATTCCCAGGCTATAGTATGAGTAAACAGCTCTGCAGACTCAACCATCTGTTCTACCTCATACTCAGACGGGCAGCTGGAGATTTGGGAGCTGTGAGGAAGCAAGTGCGATTGGGGTGACACCTTTGAGGACTGGAGTATTTGTGATGTTGAAGTTGATGTGGAGGAGAGCCCACTTAAAGGAGCACTTGATATCCGTTGAAGCACCTGCTGTTTTTGTGCCTCATCTGCAATTTGTAGCGATTGGCGTGGCCGTAAGAAAGGAATCTTATCACATTGTCCGCTAAAAGAAGTAGACATTTTAGTTTGGCTGGAAGATGGTCTTTCTTCTGCAGATGTTACTGTTGCTTTAACACCTACCCCACGGACACAACCTTTTTTTCCCCTTCCCAACACGCCTATTCCCCTTTCCACCAGCAGCAGGCCTTTTTCCACTCATTTTGGTGGTTAACTAATTCACAACTCTGGAGTTGTTTGCACAAAAAAACAATGGATGGGAACCGAGCAGAGCTGAGTGGCCAAACTATGGTATTAGGCCAAAACTATTGGCTGGGTTAGATGGAGAAAAAAATTATATTCGATTTGCAACCTGATGGAGGTCAGTATAGATGGATTAATAGAACAAGTCCCACACACAGCTAGAAGCCCAAATATTTTTTCAGAACTAGATGCAGATAAAAATTATTTTTAATTTGCAACCTGATGGAGGTCAGTATAGATGGACTAATAGAGAAAGTCCCACACACTGCTAGAAAGCCAAATATTTTTTCAGAGCTAGATGCAGAAAAAAATTATATTCAGTTTGCAACCTGATGGAGGTCAGTATAGATGGACTAATAGAACAAGTCCCACACACAGCTAGAGGCCCAAATATTTTTTCAGAGGTAGATGCAGATAAAAATTATTTTTAATTTGCAACCTGATGGAGGTCAGTATAGATGGACTAATAGAGAAAGTCCCACACACTGCTAGAAAGCCAAATATTTTTTCAGAGCTAGATGCAGAAAAAAATTATATTCAGTTTGCAACCTGATGGAGGTCAGTATAGATGGACTAATAGAACAAGTCCCACACACAGCTAGAAGCCCAAATATTTTTTCAGAGGTAGATGCAGATAAAAATTATTTTTAATTTGCAACCTGATGGAGGTCAGTATAGATGGACTAATAGAGAAAGTCCCACACACTGCTAGAAGGCCAAATATTTTTTCAGAGCTAGATGCAGATAAAAATTATTTTTAATTTGCAACCTGATGGAGGTCAGTATAGATGGACTAATAGAGAAAGTCCCACACACTACTAGAAGGCCAAATATTTTTTCAGAGCTAGATGCAGAAAAAAATTATATTCAGTTTGCAACCTGATGGAGGTCAGTATAGATGGACTAATAGAACAAATCCCACACACAGCTAGAAGCCCAAATATTTTTTCAGAGGTAGATGCAGATAAAAATTAATTTTAATTTGCAACCTGATGGAGGTCAGTATAGATGGACTAATAGAGAAAGTCCCACACACTGCTAGAAGGCCAAATATTTTTTCAGAGCTAGATGCAGATAAAAATTATTTTTAATTTGCAACCTGATGGAGGTCAGTATAGATGGACTAATAGAGAAAGTCCCACACACAGCTAGAAGCCCAAATATTTTTTCAGAGCTAGATGCAGAAAAAAATTATATTCAGTTTGCAACCTGATGGAGGTCAGTATAGATGGACTAATAGAGAAAGTCCCACACACAGCTAGAAGCCCAAATATTTTTTCAGAGCTAGATGCAGAAAAAAATTATATTCAATTTGCAACCTGATGGAGGTCAGTATAGATGGGCTAATAGAATGATGCTATGCCCAAAAGATTTTACCTCACTAGGTGCATTAAAAAATTGGTATTCTATACACAGGTGGTATATCTTGCAACACAGATAGGCTACTCCACTGACTAACACACTCTGCAATAGGCCAAAAAGGATTAGCTTTTCTAGATTCAGCCAAATGCTGTGAAAAAAATTGCACAGCACTGGCACAGACCTGCCTGGCAAAAACTGATAGTAACTGATGTAACCTAGTCCTGAAAAGGACTGCAATTACAATTAGTCTTTACTCCCACAATCTATCTATTTAAGAGCACAGACCTGCCTGATAAGTCGTAGGAAATGCTGTAACCTAGTCCTTAAAAGGACTGCAATCACAGCTATTCCCTACTCCCAAGCTATCTGTAGATTTGTGCGAAAATTGGCTTGAAATTAACAAGGTATAGCGCACACAGCAACAGCGGTGCCGTCTAACACGCAGCTGCAGCAGTGAGAAAATGGTGGCGACGGGGAAAATGGCTTGGTCTTATAGGGCAAGGACATGTGACATACACTGCCAATGACACATGCCCTTGCTTGTGTGAAAAACAGCAGTTCGCTCCGTGTGTGCGCTGCTGATAGGCTGACAGACTGCACATCCCCACTGCAAATGCGGGAAAGAGAAAAAAAAATGGAGATCTTCATTATTTCTGCAGAGATCCATCCCCTGCCCCTCCCCCCACCCCGCTGTACACTCAAACTGCGCATTAACATTAATTTTCATCATTACTGAGAAAAAATCCAGTTATGATTTTGGTGCACGAACAGTTATCGAACATAACCTCGAACAGCCGAATTTTTCTCAAATCGTTCGTGTTCGCCGAACGGCTCGAACACCGCCCAAAACAGCTCGAATTTGAGATTGGCGAACAGTTCGAGTAGAACAATGCTCATCTCTAGTGTTGAGCCACCCCCGTAGTGTTCGAGTTCGGTTCGGTTCGTCGAACACTTTCGAACACCGTTAAAACCAATGGCAGGCAAACAAAAACACATAGAAACACATAGAAAACACCTTCAAAGGTGTCCAAAAGCTGACAAACTGCTCAGAAGACACAACTAACACATGGAAAAGTGACAAGTACATATAGTCATGCGAAAAGAAAAGAGGTGGAGGAGTAAAAGGAGGGGGAGACACAGATATAGGCATGTCATGCCCTTCTAAAATCCAAAAAGTGAGAAGCCGACACGGCCAGTCCGCTCCTGCCCGTCCACCTCCGTGTCGCCGGGGTTGTGCCAGACCCGCGGTGAACCCTGACGGCCAGCCCCCCTCTCCCAATACTGGTGCCTGTCCGCTGGTGGGTCGAGCGTGCCCCCCTGTGGTGGAGGCAGCTCTAAGCTTTTTAATTTAAATTGTCTCTCTAATTTGAATGAATACACTTTAAATCCATTTACAAGGATCTATTGGAGGGCAAGTCTCATGCCAGCAGCCGCGTAATTCCAGCTCCAGTAGCGTCCACTAAAGCTGCTGCAGTTAAAAAGCTTTTATAAGGATCGAGCTCGGCTGTCCACCGCAAGGCATCCTACTGCCAGTCCCAGCCCCTATGCCTTGGGGTGCCTCCTGATGCTCTTCACTGAGTATCCCGTGGTCCCGAAGCATTTCCTTTGAAAAAATTAAGTGTCCAAACTACAGGTGGTGTAGCTTGCTTAACAGCCGGGATAATCCGCTGACTAGCAAACACTGCTACTAGGCACAAAGTATTTCCTGGGCTAGATGCAGTTAAAAATTTGTAATTAGATACTCTCGTTGGATGCTGAGAAAGCATTCCATAGAGTCTCCTGGCACACCATATATGATTCTCTTAAAAAGCTTGGGGTAGGGGTCTAGGGGACCCTTTTATAGCCAAAATCACGGCCGTGTATCGCAATACGTCACCTAGGCTGAAGATAAATGGAACTGTAGCACCCTGAGGTCTCGGTTGCTACAGAGGTATTGCACCTCACCCAGAGGTGTGATATCTCACTCTCAGGTAAGGATGGAGTGTGGATCAGGACCCGACACCTGCATGCATTACACCACATTGCCGTGGGGCAGGGCGACCAATATGCCCCTGAGATGGGCACGACAGTCCCTGTCCCTGGCTGGAGTGGGGGGAGGGAACACTGAGGAAGGGGAACCCCGTAGTGCAGGAGCAGGGAGGAAGCAGTTACTGGGTGCATTGAGAAGGGAGTATAAAAGGTGGGCACCATCTTAGTTCAGTTCAGAGAAGTCTGAGCAGAAGTGACAGGGAGCAGGGGCTCTGCATGAACTCTGCTCCGGAGACGGGCCTAGTAACAGAGGCCCAGGCCTGGAAGAGGGAGAAGGAAGGAAGAGAAGCGGAAAAGGCTCCAGGAACGAGGAACAAAGGGATCCCAGGGGTGCGGACGGGCGTGTCGCCACCGCACGCCCGAATCCACCTGTGTGGAGGGGTCAGGCCAAAGGTGGAGACCGGTCCCCGAAACTAGTGGAGGCAGGAAACGACCCTCAGCTAGAAACCGGAGGCTGTGACATTTTATGTGGTGCAGCCCCTCGCTATACCCGCTAGGAAGGCACCACATAGGGTCAGGGAAACTGGCGCCAAGTTTACCAAGAGGAGCCCCGAGGCAGCCGGACAGAAGGGTTGGTAAGAAAGGCCAGACAAAGGACACACAAAGGGGGTCCTGTGAAGCGCTCCAAAGTTATCTGAGAGTTGTCTGAGCCCCTCACCTGGTGAGCACAGTACGACGTGGGCAGCCATTACCTGCAGACGAGGTCTGGATAATAAGAACTGTGAGTAAAGGCCCTGGACTGCATCACTGACTCCGTGTCGTTACTGCTGCTGCCCTGCACCATCACCCCCATCCTCCTCATACACTGCCCTGAGGCTATACTCCTCCCGTGGGGAGTTATGCTACGCTCTGCTGCACCCACAACACCAGCCTCAGCAGTCTGCCCTGCAGCGGCGGTTCACTCTGACCGCAATCCACGGGTGGCGTAGTCGGACATTTAAACATCAAAACCACATAAATAGTTCCGCCACTGGTTTGACCACCCTGAGCCACGGAACCGGGTCGCCGCCACGAAGACTACAACCACCAGCATCCACCAAAAAGGGTCCGGCTCCGGGTGTCCCAAGGCCCAGGGGGTGCATCAGAACATTTTCATCACCTTTCACAATCACCAATGGGACAAGGCAGGGATGTCCTCTGTCCCCTCTCTTATACATCCTAGTGACGGAGCACCTGCTCTCATCAATTCGCCATAACCTCAATATTAGGTGGATTGAGGTGGGAGGCACCGAGTACAAGTGCTCTCTATTTGCTGATGATGTCCTAGTATATATCACTCAATCACATATATCCATCCATGCTGTTATGGCTGAAATAGATCACTTTGTTACATGGTCAAATTTTAAAATCAATGCAGCGAAGTCTGAGGCCCTCAATGTCTCCCTCCCCAAATCCATACAGGATTCCATCCAGTCCAACTTTCCCTTTGCCTGGCCCTCACAGGGTATCAAATACTTAAGAATTCCTATTCATAGAGACCTCTCCCATCTATGTTATCTTAATTTTGGGCCCGTTATTGAACAACTCCATACAGACCACGGTTGGCAAGTTAGAACTGTAAGATTCACTACGTGAACCACTGGTGTTTTGTGGAAAAGCACATGTACACTGTGTTCCAAATTATTATGCAAAAAGTGTTTAGGAGTGATAAGGGAAGCATTTGTTTGTTTGTCCGTTAAACTCATTGATGGTGATGTGTGTCAGGGCTCTTTATATCACTGTAAGCAATTGCAGACACCTGTGCTAATTAGTTTGGCAAGTGTGTCCAATGAAAGGCAAGACTACTTAAGAAGGCTGTCCCACATTATTAAGCAGCCTACATTTTCTGCCAAAATGGGAAAGAAAAAGGATGTGTCGGCTGCTGAGAGACAACAAATTGTGGAGTGTTTAGGTCAAGGCATGACTACAATCAACATTGTGCGATGATCAGGATGAAGTGTCTTGGCAATCAAGAAGTATGTAGCTGATTCACAGTACACACGTGTGCGTGCTGATAAGGGCAAATTGAGGACTCTTTCCTACAGGCAATTACGTCAGGTTAAAAGAGCAGCGGCAAAAAAGCCTCGTCATAGCAGCAGACAAGTTTTTGAAGCTGATGGTGCCTCCAACGTCCCCCGAACAACAAGATGCAGGGCCCTTCGGAGGTTTGCAGCTGTGCATACGCCATCCTGTCGACCTCCTCTATCCACTTCACACAAGCATAAACGGCTCCAGTGGGCCAAACATTACATGAAGATTGATTTCCAAATTGTTTTGTTCACGGATGAGTGCCATGCAACGCTCGATGGTCCAGATGGATGGAGTGGAGGATGGCTGGTTGATGGACACCCCACGCAAACACGGCTACAGCGCCAACAAGGAGGAGGTGGAGTAATGTTTTGGGCTGGAATCATGGGGAGAGAGATTGTCGGCCCCTTTAGGATCCCTGAAGGGGTAAAGATGAACTCCATAATGTATGTGGAGTTTCGCAAACAGCACTTCCTGCCATGGTTCAAGAAGAAGAACCGTGTATTCCACAGCAAGATCATTTTTATGCATGATAATGCACCATCTCATGCTGCACATAAAACATCTGCATCTCTGGCTGATATGGGCATAAAAGGGGACAAACTTACGGTGTGACCCCCATGCTCCCCTGACCTCTACCCCATTCAGAACTTCTGGAGCATCATCAAAAGGAGTGTCTATGATGGCGGGAGGCAGTTCACATCTAAGCAACAGCTCTGGGAGGGTATTCTGTCCTCATGCAAAACAATTGAAGCAGAAACCATCCAAAACCTGACAAATTCAATGGATGAGAGAGTTCAGAAGCTCCTTTCGAACAAGGGGTCCTATGTGAAAATGTAACATCACCTAGAATAAAGTTTTGAGTTGAAAACTGTTTGATTTCAGTTTCTAATAACCTGCTAATGCTTATAATTTCAAAAATGACCAAATTTTTGGTCTTTATTAAAATGAAAAGGTTGATCGAAAAGTTTGGGGGATCTAAGAGTGTGGCAACCCTGTAGTCAGGATTACTTCGAATTCTGACAATATGAGGGTCATGTTGCAGGTAGTGCAGCACGAAGGCACTTATGTGTCTTGCGCATCTCGGAGCCCCAAAATTATTTTCCGTGCTAGATGCAGCTAAAAATTATTATTAATTTTAAATCTGGTGGAGATTAGTATAGATGGCCTAATAGAATCAGTGCTGCACACTGCTACAAAGCCCAAATTATTTTCCAGCCAAGGTACAGATAAACATGATTAGTAATTTTAAATCTGGTGGAGATTAGTATAGATGGCCTAATAGAATCAGTACTGCACACTGCTACAAAGCACAAAT
This sequence comes from Phyllobates terribilis, assembly GCF_046119375.1. Taxonomy (NCBI): domain Eukaryota; kingdom Metazoa; phylum Chordata; class Amphibia; order Anura; family Dendrobatidae; genus Phyllobates; species Phyllobates terribilis. The sequence goes on from NW_027362764.1 coordinate 574,991,105, forward strand.
TATTTTCCAGCCAAGATACAGATAAACATGATTAGTAATTTTAAATCTGGTGGAGCTTATTATAGATGGCCTAATAGAATCAGTGCTGCACACTGCTACAAAGCCCAAATTATTTTCCAGCCAAGATACAGATAAACATGATTAGTAATTTGAAAGCTTAAAACAGTTGGTGAGGTGATTTTAACCAATCATCAAGCTTTTACTCTCCCCAGGATGACACAGGGGTAGAAAAGTCATTTCGGATCCATGATCTGTTCGTCTTTATGAACGTGAGTCTGTCTACATTATCAGTGGAGAGCCGCGTGCGCTTATCTGTCAGCACACCACAGCAGCGCTGAACACACGTTCAGACAGAACACTGGCTGCGGGGCATGACAAGATCTCCAAGGCGTAAGTGGCTAGCTCCGGTCATTTATCCAGATTGGAAGCCCAAAAAGAGCAAGGGTCCAGTGACACCGTCATGGCTTCATTGTTTACTTGTAGATACTCCTGTACCATCGTCTCTAGGCGTTGACTATGTGTCAGACTTCTTGTCTCCTGTGGCCTTGCAAAGGATGGGCTAAAAAAGTGGTGAAATGATTCCGCAAAATTGATGTTACCAGCAGATACTGTGGTTCTGTTACGGATTGAGTGCTGAACACTCGACGGTCCCACGGTTGGCAAGTTGGAACTGTGAGATTCACTACGTGCACCACTGGTGTTTTGTGGAAAAGCACATGTAAGATTCTGCAACAGTCTCTGCTGATACTCCTGCATGCGTGCATCCCTTTCTATGGCAGGAATAATTTCTGCAAATTTACTTTTGCACCGGGGATCTAACAGTGTGGCAACCCAGTAGTCAGGATTATTTCTAATTCTCACAATTCGAGGGTCATGTTGCAGGTAGTGCAGCAACAAGGCACTCATGTGTGTTGCGCATCCAGGAGCACCAAGTCCCTGTTGTGTTGGTGGCGAGGTAACAATCATGCTTCCTTCCTCTGTCCTCTCCCCCCAACCTCGCACAACAGAAATGTGATCAAGGTCTCCCTCATCTGATGAGTCTTCAATCAGTTCGTCCTCCACTTCTTCCTGGGCTCCTGCACCTTCCTCACTAGTTTGGCTGCTACCATGCGCCCTGGTAAAACCATCTCCCCCACCCTCACATGCCTGCCGCCTTGGTGCTGCCGACCGTCTGGACCTTGCAGATGTTAGCCCTTCCGCATACAATTCCTCCTCCTCTACTTCCTCCACCTCCTCTTGTGCCACCACCTGACTCCGAATTCTGTTTAACATGTGCTCCAGCATGTAAATCACCGGAATAGTCATGCTGATAATGGCATCGTCAGCACTAAACATATTCGTCGCCATTTCAAAACTGTGCAGAAGGGTGCATAGGTTCCTGATCTGAGACCACTCCTCCAGCGTGATTTGCCCCACGTCTGGATCTCGTTGGCCCAGGCTATACATCAGAACGTATTGCACCAGGGCTTGTCGGTGCTGCCACAGTCGCTGCAACATGTGTAGAGTTGAATTCCACCGGGTAGGCACATCGCATTTTAGCCGGTGAAGTGGCAGGCCCAATGACTTCTGTAGAGATGTAAGTCGCTGAGCTGCGGGATGCGAACGGCGGAAGTGAGCACACAGCGACCGTGCCCTCTGCAGAAGGCCATCTAGTCCGGGATAGTGGGCTAAAAATTGCTGGACAACCAGGTTCAACACGTGAGCAATCCAAGGCACGTGTGTGACATTGCCCCGGCGAAGGGCCGCACCCAGGTTTGCAGCATTGTCGCACACGGCCTTCCCTGGTTTCAGGTCCAGTGGAGACAACCATTCATGAAATTGATTCTCCAGAGCTGACCACAACTCCTCAGCTGTGTGACTCACATTTCCCAGACATTTCAAAGTAAAAGCCGCCTGATGACGTTGAGCCCTACTGCCAGCATAGTAAGGAGGTGTGCAGGATCCCTTCTGCGCAGTTAGAAAGCTTGTGGCATGACCAGACAGGCTTTGGGTGCAGGTGGAGGACCGAGAGGAGGTTGAGGAGGCAGAAGCAGTGGAGGAACTTTGAGATAAAGAGGATTGACGCACAACTCGTGGGGACGGCAAGACTTGGACAGCAGCCCCTTGTCCTGCTGTCACCATAGTTACCCAGTGCCCAGTCAGCGACATGTAACACCCCTGTCCATGCCTACTCGTCCAAGTGTCTGTGGTGAAATGCACCCTGTCACACACAGAGTTTCTCAAAGAAGCGGTGATGTTGTGTGCGACATGCTGGTGGAGCGCAGGCACACCTTTCTTTGAGAAGTAGTGCCGACTGGGCATCTGGTTCTGGGGCACTGCGACGGACATAAGGTCTCGAAAATCCTCTGTGTCCACCAGGCGGAAAGGCAGCATTTCTGTAGCCAAGAGCTTGCAGATGGTGAAATTCAACCTCTTAGCTTTCTCATGGCTAGGAGGAAATGGTCTTTTACTTGTCCACACCTGAGGGACCGAGGGCTGGCTATTGTGCTTAGACGGGGTTGATAAGGGTGTCCCCGGCAAACTGCCGGTCTGTGAGGAAGATGCAGGCAGACATGTTAGGTTGCCTTGATCCAAAGGTGGTGCTATCGATGTCGGACAGCGCTCAACACCAGCTGGTGTTACCACCTCCAAAGAAAATGATGACCTGCCAATCACGCTGGCTGTTGCGGGTAAAGAGGTGGCAGGTCTGCGCCCCAAAACAGGTGTGACTGCTGTCCCCCCAGTCACAGAGGATGAAGAGGCCGCGGATGCACAAGATATGGCAGACGGTGGTTGGCCCGGCAGGCTAGGCCGCATTGTAGCACAGTGAGCTTCCCAATGCAACTTATGTTTCATGTCCATGTGCCGGTTCATGCATGAAGTACTCAAACTATGTATTTTTTGGCCTCTACTTAGCTTTTGCTGACAAATGTTACAGATAACACGAGTTGGGTCATCTTTATCGATCTGAAAAATTGCCCAGGCTATGCAAGGCTTGGAACCAATGCGACCTGAAGAGCCACCACGACTTGTGGGGAGAGGCAGAGTTGTGTTTGAGGATACAGTTGTTGACATGCTTCCAGTACTACGTCTCTGTCCAGGAAGGCGCAACCTGACCTCGTCGTCACTAGCATCCTCCTCCACCTCCTCTGCTGACCTCATATCTTGGCTGACTGGGGGTTGACAGTAAGTGGGATCTCCAACCTCATCATCATCACCCTGTGAATTATCACACCCGTCGTCCTCAGAGCCAACCTGTTCCTGCCCTGACAAAAAACTAAAGTTGTCGCTCCAATCAGGTATTTGAGTCTCGTCATCGTCTTCCTCATTGTCTCCACCAACAGGAGTTACAGTTTGGGAAAGAGGGTCTACATTATGGTCAGAACCTTCTGCGCCTGGTCCTGGATCCGACTCATAAAGATTCTGGGCATCAATGCAGATCTTTACCTCGTCTGGATTCACAGAAGCGCTGGAGTCGACCTCTGATTCCCAGGCTATAGTATGAGTAAACAGCTCTGCAGACTCAACCATCTGTTCTACCTCATACTCAGACGGGCAGCTGGAGATTTGGGAGCTGTGAGGAAGTGCGATTGGGGTGACACCTTTGAGGACTGGAGTATTTGTGATGTTGAAGTTGATGTGGAGGAAAGCCCACTTAAAGGAACACTTGATATCCGTTGAAGCACCTGCTGTTTTTGTGCCTCATCTGGAATTTGTAGCGATTGGCATGGCCGTAAGAAAGGGATCTTATCACATTGTCCGCTAAAAGAAGTAGACATTTTAGTTTGGCTGGAAGATGGTCTTTCTTGCAGATGTTACTGTGGCTTTAACACCTACCCCACGGACTCAACCTTTTTTCCCCTTCCCAACATGCCTATTCCCCTTTCCACCAGCAGCAGGCCTTTTTCCACTCATTTTGGTGGTTAACTAATTCATAACTCTGGAGTTGTTTGTAGAAAAAAAACAATGGATGGGAATCGAGCAGAGCTGAGTGGCCAAACTGTGGTATTAGGCCAAAACTATTGGCTGGGTTAGATGCAGAAAAAAATTATAGTCAATTTGCAACCTGATGGAGGTCAGTATAGATGGACTAATAGAACAAGTCCCACACACAGCTAGAAGCCCAAATATTTTCTCAGAGGTAGATGCAGAAAAAAATTGTTTTTAATTTGCAACCTGATGGAGGTTAGTATAGATGGACTAATAGAGAAAGTACCACACACTGCTAGAAGGCCAAATATTTTTTCAGAGCTAGATGCAGAAAAAAATTATATTCAGTTTGCAACCTGATGGAGGTCAGTATAGATGGACTAATAGAACAAGTCCCACTCACTGCTAGAAGCGCAAATATTTTTTCAGAGCTAGAGCAGAAAAAAATTATATTCAATTTGCAACCTGATGGAGGTCAGTATAGATGGACTAATAGAACAAGTCCCACACACAGCTAGAAGCCCAAATATTTTTTCAGAGGTAGATGCAGAAAAAAAATATATTCAGTTTGCAACCTGATGGAGGTCAGTATAGATGGACTAATAGAGAAAGTCCCACACACTGCTAGAAGGCCAAATATTTTTTCAGAGCTAGATGCAGACAAAAAATTATTTTTAATTTGCAACCTGATGGAGGTCAGTATAGATGGACTAATAGAGAAAGTCCCACACACTGCTAGAAGGCCAAATATTTTTTCAGAGCTAGATGCAGACAAAAAATTATTTTGAATTTGCAACGTGATGGAGGTCAGTATAGATGGACTAATAGAACAAGTCCCACACACTGCTAGAAGGCCAAATATTTTTTTCAGAGCTAGATTCAGAAAAAAATTATATTCAGTTTGCAACCTGATGGAGGTCAGTATAGATGGACTAATAGAACAAGTCCCACACACAGCTAGAAGCCCAAATATTTTTTCAGAGCTAGATGCAGAAAAAAATTATATTCAATTTGCAACCTGATGGAGGTCAGTATAGATGGACTAATAGAATAATGCTATGCCCAAAAGATTTTACTTCACTAGGTGCAGTAAAAAAATGGTATTCTATACACAGGTGGTATATCTTCCAACACAGATAGGCTACTCCACTGACTAACACACTCTGCAATAGGCCAAAAAGGTTTAGCTTTGCTAGATTCAGCCAAATGCTGATAAAAAAACTTGCACAGCACTGGCACAGACCTGCCTGGCAAAAACTGATAGGAACTGATGTAACCTAGTCCTGAAAAGGACTGCAATTACAATTAGTCTTTACTCCCACAATCTATCTATTTAAGAGCACAGACCTGCCTGATAAAAGTCGTAGGAAATGCTGTAACCTAGTCCTTAAAAGGACTGCAATCACAACTATTCCCTACTCCCAAGCTATCTGTAGATTTGTGCGAAAATTGGCTTGAAATTAGCAAGGTATAGCGCACACAGCAACAGCGGTGCCGTCTAACACGCAGCTGCAGCAGTGAGAAAATGGTGGCGACGGGGAAAATGGCTTGGTCTTATAGGGCAAGGACATGTGACATACACTGCCAATGACACATGCCCTTGGTTGTGTGAAAAAAAGCACTTCGCTCCGTGTGTGCGCTGCTGATATGCTGACAAATTGCACCTCCCCACTGTAAATGCGGGAAAGAGAAAAAAAAATGGAGATCTTCATTATTCCTGCAGAGATCCATCCCCTGCCCCTCCCCCCGCCCCGCTGTACACTCAAACTGCGTATTAACATTAATTTTCATCATTACTGAGAAGAAATCCAGTTATGATTTTGGTGCACGAACAGCTGTCGAACATAACCTCAACCAGCCGAATTTTTCTCAAATCGTTCGTGTTCGCCGAACGGCTCGAACACCGCCCAAAACAGCTCGAATTTGAGATTGGCGAACAGTTCGAGTCGAACAACGCTCATCTCTAATTAGGATTAGCCTCTTAAAAACAACCCCGCAGCATTATCCTTCTCTACTAAACATTACAGTTAGAATCATAGAATCATAGAATGGTAGAGTTGGAAGCGACCTCCTGGGTCATCTGGTCCAACCCCCTGCTCAAAGCAGGATTCACTAAATCATCTCAGACAGATGTCTGTCCAGCCTCTGTTTGAAGACGTCCATTGAAGGGGAACTCACCACCTCTCGTGGCAGCCTGTTCCACTCATTAATCACCCTAACTGTCAAAAAGTTTTTTCTAATATCTAATCTGTGTCTCCTCCCATTTAGTTTCATCCCATTGCTTCTAGTCTTTCCTTGTGCAAATGAGAATAAAGATGATCCTTCTACAATGTGACAGCCCTTGGCATATTTGTAGACAGCTATTAAGTCTCCTCTCAGTCTTCTTTTTTGCAAGCTAAACATTCCCAAATCCTGCAACCGTTCCTCATAGGACATAGTTTGCAGACCAGTCACCATTCTGGTCGCTCTTCTCTGAACTTGCTCCAGTTTGTCTATGTCTTTTTTAAAATGTGGTGCCCAAAACTGTACACAGTATTCCAGATGAGGTCTGACCAAAGAGGAGTAAAGACCGATAATGACTTCACGTGATCTAGACTGTATGCTTCTGTTAATACATCCCAGAATTGTATTTGCCTTTTTTTCCTGCTGCATCACACTGTTGACTCAAGTTCAGTCTATGATCTATTAGTATACTTAAGTCTTTTTCACATGTACTGTTGCTTAGCTCTATTCCTCCCATTCTGTATATGCTTTTTTCATTTTTATTGCCCAGATGTAGTACTTTGCATTTTTCCCTGTTAAAAACCATTCTGTTGTTTGCTGCCCACTGCTCCAGTTTATTTAGGTCTTTTTGAATCCTCTCTCTCTCTTCTCTAGTATTAGCTATCCCTCCTAGCTTTGTGTCATCAGCAAATTTAATCAGTTTACCCTCAATTCCTTCATCTAAACCATTGATAAAGATGTTGAACAATACAGGCCCCAGGACGGAGCCCTGTGGTACCCCACTTGAGACATTCATCCAGCTGGATGTGAAGCCATTTACAACCACCCTTTGAGTCCGATCACTAAGCCAGTTATGAATCCACCTAACAGTTGCCTGGTCCATTGCATACTTGGTCATTTTTTCAATAAGGATGGTGTGAGATACTTTGTCAAATGCTTTGCTGAAGTCAAGATATACTATATCTACAGCATTTCCCTGATCCACCCAGTCAGTGATTCTGTCATAGAAGGAAATTAAGTTAGTCTGACATGACTTGTTAGTTACAAACCCATGCTGACTCTGGTTAATCACTTCATTCTTATCCATGTACAGTTGGGACAATGCAGCCAAGTAGGGAACGTTCTCCTGGCATTTGCCAAATCCAGATTTGTCCACCAAAATATCAGACAGAGAAGTGTGATTTGTCATTCCACAAAACATTTCACAGAGTTCAGAGCGACAGGCTTTTCACTACTCAGCTGGATGCTTGGCATTGTCCTTGTCATTAGTTATGTAAGACTTGCATGCAGCTTCTCGGTCACGGAAACCAATCCCCTGAAACTCCCATTTAGCAGTTTCTTCTCTTCCATTTAGAATGCCAAAGATGTTTAAAATGCTATTTACGAGTAGATTAATACTATTAGGGCGTTTCATTAAAGCTTTTATGCCAAAATACTGGTGTAAAACGCTTTGAAAGGTCAAAAAATTTTTGAACAATGAGTACTTCCCCAAATATTTTGTGCGTTTTCTCACCAGTTTGTCTCCACCAAATTGAACGGAGCTGGGGATAAGTAGGGGCTGGATGGGATTGGCTCCCCATGCTCGTCAAATTAAGAAAAAGTGCTGGCATTTTTTTTTTATGAAAGAAATGATAATATAGTCTCTGACTGGAGTAGCATTTCTGGTAAGGCACATGGAGGTACACACCACTGAGAAGATGTGCTGAATTCACGAAGTGGCATGTGTCTCATAATGAATTCTGTGCATCATTCTCCACCGAGCCCTTCATTGACACTGGAATGCGCAATGTCTGTCTTAATGAATTGGCCCTATAGTCTGCAATTAAATACTGTTTTTTTAACTGACAGATTCCTTTAAAGGGAGTCTGTCACCAGATTTTGGCCACCTAATCTGATAGCAGCATGATGTACAGACAAATACCCTGATTCCAAGGCTTCTCGCGATAGTTTTGATAAAATCACTGATTTATCAGCAGGAGATTATTACTACAGGACTAAAAAAACTGCTGCCATGTAGTCCTCCATATCAATGAGCTCTGCATAATCCGAGAATCGGATGGCACTTGCCCATTCATGTCTATGGGTCCATGAAAAAAATTGGACCGCTTTCTGATATCTGAGTACAGTCCGATTTTTACAGAATGACATAATGGAGAAGGTGAAGAAACTTTTTTTTCTCTCTTCCTCCGAGAAAATGGGATCCCACTCTGATCAAACTCTGATCAAAAAAGTGAATGCTATACTGTCGCCCCATATTACAACTGATTTTTTTGTGTACCCATAAACTTGAATGGGCACGTCTCATCCAACACACAGAAGAACCTAGTGCATGCTGCAATTTTTTTATGCGCAGATTCAGTCAGTGAAAAAATCAAGCATAGGCACCGCTCCTTTGAATAACATTGGTACTAATGCAGTCCATTTTTTCACAGACAGCACTTGGACCAAAAATATGGTGGTGTAAAGTTGGCCTTAAAAAGATACAAAATATTTTTTAGCCACTTCACACTATTGTGTTTCAATGATTTTATTGAATTTTAAAGAATATTTAAAGGGAGGAAAAGGAAGGGAGGAAGATTAAGGAAAAAAAGGGGGGGGAGTAAATATTTATTAAGAAGGGAGAACTAGTAAAAAATAAGGGAAAAAGGGAGTGGGAAGATTGGAGAACTCAAATTAAAGTCCTATTTAAAACAGTGGCTAAAGTGAACACCTGCTGTCACATGCGGATGCTACCAGGGTGTGATTATGTGATTAATAAAAGCCTGTGAGCTTTTTTTTTAAATGTGGCTTGATATGTCTTTAAGCAAAAGTGTGCTTCAGCAGTAACTTTTTTTTCATTTCTCTTCGCTACTCTTATTTTTATTAATCACTGGTGGGTGTTTTTTAAATCTTTCAAAGTGTAAAGTGATGCTAATGTGTTGATAAATTATTCATTCGAATAAACCACATTTCATTCACAAACACTGAGAAACTCAAAACTATGTTCTAATATAATGTTTACATTAACATTTAGTTTTTGAAAATTGTCCTTTCTTATTTCTTTTCAACACAATACATCAATGACTGAAGAAAGTCTTGTCTTAATGTTAGTCTTAATGATAATTACTATTCATTCTATATTAAAATGTATTGCACAATTTTTTAAAGATACTTTTTTAATTATCAAAAATATAATGGCAATGTTAGAATTCCTTTCATACTTTAGGGAAACATTTCCATGCCATTAAACTTTTATATCTATGCATGAAATGGAATTTGGTAGCCTTGATTCACCTCCAGTTATGCTCATGTCAAGTTTTTTGAGAAAGTATTTTGTAGCAGATTCTGCTCCAAACGCCATTGGCTGGCCACTAAATTAATTTGAAGCTGAAAAAAATTACCCCACACAAAAACTGTATCATAAGCCCCCACCTCTCCCCATAAAAAGCTCACATTTCCACAGCAGATACTTATGCTAGAAAAGTCCTCATTTAAAAATTGTGAGCCTACCTTAAAATTTATGACAATTCAGATGTATAAAATATTTGTATGTGCACTACCAAATATAAAATAAGTAATGCAATTCTCAATGTTGTGATCTATTGTACTACAAGTATTAATTTATTTTTAATATAATGTTTATAGTAATGTAATCTTTATTCTTCACTATTAAATATTAAGTAAGTGCACTAAACTCAGTTAAAGTAATAATGGCTACTATATCTAATGATCCTTCTTTAAATCCCTTTTGTTTCTATATGTTTTAGAAATGACCTTGCTTTTTGAGTTTCATAATTGCTGTAGTTTATTTGGAGAAAAAAACAAAATAAGGAACATATGAATTATAACCTCAACGTTTACATTAAGAGACCAAGGGATCATTCCCATTTATGTTGAAAAATGGTGCTATTATCTGACATCTCTAATAATTTTTAAAAAAACTAAATTTGACCAACAGAATAAAACAAAAAAGAAAGGTCGCCTTGTTGTGGTTCATGGGTTCTCATGCATTTGCCAATTTGTGTGCTAAGTAACTTCATTTTATAAGTATATTCTACAGTATATGCAGTAAAAATCAAAAGTCTACATACACTATATAAAAAGACACATATGCATGTTTTTCTCAATATCAGTCATAAAATCAAAATAAATCTTTCCCGTTTTAGGTCAATTAGGATTACCATAATTTTTAATATTTGCCAAATGCCAGAATAATGAGAGAAAGAATATGTTTTAAGGCATTATTATTACTTACTGCAAAGTCAAAAGTTTACATACACTAAGATAACTATGCCTTTAAACAATTCTGGATTGCCCATATGATGATCCCATGTGTTTGGAAGCTTCTGATAGTTTTTTAAAATTAGAGACACAACTGTGGATGTATTTTAATTCACACCTGAAACACACTGCTTCTTTGGGTAGCCTCATGGGAAAGTCGAAAGAAATCAGCGAAGATATCAGGAAGAGAATTGTGGACTTGCACAAGTCTGGCTCATCCTTGGGTACAATTTCAAGACACCTGAAGGTGCCTCATTCATCTGTACAAACAATTATATGCAAGTACAAACAAGATGGGAATGTCCAGCCATCATACCGCTCAGGAAGGAGATGGGTTCTGTGTCCCAGAGATGAACGTGCTTTGGTCCGACATGTGCATATCAGCCCAAGGACAAAAGCAAAAGACCTTGTGAAGATGATGGCGGAATCTGGTAATATTGTGTCAATAACCACAGTGAAACAAGTACTGTATCAACATGGACTGAAAAGCCACTCTGCCAGGAAAAAGCCATTACTCCAAAAGAAACATAAAAAAGCCAGATTAATGTTTGAAAATGCACAAAGGAACAGAGACCTTGATTTTTGGAGACATGTCCTGTGGCCTGATTAAACTAAAATTGAACTTTTTGGGCATAATGGAGGAAAAAGGGAGAAGCTTGGAAGCCTAAGAACACCATCCCAACTGTAAAACACGGGGGTGGCAGTATCATGTTGTGGGGTTGTTTGGCTTCAGGAGTGACTGGTGCACTTCACAAAATAGATGCCATCATGAGAAAAGAAGATTGTGTGGCAATACTGAAGCAACATCTCAAGACATCAGCCAGGAAGTTAAAGCTTAGGCGGAAATGCGTCTTCCAAATGGACCATGACCTGATGCAGACTGCCAAAATGGTAACAAAGTGGCTTAAGGAAAACAAAGTCAATGTTTTGGAGTGGCCATCACAAAGCCCTGATCTCAATCCTATTGAAAATTTATGAGCAAAGCTGAAAAGGCAGGTGCGAGCAAGGCGACCTACAAACCTGGATCAGTTACACCAGTTTTGTCAGGAGGAATGGGCCCAAATTCCGACCAACTATTGTGAGAATCTTGTGGAAGGATATCCCAAACGTTTGACGCCAGTCATTCAGTTTAAGGGCAATGGTACCAAATACTGTAAACTATTGACTTTGCAGTAAGTAATACAAATGCTCTAAAACATTCTCTCTCATTATTCTGTCATTTGGCAAATATTACAAATTATGGTAATCCAAATTGACCTAAAACGGGAAAGGTTTATTCTGATTTCATGACAGATATTGAGAAAAACATGCATATGTGTCTTTTTATATAGTATATGTAAACTTCTGTAGCAGTAATGCAGTTCAAATTATATATACTCAATGTTTGCATACATCGTAGCACACAGAGTGATGCTGTAATTTTTTGTCTTTATCTCTAATAATTTTTGTTTGATTGGGGATTGCAAACAATGATATTTAATAAAATGAACAGATGTTTATCAATATTAAAGTATTTCTAAATATGCTTGGTTGACATTTTAGGATGCAAGTGTGCTTGTGGTGTAATTGAAAATCACAACCTTACAAAAAAAATTGATGATAAGCAGACTGTGGTTTCATTTTACCAGTGTTTTATTCTTAGGGTTGTCCAAGAAAAGAATCCTAGGACTGTTGGCATAAAAAACATATATTGGTTCCAAAGGTAACTTTTCAGTGGATTAAAGAATAATTAAACTTCTTTTTATATTTAATTACTGATCAGTCTTTGTAAAGTTGTGAATCTTCGTAATATACAACTCCATTATCTTAATTTTTCTTCTATCTTTAAAGGGAATCTCTTAGTAGGATCAACTCTCCTGAGCCGTCTATATGGGCATGTAGGTCATAGGAAGCTGAATAAAATGATACCTTAGTATCTGCGATCTGATGTTTTATTGCAGAGAAATCCACGTTATTCTCATATGTAAATGTGCTGTTCAGGACTATGGGCCGGACATTGATCTGCATGAGAATCTGTCTCCAGCGATTATTTTAAATGAAAGAGGGAGTTACCAGTGTGAGACAAGTAACTAACACAGAACAGTAGAACTGAACTGTGTCTCATAACAAACACATTAGCAGCTGCAGCTCTCACAGCTCTGCTGTTTTGCAACAATATTGCAACCCTGTGAGATGGAAGTTGAAACTGAGGGAACCTGCAGATGTGTCACCTATAATCACACACAACTCTGTAGTGAGATCAGGAGAGCAGAGAGTGGTCATTACATATCACACTGGTAACTCCCCCTTCTAGTTATAATAATCTCTGGAGGCAGATTCTCATGCAGATCAGTGTCCATAGCCTGAACATGTGGATTTCTCTCGAATAAAAATCGGATAGCAGTTGTCAAGTAATTATTTTATTCAGCTTTCAGTGACCTGCATGCCCATATATACAGTTTAAGAGCGTTAATCCTACTGACAGATTCCCTTTAACATCATTCTGAAAGTGCTGGATAATCTGCATAGTCCATGCTGTCTTAGGAGTTCATTTGAACTGCAGGTCTAGCAAAAATCTGTACTCCTTAGCTGCTTTTTCTCCCCTTTCCCCATGGGGTGAGTGTTTGTATATAGTGTTTGAGCATTTGGGAGATGAGAAAAGAAGTTCACACAGGAGTATTAATCTTTGCTAGACCTGTAGTTCAAATAAGCCCCGAAAACAGCATGGACTAGGCAGATATGGCATCAGTTTCAGCATAGTTTTAAAATAGAAGGAAGCAAAATAAGGTAATGGAATTTATTACAAAAATTCATAACTTTACAAAGACTGATCAATAAATAAAAAATGCTTAGGTACTCAAGTACAATAAGTTAACAAAAAGTAGTTTGTTACCATTGAGAGTAATAAAAAATAAGTTCCAAAATAAATAAATTATATGATATAAGCTGATTTTTATTTTGACTTTTTCAGAACATGACCAAGTAACTAATTTGTATACCTTGATTTTATATTACTCCGTTTCTTATAATAATATTCAAAACCTTTTTGTTAATATATGGGAATGTCTGAACATGGTTAGAGATATAAATGTATTATATGCAAACAGATCACTTATAAAGAGAACTGTTGGAGACTTACTAAGAAATAAATCTACTACCAACTGTTGCTTGCTGAAATGTGAATGTTACTTTAATATACACTATAATTTTTACTAAGAAAAGAAAAGATGGTTACAATGCATAGCTGTAGTACTGTATGCCCTGGTGCAATCAGTCTTATGAAGAATAATGCAGAAGCATATAGAAGAATGATAATAAAACAATTGAAAACAATATGACTTATTTGAAATTCAGAAACAAATCTTGACACCAACCTGTCTTAGGTTTAAAAAATTATTATTATTATTTATTATTATAGCGCCATTTATTCCATGGCGCTTTACATGTGAAAAGGGGTATACATAGCCAAAACAATTACAATTATCTTAAACAAAACGTGACGGCGACTGGTACAGGAGGAGCGAGGACCCTGCCCGCGAGGGCTCACAATGTACAAGGGATGGGTGAGGATACAGTAGGTGAGGGTAGGGCTGGTCGTGGAGCGGTATGGTGGAGCGATGGTTAATGCAGGTTCTAGGCTTGTCGGAAGAGGTGAGTCTTCAGGTTACTTTTGAAGGTTTCCACGGTCGGCGAGAGTCTGATATGTTGGGGTAGAGAGTTCCAGAGTAGGGGGGATGCACGGGAGAATTCTTGTATGCGATTGTAGGAGGAGGAGACAAGAGGGGAGTAGAGAAGGAGATCTTGTGAGGATCGGAGGTTGCATGCGGGTATGTATCGGGAGACTAGGTCAGAGATATATGGAGGAAACAGGTTGTGAAAGGCTTTGTATGCAATGGTTAGGGTTTTGAACGGGAGTCTCTCAGTAATGGGGAGCCAGTGAAGAAATTGACAGAGAGGAGAGGCCGGGAATAGTGGGGGGGCAGGTGGATTAATCGGGCAGCAGAGTTTAGAATAGATTGGAGGGGTGCGAGACTGTTGGAAGGGAGGCCACAGAGCAGGAAGTTGCAGTGGTTGAGGGGGGGAGATGATGAGGGCATGCACTAGTGTTTAGGGCGTGCACTATTGTTTTTGCATATTCATGGTTGAGGAATGTGCTGATCCGGGAGATATTTTTAAGTTGAAGTCGGCAGGAAGTGGAATGGGCTTGAATATGTGGCTTGAAGGAGAGTTCAGAGTCCAGGGTTACCCCAAGGCAGCGAGTTTGAGGGACTGGAGAGAGTGGACAGCAGTTGACATTGATAGATAGGTCAGTTGGGGAGGTTGAATGAGACGGCGGAAAGATGATGAATTGGGTTTTGTCCATGTTAAGTTTTAGAAATATAGCAGAGAAGAAGGATAAAATAGAGGACAGACATTGTGGGATTTTGGTTAGTAGGGAGGAGATATTTGGTCCAGAGAGGTAGATCTGTGTGTCGTCAGCATAAAGGTGATAATGAAAGCAATGAGACTGTATGAGATGTCCCAGGCCTAAGGTGTAGATGGAGAAGAGTAGGGGTACTAGAACTGAACCTTGGGGGACAACGACAGACAGGGAGTGAGATGAGGAGGTGGTGTGTGAGTTGGAGAGACAGAATGTCCAGTCTGTTACGTATGAGGAGATCCAGGATAGGGCCAAATCTGTGATGCCGAGAGATGAGAGAGTCTGGAGTAAGAGGGAATGGTCCACTGTGTCGAAGGCAGATGACAGGTCCAGGAGGAGGACAGAGTAGTGTCGTATGGATTTGGTGGTTAGTAGGTCGTTGGTGACTTTAGTCCGTGCAGTTTCAGTAGAATGGTGCGGTCAGAAACCAGATTGTAGGCGGTCAAAAAGGGAGCAGTAGGAGAGGTGGGAGGACAGTTCAGAATGGACGTGTTGTTCCAGTAGTTTTGAGGCATAGGGGGAGAAGTGATATGGGGTGATAGCTAGTCAGAGAGGATGGATCAAGGTAAGGCTTTTTGAGGATGGGTGTGTTCGAGGCATGCTTGAAGCATGAGGGGAAGACGCCAGTTGTTAGTGGCAAGTGACAGAAGTCAATCACCGCATTTCCGTCCCGTGCTGTGAATGCCAGGTCTGGATAGTTGCTATGGTGAATAGTGTTGAGCGAGCATGCTCGACACTGCTCGGTAGTCGCCCGAGCATCTCACTTCTCGGGATGTTCGGCGAGCACCGAGCATTTTTGGGTTACTCAGGTGAGAGCTCGGGTCTCCGCCCTGCATGTTTGGCGCTCTTTACAGATCCAATGAACATGCAGGGATTGCCAGTCAGTCACTGTAATGCCGCAGCCATGTCGGTTGTGGGCATTACAGTGATTGGCTGGCCGCACAGCGTCACCTCGAGTATTTAAAAACGGGCGCCGCCATCTTGGACACAGTCGCTCCGGATCAGACAGAGTAGGGAGAGTGCTGCTGAGCTAGGGAGAGATTTATACTGCGAAATAGGTAGTGTAGGGTCTCTAAAGCCTGCAAAATCAAACAAACAGTCCTTCTGTGGACTAATATCAATCCCAGATATCAGGCAGGCAGGCAGGCTGTATAGGAGACACAGTGGTTATACCAACAAACACTGCATTACAGTCCTGTGTGCTACCGTTGCTCAAATTGCAAGACTTAGCCCCAGGTCGCAGGGGCCAGGAAAAATCCTTTTCTTTTCATCTAAATCCTCTTTTTTTTCCCTCAGTCAGACTGTACAAATACCTGTCTTATTAACCTTTAGGAATCCCCCCCCCCCAAAAGAAAAAATGTAGTGTGTCTGTGAGTGTTTAGACACAAACATATCTGTTTAAAAGAGTCTGGTTTTGGCCAGATAACTAGAATTGTGGTTTTGCAGTTCCACGGTTCAAATCTCTGTATTATCCACTTTTTTGCCTTTTTGCCATAAAAAAAAGCATTTTCGGTGTCTCGCTGACTGTTCAGACACAAATATATCTGTTTAAAAGATTCTGGTGTAGGCCAGAGAACTAGAACTGTGGTTTTCCTCTTCCATGGTTCTAATCTCCTTTTTATTACCCTTTTGCCATTGATTGTGAGAGTGTAAGCTATTTTACTTCATTTACAATGGGCAAGGCGCGTGGCAAGGCACGTGGAACTGGACGTTCTGGTGATGGTGCGTGCAGAGGATGGGGCCGTGGCCCAGGTGAAAATGTGCCACAACCAACAGCCACATCTTCTCGCTCCCAGTTCTTGACCGAATTACTAGGGAAGCACACAACAACACCACTATTGCGAACTGATCAGTGTAAACAGGTTATTAATTGGATAGCAGATACTTCCAGTCACCTGGGCACCACCACCTCCGGTCTGTCTTCCACACGGTCAAGTGTTAGCAGCCATGAGTCTCGATCGCATACTCCTCCTCACCCTGATGTTCCTTCCTCTCACCATGCCGAGTGTCGTCAGACAGCAACTGATCCCACACTTGGACACTCTGAAGAGCTGTTCACTGGTCCATTTCCAGATTTGGGCCCCTCGCCTGCTCCGCTTGAAGTGGTGGAAGAGGAGATCCCATGTAGCGATGGCCAAATATTTGAACAAACACGGCCACAGGAAGTCGACGCTGGCAATTTGTCACAAGAGGTGGACGATGATGAGACACAATTGCCACGAAGTGAGGAGGAGGACCGTGGTGTGGAAGTGGAAGAGGAGGAGGTGGTGGATTATCTAGTAACTGACCCAATGTGGCAGGAGGACACGCAGAGCGAGGCCAGCAGCACACGGGGGGAAGGAGGCAGAGTACCCCAACAGGCAGGAAGAAGCAGTGTGGTGGCTGCAGACAGAAGGCGGGCCACCATTCCCCGTAACACCAACACGAGGGACGTTGCCAGTACAATCGGTAGGTCTTCCAGAGTCTGGAATTATTTTAAAGAGTCTGCTGATAACCCCAAAAAGGCCATTTGTACCACCTGCCATGCCAACATCAGCAGGGGTGACAAAACTACCAGCCTGACCACGACCACCAGCATGATCAGGCACATGACAGCATAGCACCTGACTTTGTGGGGCGAACCCCAGGGTCCACGACCAGTGTCAGCGGGTGTCACCATTGCTTCTTCCGCTGTTGTGCGTGTAAGAGAACCCCCTGTTGTGCGTGCAAGGCAATCCCCTGTCCATACTGCATGCAAAGATGCCCCCTCCTCTCAGTCTTCACTTGTTATGGCAGTTTCTCAAGAAACAGCATCAACGTCCACGTCCACGTCCCACCGCAGCGTTCAATTGTCCATATCCCAGACCTTTGAACGAAAGCACAAATTCGCAGCCAACGCCCCACATGCCACAGTCCTAAATTTGCACATTTCACGACTGCTTGCGTTGGAAATGCTGCCTTTTAGGCTGGTGGAGACTGAATCCTTCCGCAACCTTATGGCGGTGGCCGTCCCTCGGTACTCGGTTCCCAGCCGACACTATTTTGTCTGGTGTGCCATCCCCGCACCACACAAGCACGTGTCCCAAAAACATCTCCTGTGCCCTCAACAACGCAGTTACAGGGAGAGTCCACCTGACAACGGACACGTGGACAAGTGCTTGTGGCCAGGGACGGTACATATCCCTGATGGCACACTGGGTAAACATAGTGGAAGCCGGGACCCAGTCGGACCTTGGGACGGAACACATCCCTCCCACACCGAAGATTGCGGGCCCTATGTCAGTCAGAGTTGCTCCCACAGTGTACAGCTCCTGCGAATCATCCTCCTCCTCATGTTCAGCCTCATCT
The DNA here is from genome assembly GCF_046119375.1 of Phyllobates terribilis. Lineage (NCBI taxonomy): Eukaryota > Metazoa > Chordata > Amphibia > Anura > Dendrobatidae > Phyllobates > Phyllobates terribilis. The sequence goes on from NW_027362764.1 coordinate 575,009,223, forward strand.
CAGATATCACCACATCAGTTACAAGCGGGAAGCACTGCAGTACTGCCTCAGCCAAGCGGCAACAGGTTGTGCTGAAACTCATAAGCTTAGGTGATGAACATCACACTGCTTGTGAGTTGTGGACACCTGTGAAAGAGCAGGCAGATCTGTGTCTGAGACCGCTGAACCTACATCCAGGCATGGTCGTGTGTGACAATGGCCGTAACCTGGTGGCGGCTCTGAGGCGAGGCGAGATCACACACGTACCATGCCTGGCTCATGTGCTTAACCTCGTGGTTCAGCGGTTTCTTAAATCGTACCCCGAGTTGACAGATCTGCTCGTCAAAGTACGCTGCCTGTCAGCTCATTTTCGCAAGTCGGCTACAGCTTCCGCCGCCCTTGCTGTGTTGCAGCAGCGTTTGCAGCTTCTGGCACACTGACTGGTGTGTGATGTTCCCACATGTTGGAACTCTACCCTCCTCATGTTGCAAAGGATTTGTGAGCAGAAGAGAGCAGTTGTGGAGCACCAACTGCAACAAGGCCGTCGATATTCAGGTCAGACTCCACACGTAAGACCTCAGGAGTGGACCTGGATGTCTGACATATGTACCATCCTGACAAACTTTGAGGAGTACACCAAGATGGTGAGTGGCGATGACGCCATCATTAGCATCAGCATCCCACTTGTCTGTCTTTTGCAACGCTCTCTGCAGAGAATTAAAGAGGAGGCATTGCAGCCAGAGTATGATGAGATGGATAAAGAAGCTGTAGCGGGCGATTACACACAGCCCAGCCTCATCTCATCCCAATGTGCTTTGGGGAACAATGAGGGAGAGGAGGAGGAGGAGGAGGAGGAAGAACAGGAGCTGGTATCTTGCGCTGTAGACGGTAGTACCGGTACAACTGTCATACCGTCGGTTCAGCGTGGGTGGCCTGAGGACAAGGGGGAGGAGGAGGAGGAGGAGAACATGGTCAGTCGTCATCTTGGTGAGGACACAGAAGTCTTGCCCCTTACCAGTCTGGCACGCATGGCTGACTTTATGTTACGCTGCCTTAACTGTGACCCTCGCGTTGTCAAAATGTTGGGTGACAGTCATTACTGGTTGGTGACACTTTTAGACCCCCGCTACAAGGAGAACTTTCACTCTCTTATTCCTGAGGTGGAGAGGTCTACAAAAATGGGGCAGTACCAGAAGGCCCTTGCAGAAGAACTGTTAAAAAAAATTCCCATCTGAACACGCTAGCGGCAGAGGTCACAGTTCGTTGCCCAACCAAGGCGTACAGGCGAGAGAGACGCAGCTCCAATCCAGCAGAGGCAGGGGATCACTGTCAACATTCTGGGACAGTTTTCTGACACCCGCCCAGCTTACAGGCCCTGAGGCGCGGGGTACTCTCACAAGGAGTGGAAAGTTTCAAAAGATGGTGAGGGAGTTCCTTGCCGACAGTATCAGCATCCTCCGTGATTCCTCTGTGCCTTTTAATTATTGGGTATCCAAGCTGGACACGTTGAATGAACTCGCTCTGTACACCTTGGAGGTCCTGGCCTGCCCTCCTGCTAACGTGTTATCGGAGCGTGTTTTTAGTGCCGCTGGGGGAATTATAACTGATAAGGGCACTCGCCTGTCAACTGACAATGCTGACAAGCTGACCCTTATCAAAATGAGCAAGGGCTGGATTGGTCCAGACTTCTCATCACCACCAAATGACAGCAGAGTAACATAAAGTCAAATCCACTGTGTTATTTTGGGAGGTGTATTCCCATGCACCGCTTCACACCGACACATGGGTATATGCTTCCTCATTTCGGCTGTTTTTTGCTATTCTCCTTATCCTCAGCCTCCACCACCACTATTCCACCAGGGTGACCGTGGTCTGTGTTGCCAGCATTGCAAGTTCCTCTGTCCTAATTTTTGGCAGCTTTTGCTTGGAACGCATAGGCAAAGACTATAGGAGACCCACTCCCCAATAATGGGAATAATGTTTTAATATGCTGCACTGCATGGCTCTTGTAAAGGGGCATTAAAATGATCTTGTTAAGCTACTGTGACCTGTTAGGTGTCGGGCGTTTGCTGGATTTGAAATGGGTTCAGAGCCAACAGGGGATTCTGTGGTCTTCTATTCTGGTCCAGCCAGGACTGATGCAGCTCAGCATTTTCATCAGTCCCAAAGCCTAGCTGGTGAACGAGATGGACGAGTTGTTTCCCGGGTCTTTATCCCTAGCAACATGAAGTGTAGGTTGCGGAGGGAAACAGGGCTGCTACAGCCTAAGTCCAGGATTCTCTGCAGTGAGCATGCCCGTGACACGTCGGACCGTGATTGGTGTTTTGGGAGTCAGCTGATCCGGTGACCTGGCACCACCTGATAGGTCGCGGGTGACGTCACCAATGGTGCGACGGTGGGCAGGGCTTAATCTTTAAAAAGCCCGCCCACAAACATGGCGGCGCGCACTGATCATTGAGCAGTGATGGTGTTGTGTGGACGCTTGGTCGTTTGAGCTCCACGGGTGCTTTAGTGGAAATAGGCAGGTTTAGTGGAAATAGGCAGGTAGTTTCATCTGACAGTCTGGCTCTGACTAAGGGGTCGCCATACACCCCGAGCAGTCTGCAGACGCCGTATTCCTGGTACCGCCAGTAAGCCACGTGGATTGATTCTCCTCAGTCCGGTAGTACGCCAGCTGAGAGCACTTATATGCTGGCGTGAGTTACATATGCATCCTAGCGCCAACTGTGTAGTCCCTGTGCGGCAACAGGACTACAGATACTTTATTTATCACACATCTCTCGTGCAGTTAACGGAGATAGTGCGAATTCCTATTCACACTCCGGTGTGCTGTAACACGGAGGGGATTGTTATTTAAGTTGGTTGTTTTACGTTCTCACCCGGAAGGTGTTCGGCCGCAGTCCACCAGGCTGTATCGCGGACCCCGGGGTCGGTTGCGTTCCATTATAATAAAGTTGTTTGCAACCGTCCCCTTAACATGACCTCCACGTCTCTTCCAAGGGGCACTAAAACCGTCTTGTTAAGCTACTGTGACCTCCACATCTCTTCCAAGGGGCATTAAAACCGTCTTGTTAAACCACTCTGAACTCCACAGCTCTTCCAAGGGGCATTGCATTTCCTCCTAATTTTAGTCAGCTTTTGCTCTTCAATGCATAGGCGAACACTAAGGAAGACCCCCTCCCCTATAATGGGTAGAAGGTTTTTAGTACGCTGTAATCCACGTCTGTTTCAAGGGGCATTGCAGTTCCTCATAATTTTTGGAAAGCCTTCCATTCACTGCTTAGGCCAACAGTGTACAGGAGACCCAGTTTCTTAAGATGGAAAAAACGGTTTAGTTAAAACCCTCTTACCACCACGTCACTTCCAAGGGGCATTGGAGTACCTTGAAATTTTTGGTAGGCATTGTACTCACTGTATGCCCTATAACTGTGTAGCTGAACCGCTCCTTTTGGTACAGAAACATATCCTACAAGACATGTGTGGTTGACTGGCCTGATATTGATGTGAATGGTCCTTGTTCCTCCTGCTCTTTCCCCTTTGCCACCACCTCATCCATCAATCATCACCTGAAGCTTTATTTTAACAGGAGTCATAGAACTGGGATAGTAGCAGGAAAAAACATCCAGCAATCCTTGGAGGAGGTAGGATTTGCGCCAAAACGCTGACCACCTCAGGCCTAGCCGCTACTACATACATGCGCTTGCATTCCAAGGAACAGAAAGCTAAGGAGATGGATGGCCTCATGATCATGAATAATTTACTCGTTGTGTAGGAGGCCGACCACTGCTGCTGTCTACCTTCTGAACTTTGTGTTGAAGCCTGATTGACCCAGGACCTGCAATCCTCTGTCTGGAGGACGTGTTGCATCCCAGTGTCCAACTGTGTCCCAGCTTCCACAATATTAACCCAGTGTGAAGGCGTCAGTGAGATGGACCTTCCCTGGCCACATTCACTTGTCTGCGTGTTTGTGGTTAGGCTGTCCTTCCCACTAAATGCACTGGGGACGGCACAGGTAATGTTTTGGTATGCGCACTTGTGTATAAGGCGCACCGGGACAAATAGGGGCGGCTGGGGACCATTTATGGACACCCGGCCACCCCCAGGTGGCTGGGGACCATGTGTGGGGACCCGCTGCGGGGCAGCTGGGGACCGAGTTTGGACACCCGGCCGCCCCATGGCGGCTGGGGACCAAGCATTGACACCCGGCCGCCGGGCGGCTGGGGACTGAGTATGGATACCAGGCCACCGCCGCAGCCATGACATGGTGGCCGGCATCTGCCTCCACAAGCCTAAAAGGCCTCATTTCAATTGCAAGCAACTAGCAGTATGGTATTGCAGCCTGGGGGTGGGTGGGTGGCAGGCTGCACACTTACGCTTGCATTCCAAGAAAACAAAGCAGATGCTAACTTCTATCATCATCATCATGCTCCCCACCTTGGCACTCTCATCTCCCCTGATGGAGAAGCCAGGGCCCACCGGAGGAGTCTGGTTGTCTGGTGGGCTCGTCCAATGCTGCCCTAAAGCAGGTCAGGCTAAGAAAAGTGTGGGGAAGGTTACCGGGACAAATAGTGGCGGCTGGGGACTGAGTATGGAGATCTCGCTGCTGAAGCAGCCATGAGGTAGTGGCCAGCTTCGGCCTCCTCCAATCAAAAAGGCTCCATTCCCATTTCAAGTGCAAGCTAGCAGTATGGGTTGCAGCCTGGGGGTGGGTGGCAGGCTGCACACTTATACTTGCATTCCAAGAAAGCAAAGCAGATGCTAACTTCTATCATCCTCATCATGCTCCTCACCTTGGCACTCTCAACTCCCCTGATGGAGAAGTCAGGGCCCACCGGAGGAGTCTGGTTGTCTTGTGGGCTCGACCAATGCTGCCCTAAAGCAGGCCAGGCTAAGAAAAGTGTGGGGAAGGTTACCGAGACAAATAGTGGCGGCTGGGGACTGAGTAAGGAGACCTTGCTGCCGAAGCAGCCATTAGGTAGTGGCCGGCTTTGGCCTCCTCCAAACTAAAAGGCCCCATTTCAAGTGCAAGCTAGCAGTATAGTATTGCAGCCTGCGGGTGGGTGGGTGGTTGGCTGCATATGTGCGCTTGCATTGCAAGGAATGGGGGAGGTACAATTTAACACTGCCCTGGGACAAGGACTTGAACGGAGATAGTTGCAAGTCTGCATCTTCTGATGCGGCAAGGATCACTTCTGATTGGCACACTTTTAGGCAGTGACCTGGGTGTCAGATGCTTCCAGGGGTCTTCCCCATGCTGTTCCCATGTCTTTTCAGCACTGTATGCATGTGTCACACAGCACATGGCCAGATAAGGTTGTAAAATGTTAAAATGACATTTCCCGGTGAATGCATTTGTCACGGTTGAAAGCAATACAAAAGTGCAAAAACGCATAAAAAATGCTACTTGTGAACATAGCCCAATATGTGGAGGAGTACTTTTGTTTTTGGATATTTATTTTACCTTATACACAAGTCTTTACCCTGGAAAGGATGTTCCTTTACATATTTCACAGGAAAACAGTTTGTTTCGTTTTTGAACGTTTTAGTGTGAGCCCGTAAAAGTGTAAAGGACATATTGATATTCATGCTATAGCAACTCCATTTTGTCTGCTTGTTTCAAAATCATGTTATTATCATTCCTTGCATAACATACTTCTTTCCTTCTTTTCTCATGCTTTACATGGAACTTTCTCACACTAACTTTTTCTCACAAGAACATTTTGTCAGACACCCTGCTCCTGTTATCTAACTAGTCTAGGCCAGGATTGACCTTGTAAATTTCCATTGTGCTTCGAACTAACGATGATAATATGACCATATATGTGTTTCCGTAATAATTGCACTAACATTGACTCAAGCCTGTTGTATTGTAGTATGGCTGTAAGTGATTGGACATTAATAAACTCAAAACAATATAAAATGCTAAGCAAAATAAACGGGATCAGAGATTCTTTGAATCCTCCCATACAGAGCACTGCCTCCGTTTGTTTTTCTGTGGATTGCAATCAGCATAATAATTTGACACTCACTTGGTCAACCGTGAGTTGCCCTCCCTCATCAAAAGTGGCTTAATACCTCTGACCACGTTGTTGACAGCAGTGACCTGGGGGTCAGAAATGCTTCCTGGGGCGATCCCCATGCTGTCCCCATGTGATTTGAGCACGGTCACTATCATTTTGGGCACTTTTTAGGCTTTCTACAGACTGCCGGGGGTGCCGCCGCAAAAATGCTCGGGTCTCCCATAGACTAACATTGGGCTCATTGCTCGGGTCGAGCACCTGAGTGTCACGGTGAGCTCAGCTCGAGCTTCGAGCACCCGAGCATTTTAGTGCTCGTTCAACACTAATGGTGACCCGATGTCATCATGATGACATCCGGGTCACCAAGCATCAGCATGTTAGATAAATTGTGCTTAGTGCACAATCTACCTAACTTGTATGTGCAGGGGCTGCAGGCTGTATAGCAGAGATGCTGCTGGTACATCTCTATGCTATGCAAGCGATCAGCCTGCAAAAAATGAAAGTACCATAGTGGAAAAAGTGTAAAAGTTCAAAAAAATCTCAGAAAGTGAACAAAAAAAAAACTGTAAAAATATTTAAAAAAATAAAATAAAATAATCCAAAAAAATAAAAATTTTCTGTACCCATAAATAAATATTATAATAAAAAGAAAAATACAATAAAAGTACACATATTTGGCATCGCCACGTCTGTAACGACCTGACCTATAAAACTGTCCCACTAGTTAACCCTTTTAGTGAACACAGTAAAAAAATAAATAAAAACAAGGCAAAAAACGATGCTTTATCATACCGCCAAACAAAAAATGGAATAAAACGCGATCAAAAGGATGAATGTAAATAAAAATGGTATCTCTGAAAACGTCATCTTGTCCCACAAAAAACAATCTGCTGTACAGCTCTATCAGCCAAAAAATAAAAAAGTTCTAGCTCTCAGAATAAAGCGATGCAATATGCAAAAAAATATATAAGTGTGGTACCGCTGTAAACGTACTGACCCGAAGAATAAAGCTGCCACATTTTACCACACGGGGAACGGCGTTAAAAAAACAAACAATTCCTGAATTGTTGGTTTTTGTTTATTTTGCCTCCCAAAAATCAGAATAGAAAGCGATCAAAAAATGTCACATGCCCGAAAATGGTAGCAAGAAAAACATCAACTTGTCCCACAAAAAACAAGCCTTTACATAACTCTGTCGGCTGAAATATGGAAAAATTATACCTTTCAAAATATGGCAATGCAAAAACTAGTCTTCGCAAAAAAAAAAGTTTTTTTTTAGTGTGTGACAGCTGTCAATCATAAAAACTCGATATACAGTTGTGCTCAAAAGTTTACATACCCTGGCAGATTTTTTCCTTTTTTGGCCTTGTTTCAGAGAATATGAATGATAACAAAAAATGTTTTCTCCACTCATGATTATTGGTTGGGTAAAGCCATTTCTTGTCAAACTACTGTGTTTTCTCTTTTTAAATCTTAACCACTTTAAAGCCCAAGACGTACTAATATGTATCTGCGCCCTGAGACTTGAGAGCCAGATACGTATTAGTACGTCATGGCGATCGCGCCCACACACAGGCTGTGCGGGTGCGATCGCCACCGGGTGTCAGCTGATTGTCACAGCTGACACCCAGTGCTTTGTGCTGGGAGTGGTCCCGCACTGCTCCCGGCACATTAACCCCCGATCGCAGCATTGCGGTGGCAAGGGGAGGTGATCATGATAATCGCCTCTCCTGCCGGCGTTCAACGCTGTCTGCCGCGGCTTCCCGGATGTTGCCATGATGAGCCGTCATTGCCAAATCTTGACTGCAGAAGCCCTAGTTAGAACTGCCTGGCAAGCCACTTTACAACAGGTCACAATTTTGGCAAGCGTATTACTAAATCACATAAGAATGTTGTGACCTCTGACAGTGGCAATGTCAGTTTGAGTCAGTTTTCTAGGCATTCCACCTCTGCCATAACAACAAAAGTATTTGATTGTGGACATACAATTCTGTCAATGACATATACCGTATTTTTCAGACTATAAGACACACCGGACCATAAGATGCACCTAGGTTTTAAAGGAGGAAAATAGGGAAAAAAAATTTAAGCAAAAAATGTGGTCATGATGGTCTGTTATGGGGGAGGGGGTCTGCTGCTGACACTGGTATTGGGGTAATGTCCCCCAATTCTGTTAATATCCTCCATCCTGGTATGTATGGCCCCTACTTCCTGGTATACGTGGCCCCCATCCCATCCTGGTATGCATGGCACCCCTTTATCCCCCATGCTGGTATGCATGGCACCCCATTATACCCCATCTTGGTATGCATTGCACCCCTTTATACCCCATCCTGGTATGCATGGCACCCCTTGAGCCCCCATCCTGGTATGCATGGCACCCTTTGAGCCCCCATCCTGGTATGCATGGCACCCCTCTGAGCCCCATCCTGGTATGTATGGCACCCTTTGAGCCCCCATCCTGGTATGTATGGCACCCTTTGAGCCCCCATCCTGGTATGTATGGCACCTTCTGAGCCCCCATCCTGGCATGTATGGCACCTTCTGAGCCCTCATCCTGGTATGTATGGCACCTTCTGAGCCCCCATCCTGGTATGCATGGCACCCCTCTGAGCCCCCATACTGGTATGTATGGCACCCCTCTGAACCCCCATCATGCTTCCTACAAAAAAAATAAACACTCATACTCACCTCTTCTCTCCTCCAGCGCTGTCCCACTCTGTTGCTGACACTCTCACTGTGTGAGCCACGCATGGCGTCCCTGCCATGCGCCCTCACACAGTGACCATTCAGTCTGTTCAATAGCCAGAACACTGTACTGCAGCACGGCTCCTGCTGCCGCTCTGTGGTCAGTGTGCCTGCTATTAAAGATCATGGATATTCACTACAACCCATGGGAGTGGGTTGTAGAGAATATTCATGAGCTTTAATAGCGGGCACACTGACGGCAGAGCGGCAGCAGGAGCCGTGCTGCGGCTCCAGTGTGCCGGCTATTAAGAGAAATGAATATTCATTGCTCTCCACGCCCATGGGCGTGGGGAGCAGGAAATATTAATTTTCTTTAGTAGCGGGCACAGTGTAGGCTGCAGCAGGAAGCTGCTGCCTCCTGTGCCCCGCTGATCCCCCGCTGCCGCTCCCCCACACCCACCACCATGCGGCCATACAATAATATAGTATTCGGACTATTAGACACACCCCCCACTTTGCTCCAAAATTTTGGAGGAAAAAACTGCATCTTATAGTCTGAAAAATACGGTATGTCTTTTCTTATCCCTAGTAGAGATGAGCAAACATTTCAATGGTCAGTTCGGGAAAGTTCGACGAACAAATAGACATTCGCCGAATTTATTCGTCGAACATTTCCGAATCCTATAGGAGTCATTGGGGGGACCAAAAAAATGCATATACAACACCTACAAATGGGCCTAAAAGCTGTCAAAACACATCAAATTAGGTGTAGACACCAGGGAAGTGCCATCAACTGACCCAGAGTACAAGTACTATAATTATTATTACTATGACTTCCACATTTATTCTGTGGCACTTTACATGTCAAAAGGGGTCACTGACTGGTACAAGAGGAGAGAGGACCCTGTCTGTGAGGGCGCACATACAATCTGCAAGGGATGGGGGAGGATACAGAAGGTCAGGGTATAGCTAGTCATGCAGCGGTATGCTGGAGCGAGGCTTACTGTAGATTGTATGCTTGTCACAAAAAGTGGGTCTTCAGCTTCCTCTTTAAGGTATCCACAGTAGGCAATAGTCTGATGTTTTGGGGTAAAGAGTTACACAGTAGCGGAGATGCACCGGACAAATCTTGTATGCGATTGTGACAAGAAGAGATAAGAGGGAAGTTGAGAAGGAGATCTTGGAAGGATGGGAGGTTGCGTGCAGGTAACTAGTACAGGGAGACTAGGTAACACATGCATGGAGGTTTTTGATGGCTTGATATGCCAGTTAGGCTTTTCAGCTGGAGTGTCTGGGCAACAGGGAGCCCGCGCAGGGATTGACATGGGGAGAAACTTGGGAATAGCGTGATGACAGGTGTATTAATCGGCCAGCACACTTTAGGATAGATTGGAGGGGTGCGAGAGTGGTAGAGGGGAGGCCACAGAGCAGGAGCTTGTAGTAAAAGAGGTGGGAGATGATGAGGGCATGCACTGGTGTTTTTCCAGATGCATGGTTGAGGAATGTGCGGATCCCCGAGATACTTTGGAGTCAGCAGCAAGTGGAAAGGGTTTGGATTTGATGTTTGAAGGGCAAATCAGAGTCAAGCTTGCGGGACTGGAGAAAGTGGGCAACCATTCACTTTGATGGATAGGTCAGTTGGGGGGGTGGGATGAATGAGATGGTAGAAAGATGACGCATTCCACTTTATCCATGTTAAGTTTTATAAATCTAGCAGAGAAGAAAGATGAAATACAGGACACACGTTGTGGGATTCTGGTCAGTAAGGAGGTGATATCATGTCCAGAGAGGTAGATCTGTGTATCAGCATAGAGGTGATACTCAAAGCTGTGAGACCATGAGCTGTCCCAGGCCGAAGCTGTAGATGGAGAAGAGCCTGTGTCCCAAAACATTACCCATGCCCTCCCCAGTGCACTTACTTGGAAGGACTGCCTAACCACAAACACATGGACAAGTGATTGTGGCCAGAGACGGTACGGAGCCAGTCCATAATGAAAAATCAGCCAAAAAATGTCGGGGAACCTTCCCACAGACTTTTCTTAGCCAGGGCAGCTTCTCGGCAGGGTTGGGCGGGCCCAGCAGAGAAACGGAGAATTCCCTGGTGGGCCCTGGCTTCTCCATCAGGAGAGTTCATAGCACAAACCTTGCAAGTTGTGATGATGATGAGGCCATCCATCTCCTTACTTCTCTGTTACTTGGAATGCAAGCGCAAGTATGCAGCCAGCTACCCACCCACCTACAGGCCGCAATAGTAAACTGCCTCATTTCAGGGCAGCTGCTTGCACTTTAAATGTTTCCTTTTAGGCTCGTGTAGTTAGAAGCTTTTCACAACCTCATGGCGGCGGCAGCCGGACCTCCATACTCGGTCCCTAGACGCCACTATTTATCCCAATGTCGTCCCCGCCTTCCACAAGCACAGGTCCCAGAACATTACCCGTGCCCCCCAGTGCACTGACTGGGAAGGACCGCCTAACCACAAACACGTGGACAAGTGAATGCGGCCAGGGACGGTACGGAGCCAGTCCACAGCTTGTCGGTGAGAGTTGTATTTCACAACAGCCATATTCTTTAGCTCGGTGAAAGGACTTGGGAAACTGTATCTACTCCAGTTGTCATTTCTTTCAGGAAGTCCTCTAATACATCTTCTTGCATAAGCAATGGCAGCCCTTCCAACATTAGCTCACAATTCTCGTTGGTGCTTAGCCACAGACAAAGATCTTTCTTTACGCCTTAAATTTAATCACTACAGAGTAGGACAATGGCCTGATCTGCAATGCGTTTTGAGAAATATTGTGCATAAGCAAAGCCACGGTTTAGGCCTCTGAAGGTCATTAAGCAAAACTCATACAGCTTTCCCACAGACTGAAAGAGGGGTATCAAGACTTCCAAGACAGGCAAGACTTCCCTGTCCTCCCCAAGAGGATGACTGTCCATGTTCTCCTCCTCATCCTCCTCCTCCTCCTCCTCATTATCACCCAATCCGCATTGAGATGAGATGAGGCTGGGCTGCATATTTCCTTGCTCCGCCAGCAATGCCTCCTCTTTAACTGTGAGGAGCGAGCTTTTCAGTAGACAGAGAAGAGGGATGGTGACACTAGTTATGGTGTCATCGCCACTCACCAGCATGGTGGAGTCCTCAAAGTTTTGGAGGATGGCACAGACATCCATGCCCACTCATCAGCTATTATGTGCGGAGGCTGACCTGAATGCCGATAGGCGTGCTGAAGCTGGAATTCAACAACTGCCCTCTGCTGCTCACAAATCCTTCCCAACATCTGCAACGTTGATTTCGAACATGTGGTGACATCGCACAACAGTCGGAGAGCTGGAAGCTGTAAATGCTGCTGAAGCACTGCCAGGGTGGCGGAAGCTATAAGTGACTTTCTCAAATGGACACACACGCATTGTACTTTCACAAGCAGCTGTGGCAGTTCTGGGTAGGTTTTCAGAAATCGCTGAACACTAAGTTGAGCATATTTAGTGCTCTCTCATTACTAATGTGTAAACCTGTATGGAGAACAATATCAGCACCGAAAAAACAATTTTGATTCTACCTTGTGTACCCCTGTGACAAAAATATCTGCACCAAAGAATTAATTTCACTACAGTATAACTAGTATAATGGTGACCGACAACTCTTCCACTACAGCCAAACCCAATGGAGACCCAATCAGGATACTCCACATTTACAAAAATTAGTAGCAGACACCATCAAAGTGGCACCAATTTCACCATAGTAGAAGTAGTTTAATGGAGACAAACTTCTTCCACTACAGCCAAACCCAATGGAGACCCAATCAGGATTCTCCACATTTCCAGAAATTAGTGGCAGACACCAGCAAAGTGGCATGAATCTCACTACAGTGCAAATAGTAAAATTAGGACCGACACCTGTTCCACTACAGCCAACCCAGTAGATGCAGACACAATCAGGACTGTTCACATTTAAAAAAATTAGGGCTTAAGACCTTTCCGTGGCCTACAGATTGAAGTTGGTGGAGTTCAACCTTTTAGCTTTGTCATGTGTAGGAGTAAACAATTTTTAAGTGACCTCAAATGCGGGACCGAGGGCTGGCTGCAGTGCTGAGAGAGGGCGGAGTACGGTGAAACGGACAAACTGCAAGACTGTGAATGAGGTGCAGACGGAGATTTTTCGGTGGATTGAGAAACATGTTGTGCGCTCAGTGACACAAACACAGCAGGCATCTCCACTTCTGTTACAGCTGACGGACTCTCACTCAGCCTGACTGGAGTGAGTATACAACCATAGCTTCTGCGGTCGGAGACCTGTGTGACAATACTTGGCTCGGTAACAGAGGAGGAGGAGGAAGCAGCAGATTTATTTCATGGGGTGGCTGATGGTTGTGTATTGAACAACAATTTTGAGTTTATCATGTTTGTGTACCCCTTTATGGAGAACAATATCTGCACCAAATAATTAGTTTCACTTCATTATAACTATACAAATGGATGGAGACCAAAACCTCTTCCACTACGACCAACCCAGGAAATGGAGACCTAACCAGGGGTGTTCACATTTCCTTAAATTAGGGCTTAACACCTACAAAGTGGCATTAATTTCACTAGAGTATAAGTATTGCAAAGGAGAACAAAACCTCTTCCACTACAGCCAAATCCAATGGCTGGAGACCCAATTAGGATTCCTCACATTTCCAAAAATTAATGACAGTCACCAGCAAAGTAGCATCAATTTCACTACAGTAAAATTAGCGTAAATAAGACCCACACCTCTTCCAGTACAGACAGCGCAGGAGATGGAGACTTAACCAGGACTGTTAACATTTCCCTAAATGAGGGCCTAACACCACCGAAGTGGCAACAATTTCACTACAGTATAACTATTGCAAAGGAGACCAAAACCTCTTTAATACAGCCAACCCAATAAATGGAGACCCAATCTTGATTCTCCACATTTCCAAAAATTAGTGGCAGACACTAGCAATGTGTAATCAATTTCACTACAGTAGAAATAAAGTAAATAAGACCGACACCTCTTCCAGTACAGACAACCCAGGAGATGGAGACCTAACCAGGACTGTTCACATTTCCCTAAATTAGGGCCTAACACCACCGAAGTGGCATCAATTTCACTAGATGTGACCTGTTCTGAGCTCTCCACAGCCCCCACACTCAGCTACCACTTCTCCCTGCTCAACATACACTTGCACTATGCCACCAAAACTGTTTAAAACGCTGTGGTTGCCCCGTATTCACGTTCCCACGCTTATTCGTCAAACAATTTTTGATTTTAAGAAATTTTGCTCGCCTTTCCGATTACACTGGATTGGAGTTTATGTTACGCTGCTATCATTCGGTGTTTTAGAGAAGTCTGGCCCAATCCAGCCCTTGTTCATTTTTATAAGAGTCAGCCTGTCAGCATTTTCAGTTGACAGGCGGATGCGCTTATCAGTTATAATTCCACCAGCGGCACAAAAAACCCTCTGATAAAGCAGGACCTCCAAGGCATAAAGAGCCAGTTCATTCCACGTATCCAGTTTGGATACCCAATAATTATAAGGCACAAAGGAATCACGGAGGATGTCGGTACAGTCGGCAAAGTACTCCCTCAGCATCTTTCCAAACTTTGCACTCCTTGTGAGAGTAACCCGAGCCTCAGGGCCTGTGCGATGGGAGGCGCTGAGAAAATTCTCCCAGAACTTTGACAGTGTTCCCCTGCCTCTGCTGGATTGAAATTGTGTCTCTCTCGTCTGTACTCCTTGGTTGTCCAATGAAGTGTGCCCTCTGCCGCCAGCATTTTCAGATGGGAATTTTTTTATTAGTTCTGCAAAAAGGGCCTTCTGACACAGCTCCATTTTTGTAGACCTGTCCGCCTCAGGAATAAGAGATATAAAGTTCTCCTCATAGCGTGAGTCTAGAAGTGTCACCAACCAGTAGTGACTGTCATCCAAAATTTTGAGAACGCGAGGGTCATGGAAAAGGCAGCGTAACATAAACGTGCCAGACTACTAACAGGCAAGACTTCTGTGTCCTCACCAAGAGGATGACTGACCATGCTCTCCTCCTCCTCCTCCTCCTCCTCACTGTCCAAGGCCATCCACACTGAACAGACGCTATGACAGCTGTGCAGATAGTACCGTCTGTAGTGCATGAAACAAGCTCCTGTTCTTCCTCCTACTCTTCCTCCTCCTCACTGTCACCCAATCCACGTTGGGATGAGATGAGGCTTGGCAGTGTGTAATTACCCTGTATGGTTCCTTGCTCCATCTCATCGTGCTCCGTCTGCAATGCATCCTATTTGATTGTGAGCAGAGAGCATTTCAGAAGACAGAGAAGCGGGATGGTGACACTAATTTTGGCATCATCACCGCTCACCATCTTGGTGGAGTCCTCAAAGTTTTGGAGGATGGTAAATATGTCTGACATCCGTGTCCACTCCTGAGGTATTATATGTGGAGTCTGAACTGAATACCGATGGCCTTGTTGATGCTTGTACTCAACAACTGCCCTCTTCTGCTCACAAATCCTTCCCAACATCTGCAGTGTAGAGTTCCAACACATGGGGACATCACACACCAGTCTGTGAGCCGGAAGCCGCAAACACTGCTGAGACACGGCATGGGCGGCGGAAGCTGTAGGTGACTTTCTAAAATGGGCACACAGGTGGCATACTTTAACAAGCAGATCCGGCAGCCCCGGGTATGATTTGAGAAACCGCTGAACCACGAGGGTAAGCACACGGGCCAGTCATGGTACGTGTGTTAGCTCGCCTCGCCTCAGAGCCGCCACCAGGTTCCGGCCATTGTCACACATGACCATGCCAGGCTGTAGGTTCAGCGGTGTGAGCCACAGATCTGCCTGCTCTTTCAGAGCTGTCCACAAATCTTCAGCATTGTCACCTAAGCATATTAGCTTCAGTACAGCCTGTTGCCGCTTGGCTGAGGCAGTGATACAGTGACTGATGTGGTCATTTCGGAGATGGAGGCTGAGGAGGATGAGGTGCAGGAGCTGTAGACCATAGGGGCAACCCTGATTGACAAAGGGCCCACAATCCTTGGCTTCGGGAGGACGTGTTCCGTCCCAAGGTCTGACTGGGTCCCGGCTTCCACTATGTTAACCCAGTGTGCCGTCAGCGAGATGTACCGTCCCTGCCCACAAGCACTTGTCCACGTGTCCATGGTTAGGTGGACTTTCACGGTAACTACGTTGTTGAGGGCACGGCTAATGTTTTGGGACAAGTGCTTGTGTAATGCTGGAGACCGAGTACAGAGGGACGGCCGCCGCCATCCGGTTGCGGAATGCTTCCGTCTCCACGAGCCTAAAAGGCAACATTTCGAGCACAAGCAGTCGTGAAATGTGAGAATTTAGTAGTGTGGCCTGTGGGGCGGTGGCTGCATATTTGCACTTGCATTCCAAGAACTGGGGTATGGACAGCTGAACGCTGCACTAGGACAAGGACGTGGACGTGCTTCCTGATGCTGCTTATTGAGAGTGTGCAAAGACAGGTGCAGGGCAGGAGGCATCTTCGCATGCACCATGGACAGAGGATTGGCTTTCATGCACAACAGCGGAAGAAGCAATGGTGCCACCCGCAGACACTGTTCCTGGACCCTGGAGTTCGGCCCACAAAGTCGGGTGCTTTGCTGCCATGTGCCTGATCATGCTGGTGGTGGTCAGGCTGGTCGTTTTGCCACCCCTGCTCATGCTGACCTGGCAGGTGGTGCAAATGGCCTTTTTGGGGTTATCGGCAGAGTCTTTAAAAAACAACCAGACTCTGGAAGACCTAACAGTTGTACTGGCAACTTCCTTTGTGTTGGTGTTACAGGGAACGATTGCCTGCCTTCTGTCTGCGGCCACGACACTGCTTTTTCCTGCCTGCTAAGGTGCTCTGCCTTCCTCCGCGTGTGCTGCTGTCCTCACTCTGCATTTCCTCCTGCCAGGTTGGGTCAGTTACTACATCATCCACCACCTCGTCTTCCACTTCCGCACCCTGGTCCTCCTCCTGACTTTCTGGCAATTGTGTCTCATCATCGTCCACCTCTTGTGACACATTCCCACCATCGCCTTCGTGTGACCGTGGCTGCTCAAATATTTGGGCATTGCTACATGCGATCTCCTCTTGCCCCGCTTCAAGTGGACCGGGCAAGAGGCCCAAATCTATGAATGGAAAAGTGAACAGCTCTTCAGATTGTTCAAGTGTGGAATCAGTTGTCTCCGGGCACTCGGCATGGTGGGAGGAAGGAGGATCAGGGTGAGGAATATGCGGTCCAGACTTACGGCTACTGAGACTTGACCGTGTGGAAGACAGGGTGGTGGTGGTGGCTAAGTGACTAGAAGCATTATCCGCTATCCAACCAACAACCTTTTGACTTCTCTGGGTTCAATAGTGGTGTGCTGTGGTTCCCTAGGAATTGGCACAATTTCAGCTTGCCCACGGCCTTGTCCTCGGCCTCTGCATGCACCATCACCATCACGTCCAGTTCCCCGTACCTTGCCACGTGCCTTGCCCATTTTAAATGGAGGACAATATCTTACACGCTCACTACAAATGACTGAATTTGGAGCGAACTTATATGTGATCCGTGTGACTGAGAAACCACAGTTTTAAATACCTGGCCTGTAGGTAACTATTTTGAACAGCAAACTGGTGTCAATTGCTTCACTGACCCACTGAAACAAATTTTTAATGGAGGCCAGAAATGGCAGTATTTTTCAAAAACGTAAATGTGATTCGTGTGCAGGAGAAAACAGTTTTAAATAGCTTGCCTGTAGGTAACTATTTTGAACAGCAAACCAGTATCAAAAACTTTGCTGACACAGTGAAAAAAAATTTGAATGGAGGCCAAAAATGGCAGTATTTTCTAAAAATGTATATGTGATCTGTGTGACGGGGAAAACACTGTTTTAAATACCTGGCCTGTAGGTAACTAGTTTGAACAACAAACTGGTGTCAATTGCTTCACTGTCACACTGAAACAAATTTTTAATGGAGGCCAGAAATGGCAGTGTTTTCTGACAACGTATATGTGATCCGTGTGATGGAGAAAACAGTTTTAAATAGCTAGATTTTTAATGCTGTAATATGGAAAGGAACTGGCTGTATTCTGCAGTGTCAACAAGCAAATGGCGCAGAAAAACAGTGTTCTCTGGATTGCTTTTTAAGCAAATAATGAGGATTAAGATCCAAAAAAAGTATTCCTGGCCCCTGAGACTTGGGCCTTTGTCTAGAAATATCTAACAACAGCAGAAGGCAGAATTGGAATGGAGCCTCTTGTGCTATATGCACTGCAGTCTGCTGTATACACTGCTTGCCTATATACCCTGCCTGCCTGATATCTCTGCAGATGGATTAGTCCTCAGAAGGACTGTTTGTTAAGATGGATATGTGTAATGTATGTTTTTTCTCTCTACACTACCTAATGCACAAGCAAATCTCTCCCTTTCTCAGCAGCACCTCTCCCTACTCTGCCTGATTTCGGAGTGACTGGGCCAAGCATGGCGGCGCCAGGTCTGATATAGACCTGATGACACTGCGCGGCCAGCCAATCACTGTAATGCCACAACCACCATGGCTGGGGCATTACAATGAGTGGCAGGCAATCCCTGCATGTTGATTGGCGCTCTAAAGAGTGCGAGAATGCAGGGAGGGGACCCGAGCATCCGCCCGAGCATCTCACAAGTACTCGGCGAGCTCCAAGCATCTCGAGTACTGAGATGCTCGGGCGAGTACCGAGTACTTGCGCGTATGCTCGCTCATCGCTACTAAGAAACAAGATGCTTATTTTTTTCGCAGCCATAGGCCCCTTTGGGGGGCTGTGGCACAAAAGTAACAAAACAGCAAATTGCAACTATGCAATGTGTGGTCTCTAAATGAAGGTAAAATTTTAACAGAAAAAGTGGCGTCGTTTGCAAGCTTCTGCGATCAACGAGCAATAAGCTATTGCAGAAGTTAGCGTTTTTAATAAAAATGTACAGGCTGTAGACCAGCCCACATGATGGCACCACAAGGGGCTTGTGAGCAGATCTCCCCTTGGGTATAAGAGAATCCATGGAGAATAGAGGAGCATTCATTGCCAGAGCGGTATAAGGGCTAAAGACTATAAGCAATGGATCCTGTTCGATAACAGTCTAATAAAATCAGGGAGCCCCTCCTCCACCTTTATTAAATCGTCTCAGCAATCGTATAGTAAGTTTCTTCCTTAATCCTTATTATTTTGTGCAACTGCTTATGTATTTTAATGTCTCTTTTGTAAAATCTTGTATATTTTTCTTAAACACTGCCCTTTTGGATTAAATACAAAATTTAATAATTCTGTTTCTTTTGTGCTGTGATCGTTCCCTCCCCTGAAGCCATACGCTACCTGAACGTAGAGGCCCGCCAAGGCCTTATTATATTTCATATCTGGGCAGGGGTGGCAGAGAATATTAATAATTGGGCTATTGTGAAGCTGACATTGACCGTACGGAGGGCGTAAACCCGTATTCCATGCGTTGGAAACTCGAGGTGTGACGCCATACACTCACTTGTCGCTTGCCTATACGAAAGGAGTAAGTAGTCTGGATCGCATGTTCGCGATTCCAGACAAAATCAGTGACACAGTGACAGCACGGTGAGATATTGCATAATCTCCCCAATGTTGTCGCTGTGGGAATTCCTGACAAATGGGTAGCAGCGGTGGGATATTACAGAACATCAGAGGCTGGATTGAGCAATCTTTCCTGTCTCTGAAAACTTGCACAGTTCTTGAGAGAAATCTGTGCAAAGTTTTAAGACATCAGACTCAGTGTTTTAATATTTTTTTTATCTGGGACATTACTGTACGTATAGCAGTTGCATCCCTTTCCTTCTCTTGTTTTTCTATCCTATCTTTTATTTGGCAATAATGGCTACACGTGGAGAGCCCTGGTATCACCAGCAGTCAGAGGACACTATCACTGCTCTCTGTGAGCTGGGACAGATTGACCCCACTGGCAAAACCAAGGCCCAAATGATTGCTGAACTGTTGCAAGGTGCTTTAGAGCTCGTCCGACAGTAGAGCCCTGATGATGGGGCGGCCAGCCAAGGCCCGGATAGCGCTTCTGCTGAGGTCCCACCTGTGAGTGCTAGCCATACCAGCAGCCAGGATAGTGTGGACCCCCACCTGCAGATGGCCTTGGAGCCGTTTACCGCAGACGATCGTGATGGACGACTGCAGCTGATCTGAAGTTCCTGGAGCGAGAGGCTGCTGAGCGCCAGGCCCAAGCTGACCAAGAGGAGCGACAGGCCGAGGGTGACCGACAGTAACAGCTGGAGCTATCCCGGATTCAGAAGGAGCCATCTACTCTGCAGATCCGTGAGTCCAACAGTGCCAACTGCTTTAAACCCCGTCCGGAGCATTTCTCTGTGATGGAAAAAGATGGGGACTTGGACATATTTCTGCGTGGCTTTGAAAAGGTCAGCAGGCAGTATCAGCTGCGCATGGACCAGTGGGCAAGGTACTTAACTTCAGGGCTCCGAGGAAAAGCTCTAGATTTGTTTGCTTCCCTCCCTCAAGAACAAGATGGAGACTGAGGCTGTCAAGCAGGCCCTGATAAAAAAAAGTACCAGCTGACTCCGAAGGTTTACCAGAAAAAGTTCAGAGCCCTCCAAGGTGGACCACATGACAGCTACAGTGAAGTAGTGGATGGGCTCAGAACCAACATAGAGCAGTGAATCCAAGGACTGTCAGTCACCACCTTTGAGGACCTGAAGGATCTGATGGTGAAGGACCAGTTTCTTCATCTTTGCCCAGTGGAAGTGCGACAGTTTGTGCTTGACCGAGAGCAGAAGGAAGCAGCCAAAGCAGCCCAGATCACAGATACCTATGAGGCCAACCACACACCGGAGGTGCGGAAGTCAGCCGTCGCCAGCTGGAAAGGGGGTAAGCCTACAACCACCCCCAGTGTTCCAGCCAGCTGGCCCTCAGCGGGGTCTGCCCCATCTTTCAGCACCCGGACTGCATTTGACTCCCGTAAGTGCTATACTTGTGACTAAACGGGTCGCATAAGCCTTGTCTGCCCAGAGAGGCAGAAGATGGACCCCATATCTGAGGCCTCAGGGCCCACAACAGCCATTCTTTTTGTGGATGGGGCGATTGGAAGGGCCCGGGAGAACTTACAACCTGTTACTGTGGGCAACATCATTACTGTTGGCCTTAAGGACACTGGCGCAGAATGTACCCTCATCCGCCATGAGTTTGTGTTATCAGAGGAACTCATTCCTGGGAAGACCCTGACTGTCACCGGGTTTGGGGGTGTTCGCTGTCTCATAACGATGGCCCGAGTTTTCCTGAACTGGGGTGCGGGGATGGGGTTAAGGGAAGTGGGGGTGTCGGAGAATCTCCCCACTAATGTGCTATTAGGAACTGATCTGGGATGGTTGGTTGCCCAATACATTCCTAACAACCCTCCCAGATCTGATATGTCATGTAATGCCACTGTCAATGTCGGTGTAATACATAATAAAAATGTGTGTTGTGGTAAAGGGGAACTCAGACACCACACCCAGCGGGGTGATGCTGCTGAGGATCCCCTAAAGTGAGCCAACATAAGTGCAATGGCAAGGGGAGCAGACACGGACACCAGGAAGCAGGTCATCACATGCAGGTGACCAGGGTCACGCCAGATAGTGGCATGGTCAATGGTAGCTGCCCCATGAGTAGCACGGCTCCAGAGGTGATGGGGAGAAACACAGGTATCATAAGGAAAGTGGTCACGTGCCGCCGACCAGTGTCACGACGGACTGTGACATGGCCAGTCATAGCTGCCCCATAGCTAACCCAGCATCTCAGGTAGCCCTAAGGGGTGGAAGGGTAGGCCCCACAACCAGGCAAGGTAAGAGGAAGGTGTGTCCCCCTGTCTGTCAGGAGTATGGGAGGAAGGCACCCAAAGCCTATCAGAGGTGCGGGAAAAAGGTATCCCAAACCTGTGAAGGTGATCGGAAAGCTGGATCCCCAGTCAGTCAGAGTGGTAGGCGAGTTGGGTCAGCAGGAAGGGTGGGCCAGGAGATGGGCTTAAAGGGGCAATCTGTAAATCACCCCTTATGCCACCTCAAAGAGGGGGAGATATCAGGGAAATATTAATGTCAGGGAGATATTAATGTCAGGAAATTATTAACCATTTCTCCCCCCTGAAGGTACCCTCACCACTTGTCAGTACAAGAACTGTCTCCATAAAAATCTCAGCACAAAGCCCCAATTAACACAGTCATGAGTAAGGCCTTAAACAAATGTTGGCAGCCAAGAGGTGCCACCAAACTACTTAAAATGCGAGCATCCTTCTCCCTGGTAGACGCAGGGGGTGATTAGTAGCAGGATTGCAATAATTTGCGTGTAACTGTTGAGGCTGCTTCCCGAGCTTCAAAAGAAAGTTTATAGACTTTTAGGCACCGATATGAAATATGGAATAACTGAAGTTCCAAAATTCTGACAATAGTGGGACCCATATTTTTAGTTGCAGGGGCAGCCAAGATACAAGATGCTCATTTTTTGTAGCCATAGGCCCCTCTGGGGGGCTGTGGCACAAAAGTAACAAAATAGCAAATTGCAACTATGCGATGTGTGGTCTCTAAATGAAGGTAAAATCATAATGGAAAAAATGGCGTCGTTTGCAAGCTTCTGCGATCAATGAGCAATAAGTTATTGCAGAAGTTAGCGTTTTTAATAAAAATGTACATGCTGGAGACTAGCCCACATGATGACATCACAAGGGGCGTGTGAGCGGATCTCCCCTTAGTTATAAGAGAATCCATGGAGAATAAAGGAGCATTCATTGTCAGAGGGGTATAAGGACTATAAGCAACAGATCCTGTACG
Source organism: Phyllobates terribilis (assembly GCF_046119375.1). NCBI lineage: Eukaryota > Metazoa > Chordata > Amphibia > Anura > Dendrobatidae > Phyllobates > Phyllobates terribilis. The sequence goes on from NW_027362764.1 coordinate 575,031,720, forward strand.
ATAACAGTCTAATCAAATCAGGGAGCCCTTCCTCCACCTATATTGAATAGTCTCAGCGATCGTATAGTAAGTTTCTTCCATAATCCTTATTATTTTGTGTAACTGCTTATGTATTTTAATGTCTAGTTTGTAAAATGTTGTATATTTTTCTTAAACATTGCCTCCCTTTTGGATTAAATATAATATTTAATAGTTCTGTTTCTTTTGTGCTGTAATCGCTCCCTCCCCCGAAGCCATACACTACCAGAACACAGGCGTCCTTCCAGGCCTGTATTATATTTCAAATCTGGACAGTGGTGGCAGAGAATATTAATAATTGGCCTATCGTGAAGCTGACAGTGACCGTACGGAGGGCGTAAACCCGTATTCCATGCGTTGGAATCCCGAGGTGTGACGCCATACACTCACTGGTCACTTGCCGATACCTAAGAAGTGAGTAGTCTGGATCGTGTGCTCCCGATTCCGGACGAAATCCATGACAAAGTGACGGCACGGTGAGATATTGTGTGATCTCCCCAGTGTCGTCGCTATGGGAATACCTGACAATGATAATGAGAAGTATGTGGTGGACAAGACCTGGGAACCAGATCAGGGTGATGAGGAGGTGATGTAATTATAGGAAGAGAATGGTTGCATTGGTGATAAAGAGTGGAGCCAATGTCCAATCAAAAGATCATCCAACTTCAGATCTACTATTAATAGAGGAGACGGCTCACATGAGAAAAGCAAAATGGGATGCGATGTGAGCAAGGCTCAAGCTGTCCTCCTCTTGATCATGTTTCTGGTAGACAGACTGCATCCTCAAGCATCATCTGGTCAGTGTCATCATCATCATCATCATCATCATCTACTGCTTGATGTACTCTGGCTACTCCTCATTCACTGTCACAGACTCAAATATCCACATCTGTTTTGTGGCACTGAAAAAACAATATGAGCTTAGTCACCTCCCACCTGGTAAAGTTGCTGGCGGTTGAGTTGCTGCCATACCACTTAGTGGATACCAGCCTCATTAGAAGATACCTAGTTTCCATTACTACTCACATAAAGGAGTTTCTGCTCTGTGTTTTCATATGCATGAATATGTGGGCCACTTCCTGGACTTGTTGATGAGCTTGAAAGTGCACTGCACCATTTATACTTAGAGCAGCAATTATGAACAGGAACAGTATACGTTTTTCATGGTCCACTGTGTTAATGTTTTCCAGCCATGCATCAATGCCTTACAGCAATAGGAAAGAATGTTACAGCTATTACTTGCCTTCTGCCTTTTCATTCTTGTAAACTTAAGTGATACCAATATGTCTTACAGCATATGAGCATGGATGACAAAAGCATATATGCTGAGAGAGGGTATTCAACATGGCAGTTTTGACGCTAGTCACTACTTACAGACTCGTCGTGAGTTGGGGAAGTCAGGGAGTCTGAGATCAAAAGCCAGGAGTGTACATCATCAACAGAGGGGTGAGGCAAAGGCATAGTCAGGTCACAGTCCGGGGTCAATAGTCAGAATTCCAAGAAGGTAGTGGATTAAGACAAAGGGGCTAGGCAAACAGATGGTCAAAGTCAAATCCAAGGTCTAGCAAAATATCAAAATGCTAGATCAGAATAAAAGAACTCAAAGCAAAGAGCTGAGCTATAACTGGCAGAGATCTGAAGCAGCGGATAATATCTACAGATGCTTTCCGTGCTTTCCGTATGCCATCATACAGCTCTAGGAATGATCAGCTTGAGTGAATGATCAACATTTCCTTGTACTTTTGTCTAGTCAAAATGTAATTTTATTAATTATGTAATGATGATGATTTTTGTGTGTTTACTGCATTTATGGCCTATTTATTGTATTTATTGCATATGAAGTGTAAACACACAATGCATATTGTCTTCTTTCTTCTTTGTTTGTTCTATTCACTTCTACTCTTCGGCATTCGTATTATGATGGTGACCCTTTGGAGATTAGTCTCATTTTATTTTAATCTCTGCCTATACTCACCACTGGATCGTGAGCGTGTGCCCTTTTCTCTGCCTCGTGGGCGCGCCGTGCTCCGGCGTCTTTATGCTGGTCTGGGCATGCTGGGAGCCTTTGTGCCTCCTGGTATGCTGGAATTCAACTTGACAGCTGGGGGCGGGTGTTCTGTGAGTGCAGTGATCTGTGCATGCGCTGCCCACCCGCTCTCATTAGTGAGATAGGACTATGTGACCAAATCACATGGTATAAAGGTCCTACAGATGGGATTCCTCTACTTACCCTTGAGAAAGCATGTGGTTAACATGCGAAATGTGCGTGCTCTGCACTTTCTGCTTGTGCATTCTCTGGGGGGTCTTCACCAGCCACATGGGTAAGGTTTCTTTTTATTGAATTATTTTATGGTGGTTTTTCGGACATGCTTTCATTTACACATGTGTGACATAGGTGGAATCTTGACATGTATACAATCTGTCCTATCAGTCGTAATATAATACCTGCATGTTGGATGTGTGTTTCCCTACCCCAGGGTTTTTGCTTGTTGCTATTTTGACTGTCCTGGTTATTTTTAAGCATGTTTTTAACCAGTATTTAATAAAAATTTATATTTTATACACACTCCCTTTGCTCCTCCTCTTTTCAAGTATTCATTTAGGAGTTTTCTAGATTTCTTTACATGCATTAATGATCTATGATGATCTAATTATTTGTACCTCAATATGCCTATGTTACTTGTATTTCTAACTGGCAGAGATAAGAGGCAGACAGCCAGCTAAAAAGCCTGTGTGATTTTCTGAGAGAAATCCTTCATTTTCTGTAACAATTTCAAGGGTGCCATCACTTTCGACCATGACTGTATATAACGTCCAGCAGGCAGTTACAGAGTGACCAACCCATGAGTGGCCTGGAAAGTGACATCATAGACAATTAAATAAATAGAGCAACAAAAATTATAATTAGTTATTTCTAAGTTAATGAAGACATTATATTACAATACTGTTGGAATACTCCTGGAATCCAATGGCCAGAGGAGCACGAGCAGGGAACAGCAAGCAGTAGTAGAAGTCCTTGGACGTAGCAATGGGAGTTGTAGAAACAGTCCAGAGAAGAGTGTGAACAGTCTGAGTAAGACAGTTCAGGAGCTAGAGACTGGAACTAAACAACAGCTAGACACAATACTAAAGCAATGAGTGAGTGTTCTTTGTGGTCTTAAGCCAGTTGGACGGTTGGAGAGTTGTGACATGGGTGAAAACAAGTGTATTTGGGGTGCCACCTCTGAGGACTGTACTGTGTGTGATGTTAAAGTGGAGGAAATAGAGCAGAGGCCACTTGATGCAGTGCTTGTCATCTACTGGAGCATATGTTCATTCTGGCCCTCATCTACAAAGTGTACCGCTATCTCGGCATCACAGACTTGGCCCTATCTTAGATCTCTTCATACCTAACCGACTGGACATTCAGTGTCTCCCACTCACACACCACCTCCTCATCTCATCCCCTATGTGTTGGTGTCCCCCCAAGGTTCAGTTCTAGGACCCTGTTCTTCTCCATCTACATCTTCGGCCTGGGACAGCTCATAGTCTCATGGCTTTCAGTATCACCTCTATGCTGATGACACACAGATCTACCTCTCTGGACCCAATATCTCCTCCCTACTAGCCAAAATCCCACAATGTCTGTCCGCTATTTTATCTTTCTTCTCTGCTAGATTTCTAAAACATAACATGGACAAAACAGAATTCATCATCTTTCCGCCATCTCATTCAACCTCCGCAACTAACCCATCCCTCAAAGTCAATGGCTGCTCATCCTGATCTGTCCTTCAAACGTCAGATCCCAGCCCTTTCCACTTCCTTTCTGCTTCCGACTCCAACTTCAAAATATCTCCAGTATCCGCACATTCCTCAATCATGAATCTACCCAACCACCAGTGCACGCCCTCATTAATCATCTCCCGCCCTGACTACTGCAACCTCGTGCTCTATGACCTCCCTTCTACCACTATTGCATCCCTCCAACCTATCCTAAACTCTGCTGGCTGACTAATCCACTTGTCACCCCACTATTCCCCAGCTTCTCCCCTCTTTCAATCCCTGTGCTGGCTCCCCATTGGCCAGAGACTCCAGTTTAAAAACCTAACTTTGGCATACCAAGCCATCCAAAACCTGTCTCCTCCATACATTTGTGACCTTGTCTCCTGGTACTTACCTGCACACAACCTCCCATCCTTCCAAGATCTCTTCTTCCCTCTTATCTCTTCTTGCCACAATCGCATACAAGTTTCGTCCCGTGCATCTTCCCTACTGTGGAACTCTGTACCACAACACATCAGACTGTTGTCTACCGTGGAAACCTTGAACAGGAAACTGTAGAAGACCCACTTCTTCTGACAAGCGTACAATCTGTAGTAACCCTCGCTCCACCATACCGCTGCATGACCAGCTGTACCCTGACCTACTGTATCCTCCCCCATCCTTTGCAGATTGTTTGTGTACCCTCGCAGGCAGGGTCCTTGCTCCTCTTGTACCAGTCGGTGACCCCTTTTCACATGTAAAGCGCCACGGAATAAATGTGGCTGTCATTGTAATAATAATTATAGTATTTGTAATCTGGGTCAATTGATGGCACTTTCCTGATGTTTGCCCCTAATTTGATGTGCTTTGGCAGCTTTTGGGTCCGTTTGAAGGTGTTGTGTGTGCGATTGTTTTTGCCCCCCCCCCCCCCCGATTGAATCCAGTGGCGTTTGGCAATGTTCGGCGAAAATTCGACTAATAAATTGGCAATTATTGCAAATTCGATGATCGTAATTCTAACCGAATATTGAAACATTCTCTCATTTCTATTAAAGTAGTAGAAGTCCTTGGACATAGCAATGGGAGTTGTAGAAACAATCCAGAGAAAAGTGTGAACAGTCTGAGTAAGACAGTTCAGGAGCTAAAGACTGGAACTAGACAACAGCTAGACACAATACTAAAGCAATGAGTGAGTGTTCTATGTGGCCTCAAGTAGGCCCAAACAGGAAACAAGATGGCTTCCACAGGTCAACATCGGCCATCTTACTGAAGGGCGATTGCTGAACACAATAACAGCCTCCACTAGTGGAATTGCAGCACAATTTAGCAAAGTGAATATTAGCAGCCACAAATGGTCGATCTACAGAAGGACAACAGAATCCTAACACATTGTCTCAAGCTAGAAAAAATTGAAAAAATTTTTAACATTATAGATTTCATTTAAACCTTCGGCCACAGCGGCCATTTAGTGGGCACGGCCTCTCTCAGTACAAGTGTATGGAGGGAAGCCACTCCCAATAGTCGAGTTCTGGCCAGGAGTATGCATAACGCATACATCAACGCCATTCCCATCTCAGAAACCGACAAATCCTCGCAGCGCACAGTGCGTGCACTGGCGGGATTCATAAGTGTGCAGTCACACACAATGGCTGACTTATCATTTTAGACCGGACAACTTCTTTAAGGAAATGAATCCAAAATACTTCACTCTGTAATAATTTAATCCTGAGTGATTGTACATCACCCACATAAACTTCCTCCAGAGGTAACTATTTTAAATCATTCACCTTATGGCTCATTTAAAAAAATACTTTAGTTATTTTTGCAATGGTGCATTCTAATTTTAATTTTGGGCAAAAATATATTGTCATTTCCTGAATTATTAAATCTGTGATGCAATTTTTGCCTCTGTACACCACCACAAAGGATTTGAAAGAAAATTTAAGCCTTAATTCAAGAATTTTGACAAAAATGCTGCATTAACCACTTAGGAATAACAAACTATTTTTACATAAATATAATTTTATACTTCATTGTCACAGTGACTCATTGACTGAATTTTTGCAATAGCTGGCCTATAAGGAAAAAGTTTACTGCATTTGTGACTCTATACTGATTCTTTGAACCTTGTAGCGCTATTTAAATAGAAGCTGTCACTTGCTCAAAAAAATTCGGTTAAATACTTAGGGAAAAAAAATTACAGAATCAGTGGACCTCAGGGATTTTTACAGTGTCCTTTTTGCTCAGCAGCACTCGATTGCAGAGATTTTCACATTTATTACTTTTGCAACAAGGTATGTAAAATCTCAGCTTGTGGACATTTCTTCAGAGTTTTCTGAGGGGTGCATTTTTACCCCTCCTTCCCAGATGCTGTCAATTCCACCTTGGCAGCAGATCTAGAGGTCTAGCAGTCTCAGATGCTTTTAAGCTGTGATTGGCAGCATCTGGAAGGAAGGGATGAAAGAACATGCCATCCAGACTAGACCCAGAGACTGGCAGTATTTGGCAACAAAGGTTAATTCACATGCCCCTGAAAACTCTGAAGCCTCCAGTTAAGCTGCAAGCAGAAATTTAACGTAAAGTGTTCCAAAAGCAACAAAAGTTAGTATCTCTTCAGTGGAGTGATGCAGCTCAAAACAGCAAATAGCGGCAGAATCTAGAGAGCGCAGAGATTTTTATAAAGTGTTTAATTAAATTTTTTTGAGGAAGTGATAGGTACTCTTTAAGATAGGATTTTTCTAATATGAGGCACTATTTATGAATGAATGTTAATATTTTCTTCCACTATACTTATATAATTTAATTCATTAGTCTACCAAATGTCTGAATGTCTATTTCTGCTTCGTGTAGCATGCAAGTTATTTTAACGGCTTTTAGAGGTAAAATCATGTGAAACATCTGCAGGTTAAATTTAATAATAATTATTCACAAAGCTGCCAGTTGTTACAAGGAATCAGGAGACCAATGGTTTACTTATTTCCACTAAACCCTAATCTGTTTCAATTTTCATAATACAATTGCTCACATAAAAATTACAGTACCATTACATCTGTAAGGAATAAAAATCTGATGGTGCATAGCAGTATCGCCAACAAACATGTTCCTTACAGCTGTCTATGGGAGCTGACATATCAGTCCAGATCTTGCTTGGAGCTCGCTAAAAGACAATGAGAAAATAACGTTGATTTAAATTAATTGCCATTTACATCATGCTTCCAACCATTAAACACTAATTAAACTCTTGCAGGAATGCTAGAAGCTTTGATCATGGAAACATACTGTCTACGTTTTTAACTGTCATGTTGTAGAATTAATTAACCTTTGTGCCAGTTGGAAAATATAAATTGCTTCATGTGAACTTGTAACTATCAAAAAATTTCATATAATACTTTCACGAAGACAATATTTTCCTTGGAGACTTTTTAAGTAATGCACTGTGTATTCTTGCTAATTCAATAGCTTAACATCATTTTAGATTTCACATTTATATATAATGTTGCTCTGGTTCTATTTGTCTACTTTCACTTTCATTATTTTTTCAACATAGAACATAGAAAACTGCATAAGTGTATCTGCAGTACACTAAACTACTCTCAATCCATATATTAATATTCCTATTAAAATTTATAGGCAACATTTATAGGGAGGAAGGAAGGAGGAAGCAAAGGCGTGAGAAAATAAAAGGGAGATAGGAAGGAAGGAAGGGGAAAGAAAGGACAGAAGAAAGGGAAGGAGGAAGAGAGGGATGGAGGGAGGGAAGGAGGAAGAGAGGGATGGAGGGAGGGAAGGAGAAAGGAAGGAAGCAAAAGGTGGAAGGGGACAGGAGGGAATTAAGGAAGGAAGGAAGGAGGAGTGAGGAAAGAAAGAAGGAATGAAGAATGAAATATTGTAAATTACAACTTAGACAGAAAAATCTATTTATCAGTTTCCTTATAACCGCACACTGTGCGTATGGATTTTTTCTTTTTCATATGCTCAATTCATCCACAAAATCAAGATGCAGAAAAAAAATAAGAATGTTTGAAATATCAATACATCCTATGATTTTATCAGTGCATAAATTAATCAAGATATACAAAATGTCAATAGAACTAGGCAATATATAACCATAAGTACATACTGTCCACTGTTTGACTAATTAAACTATATTAGCTCACGTGCTTGCTATAGTTAAAGTGGTTGGCCACATTATCTTTATGTTAACAAATGTGTTGGGACATGATTTTATGGCATTAATATACACTGCTCAAAAAAATAAAGGGAACACTTAAAGAACACAATGCAACTCAATCACAGACAACTGGTAGAAATGTTAGGCAATTAGCTATAAAGGAGTGGTTCTGCAGGTGGTGATCACAGACTATTTCTCTGTTCTCATCCTTTTTGGCTATTGTTTTGGTCACTTTTGAATTTTGTCATTGTTTTCACCCCTAGACGTACAGTAGCATGATGCAGAATCTATAGTACAACCCACAGAAGTTGCTCAGGTAGTGCAGGTCATCCAGGATTGCACTTCAATGCAAGCTATGGCAAGAAGGGTAGCCGTGTCTGTCAGCACAGTGTCCAGAGCATGGAGCAGATACCAGGAGACAGGCCAGTACACTAGGAGATGTGGAGAGGGCCATAGGAGGGCAACAATACAGCAGCAGGACCGCTACCTCCTCCTTTGTGCAAGGAGAAACAGGAGGAGCAGTGCCAGAGCCTTGTAAAATGACCTCCAGCAGGCCACTAACATCCATGTGTCTGCTCAAACTGTCAGAAAAAGACTCTATGAGGGTGGTATGAGGGTCCAACATCCACAAATGGGTGTTGTGCTTATAGTCCAACACCTTGCAGTCCGATTGGCATTTTCCAGAAAACACCAAGATTGGTAGATTAGACATTGGCACCCTGTGCTCTTCACAGATGAGGGCAGGCACACACTGAGCACATGTGACAGACATGACAGAATCTGGAGATGCCATAGAGAACGTTCTCCTGACTGCAACTTTCTCCATCACGACCGGATTGGCAGTTGGTCAGTAATGGTGTGGGGAGGCATTTCTTTGGAGGGCTGCACAGAGGTACCCTGATTGTCCTTAGGTACTGGGATGAGATCCTCAGACCCATTATGAAACCATATGAAGATGCAGTGGACCCTGGATTGCTTCTGATGCATGGCAATGCTAGGCCTCATGTTTGCTGAAGAGTGTCAGCAGTTCCTGCATGATGAAAGAATGGATGCTTTGGACTGACCTGCCCGTTCACCAGACCGGAATCCCATTGAGAACATCTTGGACATCATGTCATGTTCTATCCACCAACACCATGTTGCACCACAGACTTTCCAGGAGTTGACTGATGCTTTAATCCAGGTCTGGGAGGAGATCCCTCAGGAGAACATCCGCTGCCTCATCAGGAGCATGCCCAGTCATTGTAAGGAGGTCATACAGGCACATGGAGGCCACACATACTACTGAGCATCATTTCCTTGGCTTGAGGCATTTCCACTGAAGTTAGATCAACCTGTAATTCGATTTTCCACTTTTGATTTTGAGTATCATTCCAAATCCAGACCTTATTGGGATATTAATTTTGATTTACATTGATCATTTTTATGTTTTATTGTTCTTAATGCATTCCACTATATAATGAATAAAGATTTGCAACTGGAATATTTCATTCAGAGATATCTAGGATATGGTATTTTAGTGTTCTCTATTTTTTTAAGCCGTGTATAATATATTAGTGCAACAAAGTCATGTCTGCAGCATGTTTGCTAAAGGAAAATGACCAACTCCTTTTAGAGGATTTCAATAATAAGACCCTTGATATTATTGCTATGTGCTCTAATAGCAAACCCAATGATCTTCAACTCATCAGCAGACAAGCTTGGGGAAACCATTTATTTCTTATAAAGACATTACTTTGCAATAAACTGCTGAGAATATCAAATCTCAACTGTACTTGCTAACAGAACGGTATTACTTCTACATCACTGTATCGACCTGCTGCCACTGCAGTTAGTCAATGGATAAATGTTTGTTTCTACCATAGCATTGCCATGAAGTCTTGTAAAGAAATTGCCCCCTATTCTTCATAACATTTGGGCTTGAGTTGTTTTGTCTCTGGGCTTCTTCCTCCTGTTTGTGTCTGATGACCTAAAATGTTTAAAAGGCTGAACCAGGAGAAAGCTCAGTCCATGATGAAGCTTGTAACTAATTGTGTTGCAATATGGTGCACAATACAGATCAGTATTACACAGTATAACAAACTGAAATGTATGACAAAAGGATAAACGTCTTCATGGCCCAATTGATTGTGGGGTGTGGCTTTAAAATGTTATCAAGAGTGAAAACTTTTGATTAGACCTTTGTAATTCCAACTACTATGTACATATTAGTAATAGTGGTGGTGTCAAGTAATAATTATGTAAGAACATGTTGGATTAGAGAATTATTATGAAAGCTACTGCATATAAAAGCTGATTACAATTGATATGAATACAATGCAACTGATATCCATTTGTGTAGTCTTGTCTTGTTTATTATCTCTCTCAGGACAAATGAAATAAGCAGTGAAAAGAATAATCCACACCATTGCATATTTATATTAATATTAGTCTGTGTTCCAAGACAGATGCAACCTGACATTGTAGTCCTTCAGAGGGAGTAACGTGAAATGCATTTCTAGGAGCTTAGCTGTGCTGAGATTATTACACTAAAAATTCATCTCTATCAATGTACCTTCAATTTTAGTGGATGTCAGACTTGATTTTGAAATGAATAATAAGATTACTTAAAAATTCAAAATGTGATTGTCTAGCTTTGAACACCATTTTACTAAAGCTTATGTTTATATATTTTACTGTATTCTGCATAAGAAATTGAGAAACCTTTCAGATACATGACTTACCCATAGTATACAGATTCTGACTTTCAGCTTTTTTTGTAAACCATTAATGCATTTAAGTTCTTCATTATATCAATGTGTATACACACAGTAGCTTTCTCCAGATATTCTGGCTGAACTTGCTGATTTGTTCGAAATGCCTGATCTACGGATGTGTATGGGAGTCTCCAAATATCTGCTATCTGGCAGGCAGCAGGTTATTCTCTTCTCTATGTTGAAAAAACATTCACAGTTAGCCGATCTGAGCAAGCATGTGTACGGAAGAGTCAGAATCAGTATCAGTCAAACAAGCTAGGCCAACAGCTATCAAAGGTGTATAGACTCCTGTGCCAAGCAACATGCAACAATTGTATATAGAAAAAAAGCTCCCTATACATCTTAAGAGTTCATCTACACTGATATGCTTTGTTGACAATCTTTTTGACTGTTTCCAAAGATAACCAGCTTAATTAAAAATTAAAGCCTACTTTGGTTCTCTAGCCGTATCTGTGCTTCCTCTTCTGGCGGGAACATGCATATGCTGGAGCCAATCAAACCGCTGGCTGTTTTTTTTTTTTTTTTTTCTTTTTCCTTCTTTCTTTCTTTCGTTCTTTTTTTCTTTCTTTTCTTTTAAACCTTGATATATATTTCATATGTATTGGAGAAAAAGATTAATAAAACATTTATAGGCTTTTGTTATATGTCTCAAAGTATGATTGAAGCAGCAGAAAATATTCTCATAAAACAGATAAAATAAAAAATCAAGAAGTAATTGCTTTGTTTACAATTTTGGTCTCTGGTGTATAAGAAGGACGTATCTGAACTAGAGCGGATTCAGAAAAGGGCAACCAAGGTTATTAAGGGAATGGTTGGACTGCAATATCAAGACAGGTTATCAAACTTGAGGATACTCAATTTAGAAAAGCGAAGGCTTTAGGGGTGATTTTATTACCATGTACAAATATATGAGGGGACAGTACAGAGATTTTTTAATGATCTTTTTACATCTAGGCCTGCAATGATGACAAGGGGAAAAAAAGTTTAAGCATAACAGATGGTGATTCTTAATTGCATGAGCAGTGAGATTATGGAACTCTCTGCCACATGATGTTGTATTGGTTGAAGTTCAAAGAGGTCCTGGATGTTTTTCTTGAAAAATATATAATATTACAGGTAATGGGAACTAGATTCTGTGATATGACATTGATCCAGGAAATTATTTTGATTGCCGTATGTGGAGTCAAAGAGGAATTTTTCCCCTAAAATGGGGAAATTAGCATCTGTTCCATGGGATTTTTGCCTTCCTCTGGATCAATGGACATATATCTACATTTAACCTTAAAAACCATGCAACGATATAGACAGGGTTGCTAGAGTAAACTTTACAAATTTGACAATTATAGATTTAAGCTGTTCTTAAAAACCCTTGGTCATAAAGAGTTTAACCCAGAGATTTAGTCTATACAATTAGTGAGCATGGCCTGCAACATCTTCATGCCATCTCTAGAGTTGTGTGTTCACTTAAAGAATAGTGATATGCGAATATGTTCGAAATCCAATAGCAAATGTTAAATTCAACACGAATATGGCACATTCGGATTAGTGATCGGAAACACGATCATTTTATTTTTTAAATTGGCAAAAATTGGTAACATTCGGTGAAAAAATTCAAGAAAATTATTGCGGTGGAACTAAAGTGTTTTTAACAGTTTGGCTAGCATACTGCTTGTGTATGATGAGCGGGGGGACGTGTTTGATTTGGGGAAGGGCTGGGGAGAGCTGACAGGAACTGAGAGCTGCGCCGTGCTAACCTACTTGTAATCTTTTTTTTCTCTAACTTTATGTGTGCAAATCGCGGCTAGCCAAAAAGGGTGCAGGAAGCATCCACACTGTCCAGACACATGGGCTTGTGCTTTTGGCTGCTGAAATGACATGTCCTTTATATATAAAGAGTGAACATGTTATGTGAGTGCCATTTTCTGCTTATAAGTGATCATAGACGCTGCTGCTGCTGAATGCTGCTTCTGCCTACTGAGAAATTTTAGCTAGATAGGCGGTTGCTTCTAAGTCAGATAGTTTAGATAACTAGTGTTCTGTGACTGTGAAATCGACCTTCCAGCAAATTTTTTTTCTTGTGCCATTACTGAGATCCACACAAAGACAGCAGGGCCCATGTCATAGAACTCTGTTGTGCACTGCTTCTATTGTGCTCCATGCACGAGTATCCCTTAAAAAATCTATTATTTCACTTGCTAATGTGATACAACAAGCAAGCCCTACTAGCCCACCTTTTCATTTTGTGGGGTTGAAATTCAGCTGTATTCACAGTAAAAAAAATCTATATTTTCTGTTGCTAACCAGAGTAAACAAAATATTTTTTTCTGTGACTAACCTGATACATTGCATCATATGTCACCTAGTTATTCTGTGGCATTGAAATTTAGTTGTTTTCAGCATAAAAAATCAATTTTTTCTGCTGCTAACCAGAGTAAAAAAAAGATTTTATTCTGTTACAAACATGATACCGTCTGCCATAAGCCACCTAGTCCTGTTGTGGTGGTCAAATTAAGCTATATGCAGATATAAAAAATCTTTTTTTTTCCGTGAATAATGTGACCCTGCACGCCATAAGCCACCGTGTCATTTTGTGGCATTGAAATTCAGCTGTTTTTAGAGTGAAAAAAAATTTATTCTGTGACAAACTTGGTACATTACATCATATGTCACCTTGTCATTTTGTGGCGTTGAAATTCTCCTATTTTCAGAGTAAAAAAAAATTTTTTTTGATATTTTTCTTTTAAATATCTTGGAGCATATCTACTATGTTATACAGGCCTCATCCACACTAAAAAAATACTTTCTTCTGTTACTACCATCATAAAGTAGGGGACATCTCAGGATCCCAAGGCAGGGTGGATTACTGCGATTGAGGGGGGTTGGTGATACCAGACAAACTATTAGTGAAGGTGCAAGAGGTGAGGAACAAATGGAAGAGTAAGCGGTGATGGGCGAGCAACAGTCAAAGGATGAAAAGTATAATCATCCCCTCTCTGTTAGTGTTTGGCAGCAGGGGACGGAGGAAACAAGCATCAGAGTTACCCAGCCATCAACACAGCATAGGCTTGGACCTCATGGAAGAGCCTGACATATGAGTCCCTTCTTGCTGCACTTTCTGCAACATGATCCCCGTATAGTTATGATTCGAAATAGTGTTGACTACTGGGTTGCCACTCTGTTAGATCCACATTATAAGAAATTTGCCAGATGCTTTCCGCCCTGGAAAGGGACCCATGAATGCTGGAGTATCTAAACACGCTTTTACACAACCTTAAGATAGGTTTTCCCCAAAACAGCAGTGAGGCACACAGTGAGCATCGCAGCTCTATATTTCCAACCTCTGGCACATCAATTCGTCAACTTCAAAACATTAGCAGCAGCAGTAGTGAAAGTGGCAGAAGCTATTTCTGTGAGTCCTTTCACACATTTTTTAGATCAGCTCATGCACCAACAGAGCAGAGTACAAGTCTGACACGTGGTGAGCGACTGGAGAGGATGGTGCAGTAGTATCTAGTTCTCAATATCAATACCATCAGGGAGGGTTTGGACCCTTTGACATTTTGGTCTTCAAAAATAGATGAGTGACCTGAGCTCGCCTGTCATGCCTTGGAGGTTTTATTATGCCCGACAGCCAGAGTTCTCTCAGAACGTGTCTTCAACGCTGCTGATGGTGTCCTCATGGATAAGCGCTGAAGACTGTCCCCTGAAAGTGTAGACCGCCTGACTTTCATCAAGATGAAAAAGTCATGGATCTCCAAGGGCTTTTTTCACCCCAATTGCAGATTGTACAGATTAGGCGATGTTATAGTTTTTAGTGTGCTGCATTGATCTCGCGCAATTGCAGTCTGTGATATCTTTAGCGTGGCCTCTGTGCTTTCTCTTGCTGCTGCTTCTGCAGGTGTTTAGACAAATTTTTGAAAATGGGAACACTCCTGATTGGGTCTCTATCTGCTGGGTTGGCTGTAGTGGAAGAAGTGTCGGCCCTCATTATACTACTTTACTCTAGTGAAATTGATGCCACTTTGTTGGTGTTAGGCCCTAAATTTTTTAAATGTGAACACTCCTGATTCATAGTGATGAGCGAGTGTGTTCTGTTAACGCTTTCGGAGAGCAAGCTCAGGTGCTCGCCGAGTATTTGCAGTGTACTCGAATGTTATGATTTAGTCACTCCGTGTGCATGATTTGCGACTGTTTGACAGCTTTAATACATGTAAGGAATGCCTAACAAACAGAGAAAAACTCGGGCTGCATTCAGATGACATCTGATGAGAAAAAATACTGTCGTTTGACCCTAGCCAAACTGTTATCAATAACAATGGAGCTTATCATGAAGTATCTATGGATATAATTCTAACTATATAGATGGTATGTACAAATGTAAAAAAATAGAGAACACCACAAATCCGAGATCATTGTCCATATGTCCATTATATTTCAGATTTTTTTCTAAAATTGGATGGTTACTTTGCATATTTCTGCTCCACCTCTAAGTGGATCAAAGGGAATTCCATACTTTTTACTATATACATGGTTTTCACATTAATATCAAACTTTTTTGGTAGCATTTTTGAACCACTGCATATACCCGTAGTCTACTAAAAAAATGAGGCAGCACATCCAATATAGTGAAGAATAGTGTTAGGATTTTTTATTCAGCTATGCCAGCTATGTTTCTGCTCTATCAAGGATGCCTTTCTCAAGCAATGTTACATGTTAACCCCTTAAGCCCCGCGGGTGGTTTGCACATTAATGACCGGGCCAATTTTTACAATTCTGACCACTGTCACTTTATGAGGTAATTACTCTGGAACGCTTCAACGGATCCCCCTGATTCTGAGATTGTTTTTTCGTGACATACTGTACTTCATGATTGTGGAAAAATTTCTTCGATATCACTTGCGTTTATTTGTGAAAAAAATGGAAATTTGGCGAAAATTTTGAAAATTTAGCAATTTTCAAAATTTGAATTTTTAAGCCCTGAAATCAGAGCGATATGTCACACAAAAGAGTTAATAAATAACATTTCCCACATGTATACTTTACATCAGCACAATTTTGGAACCAAAATTTTTTTTTGTTAGGGAGCTATAAGGGTTAAAAGTTGACCAGCGATTTCTCATTTTTCCAACAAAATTTACAAAACCATTTTTTTAGGGACCACATCACATTTGAAGTCACTTTGAGAGGTCTTTATGACAGAAAATACCCAAAAGTGACACCATTCTAAAAACTGCACCCCTCAAGGTGCTCAAAACCACATTCAAGAACTTTATTAACCCTTCAGGTGCTTCACAGGAATTTTTTGAATGTGGAAGAAAAAAATGAACATTTAACTTTTTTCACAAAAATGTTAATTTAGACCCAATTTTTTTTATTTTCACAGGGGTAACAAGAAAAAATGGACCCCAAAATTTGTTGTGCAATTTCCCCTGGGCACGCAGATACCCAATATTTGGGGAAAAAACACTGTTTGGGCGCACGGCAGGGCGCGGAAGGGAAGGAGCGCCATTTGACTTTTTGATTGTAAAATTTGCTTGAATAATTAGCGGACGCCATGTTGTGTTTGGAGAGCCCATGTGTGCCCAAACTTTGGAGCTCCCCCACAAGTGACCCCATTTTGGAAACTAGACCCCCCAAGGCACCTTTCTAGATGCATAGTAAGCACTTGGAACTCCCAGGTGCTTCACAAATTGATTCGTAACAATGAAAAAGTGAAAAAAAAGACACTTTTTTATTTTTATGAATCAATTTGTGAAGCACCTGAGGGTTCCAAGTGCTCACAATGCATCTAGATAGGTGCCTTGGGGGGTCTAGTTTCCAAAATGGGGTCACTTGTGGGGGAGCTCCAATGTTTGGGCACACAGGGACTCTCCAAATGCAACATGATATCCGCTAACAATTTGAGCCGACAATTTGTTAGCGGATATCATGTTGCATTTGGAGAGTCCCTGTGTGCCCAAACATTGGAGCTCCCCCACAAGTGACCCCATTTTGGAAACTAGACCCCCCAAGGCACCTATCTAGATTCATAGTGAGCACTTGGAACCCCAGGTGCTTCACAAATTGATTCATAAAAATGAAAAAGTGTTTTTTTTTTCACTTTTTCATTTTTACGAATCAATTTGTGAAGCACCTGGGGGTTCCAAGTGCTCACTATGCATCTAGAAAGGTGCCTTGGGGGGTCTAGTTTCCAAAATGGGGTCACTTGTGGGGGAGCTCCAAAGTTTGGGCACAGAGGGGCTCTCCAAACGCAATGTGGTGTCCGCTAACAATTTGAGCCGATTTTCCATTCAATTTGTTAGCGGATACCATGTTGCATTTAGAGAGTCCCTGTGTGCCCAAACATTGGAGCTCCCCCACAAGTGACCCCATTTTGGAAACTAGACCCCCCAAGGCACCTATCTAGATTCATAGTGAGCACTTGGAACCCCAGGTGCTTCACAAATTGATTCATAAAAATGAAAAAGTGTTTTTTTTTTCACTTTTTCATTTTTACGAATCAATTTGTGAAGCACCTGGGGGTTCCAAGTGCTCACTATGCATCTAGATAGGTGCCTTGGGGGGTCTAGTTTCCAAAATGGGGTCACTTGTGGGGGAGCTCCAATGTTTGGGCACACAGGGGCTCTCCAAACGCAACATGGCGTCCACTAACAATTTGATCCGATTTTCCATTCAATTTGTTAGCGGAGACCATGTCGCGTTTGGAGAGCCCGTGATGTGCCTAAACAGTGGAGCTCCCCCACAAGCTTCCCCATTTTGGAAACTATACCCCTCAAGGATTTTATTAAGGTGTATAGTGAACATTTTGAACCCAGAGGTACGGCACATTATTTGTTTACATTAGGTCATCATATTGAATAAGTTGTCATTATTCTTGAGCGCAAGTGCTCGCTACTTGAGTTTGCATCGGGTACTCAGGTATGCACCATGTACAGCGTGTGCTCGAGTGACATGCTCGAGTCCCTGCTCTGCATGTTTCACGGTTATTAGACACCCAAAAAAAAACATGCGGGGATCGCTCGTGCATGGCAGGCAATCCCCGTAAAGTTTTTTGGCCGCGAAGCATATGGGGCAGAGACTCGAGCATGTCACTCAAATACCCACGATACTCAATGCATACCAGAGCACCCGATGCAAACTCAAGTAGCGAGCACTTGCTCTCAACACTAGTCGCCATATCGTCATCTTTTTCTCTTACTTTTGAAAAAAATCCCAACCCCAGCCCTAACCCTAGCACAACCCTAGCCCCAGCACAACCTTAGCCCCAGCACAACCCTAGCCCCAAACCCAGCCCTAACCCTAGCCCAATCCTAACCCAAGAGTTTATTTTTGACGCCGTTCCTTGTGCGGTATAAGTGATTAGACGACTTTATTCTTCGGGTCGGTGTGATTACAGCAATGCCAGAATCATATGGGGTTTTTATGACTGACAGCTGTCACACACTAAAAGACGCATTTTTTGTAAAATCTAGTTTTTGCATCGCCATATTTTGAGAGCTATAATTTTTCCAGATTTTGGCAGA
Source organism: Phyllobates terribilis (assembly GCF_046119375.1). Lineage (NCBI taxonomy): Eukaryota > Metazoa > Chordata > Amphibia > Anura > Dendrobatidae > Phyllobates > Phyllobates terribilis. The sequence goes on from NW_027362764.1 coordinate 575,049,929, forward strand.
CAGTCATGTGACGGCTCGTTTTTTGCGGGATGACTTGACGTTGTTATTGGTGCCATTTTCAGGCACGTGACATTTTTTGATCGCTTTCTATTCCGATTTTTGGGAGGCAGAATAAACAAAAACCAACAATTCAGGAATTGTTTTTTTTTTTTTTTTATTCCGTTCCGCGTGTGGTAAAATTGATGAGGTAGCTTTATTCTTCGGGTCAGTACGTTTACAGCGGTACCACATTTGTATCATTTTTCTATGTTTTGGCGCTTATACACAATAAAAGCTATTTTATAGAAAAAAATATTTTTTAGTATCGCTTTATTCTGAGAGCTATAACTTTTTTATTTTTCGGCTGATGGAGCTGTATGGTGGCTTGTTTTTTGCGGGACGAGATGACGTTTTCAGCAGTATCATTTTTATTTATATGCGTCTTTTTGATCGCGTGTTATTCCACTTTTTGTTTGGCGGTATGGTGATAAAGCATTGTTTTTTGCTTCGTTTTTTTTTTTTTACCGCGTTCACTGAAGGGGTTAACTAGTGGGACAGTTTTATAGGTCAGGTTGTTCCGGACGCGGCGATACCAAATATGTGTACTTTTATTGTTTTTTTTTTATTTTTTTTATAATAATATTTATTGATGGGTACATTATATTTTTATTTTTGGTGTATTATTTTTTTTATTTTTTTATAATATTTTTGCACATTTTTTTTTTTTTTTCCACTTTCACACAGTTTATACACTTTATTACTTTGTCCCACTCTGGGACTTTCACTTTTTTTTTTCTGATCGCCTGCATGGCACAGGAATGGAGCACCATCCCTATGCCATGAAGGCTGTCAGAAGTGCACAGTGTGAAGATTGCTTGGAGATGCACTGCGCATGTCCAAGCAATCTTCCTGCAATCTGGTGACCCGGATGTTGTCATGACGACATCGGGTCGTCATGGCAACACCCGGGAAGCCTTTGCAGACTGCGCTGGAAGCCGGAAGAGGAGGTGAGTATCGCCGATCACCTCCCCTTGCCCCGCAATGCCGCCATCGACTTTGATCGACTTCGATCGCAGCATCTCGGGGGTTAATGTGCTGGGAGCGGTGCAGGACCGCTCCCTGCACATAGTACCGGGTGTCAGCTGTGACAATCAGCTGACACCCGGCGGCGATCGCGCCCGCACAGCCTGTGTGCGCGCGCGATCGCGATGACGTACTAATACGGGTCTGGCTCTTAAGTCCCAGGGCACAGACGCATATTAGTACGTCAGATGTTATTAAGGGGTTAAAATAGTTTATATACTTATTCATCACATAGTATAATTAACACTATTATCCCATTAAAGTGTAATTACAGTGTACATATAAATAAAAAATAATTACACTCATGTATCACAATACATCCATATAGAAAAATGCATAATTATACAGTCATGGACAAAACTGTTGGCACCCTTGACATTTTTCCAGAAAATGAAGTATTTCTCTGAGAAAATTATTGCAATTACACATATTTTATTATGCACATGTTTATTTCCTTTGTGTGTATTGGAACAACACAAAAAAAAAGCAAAGGAAAAAAGGGAAAATTGGACCTAATTTCACACAAATCACCCAAAATGGGCAGGACAAAATTGTTGGCACCTTTCCAAAATTTGGGTAAACAACTGTGTTTCAAGCATGTGATGCTCGATCAAACTCAATTTCGGAAAGTAACGTCTGTGGGCAATATGAAAATCACATTTGAAACAAGATAAAAAGGCCATGACTGTATATGATAGTAACGCACTGGCATCACAGGTAGTTTTGGCCTTTATGCCAGACCATTTTTTCTACTTATATATTGTTTTATTCCTAGAGCCATAAAAGTTTTTATCACATAGTTTTAAAAAAGCTTATTTTTATAGCAGGTTAATAGCTTTAAGAAGGTGCTCAACCGCAGTACTGAAAGTGTGGCACCGGTAGAAAATGTACTTATTTCCTCCTCCAGGTAACAGCTTTCAGTCATGCAGGCTTGCCTGGAGCTATTACATTCACGGCTCACATTACTGGGAACAGCAGCTATAAACACAAGTCACATCCCCTCATATCTCTATCGCAAGGCAACCATTGGGGTCATTATAAGTTACAGTTAGGTTTATTTTGTCTATCTTAGCAACTTAAAGGCATTGTCCACTACTTATAAAGGTTTACACAATAAAAATATTCATAAAGCACATATTATACAACCAGGTTGGAAACATAACCAATTTGGGTGTTCTCCCTTAATTTGATAAGAAGAATAAAGGGGTACTCCTTTATACTATCAGAAACTTGTGAACTCACCAAAAATGGATTAGCCACAAACCACCAAAATAAGTTAAAACATGTATACTTATTGAAATGAATTAAATATCTAACATATAAAATATTGTGGTCTAATAAGGAAGGACATGAGAGTGGAGAAACATTGCTATCCCGTGTAAAGCATAGGGAAAGTATTGCTGCATCAGAAATGTCTTACAAAGACAAGTGTCATGAGCCTATAGAGATCACATAATGTAAATAGATAATCTCAAAAACCCATACAGTGCTGGCCAAAAGTATTGGCACCCCTGCAATTGTCAGATAAAACTCAGTTTTTTCCTGAAAATGATTGCAATCACAAATTCTTTGGTATTATTCTCTTCATTTAATTTGTCTTCAATGAAAAAAACACAAAAAGAATTGTCCTAAAGCCAAATTGGATATAATTCCACACCAAACCTAAAATAGGGGGTGGACAAAAGTATTGGCACCCTTTGAAAAATCATGTGATGCTTCTCTAATTCGTGTAATTAACAGCACCTGTAACTTACCTGTGGCACCTAACAGGTGTTGGCAATAACTAAATCACACTTGCAGCCAGTTAACATGGATTAAAGTTGACTCAATCTATGTCCTGTGTCCTTGTGGTTACCACATTGAGCATGGAGAAAAGAAAGAAAACCAAAGAACTGTCTGAGGACTTGAGAAACCAAATTGTGAAGAAGCATGAGCAATCTCAAGGCTACAAGTCCATCTCCAAAGACCTGAATGTTCCTGTGTCTTCCGTGCGCAGTGTCATCAAGAAGTTTAAAGCCCATGGCACTGTGGACGGGAAAGAAAAATTGACGAGAGATTTCAACGCAAGATTGTGCGGATGGTGGATAAAGAACCTCGACTAACATCCAAACAAGTTCAAGCTGCCCTGCAGTCCGAGGGTACAAGAGTGTCAACCCGTACTATCCGTCGACGTCTGAATGAAAAGGGACTGTATGGTAGGATACCCAGGAAGACCCCACTTCTTACCCCGAGACATAAAAAAGCCAGGCTGGAGTTTGCCAAAACTTACCTGAGAAAGCCTAAAACGTTTTGGAAGAATGCTCTCTGGTCAGATGAGACAAAAGTAGAGCTTTTTGGGAAAAAGCATCAACATAGAGTGTACAGGAAAAAAAAGAGGCATTCAAAGAAAAGAACACGGTCCCTACAGTTAAACATGGCGGAGGTTCCCTGATGTTTTGGGGTTGCTTTGCTGCCTCTGGCACTGGACTGCTTGACCTTGTGCATGGCATTATGAAGTCTGAAGACTACCAACAAATTTTGCAGCATAATGTAGGGCCCAGTGTGAGAAAGCTGGGTCTCCCTCTGAGGTCATGGGTCTTCCAGCAGGACAATGACCCAAAACACACTTCCAAATGCACTATAAAATGGTTTGAGAGAAAGCACTGGAGACTTCTAAGGTGGCCAGCAATGAGTCCAAACCTAAATCCCATAGAACACCTGTGGAGAGATCTCAAAATGGCAGTTTGGAGAAGACACCCTTCAAATATCAGGGACCTGGAGCAGTTTGCCAAAGAAGAATGGTCTACAATTCCAGCAGAGGATTGTAAGAAACTCATTGATGGTTACCGGAAGCGGTTGTTCGCAGTTATTTTGGCTAAAGGTTGTGCAACCAAGTATTAGGCTGAGGGTGCCAATACTTTTGTCCGGCCCTTTTTTGGAGTTTTGTGTGAAATGATCAATGATTTGATTTTTCCTTCATTCTCTTTTGTGTTTTTTCCTTGCAAGCAAATTAAATGAAGAGAATAATACCAAAGAATTTGTGATTGCAATCATTTTCAGGAAGAAACTGAGCATTATCTAACAGAATTGCAGGGGTGCCTATACTTTTAGCCAGCACTGTAATTGCTTCAAAAGAGGTTATGAGAATGTAAAAAGCAAGTGCTATAAACATTTGGAACTCATATAGTGCATGAAGTGAATATTATTTAAAGACCCATATAAATATATGTTACATAGATAGATGCATGAATTAGTATCATTAATGAGGCTTACTCTTCGTGTCAAAGGATAAGGGTGTTCTATAGGCTGCCTCAACGCACGTTTCGCATACCTGCTTTTTCAAGGGGAGGTGCCCCATACAACCTTATAAAGGTTTGAGCACGTTAAGTATTTACTGCAAATTTTTTTGCATCAAAACTGAGAGAGTTGGCAGAAAAAAACTGTGTAAAATATGCATTTTTGATTTAATTTTGCATGCGTTTTCAATGCATTTTTACTTGTTTTTTTTCTCCATTCATTTGAATAAATGAAAAAAGATGAAAGAATTGAAATGCTGCAGATTTGAAAAAAAAAACAGTTTGATGGTTCAAATCTGCAAGTAATTGGCAGAATGTGCATAAGATTTTCAGAAATCTCATTTAATGTACTGTATACTGCAGCATTTTTACCCTTGAAAAATTAGCAGAAAAACAGCGTTTCTCCTGCGATTGAAAAAACTAACTAAAGAAAATGCCATTATAAATAAAATTATGAACACATTTCTAAAAACCATTAATTTTCAAATCATAATCATTTTGTCTAGGGATTTAAAAAAGTAAGAAGAGGCTGCTCAAATTGATGTCCACTCCTTCTTTCTGATTTAATATTGGAGAGACCAGGGGTCCTGAGCTAAGAAGAGACTGTTCACACTGCTGTTCACCTTGTCTATCTGCTATAATATTGGATATATCAGTGGTGATGGGGTAAGAAAAGGCCATTCACATTGCTGTCTACCCTGTATTTTAACTAATACTGCAGATACCAGGGGATCTCAGGTAAGGGACTGCATACGCTACTGTTAAGGCCACGGCCCCATTATCAGTATTTGGTCAGTATTTTTTTCTCTTGAGTGGGAGCCAAAACCAGGTGAGGGAGAATCAGACAAAATGTATAATCAAAACAAATGCATTTATGCATTTATCACCCACTACTGGGTGATACTGCCCGAATACTGACCAAATACTGAGAGTGGAGCCGTGTCCTTAGCCTGTATATCTGATCTAATACAGGAGATACTAGTGGTGCTAAGGTAAAATGAGGCTGCTCACGCTGCTGTCCAGCCCCTTCTACCTTAAAAATTTGAATTCATCACCTTTGCTTGAATTAGACTGGGAAATTCAATTCCCAATGAATTTATTTGATGTGAATCGAATGTGCATTATTATGCTATGAGGTTTCTGCACACCACAGAGTATAATAAATATAGACAAAATTAAATATCGCCACATCATGATATTCTGGGGCCTGGTCCACCCTCAAAGCATGACGATGACTTTAACAACTAAATATGCCTTTGATGGCCTTTTGTTATCAGACATAGTAAGATAACCACACTAGAGCAAGTTTATGCTCTGGGACAGGTGATGGCTGTCCCGCAGCACAATTTTTTTTATTTTCGTACCTCCTTCCCAGTCCTCTATAATCTAGACAGGCCATCATTTTAGAGTTGCTTAAATTACAGGATAAAAAACTCAGTTTCAGATTAATCCGATTTTTTTTTTGTAAAATTCAAAGCAAATTCTATACGGCTTCTACAGAATTGTTAGATTCCGATTATGCACCAGAATGTCATACACCATTTTGGGATTATCTAATCTACAAAAAAAAGGATTATATATTGCAACATCCCTTAGTATTTTTTACATTTGTCACGATTCCACCAGTTAAGGTGTCCTTAGGATGCTGTGAGTAACAGCTCAGCCTCCCTACATGATCAGAGGCGTGCTGGGCTGTCAGTATTGTGAGGGACAGGCCAGCCACCCAATCAGAGGCATGGGCGTGCTGGGCTGTCAGTATTGTGAGTGAGGGTGATTACCTACCTGGCTATTTAGCTGGGTGGCAACGATCAGACCATTGCCCGTTGCAGCCTTGCTCAGTGGTGTGTTGCTCTGTGCTCTATGTTCTAATATTCTGATCTGTGTTGCCAGACCTCGGATTTGCCTTTTTGACTACTTGCTTGTATTATCCCTTTTGCATTTGATATACTCTGATTTTGCTGCATGACCCTAGACTTTGCCTTTGACTATTTATCTTATCGCTTTTGTCTTTGATATACTCATTTTCACTCCTTGACTTCCTCACCTCACGACCTGTCCGTGAAAAGTTACTCAGCATCACAAGATTTGTATTCATTGGGTTATTTAATATGCAAATTGCCTCTTCAGAGAAAAAGAGGACTTGAACTCTATAGCGCCACCTATTGGAAGCAGCAACCCTATAAGTCACAATCAACCCTTTAATGACTCGTCTAATATGACTTAGGACAAAAGCCAAATCAGAATCTCAATTTGCAGACAAAAGGGCTGTTGGCCCTCGTCAGTGCAAAGTATGAGAACTGATTTGTCTAGATGAGAGGCTCTGGATTGAGGTCTAAGGGGTAACGTTTCTCCTTGTGGAGAGTGACATACCGGCTCTTGCATGTCATGTTAAGGAGGCTTATTCACCATGAAATGCTCCTCTGTGAAATTTAACCCCTTAATGGCCCAGGGCGCATTAGTATGCTCCAGGCCAGGCCATCACCCCCGGTTCAGTGAGGGCTCCGGCGCTGAGCCCGCACTGAACCAGGCATATGTCAGCTGATTATCACAGCTGACATGTGCCCGCAACAGCCGCAGGTGGAATCGCTATCCACCCGTGGCTGTTAACATGTTAAATGCCGCAGCCGCAGGAAGCGCATCACTTACCCTGCCCATCGGTGACCCCGTCACGTGGTCGCGGGTCACCGATGGGTGGACATGACAACCCTGGGTCTGCAGCAGACCCCAGTGGTTGTCATGAAAAGATTGCTATGAGCGCCATCTAGTGGTCTGCGCTCATAGCACAGAAGCATTTCTGCTACATAGAGGTGATCTGTTCATCACCTCTATGTAGCAGAGGCGATCGGACTTCTGCTGCTTCTAGTCTCCTATGGATACTATAGAAGCATGCAAAAAGTTAAATAAAAATGTTTTTAAAAATATTAAAAAAATGAAAAATATATAAAAGTTTAAATCACCCCCCTTTTGCCCCATTCAAAGTAAAATAATAAAAAAATAAACCTCACATACACATATTTGATACCGCCGCGTTCAGAATCGCCCAATCTATTAATATAAAAAAATAATTAATCCGATCGGTAAACGTCGTAACGAGAAAAAAATTCCAAACGCCAGAATTACATTTTTTTGGTCACCACAACATTGCAATAAAATGCAATAATGGGCGATCAAAACATCACATCTACACTAAAATGGTATTAATTAAAATGTCAGCCCGGCACGCAAAAAATAAGCCCTCATCTGGCCCCAGATCCCGAAAAATGGGGACGCTACGTGTCTCGGAAAATGGCAACATTTTTTTTTTTTTTAGCAAACTTTGGCTTTTTTTTCACCACTTAAATAAAAAAGAACCTATATATGTTTAGTGTCTACGAACTCGTAACTAGCTGGAGAATAATAATGGCAGGTCAGCTTTTGCATCCAGTGAACGTGGAAAGAAAAAAGAAACTAAAAACAACTGTGGAATTGCATTTTTTTTGCAATTTAACCACAATTGGAATTTTTTACCAGTACATGATATAATAAAACCAGTGATGGCGTTTAAAAGTACAACTCGTCCCGCAAAAAATAAGCCCTCAGATGGCCATATTGCCCAAAAAATAAAAACGCTATGGCTCTGGGAACAAGGGGAGCAAAAAATGAAAATGCAAAAAACGGAAAATCCCAAGGCCGCGAAGGGGTTAATATGCAAATTGCCTCTTCAGAGAAAAAGAGGACTTGAACTCTATACATTGGGTTGAAATCCTATGTTTTTGCAGCTCACTGCCTGAGGTGAGAAGAAACTACCCTACAATCTTTTGTACATAAAGCTGTACATTTCTTAATAATTAATGACTACCAGCATATAGAGCATGCATACTAAATAGAAAATTACAAAAGACCCACCTGAACTATAAATTCATAAATTTTATTGAAAAATAAACAATTAAGATACATATATATTCCACAGAGAAACATAATGAAGGATTACATGATACATCAACAAAATTATGTCTAATTTCTATAGTGCTACATAGCTTAAAAAAGATGTATACCTCACCTAAGTGTCTGCACTTCAATGGCTATCTGAAATGTATCTGCATGATGCAAAAAGTGCTGTCTTATTTAAACTAATGGTACTAATTACTTTAAATGATAGACAATGGCAATGAGATAACTTACATTTTTTTTGCCGGCTAAGGTGGTGTGTGGTCCTGGTGCCCCGACGTACGTTTCACCCTTTGCTTCATCAGGGAACACATGGAAAGAAGCAAAATGGTGGGTTAATACAGAAGGATGTACAGTATGTATTAATTAACCTATGATGGTTTAGACAGTCCTACCATATACAGTTATATGAAAAAGTTTGGGCACCCCTATAAATCTTAAGCTTATTGTTTTATAAAAATTGGTGTTTTTGCAACAGCTATTTCAGTTTGATATATGTAATAACTGTTGGACACAGTAATGTTTCTGCCTTGAAATGAGGTTTATTGTACTAACAGAAAATGTGCAATCTGCATTCAAACAAAATTTGACAGGTGCATAAGTATGGGCACCTCACCAGAAAAGTGACATTAATATTTAGTAGATCCTCCTTTTGCAAAAATAACAGCCTCTAGTCACTTCCTGTAGCTTTTAATGAGTTCCTGGATCCTGGATGAAGGTATTTTTGACCATTCCTCTTTACAAAACAATTCCAGTTCAGTTAAGTTTGATGGTCGCCGAGCATGGACAGCCCTCTTCAAATGATCCCACAGATGTTCAATGATATTCAGGTCTGGGGACTGGGATGGCCATTCCAGAACATTGTAATTGTTTCTCTGCATGAATGCCTGAGTAGATTTGGAGCGGTGTTTTGGATCATTGTCTTGCTGAAAGATCCATCCCCTGCGTAACTTCAACTTTATCACTGATTCTTGAACATTATTGTCAAGAATCTGCTGATACTGAGTGGAATCCATGCGTCCCTCAACTTTAACAAGATTCCCGGTGCCGGCATTGGCCACACAACCCCAAAGCATGATGGAACCTCCACCAAATTTTACTGTGGGTAGCAAGTGTTTTTCTTGGAATGCTGTGTTTTTTTGACGCCATGCATAACGCCTTTTTGTATGACCAAACAACTCAATCTTGGTTTCATCAGTCCAGAGGACCTTCTTCCAAAAATAAATTGGCTTCTCCAAATGTGCTTTTGCATACCTCAGCCGACTCTGTTTGTGGCGCGCTTGCAGAAACGGCTTCTTTCGCATCACTCTCGCATACAGCTTCTCCTTGTGCAAAGTGCGTTGTATAGTTGACCGATGCACAGTGACACCATCTGCAGCAAGTTGATACTGCAGCTCTCTGGAGGTGGTCTGAGGATTGTCCTTGACTGATCTCACCATTCTTCTTCTCTGCCTTTCTGATGTTTTTCTTGGCCTGCCACTTCTGGCCTTAACAAGAACTGCCCCTGTGTTTTTCCATTTCCTTACTATGTTCCTCACAGTGGAAACTGACAGGTTAAATCTCTGAGACAGCTTTTTGTATCCTTCCCCTGAACAACTATGTTGAATAATCTTTGTTTTCAGATTATTTGACAGTTGTTTTGAGGAGCCCGTGATGCCACTCTTCAGAGGAGATTCAAACAGGAGAACAACTTGCAAGTGGCCACTTTAAGTAGCTTTTCTCATGATTGCATATGTGGCACCCCAGGGGTCTGGTTTCCACAGTAATGTAATGTTATGTCTGAGAGCAGGTGGGAGGTCCTTTGGTCAGGGATCCTGTGCATGCCACACCTCCTGCCCAGTCTTGGGAGGGGAAGAACTTCCCCTATATAAACCCGGGGCTGAAGCAGGGTTAGTTAGTCAAGGAGAGTAGAGACAAGAAACAGTCACAGGAAGAAACAGCAGAAGCTCAGTGGGAGCAATACTACTACAAGTCAGGGGCTGGCAGCTGCAGAGCTCGCCCTGACTGAGAAGCTTTCTTACCGGACCCGGCGTCCGAGGCTGTGGGGACTAACTCTTACCCAGCAGCAGAAGCCGACCGGCAGGGGATTTCAGGTCCTCAGGCCCAGAAACCCGAAGGCACAGTCACACGCGTGGGACCAGCGCCGCCATCGTGGAGCGGAAGCCATTAGAAGGCCCCGAGTCACCGGCCATACGGGTGAGCACCACACGGTACACTCAGGGACGTGGGCTACTTATATCCGCTTCTAGCAAGGTAGCCAGAAGAGTACAGTCAGTTTGGGAGGCCTACAACTCCGCCTGGCCAGGGGAGATCCCATCTGCTCAAGGACTGACCAGGCCCCGTTCGCTAGCAAGTACTCCGGGAGGGTCTATCGTTGTTACCAGTAAAGACCCTGAATTACACCGCACCGTCTCTGAGTGGTTCCTACTACCCTCATCTTCCACGTCGGCTGCCCTGAGGCCATACCCCTCCCGTTGGGGGTTATACTATCACGCTGCACAATTCTACACCGGCCTCAGCGGTCTGCCCTGCAGCGGCAGCTCCATAGCTGCAAATCAACGGGTGGCGTAGTCGACACTCAAATAACATCTATCAAGACTGCCACACACTGAGTTGACTCCCTGGGCACGGACCGGGTCCCCGCCACTCGGAGACTACAACCCTCATCTGATCCGGTTCCGGGTAAGCCCCCGTGCGCGAGACGCTGCGCGACACAGCAGGCCCAGGAGCGCGTCAACTTTGGCGTAGTCGGCAGGATTTCGTGCCCGCAACCACCGGGTACTGCGTGCCTGAAAAAGAGACTTTTAAAACTTACCATCCGTGAAGTTTTCCCGCCATCGGTGAAGATTCCCGCCATCCGGCGCCATTTTCAGCCTTCTTCCCGCCATCTGTGAAGATTACCGCCATCCGGCGCCATCTTCAGCCTTCTTCCCGCCATCCGTGGAGTTTTCCCGCCGTTGGACGCCATCTTGAGGACGCCGCGCGGGAAGAAGAGGGGCGTGGACTCCGAAAGCGCGCGAGAACTGAAGCCCCGCCTCACGTCCGGACGTTGCGTAAGGTCCTGGAAGGAGCCCAGCAGACGCCGACGTCACCGGAGCGCGACGGAAGGTCCTCAACCCTGACGATCTACTGCGGAGCCGCGGCCTACGGAACAGGATCATCGAAAGGTAGGCCACGGTCCACTAGGGGGGAGGAAGATGTCGGATGCGGAGGAGAGCTTCATTGCCTCAACCCCCGCCAGCGCCACCGCTGCTGCAGTTATGCCCTTCACCATGCCCTATATCCCGGGAGCAGCTTGGCTACCCCAGTACTCAGGGGAGTCACATACCCTGCATGACTTTAGAGAAAAGCTGGATAGCCTCTTCCAGGTGTACCCCCTCACAGAAGAGCAAAAAGTGAGCATCCTGGTGGCCCAACTAACCGGGGCAGCCAAAAGGGAAGTAAAATCCTGGCCACCTGGGAGGAAGACTGTCGCAGGGATACTAACCCGGCTGAAGGATACCTTTGATACCCGCACCTCAGCCGAGATTAAGCTTAGATTCTACGGGTGCAAGCAGCGAGCGCATGAGAGTATAAGGGACTATGCACTAAACCTACAAGAGGCCCTGAGGGCCTTTAAGCAGACCGACCCTGATGGAGTGGGAAACGAGGACAGGCTGTTGACCGAACAATTTATAGAGGGACTATATTGTAATGCCCACCGAACCCAGTTGCGGGCGATGGCCTTACAGGATCCCCATCTGGGCTTTGCACAGTTCAAGGACAGAGCCATCCGGGTGCTCCGAGAACCGGCACCGGGTGGCGTTGTGACCCACAGGCGCCCAGCTATCACTTACCACCAGGAGGCGGCGCCCTTGTCGGCAGGGCCTGTGGGAGCTGATGCGCAGGCTTTGGACAATGACCCGGCTCCAGACCTACACCATCAGGTCCAAGAGATAGCTAAGAGCGTTGCTGCGCTAACCCGAACTGTGCAGTCTTTACAGGTTTCCACCCCAGGGAAGATCCAGCTGGCATCCGGACCGGAGGACATCCCGTGGCGTCGACCAAGGAGGACCCCACCGGCCAGAGGAAGACCCAGTGACCGATACAGCGAAGACGGACGACCCATCTGCCGCCGCTGCAATCAACCCGGACATATGGCAAGGTACTGTTCTTTAAACGGGCACAACCTGGGGTAGAGGGCCAACCTCCAGGAAAAAGATCACCAGGCCCATCGAACTGGCGCGACAGATATGTGGGAGGACGTCCAGTCTTGCCTGTGGTACTGGATGGCATTCCCATGAGTGCCCTACTGGACACCGGGTCACAGGTCACCACCATCCCGTACGTGCTCTTTAAGCAGTACTGGAATGACTCGGATATTACCCGCTACCCTGACGACGACTTGAGTATCATCGCCAGCAATGGCCAGCCCGTGCCACAGATCGGATTTAAAGAGGTGACCATCAAAATCGGTAGAGTCGAACTGGCAGCACAGGGACTGATCATTGTAGATATTGACAAACATGAGAGTCACCCAAAAATAACTCTAGGAACTAATGTAATTGAAAATTGTCTTGCAGAGGTGATTTTCCTTTTACAGCAGGTTGCCAAGAACGCCAGCTCCGGCGAGCAGCGGGTGCTCCAGAAAGAGATCCGGGCACTGATGCGACGGCAACAGGTGGAACTCTCCGGCGGTGAGATTGGTAGCGTAAGAATGTGTGACCCTTTTCCTATTGCCATGCCCCCAAAAAGTGAAATGATGATTTGGTGCCGGGCAGCTATTGGTCTGAGAGGTAGAGATTACCAGGCAATGGTAGAACCAGTTTACTCAGACAGTAGGCCCACCATCTTGACAGCACGGGGGGTGGTTAATGTACGCCATGGGAGGGTGCCCGTTCGCATAATCAATATCGGGAAGAGGGAAGTGTACCTGCCCCGGTATGCCACGCTAGCCAAATTATATACCATTAACCAAAATGCTATACAATCTGTGGAACCCTTGCCTCCATCTCACCCGGAGGAAGGTAACGGCTCTAAGAAAACAATGGAGGACTGGTGTCAGCAACTACATTTGGGTACTGACTCCACTCCCTCACATCAGAAACAGGGAGTCTATCGGGTGGTTCAAGAGTACGAGAGAGTGTTTAGTAAACACCCGTTAGACTTCGGGCGAGTCAAGGGGGTAGAACACCACATCCCCACGGGAGACCATCCTCCTATAAAAGAGAGGTATCGACCCGTACCCCCTGCCCACTACCAACACGCCAAGGGGATGCTTAGAGACATGAAGGAGGCTGGGGTGATTAGGGATAGCTGTAGCCCCTGGGCAGCTCCACTAGTCTTAGTCAGAAAAAAAGACAACACCATGAGGATGTGTGTAGATTACCAGAAAATCAACCGTATCACACACAAGGATGCGTACCCCTTACCAAGGATAGAGGAGTCATTGGCTGCTTTAAGATCTGCTAACTTCTTCTCTACCTTGGATCTCACTAGCGGGTACTGGCAGGTTCCTGTAGCAGAGGCAGACCGGGAGAAGACCGCATTCACCACCCCGATGGGACTTAGCGAGTTCACCTGCATGCCGTTCGGACTCTGCAACGCACCAGGAACCTTCCAACGACTAATGGAGTGTTGTCTGGGCCACAGAAACTTCGAGACGGTCCTGTTGTACCTGGACGATGTCATCGTATATTCCAAGACGTATGAGGACCACCTGAAACACCTGGCGGAAGTGTTCGAAGCTCTGGCGAGTTACGGCCTAAAGGTGAAACCCTCCAAGTGTCACCTCCTGAAACCAAAGGTGCAGTACCTGGGACACGTGGTGAGCGCTGACGGAGTGGCTCCCGACCCTGATAAGATCACCGCAATTAAGGAATGGCCAAGCCCCTCCAGCGTAAAAGAAGTGCGGCAGTTCCTCGGGTTGGTAGGCTACTACCGAAGGTTTATTCCCGGTTTCACCAAAAAGGCAGCACCTATGCAGGACCTCCTGATAGGCCAGTCCCGGAAGGCCAAGAACCAGAAGCCGCCCTTCAAATGGGAGGAGCTGGAAGAAGAGTCCTTCCGCCAGCTGAAGATGGCCCTCACGGGGGACGAAATCCTGGCGTACCCGGATTATAGCCAGCCCTTTATCCTCTACACCGACGCCAGTAACATCGGGCTAGGAGCCGTACTGTCCCAGATCCAGCAGGGGAAGGAACGAGTAATCGCCTACGCCAGCCGAAAGCTGCGACCCACCGAAAGGAACCCCGAGAATTACAGCTCATTTAAGCTAGAGTTCCTGGCCGTAGTATGGGCAGTCACCGAGCGCTTTAAGCATTACCTCGCTTCTTCCCGGTTCACCGTGTACACGGATAACAACCCGTTGACACACCTGGACACGGCAAGACTCGGTGCCCTGGAGCAGAGGTGGATGGCCCGTCTGTCCAACTACGAGTTCACAATCAAATACCGGGCCGGACGCTGCAATACCAACGCGGACGCCCTGTCCAGGATGCCCAACCTGCCGGATGAAAGAGAAGATCCGGAGGGACTGGAAGAAGTTGAACTCCCTGCGTTCCACCGTCATGGGACTATCCAGTACTCCCACCGGGTAAGGAGTAAGCAGGCTGCTACGTTGAACCCCTTACCTCACTACAACTGGGCGGAAACGCAAGACAGCGACCCTGCCGTCCGACTGGTGAAGGAGATGCTGACTCGCCCGGAGGCTTGCCTTGAACCAGACGCTCCGGAGGAAGCCAAACAACTATGGGCAGAGAGGAGTCGACTGTTCCTTTACAAGGGGAAGTTGTGCCGCAGAATGGTTAACTCCCGGACGCATGAACTACTCTGGCAAGTAGTGGTGCCACGAAGAGACGCAGCCATGGTGATGGAGGTATACCACGACGGAGCTGGACACTTCGGGTGGAAGAAGCTGGAGTTCCTGCTGCGCGAGCGATTCCACTGGGTAGGCATGAGGGGAACCATTGAGAAGTGGTGCAGAGACTGTGGCCCGTGCAACCTAAGAAGGAAAGACCGTGCCAGCCAGAAGACTCCCCTGCAGTCCATCGTCACCCGGCAGCCATTGGAACTGGTAGCCTTGGATCATGTAAAACTGACCCCAAGCAGAAGTGGCTACGTCTACGCACTAACCATCGTGGATCACTACTCCCGGTTCTTGGTTGTCGTCCCCGTCAAGGACTTAACAGCTCGAACAGCAGCGAGAGCCTTCCAGCAGCATTTCTGCCGTCCACACGGGTACCCGGACCAAGTGTTGACAGACCAGGGACCTGCCTTTGAAGCGGAGGTCTTCCAAGAATTCTGCACTCTGTATGGCTGCCGGAAGATAAGGACGACACCCTATCATCCGCAAACTAATGGACTTTGTGAGAAAATGAACCAGGTGGTAATGAATCTTCTGAAAACGTTGCCCCTGGAAGAACGCAGTCTGTGGCCTGAGAAGCTGCCCGATCTGGTGGACCTATACAACCACATCCCGGTAGGTTCCACCAACTGTACCCCGGCTTACCTAATGAGGGCAAGACCTGGTAAGTTACCTGTTGACCTGGAAATGGGAGTCCTGACACCCGAGGACACTTCACCAGAAGCAGACTGGGACACAGAGAGGCAGCAGCAGTACCGGAGAGTACAGGAGAGCGTGGAGCGAAGTCTCTGTCAGGCTAGGGAAAGACAAGAGAAAACTTACAACCAGTATGCTCCCGCTGTTCCCCTGGTACCCGGAGAGCAGGTCTTGAAGAGGAAGAGACGGTTCCACAAGTTGGACGACCAGTGGGAGAAGGACCCGTACACCGTACTGCCCTCAAGCCACGAGAACCCGAAGGTTTGTACCATCAGTAAAGACGGAGGGGAAACTACAGCCATTGTATCCCGGGACCACCTGAAGAAGTGTCCCGAACAACTGAGGAACCCTGAAGAGGAACAAGAAGACCATCGACCCGTAGAGGAAAGGGAAGATATGGTTAGTACTGTGCTCGGGGACTTCCCTCGGTCTTGGACTCAAGTCAATGGTGCAGTTGTGGTACCCGTACTCACCTTCTTCCAACCAGCATCCCAAGCACCTACAGAGCAACAGGTAGAGCTGGAAGAACAGCCGGTCCAGGAGGCAGAAGACCCCACACCCGCAGACCAGGAGGGTCAACCCTCTGCTTGCAGTGAGCCTGCCATATCCCTAGTGAGCCAAAGAGCCGGTAGACAGCTGCCCAGTTTACCCTTGACAGCTCCTACACCCTGTAGTTCAGGGCTAGGCAGTCAGCTCCGTAGGTCCACTAGGGCCACTAGAGGCCAGTTACCCACACGTTGGAGGATTTGAAGTGTATAAATTGTTTTACTTATGTTTACCTGTGTATTGTTGCTTGTGTATAATTTTGTGTTTCTAGTTATTTGTAGGAGTCCTTGGTGGATTTACCGGGAATCCTTGTACATAGTTGGAGCGTAACCCAGGATGGACTAGAGACTGTTAAGGACTCGGGGTAGGACAGACCCCTACCTGGTTACATCTCCCTGTTTTGGTGAAATGGACACCTTGCTTCCCCTCAAAGACTGCACCCGGTTACGGACATGCCGTAACCATCTTTATATGTTTTTCTTATTGTATTATTATTGTTTTTACCTTGTTATGTTTTTCTAAAATGTGTTTAGTCCCGGAGTACTAAATTTTACTAGGGGGGAATGTGGCACCCCAGGGGTCTGGTTTCCACAGTAATGTAATGTTATGTCTGAGAGCAGGTGGGAGGTCCTTTGGTCAGGGATCCTGTGCATGCCACACCTCCTGCCCAGTCTTGGGAGGGGAAGCACTTCCCCTATATAAACCCGGGGCTGAAGCAGGGTTAGTCAGTCAAGGAGAGTAGAGACAAGAAACAGTCACAGGAAGAAACAGCAGAAGCTCAGTGGGAGCAATACTACTACAAGTCAGGGGCTGGCAGCTGCAGAGCTCGCCCTGACTGAGAAGCTTTCTTACCGGACCCGGCGTCCGAGGCTGTGGGGACTAACTCTTACCCAGCAGCAGAAGCCGACCGGCAGGGGATTTCAGGTCCTCAGGCCCAGAAACCCGAAGGCACGGTCAAAAGCGTGGGACCAGCGCCGCCATCGTGGAACGGAAGCCATTAGAAGGCCCCGAGTCACCGGCCATACGGGTGAGCACCACACGGTACACTCAGGGACGTGGGCTACTTATATCCGCTTCTAGCAAGGTAACCAGAAGAGTACAGTCAGTTTGGGAGGCCTACAACTCCGCCTGGCCAGGGGAGATCCCATCTGCTCAAGGACTGACCAGGCCCCGTTCGCTAGCAAGTACTCCGGGAGGGTCTATCGTTGTTACCAGTAAAGACCCTGAATTACACCGCACCGTCTCTGAGTGGTTCCTACTACCCTCATCTTCCACGTCGGCTGCCCTGAGGCCATACCCCTCCCGTTGGGGGTTATACTATCACGCTGCACAATTCTACACCGGCCTCAGCGGTCTGCCCTGCAGCGGCAGCTCCATAGCTGCAAATCAACGGGTGGCGTAGTCGACACTCAAATAACATCTATCAAGACTGCCACACACTGAGTTGACTCCCTGGGCACGGACCGGGTCCCCGCCACTCGGAGACTACAACCCTCATCTGATCCGGTTCCGGGTAAGCCCCCGTGCGCGAGACGCTGCGCGACACAGCAGGCCCAGGGGCGCGTCACATACACCTGGCTCTGAAGTTCAAAGCTCAATGAGGTTACAAAACCAAAAAAAGTGCTTTAGTAAGTCAGTAAAAAGTAGGTAGGAGTATTTAAAACAAGAAAATGATAAAGGTGCCCATACTTATGCACCTGTCAAATTTTGTTTGAATGCAGATTGCACATTTTCTGTTAGTACAATAAACCTCATTTCAAGGCCGAAACATTACTGTGTCCAACAGTTATTACATATATCAAACTGAAATAGCTGTTGCAAAAACACCAATTTTTATAAAACATTAAGCTTAAGATTAATAGGGGTGCCCAAACTTTTTCATATAACTGTATATGGGGTGAGCCAATCCCAAGTGACCCATTGATGAGATCATTTAGCCTTATCCAATCCTGTTATGTGTGTCCTAGGAATCCCACTCATCAACCTATTGGTGCCAGAAATGTTTATTGTGGATGCACTGCCCATTTTTAAAATGTTCTCTCATTATTGATATAACAGTGTTTTTTTGGCGTCCAGTCAATTAGATCAAGGGGCACTTGTGCTAGTAAAACACTTCTCCTTTAAACCCAATGGAGGACAGGAGTAGCATCATAATATTCTGATAGTTCAGGGAACAGTATTTGGAATAATTTTGCAGACCAACTGATCGTGTTATTTCCTTTCTATCACTTCATATGTTGGCATTGAGCCGCCAAAAAATATAACCATGCATTGGGCAGTGCCAGGCCACCGTCATCTTTTGGTCTCTGCAAAGTTTCTAGTCATATTCTGGATTGCCCTTTATTCCAGATCAAATCTCTGAAAAGCGTGTTTATTTTATGGAATCAATATAGTGGGAGCCAAAGGGGAGGGTTATGTAGAATATATAAAATCTGAGGCATTAACACCATCTTAAAAAGATTTAACCTGCACACCACAGAGAGTTGGAGTTTACACCAAGCCGTTATTTTACACTTAATTTTCTTTAGAAGAGGCAGTAGATTCTGTTTTTCATAATCTCTAAGTCGGGGTGATATTACCAATCCCAAGTACTTGAACTGGGAAACCACTTCTATCTGGGTAGGCTGAATATCTGAACGGTCTACCGGGTCATCTAAGGGGAATAGTACAGATTTATCCCAGTTAATAGTCAGACCTTACAACCGCCTAAACTGTTTAAATATATTCATTCAGGGATCTACCATAGTCTCCCAGAAATAGCAGAAGGTCGTCTGCTTACAATGCAATCTTCTCTTCTATTTTCCCAAATTGAAATCCTCTAACTTCAGAAGAATTCCTCTCTACTGCTGCTAAAGGTTCTATGGCAATGGCAAACAATAATGGGGACAGAAGGCACCCCTGCCTTGTGCCACTATATAATCTGAAGCTTTGAGACAGCTCACCGTTTGCTTTGATTTTTAGCTGTAGGGGAGGAGTATAGCAACTTTACCCATGATATAAAGTGGGTCAGAACCCCATTTTCTTCAACACCTCCAAGAAGAAGTTCCACTCCATGCGATTGAATACCTTTGCTGCATCCAACAATAGCACCACTCTATGCCCAATGTTATCTGCTGGGAGCTGCATATTCAAAAAGAGGCGGCGCAAATTAATTGTTGTTGATTTTTTGGCCATAAAGCCAGTTTGGTCTGGATGTATCACTTTAGACATAATTCCTGTGTGGCATCGGCATCTCAGCCCCCTGCCAGGCAGAGACACCATTCCCCTTACCGCCGCGCTCCTGGTCCGGCGTCTTCCGGCCTCTCTGCTGCTGCTGCTGGTGCACGCAGCTTCCCGGGCACTGTGCTTAGGGCGCGCGCTCCCTCCCTCTTAAAGGGGAGGGACTATCCCTATTTAAAGCACCTCCTCCAATATGGAGGTGCTCGTGCAAGGTTGTTTCTCTGTGATTCTTTCTGTTGCTTCTGCCCTCAGGTCCCTCTGCAAGTCAGTCCTGTCTGCCAGTCTGTTCTTCAGTCCAGTCCACCAGTCTGACTATTATCCAGCCCGACAGTCTGTCTACAGTTCAGTCCGCCAGTCTGTCTATGGGCTCTGCCCGCCTGCTTACCTGGAAGCACCTGCCTGTTACCTGCCGTGCCCGCCAGCATGCTTACCTGGAAGCACCTGCCAGTTACCCATTGTGCTCGCCAGCCTGCCTACCCAGAGCACCCGTCTGGCTATCAGCCGAATCAGCCTGCTTGTCTACCCGGACCACCGGTCAGCCTGCCTGCCGTACTCATCTGCTGTACCGGTCAGTTCCTGCCATCTGACCAGTGGGAGTCACCTGCTCTCATACAAGGTCGGTCCCAGAGTGGCACCTGGTCCCCCTGCTCGGTCCCTCCCTGGTCCATGGAGTCTATTGAGCCACCGTGCGACCTTGGTCAGGCCAAGTAGGTACTTAGTCACGCCCCTCTGGTCTCTCTTTGCACCGCAGCACAAAGGTTCCACCACCCGGATCCATAACATGCTGACAGCATGTTAGCTAATATTTTAGCCAATATATTAATATCCACCGTCAATAGAGAAATAGGTCTATATGACTCAGGGAGCAGAGGAACCTTCCCTTTTTTAGGGATAATAGTAATAATTGCCTTTCTCATGGAAGGTGGTAAAGACCTCACTGCAAGGGAGTGGTTGTATAGCTGTAGCAAATTTGGGAGTAATATCTTGTTAAACCATTTATACACTTCCGCAAGGAGGCCTTCTACGCCTGGAGCTTTACCACCTGGCATAGAAGTTAGAGCTTTTACTAGTTCCTCCAGTGACAGAGGATCACCCAGAGCCCTCCGATCTTCTTTAGACAATGTGGGCAACCTGGCTATTTCTGAGAAATTTGAAATTTATCCTTCTGGAGGTCTAACCTTTGAAGAGTACAATGTCTCATAAAAAGAAAGCAGAACCTCCAGAATCTCCCCCGTAGACTCTGCCCAACCCCCATTTTGAGAACGAAGCTTGTAAATATGGGACGAATCCCTTTGCGCTTCAGTAACAAAAGATAGTAAATGCCCTACTCTTTCACCTTTTCTCAAAAAAGGTGATTCCCTGAAAGGCTCTTTTCCTCTCAGCTTTTTGCAATACTGGCCGTGTAGCCAGGGACTGGGCTGCTTTAAGCCTTCTTTGAGCATCAGGTGTAGGATTATCTATCACATTAATTTCAGCCAGCCTGAGTTCCTGTAATATTGCCTGATCTGTTTTTTTAGTTTTCATTTTGTTCCTAGTTATTTCTCTAATAAATATCCCTCTCAGGTAGGCTTTCATAGACTCTCAGACCATTGGAGTAGATGCTGTTCTTTTATTAATTAGAAAAAGTATTCACGACCACTTTTTCTACATTTATGATCTGCATCCAGAACTGATTTAATTTCCACAGCCTAGGAGAGTTTATGCCCAATTTGAGTGAAACCAGAAGAGGACTGTGATCCGAGATAACTCTTGGTCAGTACTGAACATCTCCCACCAGGCGATACATAGCCATATTCCCCAGCGCCAAATCTATGCATGACAAGGAATCGTGTGTTGTTGAATAACATGAGTATTGATCGGTATCAGGAAATCTATTTCTCCATAAATCTACTAGCACAGCCTCTTTAATGAAGGACCCAAAAGGTATTTTATTTCCTTCTTTTCTAATGGGGTCATATTTCCCTTTATCCCAATGGGAGTCAATAATCTGGTTAATGACGCGCCCCCTGCACCGTGTGTGTAGGGGAATACCCAGAGCCGAGTCTCTGTGTAACGCTGGGGGTTGTAGCCTCCGTGGCGACGACCCGGTCCCGTGGCTCAGGGCGGTCAAACCAGTGGCGGATCTGTTTATTTGGGTTTTGTAATGCTTAAATGTCTGACTACGCCACCTGTTGATTGCGGTCACTGAGAACCGCCGCTGCGGTCAGACCGCTGAGGCTGATGTTGTGTGCGCAGTAGGGGGTAGTATAATTCCCCACTGGAGGAGTATAGCGTCAGGGCATTGAGTGCAGATGGTGGGGGTGATGGTGTGCGGGAGCAGCAGTAATGACTCAGTGATGCAGTCCAGGGTCTTTACTCACAGTTTTACACTCCAAGCCACTTCTGCAGATGATGGCTGCCCACGTTGTGCTGTGCTCACTAGGTGAGGGGCTCGGCCAACTCCCAGGTACCTTTGGGATGCTTTTCAGGACCCCCTTTGTGTGTCTTTTCTCTGGCCTGTCGTACCCCACAAGTGACCACGTTTCTGTCCAGCTGCCACGGGCCTTGGTGGGCAAACGTATGTTCCATTTCCCTGGGTCCTATGTGGTGCCTTCCTAACGGGTGTAGTGAGGGGCCATGCATGTACAATGCCACAGCCTCCAGTTACTAGCTGAAGGTAGTTGCTCTCCTCCACTAGATGAGGGATCCGGTTCCCTTTTCTTGGCCTGACCCCTCTACTCTGGTAGCGGCGGGTGTGCGGTGGCGGCTGGCCTGTCCGCACCCCTGGGGTCCCTTCAGTCTTCTCCTAGAGCTTCCTCCATTCCTCTCCTCTCCGTTCCTCTCCTTCAGGACCAGGCCTTGAGACTTGGCCTGCCTGTGGAGCAGAGCCCATGCAGAGCCTCTGCTCCCAGCCTCCTTCTCTCTCTGCTCTCTCTCTTCTTCTACTACTGACTATAAGATGGTGCCCACCATATATACTCCTCTATACAGTGCACCCGGGATCTAGTCTCCCCACCCACACACTACCGGTTGTTGTGCTCACTTCCGGGAGCACTGTCGCCCTGTCCCCCGGAAATGTGGTGTAGTGCATGTGGGTGTTAGGGTCCTGAGCCACTCTCCATCCTTACCTGGAAGTGAGATACCACACCTCTGGGTGAGATGCAATACCTCTGTAGCGACCGAACCCTCGGGGCGCTACACTAACATCTCCAATAATCAAGAGCGGAGTCCTCTGATTAGATGCAGATAAAGCTAATATTTTTTGCATAACCTTACCAAAATAAGGAGGCGGGACGTAGATGGAAACGATGGAGATCAGTATATCAGATCTCTTACCAGTTAAATATACAAATCGCCCTTCTGCATCTATATCTACTTTAATTAGATTAAACGGTAAAGAAGCGTGAATCATTATAGAGACTCCCCTGGAGTATGATGAGAAGATGGAGTGGTAACTCGCCTGCATACATCACTTCTTCATAGTATAAAGCTTCCCTTTTGTGAGGTGTGTTTCTTGCAAACATACTATGAAGGGATTTTTTGATTGAATATATTGAAGGATCGCTGCTCAATTTGTCCCATCTGAATAACCCATGACATTCCAGCTTATAATCTCAAATGTTCCAGACATTAGTGCTAGAATCATATATTGTACTTAGGATCTTGCTGTGAAAGCCATTACATTGTGCCTTTTTTACATGCCAGTACCTCAAGGACTCATGATCAATGGTGAGCGAACGTCTTAGCCGCTGCTCGGTACTCGCCCGAGCATCACAGTGCTTGACAAGCTTGGCGCTCGGTGAGTATTTTCGGGTTGCTCAGGCGGGAACTCAGGTCCCCTCCCTGCATATTTGGCACTCTTTAGAGAGCCAATGAACATGCAGGGATTGCCTGCCACGCACTGTAATGCCGTAGCCATATTGGTTGTGGGCATTACAGTGATTGGCTGGCCGCTCAGCATCATCAGGTCTATATAAGACCTGGCGCCGTTATGCTCGTCACAGTTTACCCCGGAATCAGGAAGAGTAGGGAGAGGTGCTGCTGCGTCATGGAGATATTTGCTTGTTTAGAGTTAGTATAGGTATTCCACAACTTATATCTATATCTATCTGAGCTAATAGTCCTTCTGAGGACTAATCCAGCTGCATATAATCAGTGCTAGGCGGGCAGGCAGTGTATGTGGCAGACTGCAGTGCATGATACAGCACAAGAGGCTCCATTAAATGTCCTGTCAGTATACGTATTCCACAACATATATATATATATATATATATATATATATATATATCCATCCGAACTAACAGTCCTTTTGAGGTCTAATCCAGCTGCATATAATCAGTGCTAGGCAGGCTGTGTATGTGGCAGACTGCAGTGTGTGATACAGCACAAGAGGGTCCATTGAACCTCCTGTCTGCTGCTGCTGTAATAATTAAAGATATTTGTAGACATAGTCCCAGATATCATGGGCCAAGGCAATTTTTTTTTTATCTTAATTCTGGTTATTTGCTTAAAAAGCAATCCAGAGTACACCATTTTTCTGCTCCATTTGTTTGTTCTCACTGCAGAATAACGCCAGATCTGTTCTATATTTCAGCGATAAAAATCCAGAAATTTATACTGAACAGGAAAATATTGGCCTCCTTTTCCATTCTGTTGCAGTGAGTCGGTCAAGCTATTCACACTAGGTGTCTGTGAAGAACAGTACTAGTAAATTACAGGCCTGCTATTTAAAACCGTGGTTCTCTGTCAGACATATCACCTATAAGAGTGTTCCAAAATTAGACATTTCTTCCATTGCCATTCAGTTGCAGTGTGTTAGTCAAGTTATTCACACTAGGTCTCTGTGTAGAATAATATTAGCAATTTAGAGGCCTGCTATTTAAAAACGTGGTTCTCTGTCAGACGTATCACATATAACTGTGGATCAAATACAGCCATTTGTAGAGAACGTGGAAAATATTATCCTCCATTTATAGATTGTAGCAGTGTGTCAGTGTGCTCCATTTGCTTATCTGAAAAATACAGCCAGATTTTTTTTAGTTTTATTGATATTACTGTATTGTGGAAGCAGAGGAACTTTTTTCAATGATCAGATGCACGTGATCCATATGACTGCCATAATAATGCAGAAATTTTGTGGAGTGTGCCAAATATTCCCCTCCTTTTAAAGTCAGCCACTTGTGTTTTGTTGAAGCAATTGACACTTGGTCACTGACAAATACCATACTATTAGGCAACTGCCTGAAACCGTGGCCATCAGACGATATCCCATATGACTGCCCTATTAATCCAGCAACTATTGTGAGAGTGTCAAATATTTCACTCCATTTAAAGTATTGCAGTTGAGGGTTCAAACCTATTCTCAGTTATCCGCTGACAAATAGCATATCTGTGAACAATGTTGTCAGAGTATTGCGCCACTTTTGCGGACTGACAAAAAAAAAACATACAAAAAACAAGCTAAAATGAAAAAAATGCTAAGAAACATTCTTTCCAGGGTAATGACTTGTATATAAGGCGAAAGAAATAAAAAAAAATAAAGTTATGGCCTGTGGAAGACATTTATTTGACCAGAATGAACACTCATGTGTAGCTGGTGATGATACCACCTAGCAGCACCTGTTACTATTGTAAATGCATCTGACAGTGTTATTGATAGGGAATAGAATAGATTTTAAATTTTTTTGGGCAGCACGCAGTAAAAGGCAATAATACCTGGCTGGATCGGTGTAATACGCTATCCATACTGCGATACCTCACCCGTAAAAGAATTTCAAATAAGACAGTTAATATTCTAAAACATAGAATCTATTTGAATTGTCCTTCCCATTATTAAGGAGTGTGTCTCCTATACTGTTACTGCATATGCAACAATTTCAAGGGCTGCAAAAAATTAGAATGCACTCCAATACACATTTGAAGAGAAGTAAAAAAATAAAATAAGAACACAGTAGGATCTTAATTTAGTATAAAAACCAGACTCGCCAATGTAACCTCAATGTAATCACATTGTTCAGATCCTGCACCTCCTCCTCTGGTTTGGCCACCATCTCCGAAATGACCACATCAGTCACAAGCTGGAAGCCCTCCAGCACTGTCTTGGCCAAGCGGCAACAGGCTGTGCTGAAGATAATATTCTTAATGCTTAGGCGACAAACCACCCACCGCTGCAGAGTTGTTGAAAGCTATAACACAGAAGCCTGATCTGTGGCTCTCACCGCTGAGCATACAGCCAGGCATGGTCGTGTGTGACAATGGGCGGAACCTGGTGGCGTAGAAATGACAGCCGGAGTTGATACGGTTTCCCTCTATGCCACTCCTTTCACTGAGGTAAAGAATATGGCTGTGATGAAATACAGCCCTCACCGAGAAGCAGTGTCAGTGAAAAACATTGGGCCCATCAGAGGATTTGATTCTGAGGGCCCACCTTTCTCCCCCAATCAAGATCCCCATAACATCTGCAAAGTTTGCGCTATCATGAACTCTCCTGATGGAGAAGCCAGGGCTCAACCGAGGATTCTCTGGTGGGCCCGTAAAACCCTGCCGAAAAGCAGCCTTGGCTATGTAAAGTGTGTGGGAAGGTTCCTGGACACTCTATGGCTGCTTTTTTACTGTGGACTGGCTCCAGCATTATATGAGATTGCAATCTATGATCCCTTCACTGGCTCCCCATTGGCCAGAGACTTCAGTTCAAAACTGTAAACATGACATGCAAAGCTATCCACAACCTGTCTCCTCCATACATCTGTATTTGTCTTTCATGTTTATCTAGCCACTTCATGGCCTCTTCTAGACTTGGAAAAAAATGGGTTTCTTTCAGAGCAAGCAATCTTAGACCAGCCAGATACATCATGGAATATGACAGTCCTAGGTTCCTTAGGCGTCTTTTAACCACAGAGAATTTCATCCTTTGGATGGAATAATCTGGAAAGATGGAGATCTTATGTCCATTAATCGACAGATCAGTCATTTCCCTCGCCTTCCTCAGTATAGTGTCTTGATTAGAGATGAGCGTTGTTCTACTCGAACTGTTCGCCAATCTCAAATTCGAGCTGTTTTGGGCGGTGTTCGAGCCGGTCGGCGAACACGAACAATTTGAGAAAAATTCGGCTGTTCGAGGTTATGTTCGATAACTGTTCGTGCACCAAAATCATAACTGGATTTTTTCTCAGTAATGATGAAAATTAATGTTAATACGCAGTTTGAGTGTACAGCGGGGCGGGGGGAGGGGCAGGGGATGGATCTCTGCAGGAACAATGAAGATCTCCATTTTTTTTTCTCTTTCCCGCATTTGCAGTGGGGAGGTGCAATCTGTCAGCCTATCAGCAGCGCACACAGGGAGCGAAGTGCTTTTTTTCACACAAGCAAGGGCATGTGTGATTGGCAGTGTATGTCACATGTCCTTGCCCTATAAGACCAAGCCATTTTCCCCGTCGCCACCATTTTCTCACTGCTGCAGCTGCGTGTTAGACGGCACCGCTGTTGCTGTGTGCGCTATACCTTGTTAATTTCAAGCCAATTTTCGCACAAATATACAGATAGCTTGGGAGTAGGGAATAGTTGTGATTGCAGTCCTTTTAAGGACTAGGTTACAGCATTTCCTACGACTTTTATCAGGCAGGTCTGTGCTCTTAAATAGATAGATTGTGGGAGTAAAGACTAATTGTAATTGGAGTCCTTTTCAGGACTAGGTTACATCAGTTCCTATCAGTTTTTGCCAGGCAGGTCTGTGCCAGTGCTGTGCAAGTTTTTTTCACAGCATTTGGCTGAATCTAGCAAAGCTAATCCTTTTTGGCCTATTGCAGAGTGTGTTAGTCAGTGGAGTAGCCTATCTGTGTTGCAAGATATACCACCTGTGTATAGAATACCAATTTTTTTACTGCACCTAGTGAAGTAAAATCTTTTGGGCATAGCATCATTCTATTAGTCCATCTATACTGACCTCCATCAGGTTGCAAACTGAATATAATTTTTTTCTGCATCTAGCTCTGAAAAAATATTTGGGCTTCTAGCAGTGTGTGGGACTTGGTCTATTAGTCCATCTATACTGACCTCCATCAGGTTGCAAATTAAAAATAATTTTTTTCTTCATTTAGCTCTGAAAAAATATTTGGGCTTCTAGCAGTGTGTGGGACTTGTTCTATTAGTCCTTCTATACTGACCTCCAGCAGGTTGCAAATTGAATATAATTTTTTTCTGCATCGAGCTCTGAAAAAATATTTGGGCTTCTAGCGGTGTGTGGGACTTGGTCTATTAGTCCATCTATACTGACCTCCATCAGGTTGCAAATTAAAAATAATTTTTTTCTGCATCTAGCTCTGAAAAAATATTTGGGCTTCTAGCAGTGTGTGGGACTTGGTCTATTAGTCCATCTATACTGACCTCCATCAGGTTGCAAATTAAAAATAATTTTTTTCTTCATTTATCTCTGAAAAAATATTTGGGCTTCTAGCAGCGTGTGGGACTTGTTCTATTAGTCCATCTATACTGACCTCCATCAGGTTGCAAATTAAAAATATTTTTTTTCTGCATCTAGCTCTGAAAAAATATTTGGGCTTCTAGCAGTGTGTGGGACTTGGTCTATTAGTCCATCTATACTGACCTCCATCAGGTTGCAAATTGAATAAAAAAATTTTCTGCATCTAGCTCTGAAAAAATATTTGGGCTTCTAGCGGTGTGTGGGACTTGGTCTATTAGTCCATCTATACTGACCTCCATCAGGTTGCAAATTAAAAATAATTTTTTTCTTCATTTAGCTCTGAAAAAATATTTGGGCTTCTAGCAGTGTGTGGGACTTGTTCTATTAGTCCTTCTATACTGACGTCCAGCAGGTTGCAAATTGAATATAATTTTTTTCTGCATCTAGCTCTGAAAAAATATTTGGGCTTCTAGCGGTGTGTGGGACTTGGTCTATTAGTCCATCTATACTGACCTCCATCAGGTTGCAAATTAAAAATAATTTTTTTCTGCATCTAGCTCTGAAAAAATATTTGGGTTTCTAGCAGTGTGTGGGACTTGGTCTATTAGTCCATCTATACTGACCTCCATCAGGTTGCAAATTAAAAATAATTTTTTTCTGCATCTAGCTCTGAAAAAATATTTGGGCTTCTAGCAGTGTGTGGGACTTGGTCTATTAGTCTATCTATACTGACCTCCATCAGGTTGCAAATTAAAAATAATTTTTTTCTTCATTTAGCTCTGAAAAAATATTTGGGCTTCTAGCAGTGTGTGGGACTTGTTCTATTAGTCCTTCTATACTGACCTCCATCAGGTTGCAAATTAAAAATAATTTTTTTCTGCATCTAGCTCTGAAAAAATATTTGGGCTTCTAGCGGTGTGTGGGACTTGGTCTATTAGTCCATCTATACTGACCTCCATCAGGTTGCAAATTAAAAATAATTTTTTTCTGCATCTAGCTCTGAAAAAATACTTGGGCTTCTAGCAGTGTGTGGGACTTGGTCTATTAGTCCATCTATACTGACCTCCATCAGGTTGCAAATTGAATAAAAAAAATTTCTGCATCTAGCTCTGAAAAAATATTTTGGCTTCTAGCGGTGTGTGGGACTTGGTCTATTAGTCCATCTATACTGACCTCCATCAGGTTGCAAATTAAAAATAATTTTTTTCTGCATCTAGCTCTGAAAAAATATTTGGGCTTCTAGCGGTGTGTGGAACTTGGTCTATTAGTCCATCTATACTGACCTCCATCAGGTTGCAAATTAAAAATAATTTTTTTCTGCATCTAGCTCTGAAAAAATACTTGGGCTTCTAGCAGTGTGTGGGACTTGGTCTATTAGTCCATCTATACTGACCTCCATCAGGTTGCAAATTGAATAAAAAAATTTTCTGCATCTAGCTCTGAAAAAATATTTGGGCTTCTAGCGGTGTGTGGGACTTGGTCTATTAGTCCATCTATACTGACCTCCATCAGGTTGCAAATTAAAAATAATTTTTTTCTGCATCTAACCCAGCCAATAGTTTTGGCCTAATACCACAGTTTGGCCACTCAGCTCTGCTCGGTTACCATCCATTGTTTTTTTGTGCAAACAACTTCAGAGTTGTGAATTAGTTAACCACCAAAATGAGTGGAAAAAGGCCTGCTGCTGGTGGAAAGGGGAATAGGCGTGTTGGGAAGGGGAAAAAAGGTTGTGTCCGTGGGGTAGGTGCAGAAGAAAGACCATCTTCCAGCCAAACTAAAATGTCTACTTCTTTTAGCGGACAATGTGATAAGATCCCTTTCTTACGGCCACGCCAATCGCTACAAATTCCAGATGAGGCACAAAAACAGCAGGTGCTTCAACGGATATCAAGTGCTCCTTTAAGTGGGCTCTCCTCCACATCAACTTCAACATCACAAATACTCCAGTCCTCAAAGGTGTCACCCAAATCGCACTTGCTTCCTCACAGCTCCCAAATCTCCAGCTGCCCGTCTGAGTATGAGGTAGAACAGATGGTTGAGTCTGCAGAGCTGTTTACTCATACTATAGCCTGGGAATCAGAGGTCGACTCCAGCGCTTCTGTGAATCCAGACGAGGAAATGATCTGCACTGATGCCCAGAATCTTTATGAGTCGGATCCAGGACCAGACGCAGAAGGTTCTGACCATAATGTAGACCCTCATTCCCAAACTGTAACTCCTGTTGGTGGAGACAATGAGGAAGACGATGATAAGACTCAAATACCTGATTGGAGCGACAACTTTAGTTTTTTGTCAGGGCAGGAACAGGTTGGCTCTGAGGACGACGGGTGTGATAACGCACAGGGTGATGATGATGAGGTCGGAGATCCCACTTACTGTCAACCCACAGTCAGCCAAGAGATGAGGTCAGCAGAGGAGGTGGAGGAAGATGCTAGTGACGACGAGGTCAGGTTGCGCCTTCCTGGACAGAGACGTAGTACTGGAAGCACGTCA
Source organism: Phyllobates terribilis (assembly GCF_046119375.1). Taxonomy (NCBI): domain Eukaryota; kingdom Metazoa; phylum Chordata; class Amphibia; order Anura; family Dendrobatidae; genus Phyllobates; species Phyllobates terribilis. The sequence continues at coordinate 575,080,389 of NW_027362764.1, forward strand.
ACAACTGCATCCTCAAACACAACTCTGCCTCTCACCACAAGTCGTGGTGGCTCTTCAGGTCGCATGGGTGCTAAGCCTTGCATAGCCTGGGCATTTTTTCAGATCGATAAAGATGACCCAACTCGTGTTATCTGTAACATTTGTCAGCAAAAGCTAAGTAGAGGCCAAAAAATACATAGTTTGAGTACTTCATGCATGAACCGGCACATGGACATGAAGCATAAGTTGCAGTGGGAAGCTCAGTGTGCTACAATGCGGTCTAGCCGGCCGGGCCAACCACCGTCTGCCATATCTTGTGCATCCGCGGCCTCTTCATCCTCTGTGACTGGGGGGACAGCAGTCACACCTGTTTTGGGGCGCAGACCTGCCACCTCTTTACCCGCAACAGCCAGCGTGATTGGCAGGTCATCATTTTCTTTGGAGGTGGTAACACCAGCTGGTCTTGAGCGCTGTCCGACATCGATAGCACCACCTTTGGATCAAGGCAACCTAACATGTCCGCCTGCATCTTCCTCACAGACCGGCAGTTTGCCGGGGACACCCTTATCAACCCCGTCTAAGCACAATAGCCAGCCCTCGGTCCCTCAGATGTGGACAAGTAAAAGACCATTTCCTCCTAGCCATGAGAAAGCTAAGAGGTTGAATTTCACCATCTGCAAGCTCTTGGCTACAGAAATGCTGCCTTTCCGCCTGGTGGACACAGAGGATTTTCGAGACCTTATGTCCGTCGCAGTGCCCCAGTACCAGATGCCCAGTCGGCACTACTTCTCAAAGAAAGGTGTGCCTGCGCTCCACCAGCATGTCGCACACAACATCACCGCTTCTTTGAGAAACTCTGTGTGTGACAGGGTGCATTTCACCACAGACACTTGGACGAGTAGGCATGGACAGGGGCGTTACATGTCGCTGACTGGGCACTGGGTAACTATGGTGACAGCAGGACAAGGGGCTGCTGTCCAAGTCTTGCCGTCCCCACGAGTTGTGCGTCAATCCTCTTTATGTCATTTTTCCTCCACTGCTTCTGCCTCCTCAACCTCCTCTCGGTCTTCCACCTGCACCCAAAGCCTGTCTGGTCATGCCACAAGCTTTCTAACTGCGCAGAAGGGATCCTGCACACCTCCTTACTATGCTGGCAGTAGGGCTCAACGTCATCAGGCGGTTTTTACATTGAAATGTCTGGGAAATGTGAGTCACACAGCTGAGGAGTTGTGGTCAGCTCTGGAGAACCAATTTCATGAATGGTTATCTCCACTGGACCTGAAACCAGGGAAGGCCGTGTGCGACAATGCTGCAAACCTGGGTGCGGCCCTTCGCCGGGGCAATGTCACACACGTGCCTTGTATGGCTCACGTGTTGAACCTGGTTGTCCAGCAATTTTTAGCCCACTATCCCAGACTAGATGGCCTTCTGCAGAGGGCACGGTCGCTGTGTGCTCACTTCCGCCGTTCGCATCCCGCAGCTCAGCGACTTACATCTCTACAGAAGTCGTTGGGCCTGCCACTTCACCGGCTAAAATGCGATGTGCCTACCCGGTGGAATTCAACTCTGCACATGTTGCAGCGACTGTGGCAGCACCGACAAGCCCTGGTGCAATACGTTCTGACGTATAGCCTGGGCCAACGAGATTCAGAGGTGGGGCAAATCACGCTGGAGGAGTGGTCTCAGATCAGGGACCTATGCACCCTTCTGCACAGTTTTGAAATGGCGACGAAGATGTTTAGTGCTGACGATGCCATTATCAGCATGACTATTCCGGTGATTTACATGCTGGAGCACATGTTAAACAGAATTCGGAGTCAGGTGGTGGCACAAGAGGAGGTGGAGGAAGTAGAGGAGGAGGAGTTGTATGCGGAAGGGCTAACATCTGCAAGGTCCAGACGGTCGGCAGCACCAGGGCGGCAGGCATGTGAGGGTGGGGGAGATGATTTTACCAGGGCGCATGGTAGCAGCCAAACTAGTGAGGAAGGTGCAGGAGCCCAGGAAGAAGTGGAGGACGAACTGATGGAAGACTCATCAGATGAGGGAGACCTTGATCACATTTCTGTTGTGCGAGGTTGGGGGGAGAGGACAGAGGAAGGAAGCATGATTGTTACCTCGCCACCAACACAACAGGGACTTGGTGCTCCTGGATGCGCAACACACATGAGTGCCTTCTTGCTGCACTACCTGCAACATGACCCTCGAATTGTGAGAATTAGAAATAATCCTGACTACTGGGTTGCCACACTGTTAGATCCCCGGTACAAAAGTAAATTTGCAGAAATTATTCCTGCCATAGAAAGGGATGCACGCATGCAGGAGTATCAGCAGAGACTGTTGCAGAATCTTACATGTGCTTTTCCACAAAATACCAGTGGTGCACGTAGTGAATCTCACAGTTCCAACTTGCCAACCGTGGGACCGTCAAGTGTTCAGCACTCAAACCGTAACAGAACCACAGTATCTGCTGGTAACATCAATTTTGCGGAATCATTTCACCACTTTTTTAGCCCATCCTTTGCAAGGCCACAGGAGACAAGAAGTCTGACACATAGTCAACGCCTAGAGACGATGGTACAGGAGTATCTCCAAGTAAACATTGAAGCCACGACTGTGTCACTGGACCCTTGCTCTTTTTGGGCTTCCAATCTGGATAAATGGCCGGAGCTAGCCACTTACGCCTTGGAGATCTTGTCATGCCCCGCAGCCAGCGTTCTGTCTGAACGTGTGTTCAGCGCTGCTGGTGGTGTGCTGACAGATAAGCGCACGCGGCTCTCCACTGATAATGTAGACAGACTCACGTTCATAAAGATGAACAAATCATGGATCCGAAACGACTTTTCTACCCCTGTGTCATCCTGGGGAGAGTAAAAGCTTGATGATTGGTTAAAATCACCCTACCAACCGTTTTAAGCTTTCAAATTACTAATCATGTTTATCTGTATCTTGACTGGAAAATAATTTGGGCTTTGTAGCAGTGTGCAGCACTGATCCTATTAGGCCATCTATAATAAGCTTCACCAGATTTAAAATTAAAAATAATTTTTAGCTGCATCTAGCCCGGAAAATAATTTTGGGGCTCCGAGATGCGCAAGACACATAAGTGCCTTCTTGCTGCACTACCTGCAGCATGACCCTCATATTGTCAGAATTCGAAGTAATCATGACTACTGGGTTGCCACACTCTTAGATCCCCCAAACTTTTCGATCAACCTTTTCATTTTAATAAAGACCAAAAAAATGGTCATTTTTGAAATTATAAGCATTAGCAGGTTGTTAGAAACTGAAATCAAACAGTTTTCAACTCAAAACTTTATTCTAGGTGATGTTACATTTTCACATAGGACCCCTTGTTCGAAAGGAGCTTCTGAACTCTCTCGTCCATTGAATTTGTCAGGTTTTGGATGGTTTCTGCTTCAATTGTTTTGCATGAGGACAGAATACCCTCCCAGAGCTGTTGCTTAGATGTGAACTGCCTCCCGCCATCATAGACACTCCTTTTAATGATGCTCCAAAGGTTCTGAATGGGGTAGAGGTCAGGGGAGCATGGGGGTCACACCATAAGTTTGTCCCCTTTTATGCCCATATCAGCCAGAGATGCAGATGTTTTATGTGCAGCATGAGATGGTGCATTATCATGCAGAAAAATGATCTTGCTGTGAACTACACGGTTCTTCTTCTTGAACCATGGCAGGAAGTGCTGTTTGAGAAAATCCACATACATTATGGAGTTCATCTTTAGCGCCTTCAGGGATCCTAAAGGGGCCGACAATCTCTCTCCCCATGATTCCAGCCCAAAACATTACTCCACCTCCTCCTTGTTGGCGCTGTAGCCGTGTTTGCGTGGGGTGTCCATCAACCAGCCATCCTCCACTCCATTCATCTGGACCATCGAGCGCTGCACGGCACTCATCCGTGAACAAAACAGTTTTGAAATCAGTCTTCATGTAATGTTTGGCCCACTGGAGCCGTTTCTGCTTGTGTGAAGTGGATAGAGGAGGTCGACAGGATGGCGTATGCACAGCTGCAAACCTCTGAAGGGCCCTGCATCTTGTTGTTCGGGGGACGTTGGAGGCACAAGCAGCTTCAAAAACTTGTCTGCTGCTATGACAAGGCTTTTTTGCCGCTGCTCTTTCAACCTGACGTAATTGCCTGTAGGAAAGAGTCCTCAATTTGCCCTTATCAGCACGCACACGTGTGTACTGTGAATCAGCTACATACTTCTTGATTGCCAAGACACTTCATCCTGATCATCGCACAATGTTGATTGTAGTCATGCCTTGACCTAAACACTCCACAATTTGTTGCTTCTCAGCAGCCGACACATCCTTTTTCTTTCCCATTTTGGCAGAAAATGTAGGCTGCTTAATAATGTGAGAGAGCCTTCTTAAGTAGTCTTGCCTTTCATTGGACACACCTGCCAAACTAATTAGCACAGGTGTCTGCAATTGCTTACAGTGATATAAAGAGCCCTGACACACATCACCATCAATGAGTTTAACTGACAAACAAACAAATTCTTCCCTTATCACTCCTAAACACTTTTTGCATAATAATTTGGAACGCGGTGTACATGTGCTTTTCCACAAAACACCAGTGGTTCACGTAGTGAATCTTACAGTTCTAACTTGCCAACCGTGGTCTGTATGGAATTGTTCAATAAAGGGCCCAAAATTAAGATAACATAGATGGGAGAGGTCTCTATGAATAGGAATTCCTAAGTATTTGATACCCTGTGAGGGCCAGGCAAAGGGAAAGTTGGACTGGATGGAATCCTATATGGATTTAGGGAGGGAGACATCGAGGGCCTCAGACTTCGCTGCATTGATTTTAAAATTTTACCATGTAACAAAGTGATCTATTTCAGCCATAACAGCAGGGATGGATATATGTGATTGAGTGATATATACTAGGACATCATCAGCAAATAGAGAGCACTTGTACTCGGTGCCTCCCACCTCAATCCACCTAATATTGGGGTTATGGCGAATTGATGAGAGCAGGTGCTCCGTCACTAGGATGTATAAGAGAGGGGACAGAGGACATCCCTGCCTTGTCCCATTGGTGATTGTGAAAGGTGATGAAAATGTTCTGACGCACCCCCTGGGCCTTGGGACACCCGGAGCCGGACCCTTTTTGGTGGATGCTGGTGGTTGTAGTCTTCGTGGCGGCGATCCGGTTCCGTGGCTCAGGGCGGTCAAACCAGTGGCGGAACTATTTATGTGGTTTTGATGTTTAAATGTCCGACTACGCCACCCGTGGATTGCGGTCAGAGTGAACCGCCGCTACAGGGCAGACCGCTAAGGCTGGTGTTGTGGGTGCAGCAGAGCGTAGCATAACTCCCCATGGGAGGAGTATAGCCTCAGGGCAGTGTATGCGGAGGATGGGGGTGATGGTGCAGGGCAGCAGCAGTAACGACACGGAGTCAGTGATGCAGTTCAGGGCCTTTACTCACAGTTCTTATTATCCAGACCACGTCTGCAGGTAACGGCTGCCCACGTCGTACTGTGCTCACCAGGTGAGGGGCTCAGACAACTCCCAGATAACTTTGGAGCGCTTCACAGGACCCCCTTTGTGTGTCCTTTGTCTGGCCTTTCTTACCAACACTTCTGTCCGGCTGCCTCGGGCCTCCTCTTGGTAAACTTGGCGCCAGTTTCCCTGACCCTATGTGGTGCCTTCCTAGCGGGTGGAGCAAGGGGCTGCGCCACATAAAATGTCAGAGCCTCCGGTTTCTAGCTGAGGGTCGTTTCCTGTCTCCACTAGTTCGGGGACCGGTCTCCCCCTTTGGCCTGACCCCTCCACGCAGGTGGATTCGGGCGTGCGGTGGCGACTCGCCCGTCCGCACCCCTGGGATCCCTTCATTCCTCGTTCCTGGAGCCTTCTCCGCTCCTCTTCCTTCCTTCTCCGTCTTGCAGGCCTGGGCCTCTGTTACTAGGCCCGCCTCCGGAGCAGAGCTCATGCAGAGCCCCTGCTCCCTGCCACTTCTGCTCAGACTTCTCTGCACTGAACTAAGATGGTGCCCACCTTTTATACTCCCTTCTCAATGCACCCAGGAACTGCTTCCTCCCTGCTCCTGCACTGCAGGGTTCCCCTTCCTCAGTGTTCCCTCCCCCCACTCCAGCCAGGGACAGGGACTGTCGTGCCCATCTCAGGGGCATATTGGTCGCCCTGCCCCACGGCAATGTGGTGTAATGCATGCAGGTGTCGGGTCCTGATCCACACTCCATCCTTATCTGAGAGTGAGATATCACACCTCTGGGTGAGGTGCAATACGTCTGTAGCAACCGAGCCCTCGGTGCTACAGTTCCATTTATCTTCAGCCTAGGTGACGTATTGTGATACAGGGCCGTGATTTTGGCTATAAAAGGGTCCCCTAGACCCCTACCCCAAGCTTTTTAAGAGAATCATATATGGCGTGCCAGGAGACTCTATGGAATGCTTTCTCAGCATCCAACGAGAGTATCTACTTACAAATTTTTAACTGCATCTAGCCCAGGAAATACTTTGTGCCTAGTAGCAGTGTCTGCTAGTCAGCGGATTATCCCGGCTGTTAAGCAAGCTACACCACCTGTAGTTTGGACACTTAATTTTTTCAAAGGAAATGCTTCGGGACCACGGGATACTTAGTGAAGAGCATCAGGAGGCACCCCAAGGCATAGGGGCTGGGACTGGCACTAGGATGCCTTGCGGTGGACAGCCGAGCTCGATCCTTATAAAAGCTTTTTAACTGCAGCAGCTTTAGTGGACGCTACTGGAGCTGGAATTACGCGGCTGCTGGCATGAGACTTGCCCTCCAATAGATCCTTGTAAATGGATTTAAAGTGTATTCATTCAAATTAGAGGGACAATTTAAATTAAAAAGCTTAGAGCTGCCTCCACCACAGGGGGGCTCTCTCGACCCACCAGCGGACAGGCACCAGTATTGGGAGAGGGGGGCTGGCCGTCAGGGTTCACCGCGGCTCTGGCACAAACCCGGCGACACGGAGGTGGCACGGGCAGGAGCGGACTGGCCGTCTCGGCTTCTCACTTTTTGGATTTTAGAAGGGCATGACATGCCTATATCTGTGTCTCCCCCTCCTTTTACTCCTCCACCTCTTTTCTTTTCGCATGACTATATGTACTTGTCACTTTTCCATGTGTTAGTTGTGTCTTCTGAGCAGTTTGTCAGCTTTTGGACACCTTTGAAGGTGTTTTCTATGTGTTTCTATGTGTTTTTGTTTGCCTGCCATTGGTTTTAACGGTGTTCGAAGGTGTTCGACGAACAGTTCGACGAACAGTTCGGCGAACACACGGGTGTTCGACGAACCGAACCGAACTCGAACACTACGGGGGTGGCTCAACACTAGTCTTGATCCCTATAGTGCAGAATTTTTGCCAGCGTTGGTCTAGGAGGGTGACTCGGTGGCAGGGGTCTGGAAGGAAATCTGGTGAGTTTTCTCCACAGCAAACAGTGCAGACAGGACTTCTGTGCTGAATTTGTTTTTAAGCCAGTTTTAAGTGAATTCAGTGGGAGCATTCCCTTCTGTTTTTTTGTGGAATCCCTATTATTCTCAATTATTTCTTGTCAGGCAATTTTCAAGGTCGTCTGTTTTAGCAACCAGTTCAGAAAGGCTATGTGCCCACGTAGCGTTTTTGCGGCATTTTTAGGGCCGCAAAAACCCTTGTAAAACAGTCTGCCATGCAAAGCAATGTGAATTCGTATGTTCTGTGCACATGATGCGCTAATTTGCGCGCCGAATTTCCATTGCTTTGCAAAATGCAGCATGATCATTTCTACCGCGATTACGCTGCAAATTCGCGGCCATTGAGGAAAATTGAAATGCAGCAAACCCGCAGGTATATGTGGATTTGCTGCGTTTCAATTAAATTCAATGGCCGCGAATTTGCAGCGTAATCGCGGTGCGTGTGGTACCCGGGATGAAGAGTAGACTACAACTCCTCTTCATCCCGGCTACAACGCGGTGAAAAAAAGAAATAAAAAAGTTAAAATAAACAAAACCTGTATATTCACCTCTCCGGTGGCCCCCGATCTGCTCTCCGGCGGCCTCCGGTCTGCTCCCAGCTGCTCTCGGCCGCTAAATGAAGTCACCGCAGGTCCTGACAGTACACTGTGGGACGCTGAAGAGAGAAGACTTGGCCGGGAGCATACTGGAGGAGACCGGAGAGCAGACCGGGGGCCGCCGGAGAGGTGAATATACAGGTTTTTTTTATTTTTAACGTTTTAATTCTTTTATTTACTATAGATGCTGCATTTAAAGCATCTAAGTTGTTCTCACATTATAAATCCATGCCGGTTGCATGGATTTATACTGTGTGATCAACTTGTCAAGCACTTTTCCCAAGTGATGCTCAAAATTGCTTGGAAAAGTGCTTGAAAAAACACATGCGAAAACGCATGTAAAAACGCTGAAAAAACGCTTCTCTCTGGCAGAAAAAATGCATGTAAATCGGCATGCATTTTTTTCTGCCAGAGAGAGGCAAAAATGCTCTGCATCAAATCTGCTACGTGGGCACATAGCCAAATACTCTGGACTGACCTCTCCTGGATCCTCTTAACGTTGACGATGTCATCCTCATTTCTGCCCACTCTCTCTTCCACTGCACTTGTCCTTCCTGTTACTGTTTTAAGATCTGCTTTGCTATTAGAAATGTCCTCTTTAATGCCACCCATTTGCTGAGTCAGGGTACTTAATGCGGCTTTGCAAAAGGATACCTCCTTTACATCTTTAATAGTGGGTTCTGGTGATTTTCCATTCCCCTCAGCTTGCTGTTTTCACCTTGCTTGTCAGACACTGCTGGCTCTGCTGGGGGCAGTTGTTCCTCCCCCCCTCCTCTGAAAGTTCCCATCTCGATTTCCATGCTGATTTCTCTCTACTAGTGATGGGTGAGCACTAAAATGCTCGGGTGCTCAATGCTGGGGTCGAGCAAATTGGAATGCTCGGGTGCTCGATCCGAGCAACAAGCCCAATGTAAGTCTACGGGAAACGCGAGCATTTTTCAGGCGGCTTCCCCAGGCGGTTTGCAGAGGGCCTAAAAATTGTACAAATCGATGGGAACAGTGCTCATATGACATGGGAACAGCATGGGGAAGACCCCTGGAAGCATTTCTGACTCCCAGGTCACTGCCGTCAACAACATTTTCAGAGGTATTACGCCACTTTTACAAACTCACAATAAAATATACAAAAACGAAACTAAAATGGATTTTCCTGGGAAATATGTAAAGGAACATCCTTTCCAGGGTAATGACTTGTATATAAGGCAAAATAAATAAAAATGCACCTCCACACCTTGGGCTATGTTCACAAGTAGCGTTTTTGATGCATTTTTGCACTTTTGCATTGCTTTCAACCCTGACAAATGCATTCACCGGGAAATGTCATTTTAACATTTTAAAACCTTATCTGGCCATGTGGGGTGTGACACATGATCGGACACATCCTGCTTCATTTATAAAGGAGGAACTCTGAAAGTCACAAAGCCTATTTTTATAGGGCCATCAGACGGCATTTACTACTCTTAAAGGGCCAGCATTCGGCCGTCACTATTGCTAGAGAGCCATCAGCCGGCTATGCTTTGTTGTTCCCATTACTAAAGAGTGGGTCTCCTATACTGTTATTGCGTATGCAGTGAGTGGCAGGTCTGCACAAAATTTGGACACACCCCAATACCCCTTTGAAAATTTGGACACACCCCAATACCCCTTTGAAGAGACTTAGAGGAGGGCCTCCTGAAAACAAGGTTTCCATTATTAGGAAGTGTATCTTCCATACTGTTTGCCTATGCAGTGAATGCAAGGGCTGCCAAAAATTTGGACATACTCCAATTCCCCTTGGAAGAGATGTAGAGGAGGGCCTCCTGAAAAAAAAAGTTCCCATTATTAGGAAGTGGGTCTCCCATTGTGTTTGCCTATGCTGTGAATGCAAGGGTTGCACAAAATTTGGAAGCACTCCAATGCCCCTTGGAAGAAAAGTGGAGGAGGGCCTCATAAAAAAATGTTCCCATTAGAAAGGAGCGGATCTCCTATATTTGTAATGCCCATGCATGGGGTATACATGAGCATACTGTACAAAAAATTTTTTTTACGGGCATCATAAACACCCTTTAAAAAATTATGTGGGTGTTGCATCATGGACCACGGTTACCCTGGTGATATGGTGGTGGAGGATGAGGATGAGGAGAAGGAGAAGGACAAGAGCAAATATCCAAAATAAGGAAGCGTATACCTATGTGTGGGTGTGAAAAGGTGCATGGGAATACACTTCCCAAGAAAAGACACTGGATTTAAGATTATGTTACGCTGCTATCAGTCGGTGGTGTTGAGAAGTCCAGCCCAATCCAGCCCTTGTTCATTTTTATAAGAGTCAGCCTGTCAGCATTTTCAGTTGACAGGCGGATGCACTTATCAGTTATAATTCCACCAGCGGCACAAAAAAAACGGCTCTGATAAAACGCTAGCGGCAGAGCAGGCCAGGACCTCCAAGGCATAGAGAGCCAGTTCATTCCACGTGTCCAGCTTGGATACCCAATAATTATAAAGCACAGAGGAATCACGTAGGATGTTGGTATTGTCAGCAAGGTACTCCCTCAGCATCTTCCCAAACATTGCACTCCTTGTGAGAGTACCCCGCGCCTCAGGGCCTGTGGAATGGGAGTGGGTGAGAAAACTCTCCCAGAACTTTGACAGTGTTCCCCTGCCTCTGCTGGATTGGAGTTGTGTCTCTCTCGCCTGTACTCCTTGGCTGTCCAATGAACTGTGACCTCTGCCGAGAGCCTTTTCAGGTGGGAATTATTTTAATAGTTTCGCAACAAGGGCCTTCTGGTACTGCTCCATTTTTGTAGACTTGTCCGCCTCAGGAATAAGAGATATAAAGTTCTCCTTGTAGCGTGGGTCTGGAAGTGTCACCAACCAGTAATGACTCTCAGCTAAAATTTTGAGAACGCGAGGGTCACGGCAAAGGCAGCGTAACATAAACTCAGCCATGCTTGCCAGATTGCTAACAGGCAAGACTTCCGTGTCCTTACCCAGAAAACGACTGACCAGGCTCTCCTCCTCCACCTCTTCCTCCCTGTCCTCAGGCCATCCACGTTGAACAGATGGTATGACAGTTGTGCAGGTAGTACCGTCTATAGCACATGAAACTAGCTCCTGTTCTTCCTCCTCCTCTTCCTCATTGTCACCCAATCCATTTTGGGATGAGATGAGGCTGGGCTGTGTGTAATCACCCTGTATGGTTCCTTGCTCCATCTCATCGGGCTCCGCCTGCAATGCATCCTCTTTGATTGTGAGCAGAGAGGTTTTGAGAAACCGCTGAACCACGAGGTTAAGCACATCAGCTAGGCATAGTACATGTGTGAGCTCGCCTCGACTCAGAGCCGCCACCAGGTTCCGGCCATTGTCACACATGACTTTGCCTGGCTGTAGGTTCTGCGGTGTCAGCCACAGATCAGCCTGCTCTTTTAGAGCTGTCCACAACTCTTCAGCATTGTGCGGTTTGTCACCTAAGCATATTAGCTTCAGCACAGCCTGTTGCCGCTTGGCTGAGGCAGTGCTGCAGTGCTTTCAGCTTGTGACTGATGTGGTCATTTCGTAGATGGAGGCTGAAGAGGAGGCTGAGGAGGATGAGGTGCAGAAGCTGTAGACTGTGGGGGCAACACTGATTGACCTAGGGCCCACAATCCTCGGCGTCGCGAGGACGTGTTCCTTCCCAAGGTCCGACTGGTCCCGGCTTCCACTATGTTAATCCAGTGTGCCATCAGCGAGATGTATCGTCCCTGTCCACAAGCACTTGTCCACGTGTCTGTCATTAAGTGGACTTTCCCAGAAACTGCATTGTTGAGGTCGCGGCTAATTTTGTGGGACACGTAATTGTGTAATGAGGGGACGGCACACCGGGAGAAATAGTGGGGGCTGGGGACTGAATACCAAGGGATGGCTGCTGCCATTAGGTTGCAGAATGCCTCTGTCTCCGCCGAGCATCTCGAGCTGTGAGAAGCTCTCTTGAGCACCAAGAAGTGGCAAGCATGCTCGCTCATCACTACTCTCTACCTCCCTGCTCCTATATACTAATGGTATGTGACCCAGCTTTCCCATCCTGATTTCCATGCTGATTTCTCTCTACCTCCCTGCCCCTATATAGTAATTGTACGTGATCCTGCTTTCCCATCCCGATTTCCATGCTGATTTCTCTCTACCTCCCTGCTACTATAAGCTAATGACACGTTTTTCAACTAACAACTACTACCCCCCACTCTTATTTATGACTGTTTACTTGGCCTTTGAATATCCAGCATGTGGCCCAGCCTTAATCATCTGGTCAAGATGAGCACAGACCACTCCCCTCTGGTTCACAGCTGAATGCATTCTCTAGCAAATATATTGTGAACTAGGAGTCTGTTAGACTTTAGTCTGTGTCCATCACCTTTAGTGTGTGCATTGCTTAAGTGTAAGAAACATGAATTATACCTGAATTGAAACTGATGGTAACTGGATACTAAGTAACAGTAAACAATGTTTGTGTCTGTTTTCACTCTCACCCCTTAATCCTTCACTTTTTACTACCACCTAATCCCTACACCTAGTAAGGAACTCTTCATCTCTCCCTCCATCCTCCCCATTCATCTCACCTCCTCCTCAGAACTATTCCTCAACATTCTATCCTGTGTCTCTAGGCACAGACAGCCACCTCATGCTCTCTCTTGCTCCCACCTACTAACTTTTTCTCTGCTCCTCCTCACTGCTGGCGATATCTCCCCAAATCCTGGTCCTTCTCACCACATCCCTACAGTCACTTCCACCTCCTACCCACGATCTATCACAAACTCTTGCAACCCTTCTAACCTTATACCCATCCGCCCAGTCCCTGCTTCCGCAGTCTCACTAACAGGAGCTCTATGAAACGCTTATTCCTTCTTCAACAAACTTTCATACATTCACGATCTCTTCATCACTACCAAGATTTCCTTCCTCGGCATCCCTGAAACCTGGCTCACCCCCTCCGACACGGCCTCTCCTGCTGCACTTTCATACCATGGATTCCGCCTTTTCCACACCCCCCACTCCAATGGCAAGCATGGTGGAGGAGTAGGTTTCCTCCTATCAGATAACTGCTCCTTCACCCAAATCCCGCTGCTGCCCTCCGCTACTCTTTCCTCTTTTGAGGTGCACTATGTGCGCACCCCCCCCCCTCCAACTGGCTGTCATTTACTGTCCCCCAGGGTCAGCCACCATCTTCTTTGACCACTCCACCACTTGGCTACTTCATTTCCTTTCCACTGACATCCCCACTATCATCATGGGTGACTTCAATATCCCCATTGACACTTTCCTCTCAGCTGCCTCTAAGCTTCTATCCCTCATTTCCTCCTTTGGCCTTACTTAGTGGTCTTCCGCAACCACCCACAAAGATGGCCAAACTCTGGACCTCATTTTCACCTGTCTCTGCTCTCTGTCTAACCTCTCTAACTCACCCCTCCCTCTTTCTGAACACAGCTTACTTACATTCTCTACCCTCTCCTCTCCAGGTCCTCAATCCCCACTCCACCACTTGCACACCCTCGCAGAAATCTTAAACACCTTGACCTACACTCACTCTCTGAATCCCTTCTCCCTCTTACAGACATTAGTTCCTTACATGATGCAGACGTTGCTGCCACTTTATACAACACCACAACAGCTGCAGCTCTCAATTTGGTCGCCCCCCTCACACATACCAAAGCTTGCACAATCAACAGGCAACCCTGTCACCAGCCTAACTAAAAAACTGAGACGGGCCTCCAGGGTCACTGAGCATAGATGGAATGAATGAGCACTTCACCGCATTCAAACACGCCCTCACTACCTTCAAGTCCACACTCACTGCAGCAAAACAAACATACTTCTCATCTCTCATATCCTCCCTGTCTCACAACCACAAACAGCTATTTAACACCTTCAATTCTCTGCTGCGTCCCCCAGTGCCTCCTCCTGCTCCTCTTATTTCAGCCGAAGACTTTGCCTCATTCTTCAAGTAGAAGATTGACACCATCAGACAAAGCATTTGCCTAAAGTCCCCACAGCCCCTCCTCATATCCACTCAACCCTCCACCTCCAAAACCACCTTCTACACCATTACGGAATATCAACTTTCCTCTTTACTCTCCAAATCACACTTCACCACCTGTAAACTTGACCCAATCCCATCCCACCTCATCCCAAACCTTACCACTATTTTCATCCCAACCCTAACCCACCTTTCCAACCTGTCACTAACAACTTGGGTCTTCCCCTCATGCTTCAAGCATGCCTCGATCACACCCATCCTCAAAAAGCCCTCGCCCCATATCACTTCTCTCCTATGCCTCAAAACCACTGGAAAAACACGTCCATTCTGAATGGTCTTCCCACCTCTCCTCCTGCTCCCTCTTCACCCGCCTACAATCTGGTTTCCGATCGCACCATTCTACTGAAATTGCACTGACTAAAGTCACCAACGACCTACTAACTGCCAAATCCAAGGGACACTACTCTGTCCTCCTCCTCCTACTGTAGACCTGTCATCTGCCATCTGCCTTTGACACAGTGGACTATTCCCTCTTATTACAGACTCTCTCATCTCTTGGCATCACAGACTTGGTCCTATCCTGGATCTCCTCAAACCTAACAGACCGGGACATTCAGTGTCTCCCACTCACACACCACCTCCTCATCTCGCCCCTATCTGTCGGTGTTCCCTCAAGGTTCAGTTCTAGGACCCCTGCTGTTCTCCATCTACACAACAGGCCTGGGACAGCTCATACAGTCTCATGGCTTTCAGTATCACCTAAATGCCGATGACACACAGATCTGCCTCTCTGGACCCGATATCTCCTCCCTACTAACCAAAATCCCACTATGTCTGTCCACTATTTCATCCTTCTTCTCTGCTAGACTTCTAAAACTTAACATGGATAAAACAGAATTCATCATCAACCCCCCCAACTGACCTATTTATCAACGTCAATGGCTGTCCACTCTCCCCAGTCCCGCAAGCTCGCTGCCTTGGGGTAACCCTGGACTCTGACCTCTCCTTCAAACCACATATCCATGCCCTTTCCACTTCCTGCCGACTCCAACTTAAAAATATCTCCCGGATCCGCACATTCCTCAACCATGAATCTGAAAAAACACTAGTGCATGCCTTCATCATCTCCCGCCTCGACTACTGCAACCTCCTGCTCTGTGGTCTCCCTTCCAACACTCTTGCACCCCTCCAATCTATCCTAAACTCCACTGCCCAACTAATCCACGTGTTTCCCCACTATTCCCTGGCCTCTCCTCTCTGTCAATCTCTTCACTGGCTCCCCATTACCCAGAGACTCCAGTTCAAAACCCTAACCATGGCATACAAAGCCATTCACAACCTGTCTCTTCCATATATCTCTGACCTAGTCTCCCGGTACATACCCGCATGCAACCTCCGATCCTCACAAGATCTCCTTCTCTACTCCACTCTTATCTCCTCTTTCCACAATTTTATACAAGATTTCTCCCGTGCATCCCCCCTACTCTGGAATGCTCTACCCCAACATATCACACTCTCTCCTTCCATAGAAACCTTCAAAAGGGACCTGAAGACCTACCTCTTCCGACAAGCGTACAACTTGCAGTAACCACCGCTCCACCATACAGCTGCACGACCAGCCCTACTCTCACCTACTGTATCCTCACCCATCCCTTGTAGACTGTGAGCCCTCACGGACAAGGTCCTCGCTCCTCCTGTACCAGTTGCCGTCACGTTTTGATCAAGATTATTGTAATTGTTTTCACTTTGTATACCCCTTTCTCACATGTAACACGCTATGGAATAAATGGCGCTATAATAATAATAATAATCAGCAGGGTCACTTAGCATGTTGGCAGCCTGCAGCATATTAACAGCCTCAATCTTCAAGCGAGCAAACCACTCCAATTTAGCAGCTACTTCAAGACTCTTTGCAAGGGCTGCATTAGCTTGTGCAGCTTCTGCCTTGGTATCGGTGCCATTTTGATTCTGAGTGCTTACCGTGAATCTTTCTCCCTTTTTTGGGTCATTCTGCCTGCCAGCACACTTAGATGTTTGATCCTTAGCCCCCAGGAACTCTCTTAGTCTTGGTGTGCTAGATAAGTTTTTCAGATCAGAGGTCAGGATAAAAGGGATAAATCTCAGAAGGAGTGCTGCTTCCTACTTCATGCCACGCTTGGCCATGCCCCACAGTACATTTATTTTAAAACAATTCTTATTCTTTTGATTCTTTCTCAAAACGTCCAGCCCATGCATCCAGTGTGGATGAGCAGGCTGCAATTTCTTTATTGGCTTACCTGCATTGTAGCAGGGATCTCTTACCTTACTGGTACAAGAGGGTCCTGCTCTTTGCACTGACCTACTGGGTACGTGTGTTTATTGGCATAGGATGCATTAGGTAAAAGTTTAAAACAGGATACAAAGAGTGGCATAATACTACAGCATTATATAACAGCAGTATCTATACAATTTTTTAATAAAAAAATTGCTCCAAATTAAAAAAAATTTAGGTTTGTGTGCTACAACAAACAAATATTAAATTTTTTCGTGGAACAACTCATTTAGGAAAAGCTTGGAGTGCCTCCATTAATTTACTTTAAAAATGCATAATATAATGGGGCATTGGAAGTTCCCTCCTGCCCCGTGTACTATTAAACCATAGTAGTAATAATAGTTTTATCTTTTACTGCACATTAGCAACCCATGCTACACATTTACAGTAATCAATCAGGAAATTTAAAGCATAAAGTTCCTAATTTGAGATGAATAAGTAGTTTGCTACTTTGCCACATGCAATGAACCTTTTAACATTGACACATTGTTCTAGCCCCTATGAATTGCTAAGTCTAATCATGCTGAATGTTACTAAATCTATGCCATTTAACGTATAAAAAAATCCATCAACTTCATATATCCATTAGTATTTTAATATATATAATACACTGACATTTTAAATGGTTATTAATAACTTTATAAATTATTTTTACTTGATAATACCTACTTGGGCTGATGACTCCTTTCATTTAGGCTTCTTTTTCAAGAATCAAAGCAACAACCCTAGGAACTGTAATGACAGGCTTGTTAAATAATATCTTACATTTTAATTTAATTTTAGATGTGAGCATAAATTATACTTTTACAGTATCACTCTGAAAGCTTTTCTTTTCATCAGACTATGATTATGGAGATTTATCAGTTGTAATTAAAAGAGAGAATAAAACATCATTATAACCATTACAGAAGCTGTGACAACCGTATTTAGGTCTTATGGATATGAATGCCAATTTCTCTTTAGCATGATGAAGCATAGCCATCCACTCGTATGGATGTAATAAATCCCTTATCTGTATTTGCTTTAATTATTTGTAAGATAAAAACGACAAAGGCAACTAGTGTTCTAATTACTGAGCAGGATACACTTTTTACTTTGGCTACATGTTAATTGGACATCAAGCTATCAGGAAAGAGCTGCAAACACCAAGGATCTAATGCCTGTACAAAATATATTAACTTAATCAATATGCAAGATCTATTAATTCTTGATGAGGTTCTGACTACATATAAGCCGCAGTGTGATTGAAGCTTGCTAATCAATACTTCCAACATTCTAATTATTGAAAATTTTAGTTAATTTATTTGTTCGACCATTGAATGACTTTTTAAGGCATAATCACTGAAATATAAGATGTAAAAATATTTTTTTAATATTTACCCTTACAACGTTTAAATAATTGAAACAAGTTAGCATGATTGTTCATTGATTTTTTCTAGACTTGCCAGCTAATGAAAAATATACAGCACTATAGACAGTGGCGTAACTAAAGTCCGACGGGCCCTGGTTCAAAATTTGGTCCTGGGCCCCCACCTACATGTTGTTTAGATATAAGACATACATGTTGCCCCCCCACATAATGAAGTAATGATCGCCATCATGTACTAATGTCATCCATCCTGGGCTCCTTCCTGTTATAGTGTCCTAATGTCCTCCATCCTGGGCCTCTTCCAGTAATAATGTCCCCCATCCTGGACCCCTTGTAGTAATAATGTCCAACATCCTGTAACCCTTCTTAGTATAATTTCCTGAGCCCCTTCCTGTAATAAAGTCCCTATACTGGCCCCTTCCTGGTATATTGTCCCCATCCTAGGCCCCTTCCAGTAATAATGCCCCCGATCCTAGGCCCCTTCCTGGTATAATGTCCCAAATCCTGGACCCCTTCCAGTAATAATGTCCCCTCATCCTGGTGGCTGATGGAGTATAGTGTGGTGCAGGGACCCAGAGGATATCTGTGTATAAATAGATATCAGCTGAATGTGCATCCTCGGACACAAATTCAGCTGAAATAGGCATTGAGATTCCCCCCTCCCGAACGGGCCCGGTCGCAGTCACACTCTTTATGACTGCGATCCTTACCCACTTGACTATACATAGATATGCAGAATGATGATATAAGATAAGATAAGATAAGATAAGATATACTTTATTTATCCCGGAGGAAATTGCGGTATCACAGCAGCAGAACACAGATCTCGAACATGACACATATGATAACATAACATTTGGAATATATCCTTTCTGTCTATATGCTAAAAGCATAGGAAGAGATAGGTTTTTTATAGTATGCCCATATTAATGCTAGAGATATTGCAACCAAAAAGACTAGATACACCAACAGTAAAGGGTGTGGATTATCTTGGTATATATTCAGAAAACAGTTCAAAATAAAAAATAAAATTAAAAAAAACACAGCAAAAATCTCTGAGATAAGATGCTACACATACAAAAGCAGTTTATAATAAAGCATAACTTTTAATCACAATTTTGATTTAAAAAGTTAAAAAAGATAGATACTGACCTCGGGTAATTCACTCTACCAGGTAAATAAATACGCTCTCTTCAAATTGGTGCCTTGTGAGCCTAAATTGCAAAATAAACCTTTTCTTCGTGTGTATATACAGTGGGCCTTGCCACAATTCTGTCTCTGAGCTCCTTGGGCAGTTCCTTTGAGCTCATGATTCTCATTTGGTCTGACATGCACTGTGAGCTGTGAGGTCTTATATAGACAGGTGTGTGCCTTTCCAAATCAAGTCCTATCAGTTTAATTAAACACAGCTGGACTCCAATGAAGGAGTAAAACCATCTCAAGGAGGATCACAAGGAAATGGACAGCATGTGACTAAGATATGAGTGTCTGAGCAAAGGGTCTGAATACTTATGACCATGTGATATTTCAGTTTTTCTTTTTTTAATAAATTTGCAAAAATTTCTACATTTGTTTTTTTTTCAGTCAAGATGGGGTGCAGAGTGTACATTAATGAGAAAAAAAATGAACTTTTTAGAATTTACCAAATGGCTGTAATGAAACAAAGAGTGAAAAATGTAAAGGGGTCTGAATACTTTCCGTACCCACTGTATTTTTATCGAAGAGTAAGGTGCAGGAAATCAAAGTAGTGTCTCAACCAGTCACAAAGCCATCACATTCACATGTATCTCTATGTGCTAATACCATATGGCAACTCAAGCTTTATAAGCAGAGAACAAATAGAACAAAATGGCCAAAACTTATTCAAAACCAATGACACACAACACCTACTCACAAACCTATTGGTTGAGGTCACTTAATAGCTTGAGGCATGGTGCCAGCACATTATGCATGTAGCACTGACAATAGAATGGTGTGGTTTATGGTCCAATCTTTCCGGGTCATTTAAATAGATACACATTCTTACTTCAGGCCATTTAAAATTGTCTATAAGGGCACCAAAAGCAAGGACTGATGTCAGAAACATGTGCCATTACTTAAAAGCGATGGCCTAGATGCAGTACCAGAAGTGAGGGAAATGTCTGCCCATACTGGTCATCTATTATGGTGACGCTATGGTAATCTGGTCTATTTAATTGAAGTAATGGCAAATAATACATTTTAAAAAAAGATATATCAAATGTTAATTGGTTGGTGCTAATACATGATCAGTGTTTTTTATTCTTTGATTCGTTTGGACACCAGACTGGCATCTTTATCATGTGCAAAACCAAAGTATCCATTTGGTTTTACACTTGATAAACACGCCAGTCTGGCTTCGAATTGCAAAGTGTAAAAAAAAGTTTATTATACCTTTTAGATCTTCATTCCATTAGTGCAGCCCAAAAACTGTAAATTGTCCTATCTTGTCAAGCATCCTGGTGGAGGTCATCTCCCAGCTATGGGGCAGCAGCAATCGATAATACGCTTCTACAGGAGTTGTGACTACACAACACGCTTAGGTGAGCATATATCTTGAACTACTTTACCTTTAGAAAAAGGTATTACCCTATGGTCTGGTGTGCTTTGTTATCTATGTATTGACCCCAAAGTGCGACACATTGATATCAATCTGACATAGATTGCAGCCTTCAATACAATGAGAGCTACACTTACATTGTAGCGAGCCTCAGCCATTTATGCTATTTGCATAGTTCTTTGTTAAAATTTACATTTTTTAATTCAATTTTTGTATAAATCTTCTGATTTTTTTGCTGATATTTGAGAAATACTGTGCAATTAAAATGTAAGTACAAAATATTATTTTAAAGTAGT
Organism: Phyllobates terribilis; assembly: GCF_046119375.1. Classification (NCBI taxonomy): domain Eukaryota; kingdom Metazoa; phylum Chordata; class Amphibia; order Anura; family Dendrobatidae; genus Phyllobates; species Phyllobates terribilis. The sequence continues at coordinate 575,100,964 of NW_027362764.1, forward strand.
AATCACAACTCTTTACAACTGAATCGTAGGACTAATTAATGTCAATTTACTGCTGCTGTAAAGGGAAAAGTTTATTTCCACAGTAATCTCATTATAATAGTAGGTGGGGGATTAAAATACACACTGACTGCTCTATTATTTTCATGATTGTTCTCCATAACCAAGGCCTAGACAGACAGGAACAAGTGAAAAAATAAGGAGAAAAGTATAGAATCGATAAATGTGTCCACTCTTATCTTTACTTATATTATATATATTTACTTTATATTATATACAGTACAGACCAAAAGTTTGGACACACCTTCTCATTTAAAGATTTTTCTGTATTTTCATGACTATGAAAATTGTACATTCACACTGAAGGCATCAAAACTATGAATTAACACATGTGGAATTATATACTTAACAAAAAAGTGTGAAACAACTGAAAATATGTCTTATATTCTAGGCTCTTCAAAGTAGCCACCTTTTGCTTTGATGACTGCTTTGCACACTATTGGCATTCTCTTGATGAGCTTCAAGAGGTAGTCACCGGAAATGGTTTTCACTTCACAGGTGTGCCCTATCAGGATTAATAAGTGGGATTTCTTGCCTTATAAATGGGGCTGAGACCATCATTTGTGTTGTGCAGAAGTCAGGTGGATATACAGCTGATAGTCCTACTGAATAGACTGTTAGCTGCTTTTTTTCTTGCCATAATACAAATTCTATGTAAAGAAAAATGAGTGGCCATCATTACTTTAAGAAATGAAGGTCAGTCAGTCCAAAAAATTGGGCAAACTTTGAATGTGTCCCCAAGTGCAGTTGCAAAAACCATCAAGCGCTACAAAGAAACTGTCTCACATGAGGACCGCCCCAGGAAAGGAAGACCAAGAGTCACCTCTGCTTCTGAGGATAAGTTTATTCGAGTCACCAGCCTTAGAAATTGCAGGTTAACAGTAGCTCAGATTAGAGACCAGGTCAATGCCACACAGAGTTCTAGCAGCAGACACATCTCTACAACAACTGTTAAGAGGAGACTTTGCGCAGCAGGCCTTCATGGTAAAATAGCTGCTAGGAAACCACTGCTAAGGACAGGCAACAAGCAGAAGAGACTTGTTTGGGCAAAAGAACACAAGGAATGGACATTAGACCAGTGGAAATCTGTGCTTTGGTCTGATGAGTCCAAATTTGAGATTTTTGGTTCCAACCACTGTGTCTTTGTGCGACGCAGAAAAGGTGAACGGATGGACTCTACATGCCTGGTTCCCACCATGAAGCATGGAGGAGGAGGTGTGGGGGTGCTTTGCTGGTGACACTGTTGGGGATTTATTCAAAATTGAAGGCATAATGAACTAGCATGGCTACCACAGCATCTTGCAGCGGCATGCTATTCCATCCGGTTTGCGTTTAGTTGGACCATCATTTATTTTTCAACAGGACAATGACTCCAAACACACCTCCAGGCTGTGTAAGGGCTATTTGACCAGGAAGGAGAGTGATGGGGTGCTACGCCAGATGACCTGGCCTCCACAGTCACTAGACCTGAACCCAATCGAGATGTTTTGGGGTGAGCTGGACCCCAGAGTGAAGGCAAAAGGGCCAACAAGTGCTAAGCATCTCTGGGAACTCCTTCAATATTGTTGGAAGACCATTTCCGGTGACTACCTCTTGAAGCTCATCAAGAGAATGCCAAGAGTATGCAAATCAGTCGTCAAAGCAAAGGGTGACTACTTTGAAGAACCTAGAATATAAGACATATTTTCAGTTGTTTCACACTTTTTTTGTTAAGTATATAATTCCACATGTGTTAATTCATAGTTTTGATGCCTTCAGTGTGAATGTACAATTTTCATAGTCATGAAAATACAGAAAAATCTTTAAATGAGAAGGTGTGTCCAAACTTTTGGTCTGTACTGTATATAATAAAAAAAATCCCAATATTCTAGTAAAACAATTCACAGACAAATCATATCACAAACACTTGGCAGTAAAACATAGACACAGACAACATCTACATATTATGACAGAGTATCAAATTATTATGATTTTTTTAAAACCTAGTAATATTGCATCACACATCTTGGGGTATGTTGAGCAAACACAAACACATACAGGTGCACCTCACTAAATTAGAATATCATCAAAAAGTTAATTTATTTCAGTTTTTAAATACAAAAAGTAAAACTCATATATTATATAGAGTCATTACAAACAGAGTGATCTATTTCAAGTGTTTATTTCTGTTAATGTTGATGATTATGGCTTACACCCAATGAAAACACAAATGTCATTATCTCAGTAAATTAGAATACTTTATAACAACAGCATGAAAAAATGTTTTCAAAATCCGAAATGTTGGCCTACTGAAATGTATGTTCAGTAAATGCACTCAATACTTGGTCGGGGCTCCTTTTGCATCAATTACTGAATCAATGCGGCGTGGCATGGAGGCGATCAGCCTGTGGCACTGCTGAGGTTTTATGAAAGCTCAGGTTGCTTTGATAGCAACCTTCAGCTCGTCTGCATTGTTGGGTCTGGTGTCTCTCATCTTACTCTTGACAATACCTCATAGATTCTCTATGGGGTTAAGGTCAGGCGAGTTTGCTGGCCATTCAAGCACATTGATATTGTTGTTTTTAAACCAGGTATTGGTACTTTTGGCAAGGTGGACAGGTGCCAATTGATGCTGGAGAATGAAATTTCCATCTCTACAAAACTTGTCGGCAGAGGGAAGCATGAAGTGCTCTAAAATTTCCTGTCAGACGGCTGCGCTAACTTTGGTCTTGATAAAACACAGTGGACCTACAACAGCAGATGACATGGCTCCCCAAACAATCACGGATTGTGGAAACTTCAAACTAGACCTCAAGCAGCTTGGATTGTGGCATCTCCACTCTTCCTCCAGACTCTGGGATCTTGATTTCCAAATGAAATGCAAAATTTACTTTGCATTTACTTAAATCAAGCGAACCAGGTCTGGCACAGACGGGTCTGGCTTCTAAAGGGTCGATATTAAGGGTCTTATAGAAATATGGCAGATATATAACCCCACTCTTCATCTGACAATCTGTTTGATTATCCACAGGTATGCTCCTGCATCAAATTCCTGCTGTATCCACTGATCTCTGCTAATTTCACTCTATCTACCCTGGGTATGTTCATGCATCCATTCCCTGCTGTATTCACTGATCTCTGCTAATTTTACACTATCTGTCCTGGGTATGTTTGATCCCATCTGCAAGTTTTTCACCTCAATCCTTTGATCCCAATACACACTCTGTCCCCATTTGTCTACTTCCTTAAAACATTTAGCCTGTCTCCTAATTCCTCCCCCCTCCACCCTTGCTTTTGTGAGCAGTCTTCCTGTGGCTCCTCCCCTCCTGCACACACCTGAACCACTTCATATGCTGTTACGAGCTCCATAAATCAAGCGAGCCAGGTCTGGCACAGACTGGTCTGGCTTCTAAAGGGTTAATCTTAAGGGTCTTATAGAAATATTCCAGATATGAACCTGTCCAGAAGGTACAAGTAACTATTTACTAATTGTACTTAGTTTCTCTTTCTCATTCACACTTAACTTTCATTATACTTACATATGCCCTTACTGTTTTTGCCCCACTAATCCTCACTCTCCTTCGCTATCCCCAAACCCCAGAACCCGCTAACCAAATCACCATCTCTCCTTCCCTCTTACCCCCCCCACCTGACCTGCAGACCTGCTCCTCAACCTCAAATCTATCCTTCCAAAACATAAAAACGGACACTCTCCTTCTCCCACCTGTTCTCCCTCTCTCTGTTTCTCTTTGCTGTTAGCGACATATCTCCCAATCTTGGTCCCCCAATTCCCCTACCTATCACTTCCAAACAACTGCAAACCACCGCAACCTCTCCTACATAATACCCGTGCCCCTGACGCCCACTCCCCTGCTCCCTCTCTCTGGAGCACTCTGGAATGCTCGCTCTGTCAGCAACAAGCTTCATTTTGTCCATGACCTCTTTACCTCTCTCCTTCCTGGGAATCACAGAGACATGGCTGACACCCTCCGACACTGCCTCCCCTGCTGCACTGTGTTACGGTGGCCTCCACTTCACTCACACTCCTCGCCCTGGTAACAGACATGGTGGAGGAGTGGGTCTTCTCCTTTCTACCAACTGCATCTTTAGCCCTATCCCACCTCTACCCTCCCTTATTCTCCCTTCTTTTGAAGTCCACTCTGTCCGCATCTACTCTCCCTCCAAACTCCAAGTGACTGTCATATACCGACCTCCAGGTCCGGTCACTGCCTTTATTGAGCAATTCTACACCTGGCTTCTTTACTTTGTCTCTGCTGACACTCCACAATCATCATGGGCGATTTCAACATCCCCACTGACACTCGCCAGCCAGCAGCATCCAAACTGCTGTCGCTTACTTCATCCTTTGGACTTACTCAGTAATCCTCCTCAGCCACCCACACAGGTGGGCACACGCTAGACCTCATCTTCACTCGACTCTGCTCCCTATCTAACCTTACAACCTCCCCTCTACCCCTATCTGACCACCATCTACTCATGTTCTCATCCCTGTCCTCCTCACCTGTCACCCATGTCCAGCAACTAGCACCCCCCTGCAGAAACCTTGCACATCTAGACACTCCCACACTCTCTGACTCTATTCTACCACTGACATCCATATCTTCACTCCACAACACAGACAGCACTACTGCTTTCTACAATGCCACTCTTGCATCAGCTATTGACTCGGTCGCCCCTCTTATGCATGACAGAGCACGAATAGGCAACCCTCGCACAACAACCTCACTAAACAGCTTCGACAAGGAGTGGTGTTGGAGAAAACACATTCTCAAGATGACTTCACTACATTCAAACAAGCAACACTCGCATTCAAATTAGTCCTCACCTCTGCTAAACAGGCCTACTTCACAACCCTCTTATCTTCCTTATCCTACAACCACAAACAGCTATTTAACACTTTTAAATCTCTCATCCGCCCTCCACTGCCCCCTCCGACCTCCATCATCTCTGCTGAGGAGTTTGCCACACACTTCAAGAACAAGACTGACCAAATAAGGCAAGTCTTTACAGCCCAACCACCACAACCTCTTTGTTTTCCAGACCATTGCCCTTCCTCCATAACCTCCCTTCTCAACATCACGGAAGGAGACCTTGCTCGTCTCCTCTCCAAATCATACCTCACCACTTGTGCACTCGACCCCATCCCATCTCACCTCCTTCCCAACCTCACCCCCACACTCATTCCATACCTAACCCATCTCTTCAACCTATCACTAACTTCTCGTACCTTCCCTGCTGCCTTAAAACATGCCACAATCACACTCATCCTCAAAAAGCCATCCCTCGACTCAACCACCTTGTCGAGCTACCGCCCCATATCGCTGCTCCCATTTGACTCCAAACTCCTTGAGCAACACGTTTATGCTAAACTTTCCTCTCACTTCTCATCTAACTCTCTCTTCGACAACCGACAATCCGGCTTCCGCCCTCACAATTCCACTGAAACTACCCTTACCAAAATCACCAATGACTTACTTACAGCCAAAGCTAACAGACAATTCTCTGTATTCCTTCTTCTTGACCTGTCCTCTGCTTTCGACACAGTTGACCACTGCCTCCTACTACAGATCCTCTCTTCCTTTGGCGTCAAAAAAATTGCCCTATCCTGGATCTCATCATACCTTTCCAACTGCACATTTAGCGTCTCCCACTCCCATACTACCTCCTCACCCCACCCCCTCTCTGTTGTAGTCCCTCAAGGCTCTGTCCTAGGACCCCTACTCTTCACAATCTATACCGTTGGCCTGGGACAGCTCATAAAATCCCATGGCTTCCAGTATCAACTGTACACTGCTGACACCCAGATCAACCTCTCTGGCCCAGATGTCACCTCTCTGCTGTCCAGAATCCCAGCATGTGTAGCAGCCATATCCTCCTCCTTCTCTTCCCACTTCCTCAAGCTCAATGTGGACAAAACTGAAACATCATCTTTCCCCATCTCGCATATCTTCCCCACCTGACCTTTCTATCACAATACATGACATCACACCTTCCCCTATACCAGAAATCCGCTGCCTCAGAGTAACCCTTGACTCTGCCCTGTCCTTCAAACCCCACATCCAAGCTCTTGCCACCTCCTGTCGCCTCCAGCTCAAAATTTTTTCCAGAATCTGTACTTTCATCAACCTTCAATCTACTAAACTGCTTGTGCATGCCCTCATCATCTCCCGCCTCGACTACTTCAACATCCTCCTCTGCAGCCTTCCTGCTAACACTCTCGCACCCCTCCAGTCCATCCTTAACTCTGCTGTGCGACTAGTTCATCTCTCGCCTTGCTACTCCTCTGCTATCCCCCTTTGCAAATCGCTTCACTGGCTCCCAATTGCCCAGCGTATCCAGTTTAAGCTACTAACACTGACCTACAAAGCTATTTATAACCTCTCTCCTCCGTACATCTCTGAACTAATCTCCCGATACATTCCCTTACATAATCTCCATTTCTCCCAAGACCTCCTTCTCTCCTCCACACTTTTATTCATGCCTTGCCCAATCACCTCCAAGATTTCTCCTGAATATCTCTCATCCTATGGAATTTTGTGCCTCAACATGTCCGATTATCCACCACACTTGGATCCTTCAGATGGAACCTGAAAACCCATCTCTTCAAACAAGCTTACAGCCTGCCATGACCTTGCCTGCTGCCATCTCAACAACACCGGAGCTACCGCAACCCCCCAACCTGTTGTCTCCTTCCCCATTCCTGTAGAATGTAAGCCCGCAAGGGCAGGGTCCTCTTCCCCCTGTACCAGTATATCATTGTTAGTTTGTTTACTGTAAGTGATATATGTATTTGATATGTAACCCCTCCTTATGTACAGCACCATGGAATCAATGGCGCTATATAAATAAATAATAAAATAATAATAATAGTCTCAATGACTGCCTTCTGGACATCTGTCAAGTCAGCAGTCTTCCCCATGATTGTGGAGCCTACTGAAACAGAGTAAGGGACCTCTTTAAATGCGTACAAAGCCTTTGCATGTGTTTTTTGTTAATTATTTCAAATTACTGAGATAATGACTTTTGTGTTTTCATTGTCTGCAAGCCATAATCATCAACATTAACAGAGATAAACACTTGAAATGGATCACTCTGTTTGCAATGACTCTATATAATGAGTTTCACTTTTTGTATCGAAGAACTGAAATAAATTAACTTTTTGATGATATTCTAATTTTGTGAGATGCACCTGTATGTATAAAAAAAACAATTACTTATGGAATTATAACATTAAAGAAGTTGTCCACTACTATTTACTCCTTTCTATAATGTCCCCAATGTATTTAACCTGTTGAGGGAAGATTATTTCTAATTACCTTGCCTTGTCTTTATGGCCTGTGAGTGGCGCTATCACTGCGCACTTTCCCATTGAATGCAGGAAAGGGAAAGTGTGCTGTGAATGCTGGGTTATGACGTGCGGGAAGGGTCACAAAGTGAAGATTAAACTGCATAGTCTGGTGTTGACTAAGCGTATGACACACCTAACTTTCTGGAACAGAAAGTCTTGGTGCTTGATTGCCTTTAACCTTAGACAAAACCTTGCCGGTGTAGCAAAATATCATTGCTTCAAGTAGAAACTCAAGTATTGTTTGTCCTTTTCATATAAGAGACCATCAAACTGAAGGGACAAGTAAAAATCTAGCAATAACATTGTCTTTGTATATAATACAAGTATGAAATAAATTCAAACAGAAATTTGATTAAATGTAAAATTATTTCTGTACCCTCTTCTGTAGTGTTGAGCCACCCCCGTAGTGTTCGAGTTCGGTTCGGTTCGTCGAACACCCGTGTGTTCGTCGAACTGTTCGTCGAACACCTTCGAACACCGTTAAAACCAATGGCAGGCAAACAAAAACACATAGAAACACATAGAAAACACCTTCAAAGGTGTCCAAAAGCTGACAAACTGCTCAGAAGACACAACTAACACATGGAAAAGTGACAAGTACATATAGTCATGTGAAAAGAAAAGAGGTGGAGGAGTAAAAGGAGGGGGAGACACAGATATAGGCATGTCATGCCCTTCTAAAATCCAAAAAGTGAGAAGCCGAGACGGCCAGTCCGCTCCTGCCCGTGCCACCTCCGTGTCGCCGGGTTTGTGCCAGAGCCGCGGTGAACCCTGACGGCCAGCCCCCCTCTCCCAATACTGGTGCCTGTCCGCTGGTGGGTCGAGAGAGCCCCCCTGTGGTGGAGGCAGCTCTAAGCTTTTTAATTTAAATTGTCCCTCTAATTTGAATGAATACACTTTAAATCCATTTACAAGGATCTATTGGAGGGCAAGTCTCATGCCAGCAGCCGCGTAATTCCAGCTCCAGTAGCGTCCACTATAGCTGCTGCAGTTAAAAAGCTTTTATAAGGATCGAGCTCGGCTGTCCACCGCAAGGCATCCTAGTGCCAGTCCCAGCCCCTATGCCTTGGGGTGCCTCCTGATGCTCTTCACTGAGTATCCCGTGGTCCCGAAGCATTTCCTTTGAAAAAATTAAGTGTCCAAACTACAGGTGGTGTAGCTTGCTTAACAGCCGGGATAATCCGCTGACTAGCAGACACTGCTACTAGGCACAAAGTATTTCCTGGGCTAGATGCAGTTAAAAATTTGTAAGTAGATACTCTCGTTGGATGCTGAGAAAGCATTCCATAGAGTCTCCTGGCACGCCATATATGATTCTCTTAAAAAGCTTGGGGTAGGGGTCTAGGGGACCCTTTTATAGCCAAAATCACGGCCCTGTATCACAATACGTCACCTAGGCTGAAGATAAATGGAACTGTAGCACCGAGGGCTCGGTTGCTACAGACGTGTTGCACCTCACCCAGAGGTGTGATATCTCACTCTCAGATAAGGATGGAGTGTGGATCAGGACCCGACACCTGCATGCATTACACCACATTGCCGTGGGGCAGGGCGACCAATATGCCCCTGAGATGGGCACGACAGTCCCTGTCCCTGGCTGGAGTGGGGGGAGGGAACACTGAGGAAGGGGAACCCTGCAGTGCAGGAGCAGGGAGGAAGCAGTTCCTGGGTGCATTGAGAAGGGAGTATAAAAGGTGGGCACCATCTTAGTTCAGTGCATAGAAGTCTGAGCAGAAGTGGCAGGGAGCAGGGGCTCTGCATGAGCTCTGCTCCGGAGGCGGGCCTAGTAACAGAGGCCCAGGCCTGCAAGAGGGAGAAGGAAGGAAGAGGAGCGGAGAAGGCTCCAGGAACGAGGAATGAAGGGATCCCAGGGGTGCGGACGGGCGAGTCGCCACCGCACGCCCGAATCCACCTGCGTGGAGGGGTCAGGCCAAAGGGGGAGACCGGTCCCCGAACTAGTGGAGGCAGGAAACGACCCTCAGCTAGAAACCGGAGGCTCTGACATTTTATGTGGCGCAGCCCCTTGCTCCACCCGCTAGGAAGGCACCACATAGGGTCAGGGAAACTGGCGCCAAGTTTACCAAGAGGAGGCCCGAGGCAGCCGGACAGAAGTGTTGGTAAGAAAGGCCAGACAAAGGACACACAAAGGGGGTCCTGTGAAGCGCTCCAAAGTTATCTGGGAGTTGTCTGAACCCCTCACCTGGTGAGCACAGTACGACGTGGGCAGCCGTTACCTGCAGACGTGGTCTGGATAATAAGAACTGTGAGTAAAGGCCCTGAACTGCATCACTGACTCAGTGTCTTTACTGCTGCTGCCCTGCACCATCACCCCCATGCTCCGCATACACTGCCCTGAGGCTATACTCCTCCCGTGGGGAGTTATGCTACGCTCTGCTGCACCCACAACACCAGCCTTAGCGGTCTGCCCTGTAGCGGCGGTTCACTCTGACCGCAATCCACGGGTGGCGTAGTCGGACATTTAAACATCAAAACCACATAAATAGTTCCGCCACTGGTTTGACCGCCCTGAGCCACGGAACCGGATCGCCGCCACGAAGACTACAACCACCAGCATCCACCAAAAAGGGTCTGGCTCCGGGTGTCCCAAGGCCCAGGGGGTGCGTCAGAACATTTTCATCACCTTTCACAATCACCAATGGGACAAGGCAGGGATGTCCTCTGTCCCCTCTCTTACACATCCTAGTGACGGAGCACCTGCTCTCATCAATTCGCCATAACCCCAATATTAGGTGGATTGAGGTGGGAGGCACCGAGTACAAGTGCTCTCTATTTGCTGATGATGTCCTAGTATATATCACTCAATCACATATATCCATCCCTGCTGTTATGGCTGAAATAGATCACTTTGTTACATGGTAAAATTTTAAAATCAATGCAGCGAAGTCTGAGGCCCTCGATGTCTCCCTCCCTAAATCCATATAGGATTCCATCCAGTCCAACTTTCCCTTTGCCTGGCCCTCACAGGGTATCAAATACTTAGGAATTCCTATTCATAGGGACCTCTCCCATCTATGTTATCTTAATTTTGGGCCCTTTATTGAACAATTCCATACAGACCACGGTTGGCAAGTTAGAACTGTAAGATTCACTACGTGAACCACTGGTGTTTTGTGGAAAAGCACATGTACACCGCGTTCCAAATTATTATGCAAAAAGTGTTTAGGAGTGATAAGGGAAGAATTTGTTTGTTTGTCAGTTAAACTCATTGATGGTGATGTGTGTCAGGGCTCTTTATATCACTGTAAGCAATTGCAGACACCTGTGCTAATTAGTTTGGCAGGTGTGTCCAATGAAAGGCAAGACTACTTAAGAAGGCTCTCTCACATTATTAAGCAGCCTACATTTTCTGCCAAAATGGGAAAGAAAAAGGATGTGTCGGCTGCTGAGAAGCAACAAATTGTGGAGTGTTTAGGTCAAGGCATGACTACAATCAACATTGTGCAATGATCAGGATGAAGTGTCTTGGCAATCAAGAAGTATGTAGCTGATTCACAGTACACACGTGTGCGTGCTGATAAGGGCAAATTGAGGACTCTTTCCTACAGGCAATTACGTCAGGTTGAAAGAGCAGCAGCAAAAAAGCCTTGTCATAGCAGCAGACAAGTTTTTGAAGCTGCTTGTGCCTCCAACGTCCCCCGAACAACAAGATGCAGGGTCCTTCAGAGGTTTTCAGCTGTGCATACGCCATCCTGTCGACCTCCTCTATCCACTTCACACAAGCAGAAACGGCTCCAGTGGGCCAAACATTACATGAAGACTGATTTCAAAACTGTTTTGTTCACGGATGAGTGCCGTGCAGCGCTCGATGGTCCAGATGAATGGAGTGGAGGATGGCTGGTTGATGGACACCCCACGCAAACACGGCTACAGCGCCAACAAGGAGGAGGTGGAGTAATGTTTTGGGCTGGAATCATGGGGAGAGAGATTGTCGGCCCCTTTAGGATCCCTGAAGGCGCTAAAGATGAACTCCATAATGTATGTGGATTTTCTCAAACAGCACTTCCTGCCATGGTTCAAGAAGAAGAACCGTGTATTTCACAGCAAGATCATTTTTCTGCATGATAATGCACCATCTCATGCTGCACATAAAACATCTGCATCTCTGGCTGATATGGGCATAAAAGGGGACAAACTTATGGTGTGACCCCCATGCTCCCCTGACCTCTACCCCATTCAGAACCTTTGGAGCATCATTAAAAGGAGTGGCTATGATGGCGGGAGGCAGTTCACATCTAAGCAACAGCTCTGGGAGGGTATTCTGTCCTCATGCAAAACAATTGATGCAGAAACCATCCAAAACCTGACAAATTCAATGGACGAGAGAGTTCAGAAGCTCCTTTTGAACAAGGGGTCCTATGTGAAAATGTAACATCACCTAGAATAAAGTTTTGAGTTGAAAACTGTTTGATTTCAGTTTCTAACAACCTGCTAATGCTTATAATTTCAAAAATGACCATTTTTTTGGTCTTTATTAAAATGAAAAGGTTGATCGAAAAGTTTGGGGGATCTAAGAGTGTGGCAACCCAGTAGTCATGATTAGTGTTGAGCCACCCCCGTAGTGTTCGGGTTCGGTTCGGTTTGTCGAACACCGGGATGTTCGAGGAACTGTTCGTCGAACTGTTCGTCGAACACCTTAGAACACCGTCGAACACCGTTAAAACCAATGGCAGGCAAACAAAAACACATAGAAACACATAGAAAACACCTGCAAAGGTGTCCAAAAGCTGACAAACTGCTCAGAAGACACTCTCTTTAAAAAAGCCGGCCGGCAAATTCAGCAGCGGCATACACCGATACCCGACAATTTAGACAAGAAGGAATAGAGCATCACACATAGATTAGATAGATAGAAACATGTCAGTCACACATATAAGAAGCACAGTGACAGTGTTGGTTACTGCACTTGTCATTTAGTGTAAAGGATTTATTAAAAAAAATATTAGTGTTTTCATGCACCGTCTCTTTAAAAAAGCCGGCCGGCAATTAAGCATCTGTACCCGACAATTTAGAACAGAAAGAATAGAGCTTCACACATAGATTAGATAGATAGAAACATGTCAGTCACATATATAATAAGTACAGTGATAGTGTTGCTTACTGTACTTGTCATTTAGTGTAAAGGATTTATTTAAAAAAATAATAGTGTTTTCATGCACTGTCTCTTTAAAAAAGCCGGCCGGCAATTCAGCAGCGGTACCCGACAATTTAGAACAGAAAGATAGAGCATCACACATAGATTAGATAGATAGAAACATTTCAGTCACATATATATGAAGTACAGTGATAGTGTTGGTTACTGTACTTGTCATTTAGTATTAAAATAAAGGATTTATTATTAAAAAAATTGGCGTGGGGTTCCCCTTAATTTTAGGCTCTAGCGGAGGTTAAGCAGACGGCTGGGGCAGATGTTTGAAGCCTGGGAAGGGGGTAATACCCACGGAGCTTCCCAGGCTACTAATATCAGCCCCCAGCTGAATACATAGCCTTTACTAGCTATTAAAATGGGGGACCCCCCAAAAAAAATGACGTGGGGTCCCCCCTAATTTAATAGCTAGCAAAGGCTAGGCAGACAGCTGGGGGCTGATATTAATAGCCCAGGAAGGGAGCCATGAATATTGGCCCCCTCCCAGGCTAGAAACACCAGCCGTCAGCCGCCCCAGAAATGGCGCATTCATAGGATGCGCCAATTCTGGCACTTAGCCTCGCTCTTCCACGCTGCCCTGGTGCGGTGGCAGGGGGTAATAGGGTTGGGGTTGATGTCAGCTTATAATGCCAGCTGACATCAAGCCCAGGTTAGTAATGGAGAGGCGTCTATAAGACACCCCCATTACTAACCCCATAGTCAAAGTTAAAAAAAACACAAACACCCAGAATAAAGTCCTTTAATTGAAATAAAGACACAATCCTTTATTGTTCTAAATTAAACCATACTTACCATCACGCCCATTCCAGCTGAAGCCAACGATCTCCTGCAATAAAAGAAAAATAATAAAGCAACCTCATCCTTACCTTTCCATGGTTCCCACGACAGCTTCAGCTCTGCTACATCGAGATGACAGGCTGGACCGCAGCAGAACGCTGCCATCCAGCCTGTCATCCCGCAGACACTGAGAAGCGCAGGCTTGCTTGCGCTGCTCAGCGTCTCTCTGTGACGACATCCAGATGAGCCGAGTTCATGTCCAATGAACTCGGCTCACCTCATGCACGTCACTGACAGCGTGGGAAAATTCTCACGCTGAAGCGCTGATTGCAGGAGAATTTTCCCACGCTGTCAGTGACGTGCAGGAGGTGAGCTGAGTTCATTGGACATGAGCTCACCTCATGCACATCACTGACAGCGTGGGAGAATTCTCCTGCACTCAGCACTTCAGCGTGAGAATTTTCCCACGCTGTCAGTGACGTGCATGAGGTGAGCCGAGTTCATTGGACATGACCTCGGCTCATCTGGATGCCGTCACAGCGAGACAGTGAGGAGCGCAAGCATGCCTGCGCTTCTCAGTGTCTGCGGGATGACAGACTGGATGCCAGCGTTCTGCTGCGGTCCAGCCAGTCATCTCGATGTAGCAGAGCTGAAGCTGTCGTGGGAACCATGGAAAGGTAAGGATGAGGTTGGTTTATTATTTTTCTTTTATTGCAGGAGATCGTTGGCTTCAGCTGGAATGGGTGTGATGGTAAGTATGGTTTAATTTAGAACAATAAAGAATTGTGTCTTTATTTCAATTAAAGGACTTTATTCTGGGTGTTGTGTTTTTTTTAAATACTTTACTAGAAATTCATGGCGGTCATGTCTAATACTGGCGTGACCCCATGAACTTTGGGCTTGGGGCCAGCTGATAATACCAAGCTGGCCCTAACCCCTTTATTACCCAGTGAGCCACCGCACCAGGGCCCTGGATGAGTTGGGTACAGCGCCAGAAGATGGCGCTTCTATGAACGCGCCATTTTCCGGGGTGGCTGCGGACTGCAATTTGTAGCGGGGGGGGGGGGGGCCCAGAAAGCTTGGGCCTCCCTGCGCTGCAGATTCCAGCCCCCAGCTGCCTAGTTGTACCTGGCTGGACACAAAAATAGGGCGAAGCCCCACGTACTTTTTTTTTAATTATTTCATGAAATTCATGAAATAATTAAGAAAAAAAGGCCTTCCCTATATTGTTGTGTCCGGCCAGGTACAAATAGGCAGCTGGTGGTTGGGGGCAGCCCGTTCCTGCCTGCTGTACCTGGCTGGACACAAATATAGTGCGAAGCCCCACTTCAATTTTTTTTAATTATTTCATGAAATTCATGAAATAATTAAGAAAAAAAGGGCTTCCCTATATTGTTGTGTCCGGCCAGGTACAAATAGGCAGCTGGTGGATGGGGGCAGCCCGTTCCTGCCTGCTGTACCTGGCTGGACACAAATATAGTGCGAAGCCCCACTTCAATTTTTTTTAATTATTTCATGAAATTCATGAAATAATTAAGAAAAAAAGGGCTTCCCTATATTGCTGTGTCCGGCCAGGTACAAATAGGCAGCTGGTGGATGGGGGCAGCCCGTTCCTGCCTGCTGTACCTGGCTGGACACAAATATAGTGCGAAGCCCCACTTCAATTTTTTTAAATTATTTCAGGAAATTCATGAAATAATTTAAAAAAAATTGACGTGGGGCTTCGCACTATATTTGTGTCCAGCCAGGTACAGCAGGCAGGAACGGGCTGCCCCCAACCACCAGCTGCCTATTTGTACCTGGCCGGACACAACAATATAGGGAAGCCCTTTTTTTCTTAATTATTTCATGAAATAATTTAAAGAAAATTGACGTGGGGCTTCGCCCTGTTTTTGTGTCCAGCCAGGTACAACTAGGCAGCTGGGGGCTGGAATCCGCAGCGCAGGGAGGCCCAAGCTTTCTGGGCCACCCCCGCTGCAAATTTCAGTCCGCAGCCACCCCGGAAAATGGCGCGTTCATAGAAGCGCCATCTTCTGGCGCTGTACCCAACTCATCCAGGGCCCTGATGCGGTGGCTCACTGGGTAATAAAGGGGTTAGGGCCAGCTTGGCATTATCAGCTGGCCCTAAGCCCGAAATTCATGGGGTCACGCCAATATTAGACATGACCACCATGAATTTCTAGTAAAGTATTTAAAAAAAACACAACACCCAGAAAAAAGTCCTTTAATTGAAATAAGCACACAATTCTTTATTGCTCTAAATTAAACCATACTTACCATCACGCCCATTCCAGCTGAAGCCAACGATCTCCTGAAATAAAAGAAAAATAATAAAGCAACATCATCCTTACCTTTCCATGGTTCCCATGACAGCTTCAGCTCTGCTACATCGAGGTGACAGGCTGGGCCTCAGCAGAACGCTGCCATCCAGCCTGTCATCCCGCAGACACTGAGAAGCGCAGGCTTGCTTGCGCTCCACAGTGTCTCTCTGTGAGGGCATCCAGATGAGCCGAGTTAATGTCCTATGAACTCGGCTCACCTCATGCACGTCACTGACAGCGTGGGAAAATTCTCCTGCACTCAGCGCTTCAGCGTGGGAGAATTCTCACACTGAAGCGCTGAGTGCAGGAGAATTCTCCCACGCTGTCAGTGACGTGCAGGAGGTGAGCTGAGTTCATTGGACATGAGCTCACCTTATGCACATCACTGACAGCGTGGGAAAATTCTCCTGCACTCAGCGCTTCAGCGTGGGAGAATTCTCACGCTGAAGCGCTGAGTGCAGGAGAATTCTCCCACGCTGTCAGTGACGTGCAGGAGGTGAGCTGAGTTTATTGGACATGAGCTCACCTTATGCACGTCACTGACAGCGTGGGAGAATTCTCCTGCACTCACCGCTTCAGCGTGAGAATTTTCCCACGCTGTCAGTGACGTGCATGAGGTGAGCCGAGTTCATTGGACATGAACTCGGCTCATCTGGATGTCGTCACAGAGAGACGCTGAGCAGCGCAAGCAAGCCTGCGCTTCTCAGTGTCTGCGGGATGAGAGGCTGGATGGCAGCGTTCTGCTGCGGTCCAGCCTGTCATGTCGATGTAGCAGAGCTGAAGCTGTCGTGGGAACCATGGAAAGGTAAGGATGAGGTTGCTTTATTATTTTTCTTTTATTGCAGGAGATCGTTGGCTTCAGCTGGAATGGGCGTGACGGTAAGTATGGTTTAATTTAGAACAATAAAGGATTGTGTCTTTATTTCAATTAAAGGACTTTATTCTGGGTGTTTGTGTTTTTTTTAACTTTGACTATGGGGTTAGTAATGGGGGTGTCTTATAGACGCCTCTCCATTACTAACCTGGGCTTGATGTCAGCTGGCATTATAAGCTGACATCAACCCCAACCCTATTACCCCCTGCCACCGCACCAGGGCAGCGTGGAAGAGCGAGGCTAAGTGCCAGAATTGGCGCATCCTATGAATGCGCCATTTCTGGGGCGGCTGACGGCTGGTGTTTCTAGCCTGGGAGGGGGCCAATATTCATGGCTCCCTTCCTGGGCTATTAATATCAGCCCCCAGCTGTCTGCCTAGCCTTTGCTAGCTATTAAATTAGGGGGGACCCCACGTCATTTTTTTTGGGGGGTCCCCCATTTTAATAGCTAGTAAAGGCTATGTATTCAGCTGGGGGCTGATATTAGTAGCCTGGGAAGCTCCGTGGGTATTACCCCCTTCCCAGGCTTCAAACATCTGCCCCAGCCGTCTGCTTAACCTCCGCTAGAGCCTAAAATTAAGGGGAACCCCACGCCAATTTTTTAATAATAAATCCTTTATTTTAACACTAAATGACAAGTACAGTAATCAACACTATCACTGTACTTCATATATATGTGACTGACATGTTTCTATCTATCTAATCTATGTGTGAAGCTCTATTCTGTCTGTTATAAATTGTCGGGTACCGCTGCTGAATTGCCGGCCGGCTTTTTTAAAGAGACGGTGCATGAAAACACTATTATTTTTTTTGATAAATCCTTTACGCTAAATGACAAGTACAGTAAGCAACACTGTCACTGTACTTCTTATATATGTGGCTGACATGTTTCTATCTATCTAATCTATGTGTGATGCTCTATTCTTTCTGTTATAAATTGTCGGGTACCGCTGCTGAATTGCCGGCCGGCTTTTTTAAAGAGACGGTGCATGAAAACACTATTATTTTTTTTGATAAATCCTTTACACTAAATGACAAGTACAGTAAGCAGCACTTTCACTGTACTTCGTATATATGTGGCTGACATGTTTCTATCTATCTAATCTACGTGTGAAGCTCTATTCTTTCGGTTCTAAATTGTCGGGTACAGGTGTATGCCGCTGCTGAATTGCCGGCTTTTCATGTTTCACTGTGAGCACTGTTCCCATCGATTTGGGCAATCACTGTAATGCCACAACCACCATGGCTGTGGCATTACAGTGAGTGGCAGACAGTCCCTGCATGATTGGTGTTCTAAATAGCGCCAGACATGCAGGACACGCTTTTGGTGCACGAACAGTTATCGAACATAACCTCGAACAGCCGAATTTTTTGCAAATCGTTCGGGTTCGTCGAACAACTCGAACACTGCCCAAAACAGCTTGAATTTGAGATTGGCGAACAGTTCTAGTCGAACACCGCTCATCTCTAGTCATGATTACTTCGAATTCTGACAATATGAGGGTCATGCTGCAGGTAGTGCAGCAAGAAGGCACTTATGTGTCTTGCGCATCTCGGAGCCCCAAAATTATTTTCCGGGCTAGATGCAGCTAAAAATTATTTTTAATTTTAAATCTGGTGAAGCTTATTATAGATGGCCTAATAGGATCAGTGCTGCACACTGCTACAAAGCCCAAATTATTTTCCAGTCAAGATACAGATAAACATGATTAGTAATTTGAAAGCTTAAAACGGTTGGTAGGGTGATTTTAACCAATCATCAAGCTTTTACTCTCCCCAGGATGACACAGGGGTAGAAAAGTCATTTCGGATCCATGATTTGTTCATCTTAATGAACGTGAGTCTGTCTACATTATCAGTGGAGAGCCGCGTGCGCTTATCTGTCAGCACACCACCAGCAGCGCTGAACACACGTTCAGACAGAACGCTGGCTGCGGGGCATAACAAGATCTCCAAGGCGTAAGTGGCTAGCTCCGGCCATTTATCCAGATTGGAAGCCCAAAAAGAGCAAGGGTCCAGTGACACAGTCGTGGCTTCAATGTTTACTTGGAGATACTCCTGTACCATCGTCTCTAGGCGTTGACTATGTGTCAGACTTCTTGTCTCCTGTGGCCTTGCAAAGGATGGGCTAAAAAAGTGGTGAAATGATTCCGCAAAATTGATGTTACCAGCAGATACTGTGGTTCTGTTACGGTTTGAGTGCTGAACACTTGACGGTCCCACGGTTGGCAAGTTGGAACTGTGAGATTCACTACGTGCACCACTGGTATTTTGTGGAAAAGCACATGTAAGATTCTGCAACAGTCTCTGCTGATACTCCTGCATGCGTGCATCCCTTTCTATGGCAGGAATAATTTCTGCAAATTTACTTTTGATCCGGGGATCTAACAGTGTGGCAACCCAGTAGTCAGGATTATTTCTAATTCTCACAATTCGAGGGTCATGTTGCAGGTAGTGCAGCAAGAAGGCACTCATGTGTGTTGCGCATCCAGGAGCACCAAGTCCCTGTTGTGTTGGTGGCGAGGTAACAATCATGCTTCCTTCCTCTGTCCTCTCCCCCCAACCTCGCACAACAGAAATGTGATCAAGGTCTCCCTCATCTGATGAGTCTTCCATCAGTTCGTCCTCCACTTCTTCCTGGGCTCCTGCACCTTCCTCACTAGTTTGGCTGCTACCATGCGCCCTGGTAAAATCATCTCCCCCACCCTCACATGCCTGCCGCCTTGGTGCTGCCGACCGTCTGGACCTTGCAGATGTTAGCCCTTCCGCATACAACTCCTCCTCCTCTACTTCCTCCACCTCCTCTTGTGCCACCACCTGACTCCGAATTCTGTTTAACATGTGCTCCAGCATGTAAATCACCGGAATAGTCATGCTGATAATGGCATCGTCAGCACTAAACATCTTCGTCGCCATTTCAAAACTGTGCAGAAGGGTGCATAGGTCCCTGATCTGAGACCACTCCTCCAGCGTGATTTGCCCCACCTCTGAATCTCGTTGGCCCAGGCTATACGTCAGAACGTATTGCACCAGGGCTTGTCGGTGCTGCCACAGTCGCTGCAACATGTGCAGAGTTGAATTCCACCGGGTAGGCACATCGCATTTTAGCCGGTGAAGTGGCAGGCCCAACGACTTCTGTAGAGATGTAAGTCGCTGAGCTGCGGGATGCGAACGGCGGAAGTGAGCACACAGCGACCGTGCCCTCTGCAGAAGGCCATCTAGTCTGGGATAGTGGGCTAAAAATTGCTGGACAACCAGGTTCAACACGTGAGCCATACAAGGCACGTGTGTGACATTGCCCCGGCGAAGGGCCGCACCCAGGTTTGCAGCATTGTCGCAGACGGCCTTCCCTGGTTTCAGGTCCAGTGGAGACAACCATTCATGAAATTGTTTCTCCAGAGCTGACCACAACTCCTCAGCTGTGTGACTCACATTTCCCAGACATTTCAATGTAAAAACCGCCTGATGACGTTGAGCCCTACTGCCAGCATAGTAAGGAGGTGTGCAGGATCCCTTCTGCGCAGTTAGAAAGCTTGTGGCATGACCAGACAGGCTTTGGGAGCAGGTGGAAGACCGAGAGGAGGTTGAGGAGGCAGAAGCAGTGGAGGAACTTTGACATAAAGAGGATTGACGCACAACTCGTGGGGACGGCAAGACTTGGACAGCAGCCCCTTGTCCTGCTGTCACCATAGTTACCCAGTGCCCAGTCAGCGACATGTAACGCCCCTGTCCATGCCTACTCGTCCAAGTGTCTGTGGTGAAATGCACCCTGTCACACACAGAGTTTCTCAAAGAAGCGGTGATGTTGTGTGCGACATGCTGGTGGAGCGCAGGCACACCTTTCTTTGAGAAGTAGTGCCGACTGGGCATCTGGTACTGGGGCACTGCGACGAACATAAGGTCTCGAAAATCCTCTGTGTCCACCAGGCGGAAAGGCAGCATTTCTGTAGCCAAGAGCTTGCAGATGGTGAAATTCAACCTCTTAGCTTTCTCATGGCTAGGAGGAAATGGTCTTTTACTTGTCCACATCTGAGGGACCGAGGGCTGGCTATTGTGCTTAGACGGGGTTGATAAGGGTGTCCCCGGCAAACTGCCGGTCTGTGAGGAAGATGCAGGCGGACATGTTAGGTTGCCTTGATCCAAAGGTGGTGCTATCGATGTCGGACAGCGCTCAAGACCAGCTGGTGTTACCACCTCCAAAGAAAATGATGACCTGCCAATCACGCTGGCTGTTGCGGGTAAAGAGGTGGCAGGTCTGCGCCCCAAAACAGGTGTGACTGCTGTCCCCCCAGTCACAGAGGATGAAGAGGCCGCGGATGCACAAGATATGGCAGACGGTGGTTGGCCCGGCCGGCTAGGCCGCATTGTAGCACACTGAGCTTCCCACTGCAACTTATGCTTCATGTCCATGTGCCGGTTCATGCATGAAGTACTCAAACTATGTATTTTTTGGCCTCTACTTAGCTTTTGCTGACAAATGTTACAGATAACACGAGTTGGGTCATCTTTATCGATCTGAAAAAATGCCCAGGCTATGCAAGGCTTAGCACCCATGCGACCTGAAGAGCCACCACGACTTGTGGTGAGAGGCAGAGTTGTGTTTGAGGATGCAGTTGTTGACGTGCTTCCAGTACTACGTCTCTGTCCAGGAAGGCGCAACCTGACCTCGTCGTCACTAGCATCTTCCTCCACCTCCTCTGCTGACCTCATCTCTTGGCTGACTGTGGGTTGACAGTAAGTGGGATCTCCGACCTCATCATCATCACCCTGTGCGTTATCACACCCGTCGTCCTCAGAGCCAACCTGTTCCTGCCCTGACAAAAAACTAAAGTTGTCGCTCCAATCAGGTATTTGAGTCTTATCATCGTCTTCCTCATTGTCTCCACCAACAGGAGTTACAGTTTGGGAATGAGGGTCTACATTATGGTCAGAACCTTCTGCGTCTGGTCCTGGATCCGACTCATAAAGATTCTGGGCATCAGTGCAGATCATTTGCTCGTCTGGATTCACAGAAGCGCTGGAGTCGACCTCTGATTCCCAGGCTATAGTATGAGTAAACAGCTCTGCAGACTCAACCATCTGTTCTACCTCATACTCAGACGGGCAGCTGGAGATTTGGGAGCTGTGAGGAAGCAAGTGCGATTTGGGTGACACCTTTGAGGACTGGAGTATTTGTGATGTTGAAGTTGATGTGGAGGAGAGCCCACTTAAAGAAGCACTTGATATCCGTTGAAGCACCTGCTGTTTTTGTGCCTCATCTGGAATTTGTAGCGATTGGCGTGGCCGTAAGAAAGGGATCTTATCACATTGTCCGCTAAAAGAAGTAGACATTTTAGTTTGGCTGGAAGATGGTCTTTCTTCTGCACCTACCCCACGGACACAACCTTTTTTCCCCTTCCCAACACGCCTATTCCCCTTTCCACCAGCAGCAGGCCTTTTTCCACTCATTTTGGTGGTTAACTAATTCACAACTCTGGAGTTGTTTGCACAAAAAAACAATGGATGGTAACCGAGCAGAGCTGAGTGGCCAAACTGTGGTATTAGGCCAAAACTATTGGCTGGGTTAGATGCAGAAAAAAAATATTTTTAATTTGCAACCTGATGGAGGTCAGTATAGATGGACTAATAGACCAAGTCCCACACACCGCTAGAAGCCCAAATATTTTTTCAGAGCTAGATGCAGAAAATTTTTTTATTCAATTTGCAACCTGATGGAGGTCAGTATAGATGGACTAATAGACCAAGTCCCACACACTGCTAGAAGCCCAAATATTTTTTCAGAGCTAGATGCAGAAAAAAATTATTTTTAATTTGCAACCTGATGGAGGTCAGTATAGATGGACTAATAGACCAAGTCCCACACACCGCTAGAAGCCCAAATATTTTTTCAGAGCTAGATGCAGAAAAAAATTATATTCAATTTGCAACCTGCTGGAGGTCAGTATAGAAGGACTAATAGAACAAGTCCCACACACTGCTAGAAGCCCAAATATTTTTTCAGAGCTAAATGAAGAAAAAAATTATTTTTAATTTGCAACCTGATGGAGGTCAGTATAGATGGACTAATAGACCAAGTCCCACACACCGCTAGAAGCCCAAATATTTTTTCAGAGCTAGATGCAGAAAAAAATTATTTTTAATTTGCAACCTGATGGAGGTCAGTATAGATGGACTAATAGAACAAGTCCAACACGCTGCTAGAAGCCCAAATATTTTTTCAGAGATAAATGAAGAAAAAAATTATTTTTAATTTGCAACCTGATGGAGGTCAGTATAGATGGACTAATAGACCAAGTCCCACACACTGCTAGAAGCCCAAATATTTTTTCAGAGCTAGATGCAGAAAAAAATTATTTTTAATTTGCAACCTGATGGAGGTCAGTATAGATGGACTAATAGACCAAGTCCCACACACTGCTAGAAGCCCAAATATTTTTTCAGAGCTAGATGCAGAAAAAAATTATTTTTAATTTGCAACCTGATGGAGGTCAGTATAGATGGACTAATAGAACAAGTCCCACACGCTGCTAGAAGCCCAAATATTTTTTCAGAGATAAATGAAGAAAAAAATTATTTTTAATTTGCAACCTGATGGAGGTCAGTATAGATGGACTAATAGACCAAGTCCCACACACTGCTAGAAGCCCAAATATTTTTTCAGAGCTAGATGCAGAAAAAAAATATTTTTAATTTGCAACCTGATGGAGGTCAGTATAGATGGACTAATAGACCAAGTCCCACACACTGCTAGAAGCCCAAATATTTTTTCAGAGCTAGATGCAGAAAAAAAATATATTCAGTTTGCAACCTGATGGAGGTCAGTATAGATGGACTAATAGAATGATGCTATGCCCAAAAGATTTTACTTCACTAGGTGCAGTAAAAAAATTGGTATTCTATACACAGGTGGTATATCTTGCAACACAGATAGGCTACTCCACTGCAATAGGCCAAAAAGGTTTAGCTTTGCTAGATTCAGCCAAATGCTGTGAAAAAAACTTGCACAGCACTGGCACAGACCTGCCTGGCAAAAACTGATAGGAACTGATGTAACCTAGTCCTGAAAAGGACTCCAATTACAATTAGTCTTTACTCCCACAATCTATCTATTTAAGAGCACAGACCTGCTTGATAAAAGTCGTAGGAAATGCTGTAACCTAGTCCTTAAAAGGACTGCAATCACAACTATTCCCTACTCCCAAGCTATCTGTATATTTGTGCGAAAATTGGCTTGAAATTAACAAGGTATAGCGCACACAGCAACAGCGGTGCCGTCTAACACGCAGCTGCAGCAGTGAGAAAATGGTGGCGACGGGGAAAATGGCTTGGTCTTATAGGGCAAGGACATGTGACATACACTGCCAATCACACATGCCCTTGCTTGTGTGAAAAAAAGCACTTCGCTCCGTGTGTGCGCTGCTGATAGGCTGACAGATTGCACCTCCCCACTGCAAATGCGGGAAAGAGAAAAAAAAATGGAGATCTTCATTGTTCCTGCAGAGATCCATCCCCTGCCCCTCCCCCCGCCCCGCTGTACACTCAAACTGCGTATTAACATTAATTTTCATCATTACTGAGAAAAAATCCAGTTATGATTTTGGTGCACGAACAGTTATCGAACATAACCTCGAACAGCCGAATTTTTCTCAAATTGTTCGTGTTCGCCGACCGGCTCGAACACCGCCCAAAACAGCTCGAATTTGAGATTGGCGAACAGTTCGAGTAGAACAACGCTCATCTCTACTCTTCTGACAAGCAGTAATCCAAGCAATGTGTTCAACATTCCCCTGCTTACTTCACATTTCGATTTTCACTTTTTCTTTTTTATCCTTGTCTATCTTACTGGAATGAAATTTAGTAACAGGTTGCTCTTGAGTAAGTTCTGCATGGTTTGACAGCTCTAATCAGTGTATAGCAAAACATTTTTGCAAACTTTCACATTTTAAATATATTTTAATCCCACAAGGCTCTTATTATGAAAATTAATTCATAAATTCTTGCCATGCTGATTATGAAGTATAAGAAAAAAAGGGAATGCTGCTAACAAGAAAATAAAAAGGTTTTATATAAATGGAATTAAACAAAGCACATGAAACCATGTATCTCCATAGAATATACAAATCACTCTCTGCGTTTGCATTCTCTGGGTCATGCAGGCCAGAGATGGTGTTCATCTTCCCAAGAGCAGGGTTAAGTTTTCCCTGAATTTACAAGACTCCAAGAGCTATATCAAATTTATTTTGACTACTCTGTGTTAAAACAACTCTGCAAAGAATAGGACATGGTGAGATTAGATGTTTGTTAAAGGGAATTTGTCAGTAGGAACAACCCTCCTAAGCTGTCTATATGGACGAGTAGGTCATAGGAAGCCAAATAAAATTATACTTTGATATCTGCAATCACTTATTCCAGAGAAATTCAAACATTTCTTATATGAAAATAAGCTGTTTAGGCTATGGGCTGGATACAGATCTGCATGAGAATCTGCCTCCAGAGATTATTTTAAATAGAAGGGGGAGTTACCAGTATGATGTGTAATGGTTACCAGTCTTACCAGTGTGATGTGTAATGGCTGCTTTCTGCTCTCCTGATCTCACTGCAGAGCTGTGTGTGATTATACCTCACACATCTGCAGGCTCCTCTCAGTGCTCCCGCTTCCATCTCACAGGCAACCAGTATTGCAATATAGCAGAGCCGTGAGTGCTGCAACTGCTAACGTATTTGCTATGAGACAAAGTTCAGTTGTACTGTCCTGCCTTATTTACTGTACATGTCTCACACTGGCAATTCTCCTTTCATTTAAAATAAACTCTGGAGACAGATTCTCATGCAGATCTGTGTCTGGCCCACAGTCCCGAACAGCTCATTTACATATAAGAAAAACATGGATATTTCTGAAATAAGACATGGGACATCAGATCACAGATTTCAAGGTATAATTTTATTCAGATTCCTATGACCAGTTTGCCCATATATATGGCTTACAAGGGTTGATCTTACTGAAAGATTCCCTTTAACAGTGTAAATGCTAAATCAACCAATTCACTGGGTAACATTTTGAGGCTTGGGATATTGACCCTGCAGGGACCCCTACTTAGGTAAGTTGTTGTGAGGTTTGCTTTTGGTTGAACAACACTTATTCTGCATGCCAGCTACTGCTTGTGGCCTTTCCAGGATGAGAAGCTATATAGACATTCTGACTATATACACTGCTCAAAAAAATAAAGGGAACACTCAAATAACACATCCTAGATCTGAATGAATGAAATATTCTCATTGAATACTTTGTTCTGTACAAAGTTGAATGTGCTGACAACAAAACCACACAAAAATCATCAATGGAAATCAAATTTATTAACCAATGGAGAACTGGATTTGGAGTCACCCCCAAAATTAAAGTGTAAAAACACACTACAGGCTGATCCAACTTTGATGTAATGTCCTTAAAACAAGTCAAAATGAGGCTCATTATTGTGTGTGGCCTCCACGTGCCTGTATGACCTCTCTACAATGCCTGGGCATGCTTCTGATGAGGTTGCAGATGGTCTTCTGTGGGATCTCCTCCCAGACCTGGACTAAAGCATCCGCCAACTCCTGGACAGTCTGTGGTGCAACGTGACATTGGTGGTTGGAGCGAGACATGATGTCCCAGATGTGCTCAATCGGATTCAGGTCTGGGGAACGGGTGGGCCAGCCTTCATCTTGTAGGAACTGCTGACACACTCCAGCCACATGAGGTCTGGCATTGTCCTGCATTAGGAGGAACCCAGGGCCAACCGCACCAGCATATGGTCTGAGGATCTCATCTCGGTACCTAATGGCAGTCAGGCTACCTCTGGCGAGCACATGGAGGGCTGTGCGGCCCTCCAAAGAAATGCCACCCCACACCATTACTGACCCACTGCCAAACCGGTCATGCTGAAGGATGTTGCAGGCAGCAGATCGCTCTCCACGGTGTCTCCAGACTCTGTCACGTCTGTCACATGTGCTCAGTGTGAACCTGCTTTCATCTGTGAAGAGCACATGGCCCCAGTGGCGACTTTGCTAATCCTGGTGTTCTGTGGCAAATGCCAAGGGTCTTGCACGGTGTTGGGCTGTGAGTACA
This sequence comes from Phyllobates terribilis, assembly GCF_046119375.1. Classification (NCBI taxonomy): domain Eukaryota; kingdom Metazoa; phylum Chordata; class Amphibia; order Anura; family Dendrobatidae; genus Phyllobates; species Phyllobates terribilis. Next base: position 575,127,609 of record NW_027362764.1, read on the forward strand.
ACCCCCATCTGTTGACGTCAGGCCCTCATACCACCCTCATGGAGTTGGTTTCTAACTGTTTGTGCAGACACATGCACATTTGTGGACTGCTGGAGGTCATTTTGCAGGGCTCTGGCAGTGCTCCTCCTGTTCCTCCTTGCACAAAGGTGGAGGTAGCGGTCCTGCTGCTGGGTTGTTGTTCTCCTACGGCCCCCTCCACATCTCCTGTTGTACTGGCCTGTCTCCTGGTAGCGCCTCCAGCCTCTGGACACTACGCTGACAGACACAGCAAAACTTCTTGCCACAGCTCACATTGATGTGCCATCCTGGATGAGCTGCACTACCTGAGCAACTTCTGTGGGTTGTAGAGTCCGTCTCATGCTACCACGAGTGTGAAAGCACAACCAACATTCAAAAGTGACCAAAACATCAGCCAGAAAGCATTGGTACTGAGATGTGGTCTGTGGTCCCCACCTGCAGAACCACTCCTTTATTGAGTCTTGATAATTGCCAATAATTTCCATCTATTGTCTATTCCATTTGCACAATAGCATGTAAAATTGATTGTCAATCAGTGTTGCTTCTTAAGTGGACAGTTTGATTTCACATAAGTTTGATTTACTTGGAGTTATATTCTGTTGTTTAAGTGTTTCCCTTTATTTTTGTGAGCAGTGTATATACAGTATGTTTGAGATATTCAGAATATGCCTTACAATAAAGCTACAGACATATTGTACTACAGTAGTAAAGACAGGCATGCACAGTCCAGGTTACCATATAATCCTTTTACATGGAATCCAGCCAGAATAGTACCAATAAAGCAATGTTTACAGTACAAAGCATACTATATCACAATTTCTTCCTACAATTTTTAATTTACCTCCTATGTGACCCATTACCCACAGTAGGACGTCATCAAGTCCAATTCACCCTATTTTCACAGAACACCTTGGGACAAATAAACTGCAACAGAGGGGTTATGGTGACAGAAAGGCAAATCTTATACAGTATGGCTTTCTGTGCAGCAATTTTAGGTAACTGTGCTCTACACCCAAAATGTCTGGACACTCTCTTCTCTCTCTTTCAAAATAGTGTGGGGCCATTACACTGCCCTGCCAGCCACCATCACATTATGCCCCCCCTCCTTGATGATAGCACAATTTCTGATTGTGCCCCTACTGTAGCCACTCCTCCTGCTGCTAACCATGCTGTTGGTATGTGTGTTAGCTGCAGCATGTTGAGGCACCTGTGACATTTGGTGAATCAAGGACACCAGGCAAGACACAAGAAGACAGTATGTAGGAACTGGGGTAGGTCGACTCACTCATCCCTGTCTGATAATCTTCCTGCCTTTTAAGGGCCCCAGACTTCTGAGCACAAACAAAACAGTTCAGAGTCCAGAATAAGAGCAGATCAAAAATACTAGTTGCCACAGCCTGGACTTTTCTTTGTAATTGGCTGTCTCATTGTATGTATCCAAGAGGATCAACCACCAGTCATCTACTTCACAGTATAGTGGCAGAGCCTCCTATATAACATAATCTAGATATTTTTTCCGGTAAGACACAGGGCCAAGCATGTTCCATCACAACCCTCAGACTACACCTTATACTACTGGAGTATCGAGTCAATCTGTCTGATGGTTCTGTGGGGTTGAGACTATGTTAGATATATATGTTAGGTATACGTTTATTATGAGACTTCTTACTATTTATGATATACCATAAAGGATGTCATCATAATTCTTATTAAACAATATAGTGGTTTATTGGATTGTCTTTATAATGTACAAATGAATTGTAGAAAAAGAATATGTGAAGACGTTACAAGAAAATAGCCCATTTGTACATGGTCAGTCCATTACATTGGTGAAAGACTATCTCACACATCTTTCCCCTGTAATCTTGATTAAAGGATTGTCAGGTGCTTGTGTCCGTAAATGTCAGAGTGCAAGTCCAGCTGAGGCAACAGGCCCTATGTCTGTTCTCCCGGAACCCCTGTGTAAAAGATATATATTTATATATTGTGGTAAGACGACTGACTCAGCCGCTTTCGGAAGTAGACTCAGGAACCGGGTTTTCTCTGCAAGCTTTTTGTATGGCATAAAGCCCTGCAGCTCCAGCAAAATAACACGATCTTACTGGCAAAACAACAAAACAAAAGATAAATGATAGCACAGTCCATAGGAGTGTAAGGTTCGCCACACAGGTTGTAGCCCAGCCTTCAGCCCCTTCCTGATCTATGGCTGTCCATTCTGGAGACCTTGCCTCTCCAAACACAACAACAGAAAAAAAATAGTGACTAAGCATTTAAGCTTGCTCAGCCACACCCTGAGGGGAGGTAGGGTGAATGACTTCCCACCCTCTTTGCCATTCACATAAAACCACACCCTTTAGGTGAATTAACCCCCAACATATAACATGCTGGAGGAAAGTTTGTAAGTTTCAGTTCACACAGGCTAGCAGCCGGAGTGACACATACATCCTCTGACATATAACACTCTTAACTCTGTCACATATTCCCCTCTCTGCCCAAAGCCGTGGTTTGGGCACCTTCAGAGACCAGGCAGGGAATTCTTGAGAGGGCATCAACGTTCCCGTGTAACTTCCCGGGCCTATGCTCTACTTGAAAATTAAAGTCCTGAAGACCCAAGAACCATCTAGTTACCCTGGCATTTTTACCCCTCTTTTCCTTCAACCATGTCAAAGGGACATGGTCTGACACCAATTTAAACTTCCGGCCTAGTAGGTAATATCTTAGTGTATCTATGGCCCATTTTATGGCTAAACACTCTTTTTCTACTTTTGCGTAGTTCTTCTTGAAGGACGAGAGCTTCCGGCTCAGATAGAAAATGGGATGTTCTTCCCCATTGTAACGGGTCTGGGAGGTGGAACCTCTGAGCAACTATGCAAGGGGGCAGTCCTTGTAAGGAAGCGGGTGGCTCCCAGGGAAGACGGGCAGGTACTCACGGCAAGTGACAGGGACAGTCTCTAGGTAGAAGGGCAGGTAGTCACGGCAAGTGACAGGGACAGTCTCTGGGTAGAAGGGCAGGTAGTCACGGCAAGTGACAGGGACAGTCTCTGGGTAGAAAGGCAGCAGACAGGTGGCTGGTGAGCGCTCCCAGGTGAGCGGGCGAGAGTCTCTGGACAGGCAGGTGGTCACAGCAAGTGACGGCAGAACCTCCAGGTAGACTAGCAGACAGATAGCAGGTGGACGCTCCCAGGTGAGGGGGCAAGAGTCTCTGGACAGGCAGGTGGTCACGGCAAGTGACGGCAGAGCCTCCAGGTAGGCTAGCAGGCAGGTAGCAGGTGAGCGCTCCCAGGTGAGCGGGCAGGCTGGTCCATAGACAGACTGACAGGTGTCGGAAGGCAGACCATCGGACCGCAGGCTTGCAAGCAGGTAAGCGGATATCAGGCAGGTATCTAGCAGGAAACTGGCAGGTGACTGGCAGGTAACAGGCTGGAATCTGGCAGGTGACTGGCAGGTAACAAGCAGGAATCTGGCAGGTGACTGGCAGGTAACTGGTAACGGGACCTGAGGGCTGAAGCAGAGTGAAGGCTTTGCAACAACATTGCTCGGGCACCTCCATTTTGGAGGAGGTGCCTTATATATGGTGAGGTCCTCCGGCCATTGGCCGGGGACTCCTTAGGACGGCGCACGCAGCCCCTTTAAGAGAGGGGGAGCGCGCGCGCGCCCTAAGCACAGTGGCTGGGAAGCAGCGCGTGCTGCCAGCAGAGCGGGAGGAGGACGCCAGGCACGGAGCGGAGAGGTGAGGGGAACAGCGTCCCTGCCTAGCAGGAGGCAGGGACGCCGTCGCTACAGTACCCCCCCCTTTAGGCCCCCCTTTTTTAGGCCAGACAGAAATTTATCAAGGATGAGAGGGGCATGGATGTTCTCCCGGGGCTCCCAAGTTCTCTCCTCAGGACCAAACCCCTTCCAATCTACCAGAAAAAAGGTTTTTCCTCTTACCCTTTTGGTGGCCAGAATGTTCTCTACCTCAAACTCGTTTTCAGCGGAAACCGGAGCAGGAGGCGTACCTGTAGACTTGGAAAAAGAGTTAAGTACCACGGGTTTGAGGAGAGATACATGGAAGGAGTTAGGCATCCACAAGTTGGCCGGGAGTTTCAATTTATAGGCCACTGGGTTGATTTGTTTGATAACTTCCAGTGGGCCGATGAACCGAGGCCCTAACTTGTAGGAAGGAATCTTGAGCCGGACATACTTGGACGAGAGCCAAACTTTATCTCCAGGACGGAGTTGTGGAGGATCCAGGCGTTTTTTGTCAGCGTGTTTTTTCATCCGCTCGGATGACTGAAGGAGTGCGGATCGGGTACTCTCCCAAATGGAGGAAAATTTGCTAACGAGAGATTCCGCAGCCGGATTGTCCACCGAGGTGGAGACGGGAAATGGGATCCGAGGATGCTGACCGAAGGCTACAAAAAAACGGGGATTTGGAGGAAGATTCGCTCTCGTGATTATTGTAAGAGAATTCGGCCCATGGCAGGAGATCTACCCAGTCTGAATGGTGGGCATTAACGAAGTGCCAGAGGTAACTGGTCAGGATCTGATTGATCCGCCCCACTTGACCATTGGACTGTGGGTGGTATGAGGAGGAGAAGTCCAGGGTGACGTCTAGCAGCTTACATGTGGCTCTCCAGAAGCGTGAGGTGAACTGGACCCCACAATCCGACACGATGTGGAGGGGCAGGCCATGGAGACGGAAGATGTGGCGGATAAAGTCTTTAGCCAGCTCGGGTGCAGACGGGAGGCCTGGCAGGGGAATGAAATGAGCCATTTTGGAAAAGCGGTCAGCGACCACCCAAATGACCGTACAACCGGCAGAGACAGGGAGATCTGTTATGAAGTCCATAGCTATATGCTGCCAGGGGGCAGCAGGTACTGGAAGAGGAAGGAGGCGACCGGCTGGCTGGTGTCTCGGAACCTTGTTGCGGGCGCAGGACACACAGGCAGAAACAAAGTCTATTACGTCCTTGTGCAGAGTAGGCCACCAGTAGTGCCGAGTGATAAGCTGGAGGGTCTTTTTCTGACCGGCGTGGCCAGCAAGCTTAGACGAGTGACCCCAGTGTAGGATCTTCTCCCGATCAGGTACCGTTACGAACGTCTTACCGGGAGAGAGACGATTTAGACTCACGGGGGCCACCTGCATTACTCTGGCGGGATCGATGATGTGTTTAGGTTCCTCCTCAAGATCAGACACCAGGAAGGATCGGGACAAGGCGTCAGCTTTGATGTTTTTGTCAGCCGGGCGAAAATGAAGAACAAAATCAAAGCGAGCAAAAAACAAGGACCACCGGGCTTGGCGCGGGTTAAGTCTCTGGGCACTCTGGAGGTAAGACAAGTTCTTGTGGTCCGTGTAAATTATTACCGGGTGAAGAGCCCCCTCGAGCAGGTAACGCCACTCCTCCATTGCCAGCTTAATGGCCAATAACTCTCGGTCTCCTATAGAATAATTGCGCTCGGAAGAGGAGAAGAGTTTGGAGAAGAAGCCGCAAGTTACCATTCTCCCGGAAGACGATTTTTGGGTAAGTACCGCTCCGGCTCCAGAGGAGGAGGCGTCAACTTCCAGGAAGAATTGCTTGTTGCCGTCCGGGCGATGCAGCATCGGGGCGGAAGAGAAAGCCTGTTTTAAGGAAAGAAAGGCTTCCTCTGCTTCGGGCGGCCATTCTCTGGGATTAGTGCCCTTACGGGTGAGCGCAGAGATAGGGGCAGTCCGGGAAGAGAAGTGCGGTATGAAGAGGCGGTAGTAGTTGGCGAAGCCCAGGAACCGCTGAATAGCCTTCAACCCCTCTGGTCGAGGCCACTTCTCGATGGCAGACAGTTTCTCAGGATCCATTCGTAGGCCGGTCTGAGAGATTATGTAGCCAAAGAACGGAAGCGAGGTCTGCTCAAAGAGGCACTTCTCATATTTAGCGTAGAGGTGGTTCTGCCTGAGCCTGAGCAGAACCTGACGAACATCCCTTCGGTGTGTGGGGAGATCTGGAGAGAAGACCAAGATGTCGTCCAGGTACACCACTACGCAGGAGTAGAGAAGGTCCCGGAAGATGTCATTGACCAACTCTTGAAAGACGGCGGGAGCGTTGCAGAGACCGAAGGGCATTACCAGGTATTCATAGTGGCCGTCCCGGGTGTTGAATGTCGTCTTCCATTCATCCCCCTGACGGATACAGACCAGGTTATACGCCCCACGGAGGTCCAGCTTGGTGAAGATTCTAGCCCCCCTCAGACGGTCAAATAATTCCGGAATGAGCGGAAGGGGGTATTTATTCTTCACCGTGATCTGGTTAAGGCCTCTATAGTCTATACAGGGACGGAGTGAGCCGTCCTTCTTTTTGACGAAGAAGAAGCCTGCTCCCGCCGGGGAAGTAGATTTCCGGATGAATCCCCGGGCCAGATTCTCCTCAATATATTCTGACATGGATCGGGTCTCAGCAGCGGACAAAGGGTAAATGCGCCCACGGGGAGGAGTAGCGCCGGGCATCAGGTCGATTGGGCAGTCGTATGGTCTATGAGGGGGTAATGTCTCTGCCTCCTTTTTATTAAAGACGTCCGCATACGACCAATAAGGAGCCGGAAGACCAGGTAGATTGGCTGGAGTAGGAGAAGGATGGACAGGATGGACGGGAACTAAACAAGTCTTATGGCAGTCCTGTCCCCAGCGAAGGACTTCTCCGGTCTGCCAATCAAGCACGGGTGCATGTCTCTAAAGCCAAGGTAGGCCTAGTAAGAGGGCGTGAGAGAGTCCAGGCAGAACATGAAAGAAGATGCTCTCAGAGTGCAGCATTCCCACCTGCAGGGTTATGGATTCGGTGATGAGTTGGATGGGATGTGGTAAGAGGCCCCCATCCACGGCAGCGACAGATAAGGGTACAGCTAGAGGTTTGGTGGGAATGCGGTATTTCTCTACCAGAGACTGAGAAAAGAGATTTCCGGCAGCTCCAGAGTCAAGTTGGGCTAATTCAAAATAACGGTTCTCCCCGCAGATGATAGAGACCGACAGCAACAGAGATGGAGAGGGTTTACTCTTGTCTAGGATGACCTCTCTGAGCGATCCTAGACACAGGCGTTTCCCGTCCTCTCCGGGCAGGAACGGATCCGGTGCTCCTTACTGCCACAGTAGAAGCAGCTCCCCTCGGCACGGCGTAACTCTTGACGGGTTTTGACCATCTTGGTCTGGTCGACCTGCATAAGCTCGGGTGAGTGCGCCTGGGGAGTAGCGGGAGAAGTGACAGGTTTCTGAAAGGTAGGGGCTAGACGTGGAAACCTCCTCTCATGGGTGACCTCTTTGGCGCGTTCCTGGAACCGGATGTCAATCCGGGTGGCAAGAGTTATTAAGTCGTCGAGAGTGGTAGGTATGTCCCGACCGGCGAGTTCATCTTTAATACGGCCGGACAGACCCTCCCTAAAGACAGACACCAGGGCGTCGTTATCCCAGGCCAGCTCCGAAGCAAGGGTATGGAACCGTATGGCATATTGGCCCACGGTGAGATTTCCTTGATGGAGGCGTAGCAGAGATGATGCGGATGAGGTCTTCCGTCCAGGTTCGTCGAAGACTTTCCGGAAAGCCGTGAGAAAGGCTGGCAGGTTGGACACCAGGGGGTCTCCTCTCTCCCATAGAGGATTTAGCCAAGCCAGTGCCTCCCCCGTGAGATGGGACATGATGAAGGCTACTTTGGCCCGGTCGGAGATAAACTGGTGGGACAGGAGTTGAAAGTGCAGGGTGCACTGGTTTATGAAGCCCCGAGCTTGAGCGGGGTCGCCTCCGAAGTGAGGAGGTGCAGAAAGCCGGGGTCCGGGGCAGGATGCCATGCTATTGGTGGGCAGCGGCGCTGCCGGGCTGCGAGTCATGACACTAGCAGTGGTTGCTGGTGGAGCAGTCAGAGTGTCCAGGCGAGAGTTGACATTCCGCAGATGACTCAGGATGGACTCCTGTTGGGACCTCTGACGGGACAGTTCATGACATAGGTCCGAGAGCGAGGGAGCTTGGGTGCCACCGGGTTCCATGGCCCGAGCAAACTGTAACGGGTCTGGGAGGCGGAACCTCTGAGCAACTATACAAGGGGGCAGTCCTTGAAAGGAAGCGGGTGGCTCCCAGGGAAGACGGGCAGGTACTCACGGCAAGTGACAGGGACAGTCTCTGGGTAGAAGGGCAGGTAGTCACGGCAAGTGACAGGGACAGTCTCTGGGTAGAAGGGCAGGTAGTCACGGCAAGTGACAGGGACAGTCTCTGGGTAGAAGGGCAGCAGACAGGTGGCTGGTGAGCGCTCCCAGGTGAGTGGGCGAGAGTCTCTGGACAGGCAGGTGGTCACGGCAAGTGACGGCAGAACCTCCAGGTAGACTAGCAGACAGATAGCAGGTGGACGCTCCCAGGTGAGCGGGCAAGAGTCTCTGGACAGGCAGGTGGTCACGGCAAGTGATGGCAGAGCCTCCAGGTAGGCTAGCAGGCAGGTAACAGGTGAGCGGGCAAGAGTCTCTAGACAGGCAAGTGGTCACGGCAAGTGACGGCAGAGCCTCCAGGTAGGCTAGCAGGCAGGTAGCAGGTGAGCGCTCCTAGGTGAGCGGGCAGGCTGGTCCATAGACTGACTGACAGGTGTCGGAAGGCAGACCGTCGGACCGCAGGCTTGCAAGCAGGTAAGCGGATATCAGGCAGGTATCTAGCAGGAAACTGGCAAGTGACTGGCAGGTAACAGGCAGGAATCTGGTAGGTGACTGGCAGGTAACAAGCAGGAATCTGGCAGGTGACTGGCAGGCAACTGGTAACGGGACCTGAGGGCTGAAGCAGAGTGAAGGCTTTGCAACAACATTGCTCGGGCACCTCCATTTTGGAGGAGGTGCCTTATATATGGTGAGGTCCTCTGGCCATTGGCCGGGGACTCCTTAGGACGGCGCGCGCGGCCCCTTTAAGAGAGGGGGAGTGCGCGCATGCGCGCCCTAAGCACAGTGGCCGGGAAGCAGCGCGCGCTGCCAGCAGAGCGGGAGGAGGACGCCGGGCACGGAGCGGAGAGGTGAGGGGAACAGCGTCCCTGCCTAGCAGGAGTCAGGGACGCCGACGCTACACCCATTTATCTCTTGAGAGAGTACGTCTCCTAGGCCAACCTCTGAAGCATCAGTCTAGACCACAAATCCTTTCTTAAAGTCTGGTGCGACCAGGATGGGCTGCTTACACAGTGCTAGCTTCAACTGTTGAAATTCCGTCTCTGTTTCCTCCATCCACTTAACCATGGTTGATCTGGTGCCTTTTAGGAGATCCGTAAGTGGCGCTGCCATCATGGCAAAATTTGGGATAAACCACCGGTAATAGGCCACCATTTCCGGGAACGCTCTTACTTGCTTTTTGGAGAGTGGTTGCAGCCAGGTCTGGATTGCCTCCACTTTATTGACTTTTGGCTTTATTTTGCCTCTCCCGATGACATAGCTCAAATACTTGGCTTCCTCTTTTCCAACGGCACATTTTCACGAATTTATAGTAAATCCCGCCTTCCTCAGAGCATCCAGACAGGCCTGTAGTTTAGATAGATGACTAGCCCAGTCTGGGCTAAAGACTACATTGTTGTCAAGGTAGGCTGCAGCATACTTCTTATGTGGGGCTAGGATCCGATCCATATCCCTCTGGAAGGTGGCTGGGGCTGTAGTCTGTTACGGGTCCGGGTGGTGGAACCTCTGTGATGAGGTGCAAGGAGGAACCCAGAGGGGCGTGACTAAGTATCCACCCGAACCGACCCCGGTCGAACGGCAGCTAACGACTCCGTGACCAGGGAGGATCTGGGCTGAGGGACCATGTGCTACTCTGGGGACGACCTTGTAAGAGAGCAGGTGGCTCCCACGGGTCAGATGGCTGGGACTGACCGGTATGGCGGATGAACACGGCAAGCAGGCAGAAGTCTCTGGCAGCAGACAGGTGGTCACAGTTCGAGAAAGCAGGGCAAGTAGCAGTCTTTAGGTTCACCAGGAAGGTGGTCACAGCAAGTGACGGCTGGGTCTCCAGACAGGCTGGCAGGAAACAGGCAGGTGCTCCCAGGTGAGCGGGCAGACAGACGAGGCGGGTAACAGGCAGGTAATTGGTGGGCGCTCCCAGGTGAGCCGGCAGACAGACGAGGCAGGTAACTGGCAGGTAACAGACGGGTGCTCCCAGGTGAGTGGGCAGACAGACGAGGCAGGTAACAGGCAGGTAACAGGTGAGCGCTCCAGGTGAGCAGGCTGGCAGGCTCGGCAGGTAACGGACAGATAACAGGCTGGCAGGCAGGATGAGAAGTCAGGCTAGCAGCGGGACCTGAGGGCTGAAGCACAGATCAGACACAGTGCAAACAACTTTGCTCGGGCACCTCCATTTTGGAGGAGGTGCCTTATATATGGGAGGTCCTCCGGCAATTGGCTGGGGACTCCTTAGGACGGCGCGCGCGGTCCCTTTAAGAGAGGGGGAGCGCGCGTGCGCGCGCCCTAAGCACACTGCCGGGGAAGGAGCGCGTGCCGGAAGCAGCGGGGAGAGAAGCGCTGGAGGACGCCGCACCAGGAGCGGGGAGGTGAGAGGGACGGCGTCTCTGCCTAGCAAGGGGCAGAGACGCCGATGCTACATAGTCCAAGCGGCATTCGAGTGTATTGAAAGCACCCATCAGGTGTCGAGAAAACCAGCTTCTCCTTGGCCGTCTGGGACATGGAGATCTGCCAATAGCCCTTCGTCAGATCGAGGGTGGTAGTATGCCTCGCTGGTCCCAGCCTCTTGATGAGCTCGTCGACATGGGGCATTGGATATGTGTCGCACTTGGACACCACATTCAGCTGACTGTAGTAGTTACAAAAGCTCCACTCTACATTAGGTTTTGGCACAAGGACGATGGGGCTCAAACATCCACTCTTTGACTCCTCTTTCACACCGAGGTCTAACATCCTCTTCACCTCGGCCGAGATCACCTCCCGGCGTGCTTCAGGAATCCTGTACTGCTTCAGGTTCACCCTTACATGCAGCTCTGTTAGCACGTCATGTTCTACCACCTGGGTATGCCCAGGCAACTCTGAAAACAGGTCCCTATTATGCTGGAGCAGTTCTCGACACTGTTGCTTCTAGGCTGGTGAAAGGGTTTCCGCTATTGTGACATCTTCCACCTGCCCTTTGGGAGCGGCTCCCAGGCAAGGAGTTCCCGATCTCGCTATTGCTTGAGCAGGTTTACATGGTACACATGGTGTGGATTTCTTTTGGCCAGGCTGATGGGCTCTGTTGTTCACTTCACCGAGTTTCTCCACCACCTCATACGGGCCTTGCCACTTGGCCAGGAACTTACTTTCAAAGGTGGGAATGAGAACCAGAACGCGATCCTCAGGCTGGAACTGTCTCAGTCTTGCCGATGGGTTATACACCCACACATGGGCTTCCTGCTCCTGGAGGAGATGTTCATTCACGATGGCCATCACCTTTGCCATTCTCTCCTGTAACTGCGCGACATGTTCAATGATGCTCCGGTGGGGCATGATCTCAGCCTCCCAGGTTTCCTTGGTGATGTCTAGGAGTCCTTTTGGATGCCGTTCATACAGGAGCTTAAATGGAGAAAAGCCAGTGGAGGCTTGAGGAGCTTCTCTGATGGAGAAAAGTAGAAATGGGAGCAGGTAGTTCAAGTCTTACCCATCCTTTTCAATGACCTTCCTGAGCATCGCCTTTAAGGCCATGTTATAGCGTTCCCCTATGCCGTCCGTCTGCAGATGGTAAACTGAGGTCTGAATCTGAGCAATCTGAAGGACTCTGCATAGCTCCTTCATCACTTTGTCCATGAAGGGGGGGTCCTTGTTCGATCAAAATCTCTTTTGGCAGACCAGTCCGATCAAAAAAATGGACCAGCTCTCGGGCTGTACTTTTACTGTACGAGTTCCTTAGGGGTACCGCTTCGGGGTACCGGGTCACTTAGTCTATGATCACCAGGATTTATTGGTGGCCCCCGGCCGATTTTACTAAGGGACCCACAAGGTCCATGGCAACCCTCTCAAAGGGAACCTCTATCACAGGTAGTGGAACTAAGGGACAACATAAGTGGGAAGTGGGCACGGTTATCTGGCAGGTGGTGCAGGACCTACAATATTTTAAGATTTCCCGGTAACATCCTGGCCAATAGAACCTTCTCATTATTCTCTCCTGAGTTTTCTCAACCCCTAGGTGTCCCCCCAGAATATGTGGGTGGGCCATGTCTAATACCCTCCGACGGTACAGTCCTGTAACTAACAGCTGTTCCACTACCTCTTCACCTTTTAGTTTTGTCACCTGGTATAATAGCTCCCCCTGAACTGCAAACTGTGGGTACCTGGTGTCTGCCCCCAGCTCTTGAGCAACATCATTGCAAACAGTAACATTGTCCCAAATCTTTTTCAAGGTCAAGTCCCGAACTTGAGCTGACCCAAAGTTCTCGCTTGGCACCTCTAATTCAGGGAAGTCGGCCACCTTGGTCACAGTCTCGTCCTCATTGCCGACAAGGAAACACAGCGGGAACTCACTTCCAATGTTGACCGGGGTATTTCTCTCGGGTCCTGGCTTTTGTCCATGTGACCTTCCCACACAAATCCCAGAACAAGGGAAAATCGCACCCCAATAAGACAGGATGTATCAGGTCCTTGATCACCCTGACCTCGTGGGATTGGGTGCCACAGTCTGTTCTGACTGTCACTCTGGCCACTGGGCAGTTCTTGGTGTCCCCATGTATGCAGCGGATACCCACAGATTTGTTAGGGATCAGCTGGTGGGGGAGGGTGGCACTGTTTAAGGTTACCAGACTCCCAGCGTCCAACAGCCCCATGACCATCACTCCATTAACTGATACGGCACACGCCTGTGGCCCCTCGCGGGACTGACAGTCCACACTACAGGCTGGGTAAGCATAATATGAACATCGTCTGCCTAGGCTGCAGGCCATTGGCTCAGCAGACGTATGACACTGGGCGGCTACGTGTCCTGGATTGTGACGCCGCCAACAGATCACATCTTTAACAATAGTCCTTGCGGCACCTTCAGTTGAAGTTCGATGCCCCCCAGTTGTGCCTCTGAACCCCTTCTGTGGTGAACCCGCCCCCTTTTGGGCACTCCAGTACAGGGAAGTGACTATTTTGGGTTTCCTTACGGATTTTTCGACCACTTGGTATCTCTCTACCAAGCCCATGAGGTCGTCCGCATTCCGAGGGTCGCCCTGGGCAACCCAGGTCTGCACCGGCCTGGGTAGGGAATGGATGAACCTGTCCATCAACACAAGCTCAACCATCTGGCCAGGAGTGGAAGACTCTGGCTGCAGCCACTTCTGGACTAGATGTAGCAAGTCAAACATCTGTGAGCGTGGAGGTTTGTCGCCAGCATAAGCCCAGTGGTGGACCCTTTGCACGCTGACAAACAGAGTCACTCCTGAGTGTGCCAATATCTTGGTTTTTAATTTGGCATATTCCTTTGCGTCATGTAAAGTCAGATCATAATAGGCCTTCTGCGGCTCCCCGGTCAAGTATGGCTCCAGAACCTCCACCCATTTCTCCAGCGGCAACCTCTCCGATTCCGGCACCCTCTCAAAAACAGCCAGGAACGCCTCAACATCATTCCCCGGGGTCATCTTCTGTAAAGCTCTCCTTACTGTCTTCCTGACATATGCATTATCACCTGGACTTGTCAGAGCCATCGCCTTGCCACGGATCACCTCTGCAACTAGCTCGATCTGCTGCTGCTGTTGACGAAGCTGATCCAGTTGCTGCTGTTTCTGGAGCTGAACCTGTTACATCAGCAGCTTAGTAGTCTCTTGTTGCTGCTGTAGCTGCTCACAGTGCTGCTGCTCCTGCATGCTCTGCTGGCTCTGCTGCATGCTCTGCAGACGCTGCTGCGGCATGCTCGGCTGGCTCTGCATTAGGTGCTTAATTAACTCTTCCATGCTGCTGAATGTCTCCTGCTGGCTGGCAGCCTTCACTCAGGACATCCACCGGTCTCTGTAGCAGGTACACGTGTACCTGGAATCTTGCATGCACTCTCACACCAACTGTGGTAAGATGACTCACTCGGCCGCTTTCCAAAGTATACTCAGGAACCGGGTTTTCTCTGCAGACTTTATTGTATGGCATAAAGTACTGCAGCTCCAGCAAAATAAACACAGCCTTACTGGCAAAACAACAAAACAAAAGATAAACGATAGCACAGTCCATAGGAGTGTGGGGTCCGCCCCACAGGTTGTAGCCCAGCCTTCAGCTCATTCCTGAGCTATGGTTGGAGATCTTGCCTCTCCAAACACAACAACAGAAAAAAAAATAGTGACTAAGCATTTAAGCTTGCTCAGCCACACCCTGAGGGGAGGTAGGGTGAATGACTTCCCACCCTCTTTGCCATTCACATAAAACCACATCCTTTAGGTGAATTAACCCCCAACATATAACATGCTGGAGGAAAGTTTGTAGACTTCAGTTCACACAGGCTAGCAGCCAGTGTGACACATACCTCCTCTCGCATATAATACACCACTGTCACAATATATATATATATAAATATACAGTATATATATTTATATATATACATACTCCACATATCTGCTATATAAGTTTTTTAGATCCATAAAATTAAAGTATTGGTATGGCAGAAGTGATAAAAAAAATGGATAAAAATATGGTTATTGATATCACCAAAAATGTTTTGAGGTTACATGATATGAAGCTCAGTAACAAGAGTGACTTTGTACCTTTAATTAATGTGCCCGCTATAGAAGCCTACATCACTGCAGTAAATAGAGATATTGAGGACTTGAAATGGTCCTACACTAGGGATATTTTCAGACATGCTAATTTTACCTATTTTCATTATTTAAGAATGACTATAGAGTTTTGGATTCCTTGATCCATGACAGCGACCTCACGATCAAACCCGCTGACAAGGGGGGACCAGTCGTCGTCATGGATACAGTTAAATATATAGCTGAAGTAGAGCGACAGTTATCGGACACCGAGATATATGAGGAATTAAATGGGGATCCTAAATATGTAATTATTAGAAAAAATAAATTCATCCTAGATGAAGCTATCCATCAAAATATCATTGATGAAGATCTATATAAATTTCTTATGCATGATAATCCGGTTACACCGGTGATATACATACTCCCTAAAATACATAAGTCTCTTGTAAATCCCCCCGGACGTCCAATCGTCTCAGGGAGTGATTCCCTGTTCAGCTGTATTGGTTTATATCTTGATAGGATCTTAGGTCCTTTATCTAGACAAGCAACATCTTTTGTGTCAGACACTACAGATTTTTTAAGGAAATTAAATTTGGTTACAATTGAAAGTAAAATAATTTTGGCTTCCTTTGACATGACCTCTTTGTACACGTCACTTAATCATGAAGTGGGACTTGCGGCAGTGAGTAAGAATTTGGGTGAGACTGATTATACACCAAGGGAAAGTGACTTTATCATGTGTCTGTTGGAGCTAGTATTGAAAAATAATTATTTCCTCTTTGGTGATAAATATTATCTACAACGTAGAGGGAGTGCCATGGGGGCCAGTATGGCTCCTGCATATGCTAACTTGGCCATGATGGTCATGGATGAGGACCTTATCTATGTTTCCCACTACTTAAAACATGTTCGGGGGTGGTGGAGATACATAGATGATGTCCTCCTCCTTTGGTCTGGATCTATGGAGGAATTGGTAGAATTCCATGTCTTTTTGAATAACCTGAATGGTGATATTAAATTTACACTTTTGAGATCAGATACGGAGATACAATTATTGGATGTTCTGATTAAGTATGAGAATCATAAATTGAGTAAGGAATTGTTTGTTAAACTGACGGATAAGCATAATTTATTACGATATGATAGCCATCACCCACGTAAAATGGTGAAATCCTTACCATATAGTCAGTTCTTAAGAGTTAGGAGAATTGTTAGCAATGAAGCTAGACTTGGGACTACTTTGGACTCTATGGTTGACAGATTTAGTGAGAGGAAGTACTCCAAAAAACGGTTGAATAAATGGAGGGTTAAAGTTGAAAAAATAGATCGTACTATCCTTTTGGATAAAAAAGACAGTGGGGATACTACTTTGGAGAGAATCCCATTGGTTACCACCTTTTGTGACCAGAGCAAATATGTGGCCAATATTGTTAAAAAACATTGGCCTATGCTTAATAGATGTCTGCTAGAAATTAAATAGCTTAAAATGCCCTGTTGGGCAAGTTTCTCTTCTCCAGTATAATGGTGCTCTTAATACTGCTTTGTGCCTCTAGATCACGTGACGCCCATGATGCTCTATGGTGCGACCGTGTGATCACCACGTGACAGATGTTGTGGGCAGTATGCCCTTTTCCAAGATGGCGCCGGTATACCTGGTCTTCTAGTGCACAGATGCGGAAGTCCTTACCTACTATGCTGACATGCAAGGTATTAGCTACAGGGACGCCGAGATTTTGGCGCTATATGCAAATGCAAATTGGGGTGAGACATGTTTTCCTTTTGTATACACAGTTGTTGCATATGATCAATTATGTATTGATATGAGTGTTATGGCTATAAGCCTGTTTACATTGTATTTTTGCACTATGTCACTTTACACTGATTATGCACCATCATGTCTTGTAATGTTATTTATCTGAAAGATTATGTACAGTGCTGGCCAAAAATATTGGCACCCCAGCAATTCTGTCAGATAATACTCAGTTTCTTCCTGAAAATGATTGCAATCACAAATTCTTTGGTATTATTATCTTAACTTAATTTGTCTTCAATGAAAAAAACACAAAAAGAATTGTCCTACAGCCAAATTGGATATAATTCCACACCAAACCTAAAAAAGGGGGTGGACAAAAGTATTGGCACCCTTTGAAAAATCATGTGATGCTTCTCTAATTCATGTAATTAACAGCACCTGTAACTTACCTGTGGCACCTAACAGGTGTTGGCAATTACTAAATCACACTTGCAGCCAGTTAACATGGATTAAAGTTGACTCAACATCTGTCCTGTGTCCTTGTGTGTGCCACATTGAGCATGGAGAAAAGAAAGAAGACCAAACAACTGACTGAGGACTTGAGAAACCAAATTGTGAGGAAGCATGAGCAATCTCAAGGCTACAAGTCCATCTCCAAAGACCTGAATGTTCCTGTGTCTTCCGTGCGCAGTGTCATCAAGAAGTTTAAAGCCCATGGCACTGTGGCTAACCTCCCTAGATGTGGACGGAAAAGAAAAATTGAAGAGAGATTTCAACGCAAGATTGTGCGGATGGTGGATAAAGAACCTCGACTAACATCCAAACAAGTTCAAGCTGCCCTGCAGTCCGAGGGTACAACAGTGTCAACCCGTACTATCCGTCGCCGTCTGAATGAAAAGGGACTGTATGGTAGGATACCCAGGAAGACCCCACTTCTTACCCCGAGACATAAAAAAGCCAGGCTGGAGTTTGCCAAAACTTACCTGAGAAAGCCTAAAACGTTTTGGAAGAATGTTCTCTGGTCAGATGAGACAAAAGTAGAGCTTTTTTGGGAAAAAGCATCAACATAGAGTGTACAGGAAAGAAAAAGAGGCATTCAAAGAAAAGAACACGGTCCCTACAGTCAAACATGGCGGAGGTTCCCTGATGTTTTGGGGTTGCTTTGCAGCCTCTGGCACTGGACTGCTTGACCGTGTGCATGGCATTATGAATTCTGAAGACTACCAACAAATGTGAGAAAGCTGGGTCTCCCTCAGAGGTCATAGGTCTTCCAGCAGGACAATGACCCAAAACACACTTCCAAAAGCACTATAAAATGGTTTGAGAGAAAGCACTGGAGACTTCTAAGGTGGCCAGCAATGAGTCCAGACCTGAATCCCATAGAACACCTGTGGAGAGATCTCAAAATGGCAGCTTGGAGAAGGCACCCTTCAAATATCAGGGACCTGGAGCAGTTTGCCAAAGAAGAATGGTCTACAATTCCAGCAGAGCATTGTAAGGAACTCATTGATGGTTACCGGAAGCGGTTGTTCGCAGTTATTTTGGCTAAAGGTTGTGCAACCAAGTATTAGGCTGAGGGTGCCAATACTTTTGTCCGGCCCTTTTTTGGAGTTTTGTGTGAAATGATCAATGATTTGATTTTTGCTTCATTCTCTTTGGTGTTTTTTCCTTGCAAGCAAATTAAATGAAGAGAATAATACCAAAGAATTTGTGATTGCAATCATTTTCAGGAAGAAACTGAGTATTATCTGATAGAATTGCAGGGGTGCCAATACTTTTGGCCAGCACTGTATATTATGCACTTTTTATGTAATTGCTTCTGATTACCATTGTAATTAGATCGCCTTAAATACTTTGCACTTGCGCCTTACCAATGCTTGAGAAAGGTCCACAATTTTGGACCGAAACGTTGCCATATGGGCTATTAAACCTTATCACTTTATTCTACTCTGTGTGCTGCCTCCATTTTTGCATGGATAAAGGACTGTTATGTACCTGGGGGGCTTTTTTTGCACCAATAACATATTTTTTTGTGCTGTTTCCTATTTTTTATTTAATTTTTTACTTATATATACATTGTGTGCAGAATTATTAGGCAAGTTGTATTTTAGAGGATTATTTTTATTATTGATCAACAACTATGTTCTCAATCAACCCAGAAGACTCATACATATCCAAGCTTAATATTTTTGAAAGTTGGAGTGTTTTTTTTTAGATTTGGCTATCTTAGGAGGATATCTGTTTGTGCAGGTAACTATTACTGTGCAGAATTATTAGGCAACTTAATATAAACCAAATATAATCCCATCTCACTTGTTTATTTTAACCAGGTAAACCAATATCAGTGCACAAAATTTAGAAATAAGCATTTCTGACATGCAAAAACAAAAACCAAAAAAAAATAGTGATCAATATAGCCACCTTTCTTTATGATGACACTCAACAGCCTTCCATCCATAGATTCTGTCAGTTGCTTGATCTGTTTTCGATCAACATTGCGTGCAGCAGCCATCACAGCCTCCCAGACACTGTTCCGAGAGGTGTACTGTTTTCCCTCCCTGTAGATCTCACATTATATGATGGACCACAGGTTCTCTATGGGGTTCAGATCAGGTGAACAAGGGGGCCATGTCATTATTTTTTCTTCTTTTAGACCTTTACTGGCCTGCAACGCTGTTGAGTAGTTGGATGCATGTGATAGAGCATTGACCTGTATGAAAATCATGATTTTCTTGAACGATACCGACTTCTTCCTGTAACACTGCTTGAAGAAGTTGTCTTCCAGAAACTGGCAGTAGGTCTGGGAGATGAGCTTCACTCCATCCTCTACCCGTAACACAGTGTATATGTGACGCCCTGCTGTGCATGGAGCCACAGATCCTGGAGGGGTGCATTTCAGGTTTTCTCCACAAAAGGCCCTCAGAGCATACACACACCACCACCTTCCATCTCAGACCACCAGAGGGAGCCTGGATAGGGATATAAATAGGGAAGGTGGAGTGATTCAGCATTTTTTTTCTGCTCAGACACAGAAGGAGAGAGCCTGTGAGCGAGTTCTCCTCAGGAAGAGAGTGGAGACAGAACAGTCTGGAGTCCACAGCCAGTTCCTGCAGAGTGAGACACAGAGAAACAGGTCAGTCTGCAGTGGAGCTCAGTCAGACTCAAGCAGCTCGAGTTAAGTGAGCTAGGAGCGTTGCTGATGCTCAGAGATCAGCAGAAGAGGCAGCCAACTAACTGCCAGTGTGTATAGCCTAGTGAGGGCCCTAGTAGGCCGAAGGCTAGAGGAGTGAGTAGCATTAGGGGCAGAGGAGCCTTACCAGCTCACCCCAGAAACCATATTCCGGACACTGTGTCCGAGTCTGCAGGGATTCTTTATATCCAGCAGAAGACAACCGGAACCCCTGGCGAACTACAGGTCCCAGGAATATCAAATGCTGACTGTTATACCAGGGTCAGGAGTTACAGAGGCCCCATATACCAGGGAGTGTGTACTCCAACAGAAGGCCCTACCACAGGATCAGCCGGTGCAGAACAGAGACTAAGTTAGGCTTAGCTCCAGGCAGGCCAGAGGCTAAAACTAAGCGGTGAAGAAACAGGAGGCCCTACACCTGCTCACTGGGGAGAGTCCTGCAGTGCACTCCTCACCCTACAGTGCTCCGGACGGTACCTGCATTCCCACCAGTAAAAGGTACAGAAGCAAACCGTGTGTGTGTGTCCAATGTTCTTCCTGTGACCCGCCACATCTCTCTAACTGGCGTCACGAACAGGATTGCGTGCCCGCGGCAGCGGAAGGAGTTGTGCCCATTGCCACCGGCTACTGTGCGCCTTAAAAGACTGTAAAACTCAGTGGTGAAGCTTTTCCCGCCATTTTCTGGAGTTTCCCGCCACTGGCTGCCATCTTTCCGGTCGCCGCGCGGGAAGAAGAGGGGCGTAACCGCTGGAAGCGTGCAAAGTCGAGGACACGCCCCACGCACTGACACAGCATCAGGTCCTGGCAGGAAACCCCAGCGAACACTCTGACGTGGAACGTAAATGACGCAAGGTCCAACCAGAAGACCCTCACCTGCAGAGCTGCAGCCTACAGAAGGAAGGTAGGCCACGGTTCACTAGGGGGGCGCCAAGATGTTGCAGCAACAGCCCGACGTCGCGGCCCAGGCTGACATCCCCGATGATGCACCCGTGGCCGCCGCCGCGCAAGACGGAGCAGCCGCTCCATCACCAGGGCCTGTAGCCCCTATCGTACCATTGACTTTACCATACATGCCCGGAGCAAAGTGGCTTCCCCAGTACAGCGGCAAGCCAGACACCCTGTCTGGATTCAAGCGCAAAATATGCAGCATACTGGACATGTATTCTATGACGGGCAAACAAAGAGCTGCAGTAGTAGTTGGACAATTGACTGATGCTGCGGAGAGAGAAGTAGAGACTTGGTCGGCCGCAGACCAGGAATCAGTGTCCGCAATTTTCAAAAAGTTAGACTGCCTTTGAGGACTGCACTGAAGCAGACGTCCGGATGAGGTTCTACCAATGCTCTCAGAAACCGGAGGACAGCGTTCGGGACTATGCCTGCCGTTTACAAGGGGCCCTGCGAGCTCTAAAACAGGTTAGTCCAATTAGCATAACTAATGAGAGTAAAATGCTAAAAGAACAATTTGTCCGGGGGCTGAGGTCCCAAGCGGAGAGCAGGACTGTGCGTTGGTGGTCCTTGGATCATCCAGATGCTACCTTTGACACCCTTAAGGATATGGCTATAAAGGGACTGCAACCCCTGGAGACGGCAGATACTGCAATCCAGCATTACCAGGGTGGGGCCACTCCAACGCCAGCAGCACCTACCTTTTCCCCGCTGGCTGCTGAAGCCAAAGTGCAGGCAGCGCCCCCTACTGAGCTGGACTGCCTGCACTCAGAAGCGCACCAGCTGACCTAAAACCTGGCCACTGTAATGAGTGCCCTGCAACTATGGATGGAGCCAGAGACGGAGGGAAAGATCCTGCTAGCCAACTGCCCTGAGGATGTCCCCTGGATGAACCGGAGGAGAAGGAGGACGTCGCCACCACGGAGGAGGACAACGCCGCCCCCAGGAAGGACCAACAACCAGCGCCATCCTCACCAAGAGTTCGTCTGCCACAGCTGCCAGACGGCAGGTCACACAGTGCACCAGTGTCCTTTAAACAAGCAAACCCTGGGTCCGAGGGCCAGCACCCAGGAATAGGAAAAGAATATCCCGGCACTCACGTGTTGATAATCAGTTGATTTATTCCACAACTCACACAAGACGTTTCAGCCTGTCCAAGGCTTTTTTCAATTGTCAATTGAAAAAAGCCTTGGACAGGCTGAAATGTCTTGTGTGAGTTGTGGAATAAATCAACTGATTATCAACATGTGAGTGCCGGGATTTTCTTTTCCTACAGACATTGTTTTCCACGTGCACCACTCTAGCTATACGGAGTGCCGACTATTCCTTTTTGATAGTACCCAGGAATAGACTCAGCAGGCCCCTCAGACTGGCACCGCAGGTTCGTGGGAGGAAGACCTTTCCTATCCATCATACTGGACGGCATTGCGATACCTGCCTTGCTGGACACCGGATCCCAAGTAACAATCATACCTGATATCCTCTATAGCAAATACTGGTCCATGGACAGTCTCCAACCCCCAATCCCAGACTTTTCAGTATATGCCTCTAGCGGCCTCCCTCTTGACCTACTTGGGGTTAAGAATGTAGCAGTAAAAGTGGGGAGAGTGGAGTTAAAGGACCAGGGACTCATTGTAGTGAAGACTGTCAATGAGGAAAATGGACTGAATGTCGTACTAGGCACTAACATTGTTGGTAACTGTTTGGAGGAGGTTGTGTTTTTACTCCAACAGCTTGCTGATGTTGCCAGACCAGGGCAGAAGAGAGTGATCCAGAAGGAGATCTGAGCCCTGATGTACCAGTAGCAAGTGAAGCTGACCGGTGGTGAGATTGGTAATGTGCGGGTAACAGACCCCATACCCATTGTGATTCCCCCAATGAGTGAAATGCTTATCTAGTGTAGAGCAGCAATAGCTCTTAAAGGACAGAGCTACCAGGCGGTAGTAGAACCGCTTAGCTCAGAGCACAGACCTACACTCTTAACTGCCAGGGGGGTAGTAGATGTACGCAATGGGAGGGTGCCCGTACATCTTCTTAACTATGGGGAAGACGAGGTCAGATTACCACGTTATGCCACTGTTGCCAACCTTTACACTGTAAATAATAACTCTATTCATACGGCGGAGTCCTTAACCTCCCCAGACCAGGTGGAGGATAATGACCCTACAACACAAGTAGAGGATTGGTGTCAACAGCTCCACGTTGGGACAGACACCACTCCTGCCCACCAGAAACAGGGAGTACACCAGGTGTTTGAGGAATACGCGCAGGTATTCAGCAAACACCCACTTGACTTTGGGAGGATTAAGGGGGTACAACATCACATCCCCACAGACAACCATCCCCCCATCATGGAACAATACAGGCCTATACCTCCAGCACACTACCAGAAAGCCAAGGAGATGTTGCATGACATGAAGAAGTCAGGGGTAGTAAGGGATAGCTGTAGTCCCTGGGCAGCTCCCCTAGTCCTAGTCAGGAAAAAGGATGGAAGCATGAGAATGTGTGTAGATTACAGACAAGTAAATCACATTACACATAAAGATGCATACCCTTTAACCCGTATTGAGGAATCCCTGGCTGCCTTAAAGTCTGCAAATTACTTTTCCACCCTTGACCTCACTAGTGGGTACTGGCAAGTAGCTGTGGCTGAGGAGGATCGGGAGAAGACGGCCTTCACCACCCCGATGGGACTCTGCGAGTTCAACAGTATGCCATTTGGACTCTGCAATGCCCCCAGAACGTTCCAGAGATTGATGGGGTGCTGCCTGGGACACCGCAGCTTCGAGACTGTGTTACTATACCTGTATGACGTGATTGTGTACTCCAAAACGTATGAGGACCACTTGAAGCACCTGGCGGAGGTATTTGAGTCACTGTCCCGGTATGGGATGAAGTTGAAGCCCTCAAAGTGCCACCTGCTCAAGAAAAAGGTACAGTACCTGGGGCACATTGTTAGTCCAGAGGGAGTAGCCCCAGACCCGGAGAAGGTCATTGCCATCCAGAAATGGCCGGAGCCGAAGAACCTCAAGGAGGTGCGTCAGTTCCTGGGACTAGTAGGATACTACCGGAGGTTTGTAAAAGATTGAACGAAGAAAGCAACGCCTCTGCAAGACCTCCTGGTAGGACAGTCCCCCAAGGGCAGAAATCCCCCATTCCACTGGAGTAAAGAACAGGCTGAATCATTTCAAGAAATGAAGGAGATCCTGACAGGTGATGAGATCCTAGCCTACCCTGACTACAGCCAACCGTTCCTGCTGTATACTGATGCCAGCAATGAAGGATTGGGAGCTGTCCTAAGTCAGAAGCAGAATGGCCAGGAGAGAGTCATCGCGTATGCAAGCAGGAAGCTCCGCCCGACCGAGAGGAACCCAGAGAACTATAGCAGCTTCAAGTTGGAGTTCCTGGCCTTGGTCTGGGCCATCACAGAAAGGTTCAAGCACTACCTAGCCTCCAGCAAGTTCACTGCCTACACTGACAATAACCCCTTAACTCATCTTGAAACAGCCAAGCTGGGAGCCATGGAACAACGATGGATGGCTCGGCTGTCAAACTACCAGTTCACAATTAAGTACCGGGCGGGCCGCAAAAACGCGAACGCCGATGCCCTGTCCAGGATGCCTCACCAGTTAGACACAGAAGAAGAAGTGGATGACTTGGAAGAGATTGAACTACCTGCCTTCCACCGGAATTGGATGATCCACAAGCTACAAGCCTCCAGGAGGCAACGTGGTAAGACGTTAAACCCCCTGCCTCACCACAGCGGGAAGGAGACCCAGGATAGTGACCCGGTTGTCAGCCGTATCAAGGAGCTGATAACCCAAGAAGGTGCCTCCCTGGAGAAGGATGCGTCTCTTCAAGCAAAGCAGGAGAGGAGCCGGCTGTTTATCTACCGTGAGAAGCTGTGCCGGAGGTACGTCAATCCGAAAACCCATGAGATGGTGTGGCAGATCGTGGTTCCTAAGATGGACATCCAGATGGTGTTGGAGGCCTACCATGACCAGGCGGGGCACTTTGGCTGGAAAAAGCTTGAAACCCTGCTGAAGTGTCGATTCTACTGGGTGGGAATGCGCAGCTCCATTGAGAGGTGGTGCAGAGACTGTGGACCCTGTAGCCTCAGAAGAAAAGACTACAGCAGCCAGAAGGCGCCCCTGCAACCCATCAAGACGACTCAACCCCTGGAGATCGTGGCCCTGGAACATGTCAAGCTGTCACCCAGCTGGTCAGGATACTCCTATGCCCTGACCATGGTGGATCACTACTCCAGGTTCCTGGTGGTCGCCCCTGTCAAAGACCTGACAGCAGAGACAGCAGCGAAGACATTCCAAGCGTACTTCTGCAGACCCCATGGATACCCTGAGAAGGCACTGACTGACCAAGGCCCGGCCTTTGAGGCTGAATTGTTCAAAGAGTTCTGCCATCTGTACGGCTGTAAAAAGATCAGGACTACACCGTACCACCCCCAAACTAACGGTCTCTGTGAAAAGATGAACAACATCATCATCGACCTGCTGAAGACCATACCACTAGAAGAGAGAAACCAGTGGCCAGACCTACTACCTGACCTAGTGGATCTGTATAATCACATACCAGTAAGTTCCACCAATTGCACTCCGGCATATCTTATGCGGGCAAGACCTGGGAAGTTGCCCATGGACCTGGAGCTTGGTGTTGTAGAACCTGAAGCTGATGTGACCACTGAGGACTGGGATACGACCAGACAGGAGCAGTACAGAAGAGTACTAGCCTGTGTCGAAGACAGTCTCACTCGGGTGAGGGATAAACAAGAAGCACAATACAACAGAAGTGCACCAGCAGAACCCTTCACACCAGGAGAAGTGGTATTGAAAAGGAAGCGGAGGAACCACAAGCTTGATGACCAGTGGGAGAGAGAACCCTACACTGTGTTGAATTCAAGGTTTGACAACAGAAAGACGTGTCTGATCAGCAAAGATGGAGGGAGAACAACTGCGACAAAATCTAGGGACCACCTGAAGTTGTGTCCAAATCTGCTAAAACCCCAAGAAGAAGTGCCTCTCGTTTTTCCGGAGGAACCTGATGAAGCAGTAATACATACTGATTTAGGAGACTTCCCGGCAGATTGGCCTCAAATCGGAGGAGCAGTCTTAATTCCAGTACTCCAATTCTTACCAACAGCCAGAAGACCCTCCACAGCAAGTTGAACCTGTAAGTGCTGCAGAAGAGCCTAGTGCCACAGAAGAGCCTGCTGAGGAAGAATCCCTGGAAGAAGAATCCCCGGCAGAAGCAGAGCAGGAAGGCCCAGCCAATGGTGAACTTGCCAGCCCAGTAGCGAGGTTAAGGCAGTTTTTCAATACCATTGCTAGTAGAGCTAACAGGGTAGCTGAGAGAAACACTGACACTACACAGACCACCGCACTACGCAGATCTACACGTAGCTCGAAAGGTCAACTCCCTGTCAGGTACACTAAGTAAAATAGTTAAACCTCGACAGATGTAGATAGTTGCCCCTGGGGTATTGTAATGTATTGTATTGTATAATACTGTATATTATTGCATTATCCTGTGTATGTATTGCTATGTATTTATTGGCTTTACATGCCTTTAACTTATATTTTGCCCCTTTAATGGACAATCCAAGGGAAATGGACACTTTGCTTATTTGTTTTCCATTACCCTATGGGTATCTAAGAACTCTGTGGCTGAGGACTATGTGCAGCCCAAAGACTTTGCTTTGTACATATTTGCTTGCCCTTAGTGCCCCTTTGAGCAACCTCTCCGGAAGAGACTTGGACTTTCTGGTTGCTCATTGCCTACTGTTTACTGAACTATATATGTATATTTATCCATGTTCTGGTTATGCAACGCTCAAGTGTCCTAACCTCCCATAAAGGGAAGCTTGTTATTGCTGGTGTTACAAAATGTGCTTCAGCCCGGGAGTGCTAAGTTCAACTAGGGGGGGAATGTGACACCCTGCTGTGCATGGAGCCACAGATCCTGGAGGTGTGCATTTCAGGTTATCTCCAC